>NC_059430.1:10593932-11193932 GCF_021028975.2 Sphaerodactylus townsendi
CCCCCCCCCCACCCCCCCCCCCCCCCACCCCCCCCCCCCCCCACCCCCCCCCCCCCCCACCCCCCCCCCCCCCCACCCCCCCCCCCCCCCACCCCCCCCCCCCCCCACCCCCCCCCCCCCCCACCCCCCCCCCCCCCCACCCCCCCCCCCCCCCACCCCCCCCCCCCCCCACCCCCCCCCCCCCCCACCCCCCCCCCCCCCCACCCCCCCCCCCCCCCACCCCCCCCCCCCCCCACCCCCCCCCCCCCCCACCCCCCCCCCCCCCCACCCCCCCCCCCCCCCACCCCCCCCCCCCCCCACCCCCCCCCCCCCCCACCCCCCCCCCCCCCCACCCCCCCCCCCCCCCACCCCCCCCCCCCCCCACCCCCCCCCCCCCCCACCCCCCCCCCCCCCCACCCCCCCCCCCCCCCACCCCCCCCCCCCCCCACCCCCCCCCCCCCCCACCCCCCCCCCCCCCCACCCCCCCCCCCCCCCACCCCCCCCCCCCCCCACCCCCCCCCCCCCCCACCCCCCCCCCCCCCCACCCCCCCCCCCCCCCACCCCCCCCCCCCCCCACCCCCCCCCCCCCCCACCCCCCCCCCCCCCCACCCCCCCCCCCCCCCACCCCCCCCCCCCCCCACCCCCCCCCCCCCCCACCCCCCCCCCCCCCCACCCCCCCCCCCCCCCACCCCCCCCCCCCCCCACCCCCCCCCCCCCCCACCCCCCCCCCCCCCCACCCCCCCCCCCCCCCACCCCCCCCCCCCCCCACCCCCCCCCCCCCCCACCCCCCCCCCCCCCCACCCCCCCCCCCCCCCACCCCCCCCCCCCCCCACCCCCCCCCCCCCCCACCCCCCCCCCCCCCCACCCCCCCCCCCCCCCACCCCCCCCCCCCCCCACCCCCCCCCCCCCCCACCCCCCCCCCCCCCCACCCCCCCCCCCCCCCACCCCCCCCCCCCCCCACCCCCCCCCCCCCCCACCCCCCCCCCCCCCCACCCCCCCCCCCCCCCACCCCCCCCCCCCCCCACCCCCCCCCCCCCCCACCCCCCCCCCCCCCCACCCCCCCCCCCCCCCACCCCCCCCCCCCCCCACCCCCCCCCCCCCCCACCCCCCCCCCCCCCCACCCCCCCCCCCCCCCACCCCCCCCCCCCCCCACCCCCCCCCCCCCCCACCCCCCCCCCCCCCCACCCCCCCCCCCCCCCACCCCCCCCCCCCCCCACCCCCCCCCCCCCCCACCCCCCCCCCCCCCCACCCCCCCCCCCCCCCACCCCCCCCCCCCCCCACCCCCCCCCCCCCCCACCCCCCCCCCCCCCCACCCCCCCCCCCCCCCACCCCCCCCCCCCCCCACCCCCCCCCCCCCCCACCCCCCCCCCCCCCCACCCCCCCCCCCCCCCACCCCCCCCCCCCCCCACCCCCCCCCCCCCCCACCCCCCCCCCCCCCCACCCCCCCCCCCCCCCACCCCCCCCCCCCCCCACCCCCCCCCCCCCCCACCCCCCCCCCCCCCCACCCCCCCCCCCCCCCACCCCCCCCCCCCCCCACCCCCCCCCCCCCCCACCCCCCCCCCCCCCCACCCCCCCCCCCCCCCACCCCCCCCCCCCCCCACCCCCCCCCCCCCCCACCCCCCCCCCCCCCCACCCCCCCCCCCCCCCACCCCCCCCCCCCCCCACCCCCCCCCCCCCCCACCCCCCCCCCCCCCCACCCCCCCCCCCCCCCACCCCCCCCCCCCCCCACCCCCCCCCCCCCCCACCCCCCCCCCCCCCCACCCCCCCCCCCCCCCACCCCCCCCCCCCCCCACCCCCCCCCCCCCCCACCCCCCCCCCCCCCCACCCCCCCCCCCCCCCACCCCCCCCCCCCCCCACCCCCCCCCCCCCCCACCCCCCCCCCCCCCCACCCCCCCCCCCCCCCACCCCCCCCCCCCCCCACCCCCCCCCCCCCCCACCCCCCCCCCCCCCCACCCCCCCCCCCCCCCACCCCCCCCCCCCCCCACCCCCCCCCCCCCCCACCCCCCCCCCCCCCCACCCCCCCCCCCCCCCACCCCCCCCCCCCCCCACCCCCCCCCCCCCCCACCCCCCCCCCCCCCCACCCCCCCCCCCCCCCACCCCCCCCCCCCCCCACCCCCCCCCCCCCCCACCCCCCCCCCCCCCCACCCCCCCCCCCCCCCACCCCCCCCCCCCCCCACCCCCCCCCCCCCCCACCCCCCCCCCCCCCCACCCCCCCCCCCCCCCACCCCCCCCCCCCCCCACCCCCCCCCCCCCCCACCCCCCCCCCCCCCCACCCCCCCCCCCCCCCACCCCCCCCCCCCCCCACCCCCCCCCCCCCCCACCCCCCCCCCCCCCCACCCCCCCCCCCCCCCACCCCCCCCCCCCCCCACCCCCCCCCCCCCCCACCCCCCCCCCCCCCCACCCCCCCCCCCCCCCACCCCCCCCCCCCCCCACCCCCCCCCCCCCCCACCCCCCCCCCCCCCCACCCCCCCCCCCCCCCACCCCCCCCCCCCCCCACCCCCCCCCCCCCCCACCCCCCCCCCCCCCCACCCCCCCCCCCCCCCACCCCCCCCCCCCCCCACCCCCCCCCCCCCCCACCCCCCCCCCCCCCCACCCCCCCCCCCCCCCACCCCCCCCCCCCCCCACCCCCCCCCCCCCCCACCCCCCCCCCCCCCCACCCCCCCCCCCCCCCACCCCCCCCCCCCCCCACCCCCCCCCCCCCCCACCCCCCCCCCCCCCCACCCCCCCCCCCCCCCACCCCCCCCCCCCCCCACCCCCCCCCCCCCCCACCCCCCCCCCCCCCCACCCCCCCCCCCCCCCACCCCCCCCCCCCCCCACCCCCCCCCCCCCCCACCCCCCCCCCCCCCCACCCCCCCCCCCCCCCACCCCCCCCCCCCCCCACCCCCCCCCCCCCCCACCCCCCCCCCCCCCCACCCCCCCCCCCCCCCACCCCCCCCCCCCCCCACCCCCCCCCCCCCCCACCCCCCCCCCCCCCCACCCCCCCCCCCCCCCACCCCCCCCCCCCCCCACCCCCCCCCCCCCCCACCCCCCCCCCCCCCCACCCCCCCCCCCCCCCACCCCCCCCCCCCCCCACCCCCCCCCCCCCCCACCCCCCCCCCCCCCCACCCCCCCCCCCCCCCACCCCCCCCCCCCCCCACCCCCCCCCCCCCCCACCCCCCCCCCCCCCCACCCCCCCCCCCCCCCACCCCCCCCCCCCCCCACCCCCCCCCCCCCCCACCCCCCCCCCCCCCCACCCCCCCCCCCCCCCACCCCCCCCCCCCCCCACCCCCCCCCCCCCCCACCCCCCCCCCCCCCCACCCCCCCCCCCCCCCACCCCCCCCCCCCCCCACCCCCCCCCCCCCCCACCCCCCCCCCCCCCCACCCCCCCCCCCCCCCACCCCCCCCCCCCCCCACCCCCCCCCCCCCCCACCCCCCCCCCCCCCCACCCCCCCCCCCCCCCACCCCCCCCCCCCCCCACCCCCCCCCCCCCCCACCCCCCCCCCCCCCCACCCCCCCCCCCCCCCACCCCCCCCCCCCCCCACCCCCCCCCCCCCCCACCCCCCCCCCCCCCCACCCCCCCCCCCCCCCACCCCCCCCCCCCCCCACCCCCCCCCCCCCCCACCCCCCCCCCCCCCCACCCCCCCCCCCCCCCACCCCCCCCCCCCCCCACCCCCCCCCCCCCCCACCCCCCCCCCCCCCCACCCCCCCCCCCCCCCACCCCCCCCCCCCCCCACCCCCCCCCCCCCCCACCCCCCCCCCCCCCCACCCCCCCCCCCCCCCACCCCCCCCCCCCCCCACCCCCCCCCCCCCCCACCCCCCCCCCCCCCCACCCCCCCCCCCCCCCACCCCCCCCCCCCCCCACCCCCCCCCCCCCCCACCCCCCCCCCCCCCCACCCCCCCCCCCCCCCACCCCCCCCCCCCCCCACCCCCCCCCCCCCCCACCCCCCCCCCCCCCCACCCCCCCCCCCCCCCACCCCCCCCCCCCCCCACCCCCCCCCCCCCCCACCCCCCCCCCCCCCCACCCCCCCCCCCCCCCACCCCCCCCCCCCCCCACCCCCCCCCCCCCCCACCCCCCCCCCCCCCCACCCCCCCCCCCCCCCACCCCCCCCCCCCCCCACCCCCCCCCCCCCCCACCCCCCCCCCCCCCCACCCCCCCCCCCCCCCACCCCCCCCCCCCCCCACCCCCCCCCCCCCCCACCCCCCCCCCCCCCCACCCCCCCCCCCCCCCACCCCCCCCCCCCCCCACCCCCCCCCCCCCCCACCCCCCCCCCCCCCCACCCCCCCCCCCCCCCACCCCCCCCCCCCCCCACCCCCCCCCCCCCCCACCCCCCCCCCCCCCCACCCCCCCCCCCCCCCACCCCCCCCCCCCCCCACCCCCCCCCCCCCCCACCCCCCCCCCCCCCCACCCCCCCCCCCCCCCACCCCCCCCCCCCCCCACCCCCCCCCCCCCCCACCCCCCCCCCCCCCCACCCCCCCCCCCCCCCACCCCCCCCCCCCCCCACCCCCCCCCCCCCCCACCCCCCCCCCCCCCCACCCCCCCCCCCCCCCACCCCCCCCCCCCCCCACCCCCCCCCCCCCCCACCCCCCCCCCCCCCCACCCCCCCCCCCCCCCACCCCCCCCCCCCCCCACCCCCCCCCCCCCCCACCCCCCCCCCCCCCCACCCCCCCCCCCCCCCACCCCCCCCCCCCCCCACCCCCCCCCCCCCCCACCCCCCCCCCCCCCCACCCCCCCCCCCCCCCACCCCCCCCCCCCCCCACCCCCCCCCCCCCCCACCCCCCCCCCCCCCCACCCCCCCCCCCCCCCACCCCCCCCCCCCCCCACCCCCCCCCCCCCCCACCCCCCCCCCCCCCCACCCCCCCCCCCCCCCACCCCCCCCCCCCCCCACCCCCCCCCCCCCCCACCCCCCCCCCCCCCCACCCCCCCCCCCCCCCACCCCCCCCCCCCCCCACCCCCCCCCCCCCCCACCCCCCCCCCCCCCCACCCCCCCCCCCCCCCACCCCCCCCCCCCCCCACCCCCCCCCCCCCCCACCCCCCCCCCCCCCCACCCCCCCCCCCCCCCACCCCCCCCCCCCCCCACCCCCCCCCCCCCCCACCCCCCCCCCCCCCCACCCCCCCCCCCCCCCACCCCCCCCCCCCCCCACCCCCCCCCCCCCCCACCCCCCCCCCCCCCCACCCCCCCCCCCCCCCACCCCCCCCCCCCCCCACCCCCCCCCCCCCCCACCCCCCCCCCCCCCCACCCCCCCCCCCCCCCACCCCCCCCCCCCCCCACCCCCCCCCCCCCCCACCCCCCCCCCCCCCCACCCCCCCCCCCCCCCACCCCCCCCCCCCCCCACCCCCCCCCCCCCCCACCCCCCCCCCCCCCCACCCCCCCCCCCCCCCACCCCCCCCCCCCCCCACCCCCCCCCCCCCCCACCCCCCCCCCCCCCCACCCCCCCCCCCCCCCACCCCCCCCCCCCCCCACCCCCCCCCCCCCCCACCCCCCCCCCCCCCCACCCCCCCCCCCCCCCACCCCCCCCCCCCCCCACCCCCCCCCCCCCCCACCCCCCCCCCCCCCCACCCCCCCCCCCCCCCACCCCCCCCCCCCCCCACCCCCCCCCCCCCCCACCCCCCCCCCCCCCCACCCCCCCCCCCCCCCACCCCCCCCCCCCCCCACCCCCCCCCCCCCCCACCCCCCCCCCCCCCCACCCCCCCCCCCCCCCACCCCCCCCCCCCCCCACCCCCCCCCCCCCCCACCCCCCCCCCCCCCCACCCCCCCCCCCCCCCACCCCCCCCCCCCCCCACCCCCCCCCCCCCCCACCCCCCCCCCCCCCCACCCCCCCCCCCCCCCACCCCCCCCCCCCCCCACCCCCCCCCCCCCCCACCCCCCCCCCCCCCCACCCCCCCCCCCCCCCACCCCCCCCCCCCCCCACCCCCCCCCCCCCCCACCCCCCCCCCCCCCCACCCCCCCCCCCCCCCACCCCCCCCCCCCCCCACCCCCCCCCCCCCCCACCCCCCCCCCCCCCCACCCCCCCCCCCCCCCACCCCCCCCCCCCCCCACCCCCCCCCCCCCCCACCCCCCCCCCCCCCCACCCCCCCCCCCCCCCACCCCCCCCCCCCCCCACCCCCCCCCCCCCCCACCCCCCCCCCCCCCCACCCCCCCCCCCCCCCACCCCCCCCCCCCCCCACCCCCCCCCCCCCCCACCCCCCCCCCCCCCCACCCCCCCCCCCCCCCACCCCCCCCCCCCCCCACCCCCCCCCCCCCCCACCCCCCCCCCCCCCCACCCCCCCCCCCCCCCACCCCCCCCCCCCCCCACCCCCCCCCCCCCCCACCCCCCCCCCCCCCCACCCCCCCCCCCCCCCACCCCCCCCCCCCCCCACCCCCCCCCCCCCCCACCCCCCCCCCCCCCCACCCCCCCCCCCCCCCACCCCCCCCCCCCCCCACCCCCCCCCCCCCCCACCCCCCCCCCCCCCCACCCCCCCCCCCCCCCACCCCCCCCCCCCCCCACCCCCCCCCCCCCCCACCCCCCCCCCCCCCCACCCCCCCCCCCCCCCACCCCCCCCCCCCCCCACCCCCCCCCCCCCCCACCCCCCCCCCCCCCCACCCCCCCCCCCCCCCACCCCCCCCCCCCCCCACCCCCCCCCCCCCCCACCCCCCCCCCCCCCCACCCCCCCCCCCCCCCACCCCCCCCCCCCCCCACCCCCCCCCCCCCCCACCCCCCCCCCCCCCCACCCCCCCCCCCCCCCACCCCCCCCCCCCCCCACCCCCCCCCCCCCCCACCCCCCCCCCCCCCCACCCCCCCCCCCCCCCACCCCCCCCCCCCCCCACCCCCCCCCCCCCCCACCCCCCCCCCCCCCCACCCCCCCCCCCCCCCACCCCCCCCCCCCCCCACCCCCCCCCCCCCCCACCCCCCCCCCCCCCCACCCCCCCCCCCCCCCACCCCCCCCCCCCCCCACCCCCCCCCCCCCCCACCCCCCCCCCCCCCCACCCCCCCCCCCCCCCACCCCCCCCCCCCCCCACCCCCCCCCCCCCCCACCCCCCCCCCCCCCCACCCCCCCCCCCCCCCACCCCCCCCCCCCCCCACCCCCCCCCCCCCCCACCCCCCCCCCCCCCCACCCCCCCCCCCCCCCACCCCCCCCCCCCCCCACCCCCCCCCCCCCCCACCCCCCCCCCCCCCCACCCCCCCCCCCCCCCACCCCCCCCCCCCCCCACCCCCCCCCCCCCCCACCCCCCCCCCCCCCCACCCCCCCCCCCCCCCACCCCCCCCCCCCCCCACCCCCCCCCCCCCCCACCCCCCCCCCCCCCCACCCCCCCCCCCCCCCACCCCCCCCCCCCCCCACCCCCCCCCCCCCCCACCCCCCCCCCCCCCCACCCCCCCCCCCCCCCACCCCCCCCCCCCCCCACCCCCCCCCCCCCCCACCCCCCCCCCCCCCCACCCCCCCCCCCCCCCACCCCCCCCCCCCCCCACCCCCCCCCCCCCCCACCCCCCCCCCCCCCCACCCCCCCCCCCCCCCACCCCCCCCCCCCCCCACCCCCCCCCCCCCCCACCCCCCCCCCCCCCCACCCCCCCCCCCCCCCACCCCCCCCCCCCCCCACCCCCCCCCCCCCCCACCCCCCCCCCCCCCCACCCCCCCCCCCCCCCACCCCCCCCCCCCCCCACCCCCCCCCCCCCCCACCCCCCCCCCCCCCCACCCCCCCCCCCCCCCACCCCCCCCCCCCCCCACCCCCCCCCCCCCCCACCCCCCCCCCCCCCCACCCCCCCCCCCCCCCACCCCCCCCCCCCCCCACCCCCCCCCCCCCCCACCCCCCCCCCCCCCCACCCCCCCCCCCCCCCACCCCCCCCCCCCCCCACCCCCCCCCCCCCCCACCCCCCCCCCCCCCCACCCCCCCCCCCCCCCACCCCCCCCCCCCCCCACCCCCCCCCCCCCCCACCCCCCCCCCCCCCCACCCCCCCCCCCCCCCACCCCCCCCCCCCCCCACCCCCCCCCCCCCCCACCCCCCCCCCCCCCCACCCCCCCCCCCCCCCACCCCCCCCCCCCCCCACCCCCCCCCCCCCCCACCCCCCCCCCCCCCCACCCCCCCCCCCCCCCACCCCCCCCCCCCCCCACCCCCCCCCCCCCCCACCCCCCCCCCCCCCCACCCCCCCCCCCCCCCACCCCCCCCCCCCCCCACCCCCCCCCCCCCCCACCCCCCCCCCCCCCCACCCCCCCCCCCCCCCACCCCCCCCCCCCCCCACCCCCCCCCCCCCCCACCCCCCCCCCCCCCCACCCCCCCCCCCCCCCACCCCCCCCCCCCCCCACCCTCCCCCCCCCCCCCCCCCCCCCCCCTCCACCCCCCCCCCCCCCCACCCATTACCCCCCCTCCCCCCACCCCCCCCCCCCCCAAAGTAAGTAAGTAAGTAAGTAAGTAAGTAAGTAAGTAAGTAAGTAAGTAAGTAAGTAAGTAAGTAAGTAAGTAAGTAAGTAAGTAAGTAAGTAACCGAGGCAGCTTATTCAACTTTTGTCTAAGCTAGGGATTCCCAAAGTGGGAAACACCGGGGGGGGGGGTGCAGTGAGGAATTCTGCCCTTTCATCCTGGGGACTGGTGAGTTTTTTATTTATTTTTATTTATTTATTATTTCGATTTTTATACCATCCAATCCCCAGAGAGCTCCGGGCGGTGTACAACAAAACAGTACTATAACAAACAGGGGAGCAAACTATACAAATATACAATAATAAATTACATAGGCTCCATCCAAAATAGGCATTAAAACTTACTACAATTCCATTTAAAACAGCGATCAATACAGTAAAAGGTGTCCAGTGAACCCATATTTAAAACCCTCCCCCCAAAAGGGGACCGGCTAACACCCTCCATAGGAGGGCTGCAAAGAGCAGAGAGCAAAGAGAACATAAGAACATAAGAACAAGCCTGCTGGATCAGACCAGAGTCCATCTAGTCCAGCACTCTGCTACTCGCAGTGGCCCACCAGGTGCCTTTGGGAGCTCACGTGCAGGAGGTGAAAGCAATGGCCGCCTGCTGCTTCTGCTGCTCCTGAGCACCTGGTCTGCTGAGGCATTTGCAATCTGAGATCAAGGAGGATCAAGATTGGGAGCCACAGAAAAGGAAAAGGAAGGAAAAAGGAAGGAAAAAGGAAAAGGAAGGAAAAGCAGCAGCACACTTCTCGCTGTGTAGCCCAGGAGGGAGGGAAAGCCAAGGCGAAGAGCCCCATTGCTGCTGCTTTGCAATGAGAGATTTTTTTTAAAAGGCAAAGTAGAATCACTCTCCTCGCTGTGTAGCAGGGGTGGGGGGAGCCAAGGCTAAGAGGCAGCAAAGTGCCAGCAAAAGCATCCGTATTGTCAGTTTTTGTGCTCTGTTTGCATGGTTCTCTCAAAAGGATCCTGCGCTGTGGGACACAGTCAAGATGAGCTTTATTGCCTTCCCAATATTAAGAAGACGAAGAGGAGGAAGGAGTTGTTGCTGTTGTTGCTGCTGTCGTTTGTTGTTGTTGTTGTTGTTGTTTTTATTGGAGGAGGAGGAGGAGGAGGAGGAGGAGGAGGAGGAGGAGGAGGAGGAGGAGGAGGAGGAGGAGGAGGAGGAGGATTTATATACCACCTTTCTCAAAGGACTCAAAGGGGCTTACAATCTCCTTTCCCTCCCCCCCCCCCACAACAAACACCCTGTGAGGTGGGAGGGGCTGAGAGAGCTCCGAAGAACCTTGACTAGCCCAAGGTCACCCAGCTGGCATGTATTGGGGTACACAAGCTGATCTGGCTCCCCAGAGAAGCCTCCACAGCTCAAGTGGCAGAGCAGGGAATCAAACCCAGTTCTCCAGATTCGAGTGCACCTGCTTTTAACCACTACACCGCACTACACCAGAGCAGGGCTTCAGTGAAGTCACTCCAGCTTCTTTAAAGTAAAAAGACACTTGAACCACACAACAGCCAAGCTGAGATCTCGAACTTGCTCAGAAGACGTCACCGCTTCAGAATTTGAAATCTTTTGTCTTTTACATCTGGGGAACACCTCCAAACGGGCTCCTCTTGCTAAGCCCGAAAGCTTGAGGTGCGGCACCCTGATTGGGGCTGCCGCTCGACCCCTCCTGCTTGCAGCGCCCCACGCTCTCCTCCTTTCTGCTGGGTTTTTTAAGCTCCCTTTCAACGCTGGCCTTCTCTGCATGGGACGCAGGTCTGGAGCTTTTCCAGGCTCCTTCCCAGAAACATCTCTCTGTTGGCAGCCACTTTAATTCTCCTTGCATTACAAACCAACAAAGGCTTGTTTTGAAAGCCGAACCACCACGCAAGTTCACATTTGGGAAGGAGGGTGGGACAGGCAGGCGGGCGGGCGGGACGAGTCGGCTGAATCTGGGAGAGAGAACAGCACCTGACCTCTCCCCTCGAGCATTCCTCATGCTTTTCGCTGAGGTAGCCAAACCACTGGAACAGGATTCCTTAACAATGCACAGCAGAGGCCGGAGGTGGCATTCAGCTGGTTTGCACCGGTTCTGCTGGACAGGTAGCTAACCAGCTGGCGTCCCACCAGGGCGGCCGCAGATCGCGCCGTGGCCTGCCAGGGTGGTGCTCCAGCAGGCTTCCCCCAAAGCAAAGGGGGATCAACAGTCGGTCGGCCCCCCACAGCCGGCCCACCACAGCCACCAACTTTCCTCGCCTCCCCCCCACCCAACATTGGAAAGGGGGGGCACAGCGCAGAAGCCAGGTAAGTGGGCGGCAGGGGAGGCGCGAACCGGTGGTTGGAATTTTAGAATGCCACCACTGGCCAAGGCTAAGGGAGCAACCCCGAAGGAGGGCTACTCAGAAGTAACTCCCGTTTTACTCAGTGGGGCTTACTCCCAGGAAAGGGTCTTAAGGATCACAGTCTAAGTTGGATTCAGGTTGTTGCTGGCCGTTTGCAAGGGGACCACAGGTCACAAGCAAGCTTCCAAGGGAGTCTGAACAACCGATGCCCGGACCTCATTTGTAGCACCGCATCGCCAAAGGCCATGCAGGACAAGGACCAGAGTGGTGTAGTGGTTAGGGTTAGGTGTGGTGGAGTCTCCTTCTTTGGAGGTTTTTAAAGAGAGGCTGGATGGCCATCTGTCAGGAGTGCTTTGTTTGTGTGTTCCTAAATTGCAGCGGGTTGGACTAGACGGCCCTCGGGGTCTCTTCCAACTCTATGATTCTATCACATCACAACGTTTACTAGGCAAACTATGTTTACAGAGTGGTTTGCCATTGCTTTCCCCAGTCATCTATCTTCTACCCCCATAAGAACATAAGAACAGGCCAGCTGGATCAGACCAGAGTCCATCTAGTCCAGCTCTCTGCTACTTGCAGTGGCCCACCAGTTGCCTTTGGGAGCTCAGCCGGGCATCGCTTTAGTCTGAATTGTGCTTCATTCCAGTACGGAATGCAACGTCCTTAGCGTAAGAACATAAGAACAAGCCAGCTGGATCAGACCAGAGTCCATCTAGTCCAGCACTCTGCTACTCGCAATGGCCCACCAGGTGCCTTTGGGAGTTCACATGCAGGAGGTGAGAGCAATGGCCTTCTGCTGCTGTTGCTCCTGAGCACCTGGTCTGCTAAGGCATTTGCAATCTCAGATCAAGGAGGATCAAGATTGGTAGCCATAAATCGACTTCTCCTCCATAAATCTGTCCAAGCCCCTTTTAAAGCTATCCAGGTTAGTGGCCATCACCACCTCCTGTGGCAGCATATTCCAAACACCAATCACACGTTGCGTGAAGAAGTGTTTCCTTTTATTAGTCCTAATTCTTTCCCCCAGCATTTTCAATGAATGCCCCCTGGTTCTCAGACAGGAGAAAGAGAGAGAAAAATCTCTGTCCTACATTTTCTACCTCACATGCATAATTTTATAGACTTCAATCATATCCCCCCTCAGCCTCTCCAAATCTAAAGAGTCCCAAACGCTGCAGCCTCTCCCTCATAGGAAGGTGCTCCAGTCCCTCAATCATCCTCAAGGTTGCCCTTCTCTGCACTTTCTTTTCTTATCTCCTCAATATCCTTTTTGAGATGCGCGACACACTGTGAACTGGACATTACCTTACTCCGGCGGTCGCATCTCACTGCTTTATATAAGGGCATGACAATCTTTGCAGAGTATCCAGCAAGATGGGTACTCATTTCACTGGAAAACCTTTAACCAAAAAAATATGAGCAGTGGGGAAGACACCCTTGCTCGCAAGAGGATGCAATCATGAACAGGCAATGGGAATATCTCCAAGGATAAAGTCCTGGATTGCACAAAAGCCTGTGCACAGTCCAAAGAGACCGGTCATGTTTTCTTCGGAAAAAACATCTGACTTCCAATTCCAAGGAAATTCAGGTATCAGGGCGGCTTTTATGGCTGCTCCTACCCCTCCCTCCAAAAAGGAACCCTGACAGGAGACAGATGTCCAGAGAGTTCAGAGTGGCCCAACCCCTGACCATACAAGAGACTGATTGTCGAAGGTTTTCACGGCCAGAATCACTGGGGTGCTGTGTGGTTTCCGGGCTGTATGGCCGTGTTCCAGCAGAATTCTCTCCTGACGTTTCGCCTGACGTTTCGTCAGTAGAATCCATGCCAGCCACAGATGCAGGCGAAACGTCAGGAGAGAATGCTGCTGGAACACGGCCATACAGCCCGGAAACCACACAGCACCCCAAGAGACTGATTGTTTGAGACTTGGACGGCTCCTCCCAGAAAGGGGTGTGAAAGGCAGGGCCCCTGGAAAGCACCTGAGCTACCTGAATGGGAGGGGGGAAAGCTCTTCTTGGCCAAGCCACCCATTCATGGTCCTTGTGGTCTCTCCCAGCTCTATGATTCTATGGACCTCCCACTCCGGAGCGGCTGTTGGACGGCTCTGGACCAGTGGTGGGATTCAGCAGGTTCGCACCACGGTAGAACCGGCTTTTAAAATGGTGCTTGCAAACAACCAGTTGTTAAATTATTTGAATCCCACTACTGGAACCGGTTGTTAAAATGATTTGAATCCTACCACTGCTCTGGACTATTCAGTGTCCATACAATAATTCCACCCAGAGTGTGATTCTGGAAACTGCTTTCATTATTTTTAAAAGCATTCCTGGCCCTCATGATTGTCTGGATGTTCTTGAAAGCGCACCGTCAAAGTCTGCTGGAATCCCAGAAGCAGCAGGAGAAGACTGCTAGATGCTAAGTGCACTGGATTGCTCCCATCCTTTGCCATGTCTTGGAGAGATGCACATAGCAGAAGCCACTAGGTCAGTGATGGTGAACCTTTTTGAGACCGAGTGCCCAAACTGCAACCCAAACCCCACTTATTTATCTCAAAGTGCCAACATGACACTTTAACCTGAATACTGAGGTTTTAGTTTAGAAAAAAACAGTTGGCTCCCTCTTCTTCTGCCCCACCCACTCGAGCAGGGGCCAGCCTGCTCTAGCCTCCAGCAAGTCCCATGCACACCACTCTGTACCTCTCTAGCATCTCTGCCTCCTCTGCATCCTCCCCCCTCGGGCAGCAGCCACCCAGAGCACAGGCACCAGGCCCACCAGCTGAGTCCTCCCTGCCCACCGCGGTGTACGCATGTCGTGCTCAGTGGCCCAGGCCAGCCTAGATGTGTGGGGTGTGTGATTTTCTGCCCCCCACATGAGGAACTCTGTGTGTGTGGGCCCACAGAGAGGGCTCCGAGTGCCACCTCTGGCACCCGTGCCATAGGTTCGCCATCACTGCACTAGGTCTTTTTGAGCAATTTCCTTAACTTATACCGGTCAGAGATCTCAGCTTGTTTTGGCACAGAGTGTTGGATTTCCCCAACAGCACTGATCTCCATTCACCACTTAGAGCTCCAGTTGTAGCTAAACGGTTTCAGTAGAAGCCATGGCCACCATCTCACCTTTATCTTCCCCTTTTCAGAAAGTCAGCAGAGCCTCCTTTTCTCAGGCAGAAGCTATTATGCTACCTTGGCAAAGAATAGCCCTGCTGGATCAGACCAGAGGTCCATCTGGTCCAGCATCCCCTGTCTAGTGCACGGTGACCAATCAGCTCCTCTGGAGGCCCAACACAGAGAGCAGAGAGTGTAAGACCTTCATAAGAACGTCAGAAGAGCCTTGCTGAATTCGACCATCAGGGCCAGCATCCTGTCTCATACAATGGCCAACCAGTTACTCCTGAGAGCCAACAACAGGGAGGACACAGAGGCTAAGACCTTCCCCTAATATGAAGATCAGAAGAGCCATGCTGGATTTAAGCAGCGGTCTGTCTAGTGCAGCATCCCATCTCACACAGCAGCCTAACTCAAGAGGGCTGACAACAGAGCATAGAGGCTGAGGCCCGCCCCTGATGTTGCCTCTTGACACTTGGATGCAAAGACGGACTCCCTCTCAACATGGAGTTTCGTTTAGTCACCACACTAATAGAAGGAGGAGGAGGAGGAGGAGGAGGAGGAGAAGAAAGAGGAGGAGGCAGAGGAGGAGGAGGAGGAGGAGGAGAAGAAGAAGAAGAAGAAGAAGAAGCAGCAGCAGCAGCAGCAGCAGGAGCAGCAGCAGCAGCAGCAGCAGGAGCAGGAGCAGGAGCAAATGATTGGCCCAAGATCACCCAGCAGGCTTCATGTGTATGAACGAGGGAACAAATCCAGTTCACTGGATAAGAGTCTGCCTCTCATGTGGAGGAGTGGGGAATCAAACCCAGTTCTCCAGATTAGAGTCCACTGCTCCTAGTTGCTACACCACACTGGCTCTGATATCACAGCAGAAGGTCATCCAGGCCTTGAGAGGAAGGACCTAAAAGCAGGGCCCTAACTTCCTGCCCAGTCATCCTAAATGATCTAGCAACGCCAGGGGGATCGGTCATTCGGAGGAGAGTGATCCACATGATCTCCTGAAGAGAAGAAAAACATTACATCAGAGTCAGCCAGTCGCTGATTATCTTCAACAGATGTGCGGGCCCCGGGAAAGGGATGCGAAGGGGGGCTTTGCGACTAATTAATAAGTATAGATTTTCACAAGATTAGCATGGTGATTCGTTTTGGGTTCTCAAGGCAGCCACCCTGCGTTCTGGAGGCCTTTCAATCAACACCATTAAAGTACCCCAGCAGTTGGTATATCTATTATACCGCTACGGACTCGCTTGCCAGCCCGAGTATAGGCTGCCTGGAAGTCCCAGGAACCAATCCAAACATGAGGTATTTAAGCTATGGCTGCAAAACAGCTGAGATTCGGGGAAGCCGTCTTCTGTTTCCGAGAGGAAGTCCAGCAGCTGCCCCGAGTTTCCTTTTCCACATTTTTTTGAGAATTTCAGAAGAAGTTGTGGGGGCCAGAGGGGAGAAGAGGAGCCCGCGGCCGACGGCCAAGAGATGATCGAAGACATCATGAGGCAACCCAGGAGGAAGGGGACGTCAACCTTCCAGGCGAGGGACAGAAACAGAACAGCTGTGGGCTTCAACAGGCATCAGCCTTCACTGCCCAACCCGTTCTCCATATCCTTGAAACCGCTGAATACTACAACGAATTGAGATGCATAGAAAAGCCAGGCCCACGTCCAACACATCTGCGCTTTTGGCTTTTGTACTCCCAACAGCTTTGTTTCTAGGTGATATTTAAGCCAGCTTTGGGGGGGGCGGGGAGAGTTTAAACCACTTGTAAAGTTGTGTGGAACAGAAGAAAGGGAATGTAGCATGCCAATAGACTCATGACTCAAAGAAACTTTATTTGTACTTGGGGACCTTGCAAATCCTCCAGGAAACAAGCCGCTAGAAGACAACTGGCCTACGTCTGCCAGTAGGTAAACAGCTATATTATTTGTTCTTAGTTCATGAAGCTGAGCGACATGCTGGCGGAAAAAAGACTCTGTTCTAGCACGTGACCAACACCAGCGTGGTGTAGTGGTTAGGAGCAGGTGGATTCTAATCTGGAGAACCGGGTTTGATTCCCCACTTCTCCACCTGCGTGGCAGAGGCTTATCTGGTGAACTAGATGTGTTTCCGCACTCCTACATTCCTGCTGGGTGACCTTGGGATAGTCACAGTTCTACCGATCCTCTTTTTTCCCCACAGTGGGGCTGCAAGGGGGAAGGAAGGAAGGAAGGAAGGAAGGAAGGAAGGAAGGAAGGAAGGAAGGAAGGAAGGAAGGAAGGAAGGAAGGAAGGAAGGAAGGAAGGAAGGAAGGAAGGAAGGAAGGAAGGAAGGAAGGAAGGAAGGAAGGAAGGAAGGAAGGAAGGAAGGAAGGAAGGAAGGAAGGAAGGAAGGAAGGAAGGAAGGAAGGAAGGAAGGAAGGAAGGAAGGAAGGAAGGAAGGAAGGAAGGAAGGAAGGAAGGAAGGAAGGAAGGAAGGAAGGAAGGAAGGAAGGAAGGAAGGAAGGAAGGAAGGAAGGAAGGAAGGAAGGAAGGAAGGAAGGAAGGAAGGAAGGAAGGAAGGAAGGAAGGAAGGAAGGAAGGAAGGAAGGGAAAGCTGAAGATTGGGGGGATGGCCACACCTACCTGACAAGATGTCTGTTGTGTGGAGAGGAAGGGAAAGGAGCTTGCAAGCCCCTTTGAGTCTCCTTACAGGACAGAAAAGTGGGGTATAAATCCAAACTCTTCTTCAAACTCTTCTACTTGATTGGTTATGTTCACTGCATGGCAACCTGAGCAAACTTGCCCAGAAGCCCACTCTGGGTTTCCAACTCAGGTTTCTTCCCTACGCCCACCATTTATCATGGGTGACTAAGACACCCATTACCGGACACAGTGCCGTAGCTTAACAGAGTCTGCAGCACGGCACTGAATTATGAGCAAATAAAGCCCTTGGTTTCAATAGAGGAGAAGAGGAGGCTGAATTTATAATCTGCCTTTCTCTCCTGTAAGGAGACTCGAGGCAGCTTACAAACTCCTTTTGCTTCTTGCTCGTGTATCTAATCTGGAGGAACCGGGTTTGATTCCCAGCTCTGCCGCCTGAGCTGTGGAGGCTTATCTGGGGAATTCAGATTAGCCTGGGCACTCCCACACACGCCAGCTGGGTGACCTTGGGCTAGTCACAGCCTCTCGGAGCTCTCTCAGCCCCACCTACCTCACAGGGGGTTTGTTGTGAGGGGGGAAGGGCAAGGAGATTGTCAGCCCCTTTGAGTCTCCTACAGGAGAGAAAGGGGGGATATAAATCCAAACTCTTCTTCTTCTTCTTCTTCTTCTTCTTCTTCTTCTTCTTCTTCGCCCCGCAACAGACACCTTGTGAAGGCGGTGGAGCTGAGAGAGTTCGGAGAGAACTGTGACTAGCTCCAGTTCACCCAGCAGGCTTTTTATAGAGGAGCAGTTCACCAGATAAGAGTTCACCACTCAGGTGGAGGAGTGGGGAATCAAACCCGGCTCACCAGATCAGAATACACCTGTCTTAAACACTACATCACACTGACATGCTTAATTCTGTCTGGATCACAGTTAGAGATGAGAATCACATGTCACCACCACCAGTACTCTCAGCCCCACCTGCCTCACAAGGTGTCTGTTGTGGAGAGGGGAAGGGAAGGAGATGGTAAGCCACTTGGAGACTCGTTGTGGTAGAGAAAAAAGCAGGGTGTAACTGGATGTCACTAATAAACTTTTTGTAGCATTTTAAGCAAACAAATGTGATAATACACAGAGAAAACGGCAGCGCCATTTGTCTGAATGAGGCCTGTTAGCAATTTAACAAGACGGTGAGTAGGCAAAGCCAAGGATCACAGAGAACCCTGACTTAGCCATGCCTCTACCAAACAGGGGGGGACAACCGGTCACCAAAGCCCCGCCTCGGCATTCCAACACCCCTGCAGCTTTTCATCCGCCCTTACCGTTCACAGCTTTTTCTATCAACTCCTCACAGGCGTTGAAATCCCCCTTCAGGACAAGTTTGTCGTGGAGGTCTGTCAGCATGGGGTGCTCCAGCGCGATCTTGGTTTTCTTCTGCAGGGACTCAAACGCCTCCGTGTAGTTGTGCTGGCGAAAGTGCTTCAGGCAGAGGCGAATGGCTTCCTGTTCACGGTACTACTGGAACACATGGAAACCAGTGAGAACAGAACTGTAAGTTTCCCCGCCCGATTCTAAACACTGCGGTGCGCCTGGGTAACAGGAAGATCAAAGCTCTTTGGCTTCATAAACCTGCCTTTGTCAATGATTGGCTTCATAAACCTGCCTTTGTCAATGATATTAAAGTTACACCATCAGTGTATCTAATTCTCAACATGACCAAATCTGTGGATACTTAAATCTAGACACTGAGGCAATGGACAAACTCGGTAGCAGCTAAAAACAGAAGATTTGGGAGCAAGATGAGATAGAGTTGCTTAACAGAGTTTGCATTAGGGATGAGCAGCTTTCCAGCACTCTAGGAACACAAATGAACCACTGTTTTCCTCCAAACGTAGAACAGTTCTGGGATTCATAGCCATGCCAGCCTAAACTTTGCTCCAAAGAAAGTCTTTGTCTTCAGCGACATCAGTATTTGGCAGTAAACTACTGTATGAAGAATTGTATTCATCTAGAATGCAACGCACCAATAACCCTTAGGAGAGAAATGCCTCGGTTTCTTTTAACACACACACACACACACACACACACAACCTAGTTGTAATGCTATGCAGGCTGTCCTTACAGCTTGTTTTTATGGCTCTCTGGTGAGTTAGAAAAAAAAGCAGCAACATGCTTACCGGATCCCCACAGCAGCCCCAGCTCTGGCCGCCATCTTGGAATTACCGTATATACTCAAGTATAAGCTGAGGGGGGCTTTTTCAGCATAAAAAATGTGCTGAAAAAGTTGGCTTATACTCGAGTACATACGGAGGAACACACTTTATAAGAATGTTTCTACTAGGAACATGAATTGTACTTACTACACTGTGATCCCAGGAAAACTGTGGGCAAAAACTATAATCAACGCTGAGGATTTAATAGTTCCACGAAACGGGCAAACAACCGGGGGACTGATTGGACAGTCCTGAACCTACGTTTGGTTTATTTAACCTTAGCCACTACACCCAAATTGGCTCTCAAACTATTCAGTCTTTTAAAGCAATTATTTTTATTTCAGACATATGCAATATAGAGCTAATTCTGTCATTTTTAATGGTGGGAGCTTCGCACAATGACTCAGTTGGGATTCAGCTGGGTAGCTCAACCCATTTTCAGTCGAACACTACTTGGCCGGTTAACCCTTGCTCGTTGGCCCGATAGCTCTTGAGCCCCTTTCAAACGCAGGCCTACCTTGCTGTACCAATTGAGGCAGGGCTGTACCACATCCGGGTCATCGATGCCGTTCAGCTCAACGTACCAGATGCTAAAGTTGAAGCTGGGACCCCAAGATAGCAGCGGAACTGGCAAAGGATAAAGAGAAGGGGGAAAAATGGGTATCATGTTCAAAGATGTCGATTCCAGTAAACCAGGGGAGGGCAGGTTTTGGCTTATCTGCCTCCCCCCTCCCCCTCCAGTCACATCTGCCTGGGGCAGTCAGGAAAGTGGGCCCCAAGCAGGACAAAGCACAAGCTGGGTATGGCAGAAAGTGCTGACTTATAGCAACCCTACAGGGTTTTTAAGGCAAGAGTCGTTTGTTTGTAGGGCAAGAATGGTTTGCCGCTGCCTGTCTCCACGTGGAGAGAGGGTTCTGAAGAGAACTGTAACGGGCCCAACATCGTCCAGCAGGCTTCATGGGGAGGAGTGGGCAATCAACCCCAGCTATCTGGATTAGAGTCTGCCGCTCTTAACCAACACCCCACACTGGCTCTCAGCAGAAGCTACTAGGGGAATAATACACGTTTGCCCTTGTCTGATCCAATTCTACTTCACACCTTGCTCTAAAACAGAGGTGCCAGAATTCAGAAAACTCAAGTTAGAAGAAGAAGAGTTTGGATTTATATCCCCCCTTTTTTTCTGCAGGAGGGGATATACAAAGGGGCTTACAATCTCCTTTCCCCCCTCACAACAAACACCCTGTGAGGTAGGTGGGGCTGAGAGAGCTCCAAGAAGCTGTGACTAGCCCAAGGTCACCCAGCTGGCGTGTGTGGGAGTGTACAGGCTAATCTGAATTCCCCAGATGAGCCTCCACAGCTCAGGTGGCAGAGCTGGGAATCAAACCCGGTTCCTCCAGATTAGATACACGAGCTCTTAACCTCCTACGCCACTGCTGCTCCTTGTTATGGGTATCTTTTGGATCCACCTGCGAGAAAGAAGGTACATCAAGGTGGTTTCGTTTAGGTGGTTTAGGAACAAGGGAAAATAAAAAAGAGACGTGCTGTCGGCCTTGAAGTGGATTCCAGTAAATAAGAAGAAAAAGGTTTGGATTCATACACCACTTTACTGCAAGGAGTCTCAAGGCAGCATACGAGCTCCTTTCCCTTCCTCTCCCTGCAACAGACACCTTGTGAGGTCAGTGGGACTGAGAGTTCTCACTGTGACTGCCCCAAGGTCACTCAGCCGGCTTCATGTGGAGGAGTGTGGGATCAAACCTACCCTGTTTCCCCGAAAACAAGCCCTAGCATGATTTTTCGGGATTTTTGGAGGATGCTTGAAATATAAGCCCTACACCAAAAATAAGCCCTAGTTATTCCCCAGCACAGCAGATCTGATCACGTGTGTGTGTGTAAAATCATGGGGAAAAAATAAGACATCCCCTGAAAATAAGCCCCAATGCACCTTTTGGAGCAAAAATTAATATAAGACCCTGTCTGATTTTCGGGGAAACACGGTAGTTATCCAGATCAGAGTCTTTTGATATTAACCATTACGCCACGCTGACTCTCAATAAGGAAACAGGGTTGCACATCTGCATTGGTAAGGAACTTTATATGCCCCAATCTTGAGCATCCATATGCTTGTGTTACATCCCAGAATGGCACTTGGGTACGAATCAGTAATAAAAGCCATGCATCAGAAAGTCTGCTGCGGTAAATGGGAGACATCGTTGTAGACGCCACGATCAGCCAGGATTTTATAAAAGAAGAGGAGGAGTTTGGATTCATATCCCCACTTTCTCTCCTGCAGGAGACTCAAAGGGGTTTACAATCTCCTTGTCCTTCCCCCCTCACAACAAACACCCTGTGAGGTGGGTGGGGTTGAGAGAGCTCCGAGAAGCTGTGACTAGCCCAAGGTCGCCCAGCTGGCGTGTGTGGGAGTGCACAGGCTAATCTGAATTCCCCAGATAAGCCTCCACAGCTCAGGCGGCAGAGCTGGGAATCAAACCCGGTTCCTCCAGATTAGATACATGAGCTCTTAACCTCCTACGCCACTGCTGCTCCAAATCCAAACTCCTCCTCTTCTTCTTAAAGTTGAACTCTGCTGGTGAAATTCAAAGACCAGCCCTGAAACATGCAAAGCCAGCCCTGATACATGAACGTCGCTGCACATATCCTCATGAATTTCAGAGGCTCTTATAAGGTTCCCCTTTTAGAAACAATGTTAGTTTAATGGCGTCCCCTGGAAAGCTGACCTGGCCCATGAATTAAGGTTTCCCCTGCTAACATTTCACTTCAAAAGCACTTGACGAGTCACCCGCGCACGCTTAAGCGATAAAGGACGGAGAATCTCAGAGCAAACACAGGGACAGGCGGGGATATAAATGAAACCCACTGGGAGCCAGGAGGAGCATTTAAAATAATGCGCAGCCCGCACCACAGGGCCAACCTGGAGGCTCACTGGCGCCTTCGCGACGGGTGGAAGCCTCCAGCGTAGTTCATCATGCAAGTGACTGGAGGCACCGGACTGTAATTTTTTATTGAGGCAATTATGCTCCTGACACCCACCCCGCTTTGATCGTTTCGAATAAAGCACTGCTGTTACGCCGGAAGACGGGGCCATTGACTCTGCCTGCCTTGGCCCAGCTCCCAGTTTCGGTGGTCGGCCCTGCCAACGTCCAAAAATGGATGCCTGGTTTTATTCATTTTTTAAAATTTGCCTATCGGTCGGCTCACGATACTCCAGTGAGTAAACAATAACTATGCTCCCTCTAAGAACCCTGAGAATACTTTGAAACGCATGGCAGGGACTCTTCAATTAGGACAGAGGTCTGCAACCTGTGGCTCTCCAGATGTTCATGGACTACAATTCCCATCAGCCCCTGCCAGCATTGGCCAATTGGCCATGCTGGCAGGGGCTGATGGGAATTGTAGTCCATGGACATCTGGAGAGCAACAGGTTGCAGACCCCTGAAAGAAGAAAGCAAGTCTGCTATTACTGGTTTTCCCAGTAGCGTACAGACTCAGGAGCAAGCTAGACAATTCCAGTCCAGCAATTCCCCAGATAAGCCTCCACAGCTCAAGCGGCAGAGCGGGGAATCAAACCCGGTTCCTCCAGATGAGAGTACACCTGCTCTTAACCACTACGCCACTGCTGCACTCATACTTCTAAGTGACACCAATGGACAATCGTTCCAGAGTGTGTCCACTACTAAGGCCAGACTACTTCTATTCAGATGGCTCACCTATTGACCTTGCTATCTCCATTGTTACTCCCAGGCTACAGACTTCTTTGTGACTCACATGCCAGGGCACTCCTATTCAGATGCCCTCACCTACTGACCTTTACTCACAGGTATATATACTCCACTTGCTTTCCATTCCTACTATCAGATCCTCTGAAGATGCCAGCCACAGATGCAGGCAAAACGTCAGGAGAGAATGCTGCTAGAACACGGTCATATGGCCCGGAAACCACACAGCACCCCAGTGATTCCGGTCATGAAAGCCGTCGACAATACATGTGTCCACATTGGTCTGCAGTAGAGCGGCAAGATTCGAACCCAGCTGCATGTGAGAGAACACAGGGTATTAACATGCTACTGGACTTGAATCTGACCTGTCACCAAGCGATAACAGCCAAGATGATGAAACTGAAGGGTGGGTAGAGGTCACTCCACAAGTGACCCAAAGAGAAAGCGCTCACAATGCGGCAACAGCAGAACACAATTTCCCTTGCGTAGGTACTTAAGAAAAACGGATGGCTCTTGACAACTGCATCGGGTCCCCAGAGAATGCAAATCGTGACAGAATTGATACGATCTTCGCTGACCGGCTCAGGGAATTCTCAGATGAAACGCCGGCGTTCAAAGTTCCACTCAACTCCTGCCCAGATGAGGACGTTGAGAAGAGCTGTTCTGGCCGGCCGCTCAAGAGGAACCGCTTTCCCCTGGCAAGTGGCTAACGAAAAGGGCATTTCCTCCATCAGAATATTTTAGACCTCAGCCTGAGCTGCAGGGACACAGATGGCAACCTTTTCTCGGTGCCGAGTTCTCAGTTCAGCCCACGTGTGGCACGTAAACAGCTTCCAGGCTGTGCATGCCTGCAGCTTAGAAACCCTTTTCAGAGCTCCAGCAAACATGGGCACTTTCGAGCTGGGAGAAAAAATCCCCCCCATCCCCCGCCTTCCGCAGCCCGTCGAGTACACAGAACCGTTCAGGCAGAACCTCCTCGTCCATCCGTGCCTTGAAACTTTCCTTCCCTTTGACCGAGCCGCCTCCCTCCTCATCCAGATATCAGCCTCTTTAGACCTCATAAAACCAGAGCAGCCCTGAGATCAGCTATCCTGACAACAGCCACAGATGCAGGCGAAACGTCGGGAGAGAATGCTGCTAGAACACTTGATAAACCAACCTGGACACAGAATATTATTTGAAAACACAGAAATTCTGGACCACTCTGACAACCACTACGTCAGACTACACAGAGAAGCCATTGAAATTCACAAGCACATGGACAACTTCCAACAGGAAGGAAGAAACCATGAAAATGAACAGAATTTGGCTGCCAGTGTTGAAAAACTCTAGAATCAAGACAGTGACAAATCAGCTCCACACAAACACAGGACAACTATAGACAATATCAATCAAAGGAAACAAAGACCAGGATACTTCTATTCAGATCCATTCACCTATTGACCTTGCTATCTTCATTGTTACTCCCAGGCTACAGACTTCTTTGTGACTCACATACCAGGCTACTCTATTCAGAGGGCCTCACCTTTTGACCTCACAGTATATATACTCCACTTGCTTTCCATTCCTACTATCAGATCCTCTGAAGATGCCAGCCACAGATGCAGGCAAAACGTCAGGAGAGAATGCTGCTAGAACACGGCCATACAGCCCAGAAACCACACAGAACCCCAGTGATTCCAGCCGTGAAAGCCTTCGACAATACATATCCTGACAACAGTCACATAAACAGTGTGCTTTTTGAAGGAACCTGTTTTATTCATTCATTTGCTTCGTTTATACCCCACCTTTCTCCTCGACAGGGGCTCAAGGCAGCGTACCCAGTTCTCCTCTCTGTTTTATCGTTGTGACAATCCTGAGAAATGCATTAGGCTGAGATTATGGCTGGCCCAGCAAGGCTTTCAAAGCACGAGAGGGGATTCGAACCTGGTTCTCCCAGATCTTAGTCTGACGCTCGAACCATTACACCATGTTAGCTCTCAAGCAATAGCTCCCATATCAAGTATTCAGAGGCACGTTGTCTCAAAACAGAGATGCCCAAAGGGGTGACCAGGATCTGTATGGCAGTGGGTCAGGGTGTGTTATGGTAGGGGGCAGCCGGGCATTCAGCACTTAAACACTGGTTTACATCATCTTATATCAGTGGTGGCGAACCTATGACACGGGTGCCAGAGGTGGCACTCAGAGCCCCCTCTGTGGGCACACGCAGAGTCCCCCTCACACACATCTAGGCTGGCTTGGGCTCGATTATTAGCATTAAACCTACTTTTGGGGAAGCAGTGTAGGTAACCCTGTTAAGCGCTGTTAAACACCACCGATTTTCATGCAAAGAACTAAAGCATGATCCTTTACCTGGAAATAAGCTCGGTTGCTTGCTTCTGAATAAATGCTCCTAGGGTTGTGATTCACCGGTTGGAAGAGTTCCACGGTTGCGTCAAAGCAAAGCCACTGACTACCACCAAGCTTACTCTCGAGTAACGCACACCTCGCAGCCAACTGTTTTTTCTAAACTAAAACCTCAGTATTCAGGTTAAATTGTCATGTTGGCACTTTGTGATACATAAGTGGGTTTTGGGTTGCAATTTGGGCACTCGGTCTCGAAAAGGTTCGCCATCACTGTCTTATATTCTAATAGGAAATTGGGAACATTTTGGAAACCTAAATCCAGTGACTAGAGCTGTGAACAGGCAAGACAGATCTTTCTACAAGCCTGAAAGGACCCCAGGTTTGCAGAAGAATGTGAAATCTTAAACACGCATTCACGCGCTGTGAGGTTTTTAAAACCCCAAAATGGTAAAAGGAGTGCCTGTAGCTTTAAGCAAAGGATTCCCTCAGTAGTTGTTGCTAAACAGCCACAGTATTCCAGGCACTGGGACAGGGTCCTCTGTAAGCCTATTTTGTCCTTTGAGGGCCAGGCTGAACCAGGGTTACCAGCTCCAGGTTTGAAAATTCCTCGAGACTTTGTGGTACAGTCTGAGGAACGCAGGGTTTGGGGAAGAGAGGAGCCTCAGCCAAATATAACGCCAAAGCAGTCACGTCCTCCAGGGGGATAGAACTCGTTTGGAGTTCAGTTGTAATTCTGGGTGATCGCTAGGTCCCACGCAGAGGCTGGCAACCCCAGTCCCAGCAGCAACTTCTGAGGGAATTGATCCCTCCTGATATGCATGACTCAGCTAGGCCTGGCTGCTTGCTACTGTTCAACAACAGCAGCCCTAGGAAAGCCAGTGTGGTGTAGAGGTGACAGCGTCAGAGTAGGATCCGGGAAACCCCGGTTCAAATCCCCATTGTGGAAGTTCACGGGCTGATTTTGAACAAGTTACATGTTTTCACCCAAACCTCCCTCGCAGGGTTGTTGTGAGGATAAAAAGGAGAGGAGAATGCTGCAAGCTGCTTTTATTATTAAATTTTTTTAATTAATATTTACATATAAGTATAACAAAACCATATACTCCATACCATGGATGAAACCATTTACAGTCGTTGCATTACCATATTACATTGGTTTTAACCTTCGTTGAATTAACTTCCTCGCTATAACTCAGGAGCTATTAATTCTTAGTGTTTAAAAATCTTTTACAATGTGTTAATCTGGATCCCATATTTACTGCTATGTCTCTTCTTAAGTGTCTCACATAGTCTTATCTGTGAGATATATCCTTGTGTGCACTCCTTGTCTAGTTTAACAGTAAGATTCGTTTAATTGGTATTTCACCTAAGATTAAGTATATGCATATAGAAAACCATAATCTAATGTTTAAAGCATTTAAAAAGACTTTAAAATTAAAATTAAGTTCACGGGCTGATTTTGAACGAGTTACATGTTTTCACCCAAACCTCCCTCTCAGGGTTGTTGTGAGAATAAAAAGGAGAGGAGAACGCTGCAAGCTGCTCTTGTCTTCACTGAGGAGTGCAAGTACAGGTACAAGCCAAGTAAATAAATGCAGATGGGAGGTAGATAAAGGTGTCTGAGAAGGTGAGAACGAGGGAGGAAAAGGGGGGGAAGGAAGATGGGCGTGGCCAGGGGGAGGGAAAGAGGAAATAAGGTGGGTCATGGGATACATGGGGAAAGTGAGGTGACCCCAACATGTCTTTGTGGGTTTATCTATGATGCAAGCAGACTTGGCCAAAGGGGGGGGGGGGGGGCTATGTTATTCATCTGGGCTTCTGACCTCTCTGATCCCTGGTGAATAAAAAGTCTCAACGCAAATGGCAGGGGAAAGGGCTCTAAAAGGAGATGGATGTCAACGAAGAGGGTGAGTGTGTTAAGTGCCATCCAGTCAACGCAAGGAATTTCCTTTCAAGTGTGGCTGCGCATCTGCCGCCCCGGCTCTTTTGAAACAAAGCTGACCTGATTGATAGATGAACCCAGGTTAGAGAGCACTTCCAGTTCATGGCTTTTTATAAGCAACAAGAAGTTGGGCCACCCAAAGACTGTGACGCGATGCAAACCAAATGTCCTCCTCTGGCTAAACAAATTTAATTCCCTTCGACCCAGGGATGGTTGCCCAGTCCGGCCCTGCTTCAATCCGCCTGCCCTGGTTCTAGCCCGGGGATTCCAAGGAGGACTGTCCATTTGAAAGTATTTCCCCCCCCCCCCCACCCAACCAGGAGGGCCAACGATCAGTGGTTTGGTTCTTGTGATTGTGAAACTAGAGCTTCTACGGAGACTTATTACTGTAGACAGGTGATGCTCACTCAGCGGTTCAGGAGCCGCACGGGGCTCTTAGACATACCTCCGAGGCTATTCAGAGCGCAATTTCCCCAATTGCGGCACCTGTCCCATGGTTCAGGAAAACGGGCAAGAACCTTGCTGGGTGTGACTTGTGGTTGGCATTGACTCCCACCTTGAAACAGGTGCTAACAAAATAAACCATAAGACTCCGTGAGGCCCATGCGATGTATCAACATAACCGAGGTTCTGTTGGGTTGATGGTAACACAGGACACGGCTCTCCGTGAGCTACAGAACGGCCTTAGACTAGTAACCGAGTCCTCAAAAATCTAGCAAAAGGAATGTATGCTGACCGGGAATAAAGAGTGATTAATATGTGCTAACTTAGTTTCCTGCTGCTCCAGGGATTAGGACACCAAGTAATTGATTAAAAGTACGGGAAAAGATACTCCACCTAAACATTATAAGGAACTTCCTGACAGGAACAGCTGTTCAACAGTGGAATATGGTGCCTTGGAGGGTGGGAGAGTCTCCTCCTCTGGAGGTTTTTAAACAGAGGCTGGATGGTCGTCTGTCAGGAATGCTTTGATTGTGTGTTCCAGAACAGAAGGGAGTTGGACAGGATGACCCTTGTGGTCTTTTCCAACTCTATGATTCTACAATTCTAAAGAAGAGCCCTGCTAAATTAGGTCACTGGTCCATCCAGTCCAGTATCCCGAGAATATAAGAAGAGCCCTGCTGGATCAGACCAGTGGTCCATCCAGTCTAGCATCCTGAGAACATAAGAAGAGCCCTGCTGGATTAGGTCAGTGATCCAGCCAGTCCAGCATCCTGAGAACATCAGAAGAGCCCTTCTGGATCAGACCAGCAGACCATCTAATCCAGCATTCTGTCTCACACAGTGGCCAACTGACTGTCATGAAAGTCAAAGTCCTATACCTGATGTTGGCTCTCAGCACTGGCTTGCAGAGGTTTCTGGCTCTACATATGGAAGTTTCCTGTACTCACTCATGGCTAGTAGCCTAAACTCCATGCACCTGTGAGATTCAGTGGGGAGGCCAAGTCAGCAGGCGTTATTCGCCATCAAAGCATGCCCGTCTCAAATGTAACAAGGTCCTTTAAATCCCTTCTTCACAGTTACCTATTTAAGTAGCATGGCTTACTAGCAAGAAGCATCACCGGGGCAGTGAATATGCTCTTTCCTCTACCCATGGTTCACTGGCCTGGAATTATTACCTTTCAACTAACCGTCAAACACCTTCTGATATAACATTCCATCACCAATTATACTCAGTTCAAATCAAGTATCACTTGCAAAACTCATCCCTGCATCCCCAGGAGATATTAACCAATGAAAAGCATTTCATTGTAAAGACCAGCGCTGCTAAATTCAGCCTTGGGAATCCGAAGCATTCTCTCCACACACTTCCCTGCCTCAGTCCTGCGAAATTTTGGCTTTCCTCAATAAAACTTGTGCATAATAAATCTCACTGGGGGGGGGGGAGGGGGCTCCTAGATTCCCCTCTACATGAGACAGACCAATATTTAAGCTGCTTACAAAATGCCTTGTTTCATGTAGACGAGACAGAATGGCTGGGAAAAATGGTCCAATACGAGGGTCTTATGCACAGGTAACTCTGGAGACGGCTACATCAGACAGATTAATCTTCGGATGACCTCAACTGCCCACCCTCTTCTGATCTTCTCCCCATCTTCCCCTCCCCCCTCCCCAATGTCCACACACAAAGGGTTGTGTCCATAAATGACTTGCATCTAGTTCATTTCTAAAATACAATGTAAGTTTAGCTGGGAGCCACACCTCTGAGCGCAGAGCCTTAAATCTCAGGTGCGGCTACGGCTCTTTCTATGCACGGCTCAAACCACTGATAGCACCAAACACGGGTCCAGCAGCAACAATATTTTCCAGGGTGTGTGCTGTTTGTGATCTAAAGCTCCCTTTGTGATTCACAAAAGTTTCTGCGTGCGCACCAGCCAGTCACGGCTGACTTACGGAAACCTCACAGGATTTTCGAGACAAAACACATTCAGAGGTGGTTTGCCATTCCCTGCCTCTGAGACAGTTCCGAGAGAACTGTGAGCGGCTCAATGTCACCCGGCAGGCTTCGCGTGGAGGGAGAGGGAATCGAACACAAGTCTCTAGATCAGAGTCTGCCACTCGACCATTCTTAATCACAAAACCCTGCTGGATTAACACCCTGGAAAATTCTGTTTGTCTTTAAAGGGAATACTGGGCTTCTGTTCCGCTCTTCTTCAACAAAGTAACAGGGCTACGCATCAGGAACAATTTTCAAGCACTCAGAACTCCTAAGAGCCAGCGTGGTGTAGTATAGTGGTTAAGAGCAGGTGCACTCTAATCTGGAGAACCGGGTTTGATTCCCCACTCTACCGCTTGAGCTGTGGAGGCTTACCTGGTGAACCGTATTAGCCTGTGCACTCCAACACATGCCAGCTGGGTGACCTTGGGTTAGTCACAGTTCTTTGGAGCTCTCTCAGCCCCAACCCTCTTGTTGGGGACTGGGGTGGGGTGGGGTGGGGCGGGGCGGGGAGAACATAAGAACATAAGAACAAGCCAGCTGGATCAGACCAGAGTCCATCTAGTCCAGCTCTCTGCTACTCGCAGTGGCCCACCAGGTGCCTTTGGGAGCTCACAGGCAGGAGGTGAAAGCAATGGCCTTCTGCTGCTGCTGTTGCTCCCGAGCAGCTGGACTGTTAAGGCATTTGCAATCTCAGATCAAAGAGGATCAAGATTGGTAGCCATAAATCGACTTCTCCTCCATAAATCTGTCCAAGCCCCTTTTAAAGCTATCCAGGTTAGTGGCCCTCACCACCTCCTGTGGCAGCATATTCCAAACACCAATCACACGTTGCATGAAGAAGTGTTTCCTTTTATTAGTCCTAATTCTTCCCCCCAGCATTTTCAATGAGTGGCCCCTGGTTCTAGTATTGGAAAGGAGATTGTAAGCCCCTTTGAGTTTCCTAACAGCAGAGAAAGGGGGGATATAAATCCAAACTTTTCTTCTTCTTCTAAACAAAACTGCACGCCTAGCTCCAACAGCATTCCCCAGCCCAGCCACAAGGGTCAGCAATGTATAATCAGCCAGCACCATCAAAGGCTACAAGGGAGGGATGCTCCAAGACATCACAGCTGCAAGATGCTTCAGGGCCTGCAGACTGAATGGCACTTGCCAGCAACGTCCCAAAAGCTGGAGAACACCAGCGCAGACCTTGGAACACTCGTGGCATTTGCTCCAAACGTACTGCACCGCACTGCAGACTGTTTGAAGCTGTTTCTTCACGAGTATCCTGAGGGACGGCACATTACCTGCTGCAAAGTCTTAGGATTTCAGATAGGTTTTATTCCCTCAAGCTCCTGCTGGCTGACTGAGCGGGCCAAAGCAGCAGACGAAAGAACAAGGTCATTTACAAGCACAAAATGCAGACAACAGAGGCCCGGTAACACAAACGCTGGGGGGAAAAGTATATTTACCTATCTTAATAAAACGGCAGGGGAACATCTGCTCGTCAATTTTATGCTTCAAGGTGAAGGTTTCTTTGTTATAATCGTTCTTCAAGCCGCTGTGAGAGGGGAAAAACACCAAGAAATAGCATTGCATCAAGGACTTTAGAGCTAATGAGCAGATACATTTCACGACGCTTCCTATTCTTATATACACAAGTAGGACACAGGGCCGCCTAAAGAACTGGGTTTCAGCAGGGAACAAGAATCGAAGAGATACCAAGTCCTGCCCTCCCCCCAACCCACCCCATATGATCAGGTCCACCAAAATGATTTACTCTGTATCGTTCCCCTGTTTTTAAACCTGTAAATTAGAGTGGGGGTCCCCAACACGGTGCCCACGGGCACCAAGGCACACGTCAACACCTTTCCTGGCACCTACAAAGTGTTTTTAGAAAGCGGGCATGGACAGGTGAGGTTTCTGCCCACTAGGGCTTTTGACTGGCCCTGGAACTCTTACTGGCTGCGCAGATTAAAATAATGTTGGTCCAGGGCAGCCATTCTCAACCAGGGTTCCCTGGTACCCAGGGGTGCCGTGAGCATGTCCCAGGGGTACCGCAGCAACACTACCGCCCCCCCCCCTCATTTCTGTGGTGTCTCCCACCGGCGCCAGCAAGGACATGGAGCTGGCCCATGCGGCAGGGCCTGCCACAAGGTCAGCAGCCGCCACCACCCCCAGTGCTTCACCCTGGGAGGGGAAGGTGGGGGTGTGTGGCAAGCAGGGGCAACGGGAGGGGAAGGTGGAGGGTGGCGGCAGGGGTACCAGGAGATATGAAGAATGAGGTCAAGGGTACCCTGACCTCGAAAAGGTTGGGAAACACTGGTCCAGGGGGTTGATTTGTTTCATTCTCTCTTCTCTTTCCCACTGTGCTTTTAAAAATTATTCCACTTGCCCCCTTCGTTGGGGCTTCCTGTATAAGTGTGTGCATGCCAGGGGCAATGGGGCCTGGCAAGGTGGGGGCAGGGCAGGGCCAGGCAGGGGTGCCCAGCAGCAGCCTCTGCCAGGTCTGGCAGGGCGGGGCAAGGGGGGAAGGAGGAGGGGTGTGCGGGCAGGCGATTTTCCACACGCCCCCCCCACATGACCCCAACGGCATCCACCCGGGGCGCCTGTCACCACCATCCCCGTGGTAGCTACGCCACTGATGCATGCACGTGCCTCTCCACCTGCTCGATCCCACTCCCGGCAGCGGCCCTTTTTTGATGACAAAACACAACCAAAACCATGCAGGTATAGCCTGCACACTGAACATCAGAAAAACTCACAAACACTATACCCAGGCGGCTAGACGCGCAAACATTTTTTAAAGCAAAAAACATAAATATATATATGAAACGTACATATGAAATACATATGAAAACAGATAGGAATTTTTACTGCATGACAGGCAAACAAGTGGCAATAAACATCTATACAAGACCCTACATTTCGCCATACAAATTAAAGAATCCAGGAGAACCCGGCAAGATTCTGTAAGAACCCGCACAGAAACATTCCGCCTTAAGTGTGATAGTAGGTTCCAAAGTCCAGAGAGGTCAAAGCGGAGGCGTGCCGCTTGTCCTGTTGTTTGGGACATATCCACACGTAACTACTGGTGCAATATTGTTCCTGCATAATCATGGCAAGCTGAAAGAGTTACACACTGAACAAGTAGGGGCGAAAATGAGCCTTTCACCAGGGAGCTCGTTCCCTCCGACCCGACTCTTTTCAAAACTGCCTGCCAATGGAAACCCTCAAAAAACCCTGGCAAACAGGAAGGTTTTGCGGTGCTTCCTGGAAACCTCCAGGGAGGAGGTCACCCTCACCTCTTCAGGGAGCCCATGCCGCAGAGCAGAGGTGTATTGGGGTAAGAACATAAGAACTAGCCTGCTGGATCAGACCAGAGTCCATCTAGTCCAGCACTCTGCTACTCGCAGTGGCCCACCAGGTGCCTTTGGGAGCTCACTTGCAGGATGTGAAAGCAAGGGCCTTCTGCTGCTGCTGCTCCTGAGCACCTGGTCCGCTAAGGCATTTGCAATCTGAGATCAAGGAGGATCAGGATTGGTAGCCATAGAAATTGTCTCTGGGCGCCCTCCCCCACTGCGCCTTGGGGACGGGGCTCCGCCCCCAAGCTGCACTTCTCCTCCCCTAGGCTCCCGGAACCCGGCAGCCCAGGGGGAGGGGTGGGTGCGACATCCTCGGGCGTCCTTGGCCACACCCCCATCGATGACAACATGGGAAGGGCCCACGGAGCCCAAAGATGACAAAGCAGCAGGACTTTATGCTGCCTCGTCGTCTTCACGCCGGACCTAGTCACGTGGGAGGGCAATTTGCGGGGCCTCCCCATGTGACCAGATTAGTCGCGCCTGGGGACTGGGGTTACCCCCCCTCCCATCCCCGGGCAGCTACGCCACTGCCGCAGAGCCGGAGGTGTGATGGGAAAGGCCTGGGTCCTGGTCAATGACAAATGTCCCCCTTCCCAAGTGGTGGGACAGATGAGATGGCTAACCGGCACCCACAGCTAGTGCATAGGGACGGACAGAAGGAGACTGTCGCTTAAGGCGTTCTCTTAGCACATCATTCCCAACGAGACTTGTGAGGCGTCTCTGCTTTTAAAGGTAATAGAATTAAGAATCTTCTTTTAAACTGAGCCTCTGTGCTTGCCTCCTGCTACCTGGTGGTCAATTTAAGATTCCAGTTTGTTGTCTGTAAATTCTTCCTAGATGTTACTGGGTTTTTAATCACTTTTTAATCACTTATGTAATCACTTTTTTAAGCTGCCTTGTGAATCTTTGGGGGGGGGGAATGGGGTTGGGGGAAAAAGCAACATTTGAAAGTTTGAAACTTAAAACATATGAAGGAGAGGCAGAGGTAGGAAGCTAACAGAAGAAGAAGAGTCTACCCGCCTTCTCCCCCTCAAGGAGACTCAAGGCAGCTTACAAACTCCCTCCCTTCCTCTTCCTACGATAGACACCATGTAAGGAAGGCGGGGCTGAGAGAGTTCGGAGAGAACTGGGACTAGCCCAAGCAGGCTTCATGCGGAGGAGCAGGGAAATAAATCTGGTTCTCCAGATTAGAGTCCACCACTCATGAGGAGGAGTGGGGAATCAAACCCGGTTCTCCAGATTAGAGTCCACTGTTCTAAACCACGCTGGCTCTCCTAAGTAGTCATGAGAGAGAGTAATGTGATATGGGAAAGACATTAAATAGCAAACGGGCAAACGTGGCCACCTTCTGCAGAAGTGAGGAAGTTGAAGCTTACTCGGGGATTTGAAAGCCATCTGTCAAATGTATGCTTATCAGTATCATTAAAGAACCAGGATGAGAGCAAGAGGGCTTTGTCTAGGGAACGAAACGAAAAGCAGTGAGCTGTCCGGGGTACTGATGAAGCTCAGTTTCATCTCCAGGACTGGGACAGCACCCTGGTTGAATCGGAGGCTCTTCCCATCCAAACCCCAAAAGAGTTTCCTTCCACCTTGGCTGGAAAACTACTCGGCTAGGTCCCTTTGAGCCAACACTATGCATGTAAACGAGCCCCCAACCTCATGGGGCCATTCAAGGCCTGAATGAAAATGTAGATCAAGCAAGCGGGGACCACCTCAGAACTCAACGTTTCCAGTTTTGATCAGTCACACAACAGAGAGGACACGGAGCCCACCCAAAATGCCCTTCTTACCTAGATAACAGATCTGTCATGTTCTCTTCATTCATCCCACCGAAAACTTTGAACTTCTTTAAATTGCAGACGTGGGTCTTCTCGTATTTTCCAAAAGTGATGCTTTGGACAATGGCGGGTCTTTCGAGTTTCAAGATCAGATACTAGGGGAGGAAAAAGAAACAGCACGTGGGTCCCACGCCCTGGCTTTCTTTTCATCCAATCACAAGCAACACCAAAAACACCCAGCGCTAACTGGAACCTCGAAGCAAATCATAGGAAGGGTTGGCACGGAACGAGCATAAAGCAGGTATGCCCGTTTGAGCCGGAAGTCTTGAAACACAGTCAAGTCAAGTTAAGTAAGGCTTCATTGGTATAAGAAAAAAGAAAGGGTTACATATAAGAAGTCAAAAATAATAAGGAGTCAATATACAGTTTGCATCTCCAGCCATTCACTGAGTCTCTATAATGTCTGATAATGAATTTGCAATTACAGTGGAACCTTGGTTTTCATCCGTGATTCGTTCGGAATCACGCGACAAAAACCGAAATCGGTGTAGTCCAAGGTATGCCATTGACGCATGCGCAACACGAACAGCCCACCAGATTTACGCAAAAGTCGCCTCGGAAGTCGACAGAATCTGAGGTGATGGACGATCACTGAGGCAACAAAATGGCCGGGGGTGACCGGCGAACACCAAAACCAGTGATCTCCGAGGGCAGCGTTAACCGAGGTTCCACTGTCGTGCACAATGTGCAGGATTCTCGTTATTTAAAAAGAAAAGTATCTTATAATAGTCAGACAGGCCCGAGCACTTAACAAATAAAGAGTTTTTAAATTTCATCATCAGCTGAATATGTTTCTGGCAGTGGAAAAGAGCGTGTTCTAGGGTTTCCACGTAACCCAAACCACAGGAACAAAATTTCCTCTCTTTTAACGTCTTGAAATATACTAATGTAGGGAGAAATAACTTGCAGATCTTCCCACGCACTCCCAGGCAGCAAGGCTTAGCATGTAAAGGACAGTGCAACAGCCAAAGATGGCCAGCCAATCTTAACTTTCTGATGAATATACATGTCCCGTGCACGCATTTCCAGGAACAGTTGGCTCATTGCATTTTAGGCGCATGCTTAAAAGTTTTTATTCATATCCTTTTACTGTTTTCTACCGGGAATTCTGAACAATCTAGACTGCTATAACAAAAATGGAATGTTAAGGATGCAGCATTTCTTGAATTCTGCCTCGCTGGAAACCACATCAACGTCAAATTAATTTTTACAACCTGAAGACACGGGAATCAGTGCCAAGTGTGCATATCAGCCAAGAATGCCTGTGTGCACACATCTGACTGAAAATCAGTAAAAAGGAGCAGCAGGCCTCTTGGCTGGAGACTAACACTCGACACCGCTAAAGAAACTAGCTCATAACGTGGACTAAAACTAACTAGGCTAAGAGGTAAGGTGACAAGAACGTATCAGCATTGCCCTGCCAAACAGCGCAAAGACTTAGGGTACGTTTAATTTGATGAAGAGAAGGTTAAGAGGTGACATGATAGCCATGTTTAGATATTTGAAGGGACGTCACGTTGGTGAAGCAGCATAGAACATGCCCATTTGGCTGGATATTTTTAGTGTGGCTACTACCATAAAGAACTTCTTTTTTAAACACCCTAAATTTCAGAGAGGTGTTTTGCTCACAAGTAATGCTGAAAGCAAACCGGGTGTGACTCTGCCAACAGCTTATGTTAGACCTGTAAGAAGTTAGAACTGTTTTCCCGGAAACTGAATGAGCTTCTTACGGGTAAGGAAGTACATTAACACTCGCTGCACACTCCGTCCCAAGATGCAGAGCTGATTTGCACTTCAAGAAGCTAGTAAACTCAGGTCATATCCAGGGGTCTCGCTTGGTCTCCGCACCCACTGAAAACGTTGCAGATGATCACACGAGACACTCTTTTTCCATAAGAGTGCCTCACCTGTGGAATGTCCTCCGCAGACAAGCTTATTTATCATCTGTTGAATTTCACTATGAACGAGAACCAGATAACACCCTGAAGGTGCGCTGCTAGTGAGATGCCCCCGCTGCTGAACGGCACTTTATCATTTCAATTTTTGATTAATTTATTTTTAAAGGCTTTATCTGCTTTTGTCAAAATTGCTCTACTGCATGTTTTGGATTATTTATGAGATAAATATTCATCTGACATAAAATTAAACATTGCACCCACAGTAATAGTGCCACAACGTCGGCGGCGGGCGGGGGGGGGGGGCGGCAAATAGTTGCAAAATTTCCACCTCTTCAGCTAACTCAGGGGTCTGCAACCTGCGGCTCTCCAGATGTTCATGGACTACAATTCCCATCAGCCCCTGTTCCCATCAACCCATGTTCATGGACTACAATTCCCATCAGCCAATTGGCCATGCTGGCAGGGGCTGATGGGATTTGTAATCCATGAACATCTGGAGAGCCGCAGGTTGCAGACCCCTTAGCTAACTAAAAGGTTACAGACCCCTTAGCTAACTAAAAGGTAATTCAGAACTGAATCACAGATACCTCTTACCTCTTAGCCATCACTGAGCAGCTCTTTCACTGAATCTGCTGTGGGCCCAGGACTTCTCCTCTGCCACTCACAAGCACAGGGTCTGTCAGGTCTTCCCAATCCCCCTTCATCCCATTGTGGCATAAGAACAGCAGAAGAGCCCTGCTGATTCAGGCCAGTGGTCCATCTAGTCCAGCATCTTAAGAATGTAAGAAATGTCCTGCTGGACAGACCAGTGGTCCATCTAGTCCAGCATCCTAAGAACATCAGAAGAGCCCTGCTGGATCAGACCAGTGGTCCATCCAGCCCACCATCCTGGGAACATAAGAGCAGCCCTGCTGGATCAGACCAGTGATCCATCTAGTCCACCATCCTGAGAACATCAGAAGAGCCCTACGGCATCAGACCAGTGGTCCATCTAGTCCAGCATCCTGAGAACATCAGAAGAGACCTGCTGGATCAGACCAGTGGTCCATCTAGGCCACCATCCTGAGAAAGTAAGAAGAGCCCTGCTGGATCAGACCAGTGGTCCATCTAGTCCACCATCCTGAGAACATAAGAAGAGCCCTACGGCATCAGACCAGTGGTCCATCTAGTCCACCATCCTGAGAACGTAAGAAGAGCCCTGCTGGATCAGACCAGTGGTCCATCTAGTCCAACATCCTGAGAACATAAGAAGAGCCCTGCTGCATCAGACCAGTGGTCCATCTAGTACAACATCCTGAGAACATCAGAAGAGCCCTACGGCATCAGACCAGTGGTCCATCTAGTCCACCATCCTGGCTCTCGCAATTCTTGTGAAAGGCCAACAACAAAGCCCAGAGGTGTCTTCTTGTATTCTTTGCCTGTCTTCTTGTATTCAGTTCTGACAATGTAAGTCACCAGCTTTCCTTTGCTTGTGATCAATAAATGAGAATCCTGCTTTCAGAGTATTGATTCCTTCACTGAGCAAGTCTTGGGTTGTGACATTACCAGAGCAGAAGCCTGCAGTTTTTCCAGACCTGGGATGCTCCATTAACTCTCTAGGCAGCAGCACAGACTCCTCCCAAGCTGCAAGCACGTGACGTCACAGCCACACAACAAGAACAAGCAGAGGATTGTGACCTCACTGGGTGCCGAGGCCCATGGGAAACAAGGACAAGAAGCTCAAACTGAGTACCAGGATGGACACCCTTGTGAGGCTCAAACCAAGAGTTAGAGCCATAGATGAATCATCCATCAGGCTGAATGTAAACAGAGGCAAGGAGGCAAAGCACAATCACTGTCTATGAATGAACACTAGCAGCAGGTTCTTGCAAACAGAATGGTAAGTTCTACAGGTAATCCATGGCCCAGCATGTGGGGTCCCACAACCCACCTGCGGGTACCGATCCACAGGCTAAAGACCGCTGTGCTATGTGAACATAAGACGTTTGGAGAGGAGACGTCTGAGGGGGGATATGATTGAAGTCTATAAAATTATGCATGGGGTAGAAAATGTTGACAGAGAGAAATTTTTCTCTCTTTCTCACAATACTAGAACCAGGGCGCATACATTGAAAATGCTGGGGGGAAGAATTAGGACTAATCAAAGGAAACAATTCTTCACGCAACGTGTGATTGGTGTTTGGAATATGCTGCCACAGGAGGTGGTGATGGCCACTAACCTGGATAGCTTTAAAAGGGGCCTGGACAGATTTATGGAGGAGAAGTCGATCTATGGCTACCAATCTTGATCCTCTTTGATCTGAGATTCCAAATGCCTTAACAGTCCAGGTGCTCGGGAGCAACAGCAGCAGCAGAAGGCCATTGCTTTCACATCCTGCAGGTGAGCTCCCAAAGGCACCTGGTGGGCCACTGCGAGTAGCAGAGAGCTGGACTAGATGGACTCTGGTCTGATCCAGCAGGCTAGTTCTTATGTTCTTATGAACATGCAGAACCTCAAATGGCTCACCATTAATATTTGAGAGGAAGAAGAGGAGCTTGGATTTATACCTGGTTTTTCTCAACTATAAGGAGTCTCAAAGAGGCTTAAAACCTCCTTCCTTCTTCTCCCCATGGTAGACACTTTGTAAGATGGTTGGGGGGCTGGAGAGTTCTGAGAGAACCATGACTGCCCCAAGGTCACCCAACAGGCTTCATGTAGAGGAGTGGGGGAAAAGAACCCGAGTGAACTATTTACCACTCTGTCACATGTCCAAGGGACCTTCAACAGACAGATTCTTGCATCAGACTCTTCTGCTCCTCAGTCTTCAGGTCAAAATACTGATACCCAACGGTAAAATCCATTACTGCAGAATATGATCAGATGCCAGCCGCAACTGCTATACTAAAAACATAATTTAACCCCAATTCGATCAAAAGAACGATGCAAATGTACAGGAGAAATAAAACTTTTACCTGGGGAGGGTAGTTGCTCTCGGAAGACCACCGTGAAGATTGATCGTTGGGCTTGTCCACTAAAATATTCCTAGAAAAATACCCAGAGAGAAAAGAAAACATCAGCTTTATTTTTCAATTTCCACTCCGACAATAGCACAGCTGTAACAGAGAGGGCCTGTTTTCCTCTTGCAAGTTTCCCGTCGTTCCAAGATGATTTGCAAATATTCTCTCCCAAATTACACACAGTAGTAAGTGGAGTGTGGTGGTTAAAGTGCCCAACTAGGATCTGAGAAGCTCAGGTTCGAATCCCCACTCTGCCATGGAAAATTGCTGGATGAGCTTTGGACAGTCAGACAAACTCAGCCTCGCCCTGGCAAGCATTTGTATGGGAGGCCTCTGAAGAATACCAGGGGCGTGATGCAGAGACAGGCAATGGAAAACCACCTCACAACGTCGCTTGCCTTGAAAACCCAATGGAATATCGATGAGTCAGCTGATGTGGGGGGACCATTCACAGAGAGTCCATTCCTTCCCTGAGAATGGCCTCTTGGTAAGTGCCCCTCCTTTGGTTGCTGCCATGGGGGGGGGGGGTCGCTCTGCCCCACCTTCGGTTCTACAGGAATCTAGCCACCAACCTCCACTCCAGCTTCTTCTCCCACTCCTTTCTCATAGGAGTAGCTCTACCCCCACCACCTATTCACCCAATCTGCATACCTGCATACCTGCCTCACTGCCGAGGAGGAGGAGGAGGAGGAGGAGGAGGAGGAGGAGGAGCAGGAGCAGGAGGAGCAGGAGCAGCAGGAGCAGCAGGAGCAGGAGGAGGAGGAGGAGGAGCAGGAGGAGGAGGAGCAGGAGCAGGAAGAGGAGGAGGAGGAAGAGCAGGAGCAGGAGAAGCAGGAGCAGGAGCAGGAGGAGGAAGAGCAGGAGGAGGAGCAGGAGCAGGAGCAGGAGGAGGAGGAGCAGGAGCAGGAGGAGGAGCAGGAGGAGGAGCAGGAGGAGGAAGAGGAGGAGCAGGAGCAGGAGGAGCAGGAGCAGGAGGAGGAGGAGCAGGAGGAGGAGGAGGAGCAGGAGGAGGAGCAGGAGCAGGAGGAGGAGCAGGAGGAGGAGGAGCAGGAAGAGGAGGAGGAGGAAGAGCAGGAGCAGGAGAAGCAGGAGCAGGAGCAGGAGGAGGAGGAGCAGGAGGAGGAGCAGGAGGAGGAGGAGCAGGAGCAGGAGCAGGAGGAGGAGCAGGAGGAGGAAGAGGAGGAGCAGGAGCAGGAGCAGGAGGAGCAGGAGCAGGAGTAGGAGGAGCAGGAGCAGGAGGAGGAGGAGAAGCAGGAGGAGGAGCAGGAGCAGGAGGAGGAGGAGTTTGGCTGTATACACCCAGCTGGCATGTGTGGGAGTGTACAGGATAATCTGAATTCCCCAGATGAGCCTCCACAGCTCAGGCAGCAGAGCTGGGAATCAAACCCAGTTCCTCCAGATTAGATACATGAGCTCTTAACCTCCTACGCCACTGCTGCCTGTCTGTTCCTGGACCCTCCTTGCCTTAGACCTGCTGCCAGTCCCTTCCCCCAGCTCGCCTCCAATGCTCCGGCCTGTAGACCCTGAGACGGACCAATGGCCTGACTGAATAGAGGCCTCGGAGGTGCCTTTCTCTCCCTCTGGCCACAGCAGCCTGGAAGAGATGTCTGGACCGTTTCTCCCCACCCGGACCTCTCTGCCCAGACCTTCACAGCCGCAGCAAAGTGCCAAGTATTTAGATGAGAGACCTCCAAGGAATACCAGGGCAGTGACATGGAGGCAGGCAATGACCAACCATCTCCACCTCCTTGAAAACCCTATGGGGTTGCCATCAGTGAGGTGTGACTTGATGCGGGGAAAGAATCAGATCAGACATAATCCCAAATCGGGCAAGTAACACCTGAATTTGAAGGCACTCTACTTCACGAAGTTCTACGCGTGTTAAGCCATCTGGGCAACGAGCAAAGAAGATCCGATACATAGCCAGGTCTGACAATCGGCATGCTCCCTTTTCAAAACTGACAAATGCACACAGCTTCAATCTGTTCATGACACAGGACGCCCCCAGCAAGAACCCTGCAGAGGCCTCAAACCCTAAAAACAAATCCAGCCTTAGGGCGTTGTGGGTTTTTCCGGGTTGTATGGCCGTGTTCCAGTAGCATTTTCTCCTGATGTTTCGCCTGCATCTGTGGCTGGCATCTTCAGAGGATCCTCTGAAGATGCCAGAACTTTTTCCTGGTTTCCCATAACACCCCAGCTTCCTCCATTCGGCCCATGGCTATCTCGCCTCCATGACTATATCTGGTGTGAGACCCTATTCTTATTTGCCATGGGGCAACAACCCTCGCTCACAAACACACGCGCACAAAGAAGGCCAAGAGAAAAAACTCAGATGCCTGAAGATGCCAGAGGATCCTCTGAAGATGCCAGCCACAAATGAAGGCGAAACGTCAGGAGAAATGCTGCTGGAACATGGCCATACAACCCGGAAAAACCCACAACACCCTAGTGATTCCGGCCGTGAAAGCCTTCGACAATACAATTCCGGCCTTGTTTTAAGCGGTGCTTCCCTCGTGGTTTGGCATCGTTTCATACAAGTATCTAAAGCTAGCGTCAGGAAAAAGAGATACGAGACTTCCAGCTTTTCCCCAAAGGATATAAATCACGCCAGTGTAAGCGACTCGTAATAAACCAGCAGAAGTCAGATTTTCAGGACTTCATAATATAGCTTGCAGAGATAAATGCTTCCTATCCCTCTGGTTGCACTTGCTGCCAAGTAGAAACCTCCACCGTCATCTACCAAAATTAAAATCACAAGGAGAGTTGGAACGAAACCAACAGATCAGATTGCTCTGATGCAGGCAGGACCATTATAACTTGGCTCCCGTTCCCAATCGCAGCTGGGCTTCTCTTTAAAAAGGAAAGATATTAAAATGATACTCGTTCGACTAAAGGAACTGTCGATTAAACCTGTGCATGTACGGTAAGTAAAGCTTTATGATACGGGTCAACTGACCTGCTTCAGGAATACAACTCAGCCATTAATACCGATTGTAGATTAAACTAGTGTTAAGTCCATGTTTTTTACATTGTTTGCAGTGTTAAATTGGTTTTATTTTTGCCCTGATCTGGACAGCCCTAGGCTAACTCGGAGGGGGAGGGGGAGGGGGAGGGGGAGGAGGAGGATGAGGAGGAGAAGGAGGAGGAGAAGGAGAAGGAGAAGGAGAAGGAGAAGAAGGAGGAGGAGGAGGAGGAGGAGGAGGAGGAGTTTGGATTTATATCCCCCTTTCTCTCCTGTAGGAGATTCAAAGGGGCTGACAATCTCCTTGCCCTTCCCCCCTCACAACAAACACCCTGTGAGGTAAGTGGGGCTGAGAGTGCTCCGAGAAGCTATGACTAGCCCAAGGCCACCCAGCTGGCGTGTGTGGGAGTGTACAGGCTAATCTGAATTCCCCAGATAAGCCTCCAGAGCTTAGGCGGCAGAGTGGGGAATCAAACCCGGTTCCTCCAGATTAGATACACGAGCTCTTAGCCTCCTAAGCCACTGCTGCTCCTATGCTTCCTATCCCTCTGTTTGCTATAATATCCAAGGTGGCTATAATATCCAAGCAGTTGCCCAGAACTAGTCCTGCACAAGAAAGGGTGGAATCCAGAAAATCCTCCCTCTCAGCTGAGTGAAATGAACTTTTATGGCATGTGCCCTCTTCACTTGAGAACATTCTGAAATATCTGAGATGTTGCCCGACTTGCATCCACCTGCCTGAAAGTTCGGACAACCTGTTGCCCGACCCGCTGCCCAAAAATGGTCCAGAAGGCTCTCCAGAGAAAACACAGGCCACATCTTAGAAAACAATCTTAAACTGAGTCCCGGAACACTTGCCTGGCACTCAAAACCAGCGCTGGCATTTTTTATAGATCAGCTTCCAAGTACTTCTCAGAATTAAGGCGAAGCCCTCTGTTGCTAAAATATTTAAAATGTGCATCCTTCTCGAGTCAGTAATGCATCTACATTTGTATGATCATAAACCGTCCGTTGCCCGCCCTTTTACTTTCCTGCTTCAGTTTCCAACACACCCTTGTTATGAGGATGTTCTTTAATCCATTCACTGATTACTCTTTAGACTGGATCTTGTTTTAAAGTTTTTAAAGTGCGGCTTTTTACGAGCTACCCACCCCCAACCCCCACCCCGGCCTTTATGTTGTTTGCAGTTTTTAGTACTAACCCTGTCTGCCAAGTGGATGCATGCTTTGTGCATCTGAGGGACTCATGAAAGCTTATCACCTCATGCGCGCATGAGTGTGCATGTGTGTTCGTGTGTGTGTGTGTGTGTGGGTGGGTGGGTGTGGGTGTGTGTGTGTGTGTTCTCATTTGGAGGAGGGAGGAATCGAACCCAGTCTTCCAGATTAGAGGCCACAACTCTTAAGCACTATACCACGCTGGCTCCCCATCAATGGTCCAGAAGTCAAATAAGTAAGTAAGTAAGTAAGTAAGTAAGTAAGTAAGTAAGTAAGTAAGTAAGTAAGTAAGTAAATAAGTAAGTAAATTTCATCTACCCCCTGCCCCTCAACCAAGCAAACCTCACAGTCAATAGAAACATGGTTCCAAAATACCACCAAATGCTGAAAGAGCTGCGGCAGGAGGGTTTCCCCCCAAAAAAACATTGATGGTCATTGGTTCTGGTGGGTTTTCCAGGCTGCGTTTAGCTCTTGTTCCTAACGTTTCGCCTGCATCTGTGGCTGGCATCTTCAGAGGTGTATCACAGAGGGAAGTCTGTTGCACACTGTGTCTCTCTGTGATACACCTCTGAAGATGCCAGCCACGGATGCAGGCGAAACGTTAGGAACAAGATCCACCAGACCATGGCCACGCAGCCTGGAAAACCCACCAGAACCAGTTGAATCCGGCCGTGAATGCCTTCGACAATACATTGATGGTCACTGTTTGCTCCTTCAGAGCAACCCGAGTATCCCTGCCTAGCCTGACCTCATCAGAATTTGGAAGTTAAGAAGGGCTGCCTGTGGTTAGTACTTGGATGGGAGACCACCAAGGAAGACCAGGGTCATTCAACATAGGCAGGCAATGGCAAACCACCTATGAATGTCTCTTCCCTTGAAAACTATACGGGGTTGACATAATTCAGCTTCAAGTTGACAGAACTTTCCACAGCCAATAGCCCAAAAGAGAAGTATCTGCTGTAAATATAAGGTATTCACTGTCCACCCTGGCCGGGTTGGCTCAGACTAGTCTGCTGTCATCAGATCTCAGAAGCTAAGCAGGGTCGGCCCTGGTTAATACTTTGGATGGGAGACCACCAAGGGTGTCAAGGGCTGCTACACAGAGGCAGGAAATGGCAGACCATCTCTCCCTTGGTCCAGGGAAATTCCATGGTCCAAAGATTGCCACAAGTCAGTTGTAACTCATGACACACAATCATGGTACCGTATATACTCACGTATAAGCCGAGTTTTTCAGCCCTGTTTTAAGGCTGAAAAATGCCCCCTCGGCTTATACACGAGTCCTGCTTACCAGCCGGCTCTTCAGGCCTCTGCCGAGGCTGGGGGCGTGGCCGGGACCTCCCTGCGGCTGCACAAGCCACTTGTTGATGCCCTCCTGGGAGGGTGAAGGGGAACCCTGGCTGGCTGGGCTTCCTCAAACCCCGGGAGGCAGAGGGAGCTCCTTATTTGGGCAGTGACTCCCCCTGATGTCATTGCCCAAATAAGGAGCTCCCTCCACCTCCTGGTTGCCTGGGCTTCCTCAAACCCAGTCTGGAGGTGGAGGGAGCTCCTTATTTGGGCAATGACATCAGGGGGAGTCACTGCCCAAATAAGGAGCTCCCTCTGCCTCCCAGCTTCCCACCTTCGGCTTATACAATACCTTTCCCCAGGTTTTGGTAGTAAAATTAGGTGCCTCGGCTTATACAGGAGTCGGCTTATACACGAGTTTATACGGTATTCAGAATTAAGATGCTGCTCTAGGTTTGCTCCAGTGAACAAGTATTGACAGACTATCGGTAAGCAGGGTTCCCCCGGGAGAGAAAGGTAAGCTAGAAGATTAAAAAAATAAGTCTGTGAAAGCTGATAACCACTCAGGAAGGAATACAAGTTTCCAGAACAACATACCAAAAGAAAAATCGACCGGTTACCAGTCGGATTCCTGAACAAGGACTGAACACTGGAGATGGTAACACCAAGAATTTGGATGCAAGACATCCAAGTACAAATGTTCCCTCCAACAGGACAAGTTACAAAGCCCAGCCGATGCTACCTCAAAAAGGCTTTTCATAGGACAAAAAATGATCACTGATGTCGTGATTAAGAGCAGTGGATTCTAATCTGGAGAACCAGGTTCGATTCTCCACTCCTCCACATGAAGCCTGCTGGGTGACCTTGGGCTAGTCACAGTTCTCTCCGAACACTCTCAACCACACCTACCTCACAAGGTGCCTGTTGTGGTCGGAGAGTAAGAGAAGGAGATTTTAAGTCGCTTTGAGACTCCTTAAAGGTAGAGAAAAGTGGGGTTAAAAAAAAAACCAGCTCTTCTTCTAAAAAAGATGATCGAGCAAAAAATGTAAATCCCAGCGCTGAGCAGAAATCTTGTCAACATGTTTGCACTTAATGCTGCGAAAAAGCATCAAAGCTTACAAACTGCTCAAAACCAAACTTTTCCCCCATTTGTTCCAAAAACAAAGCTGAATAAAACAGCATCGCGGCAATTTTCTTACTGTTTAAACACACTAACCAGCACTCACGGAGGAGTCTAGCAGCTGAATTGGCTGAGAAGGCATTCGAGAGACAAATCACGTCCTTTGAGCGTCTTGAATGGTTTGATCAAACATAATCGACTGGATGAAATGAGATCATTAAAATCATTCAGCACTAAAGAGAAACAGCTTCCCCCTTTAGAGAGCGACTAGCTAGGAAGCGTTGTTTTGGAGAAGGGGGAAGGCCGCCCCGACGTACAGCTGTCAATCAGCCCCATTTTGTTTTTTACATATTCGGACAGTGCTCTAAAAATGTTATTAGCAACATAGGATTATCCTCATCTGTTAATGACCGTGAGCTGTCTGTCTAATATTATATTTATCCCCGTTTTCATCCAAGGATCTAATGGAAAGATACATGGTTTTTTCCTCTGCCGTTTTATCCTCACAGCAACCTTATCCTCGTGAGGAGGTTAAGCTGAAAATACACAACTGGCCCAGGATAATACAGCGAACTCCACAGCAATGCAGGTATTTAAACTTCTTCTTCGTTGCCTTTCAGCTGAACCTAACTTACGGCGACCCTATGGGGTTTCCAAAGTGAGAAATTTCAGAGGCAGTTGGCCATTATATTGTTGAAGGCTTTCACGGCCAGAATCACGAGGGTGTTGTGGGTTTTCCGGGTTGTACAGCCGTGTTCCAGGAGAATTTTCTCTTGAAGTTTCGCCCGCATCTGTGGCTGGCATCTTCAGATGCAAGCAAAACGTCAGGAGAAAATGCTACTGGAGCACAGCCATTCAACCCGGAAAATCCACAACACCCTACTTCGCCATTAACCGCCCATGTGTCAAGACCCTAGGTCAGTGGTGGCGAACCTTTGGCACTCCAGATGATATGGACTACAATACCCATCAGCCCCTACCAGCATTGGCCATGCTGGCAGGGGCTGATGGGAATTGTAGTCCATAACATCTGGAGTGCCAAAGGTTCGCCACCACGACCCTAGGTTTAATCAACAGCCTCCCCATCCAAATCTAACCAGCACCAAACCTGCTTAGCTTCCAAGATCTGCTGAGACTGAGCTAGCCTATTTAGGTCAGGGCTATGCTAAATTGTTCTAAATTCAAGTCTGCTGTATCCGAACCAGTTTGAAGTTTAGGCATACAAAGCTCATGTTTCCCCTCCAAGTTATGAGCCCTAAATGCAGCATCTATATTTATTTATTTTTATTTATTTATACTTTGGGCTTCTATACCGCCCCGTCCCCGAAGGGCTCATTTCAGTCTCATTTCCCCTCCAAGTTAGCCCTAAATGCAGCATCTATATTTCAGCCTCGTTTCAGGAACCTCTAGTTTACATCTTTATCATAAATGACCTGGAAGTAGGGGTGGGTAGCGTGGTGGCCAAGGTTGCGGATGATACCAAATTAGGTAGGGTGGTGAGAACCACAAAGGATTGCGAAGAGCTCCAAGCGGACCTTGATAAATTAGGTGAGTGGGCTAAGAAATGGCAAATGCAGTTCAATGTAGCAAAATGTAAAGTGATGCACATAGGGGCAAAAAATCCAAACTTTACATAAACGGTACAAGGGTCAGTGCTATCAGTCACAGACCAGGAAAGGGATTTGGGCGTCTCAGTTGATAGTTCCATGGGAATGTCAACTCAATGCATGGCAGCTGTGAAAAAGGCAAACTCTATGCTGGGGATCATTAGGAAAGGAATTGACAATAAAACTGCAAAGATTGTCATGCCCTTATATAAAGCAGTGGTGCGACCGCACTTAAGTCACTTTGAGACTCCTTAAAGTCGCTTTTGAGACTCCTTAAGACTCCTCCATGGAGTACTGTGTTCAGTTCTGGTCGCCACATCTCAAAAAGGATATCGAAGAGATAGAAAAAGTGCAGAGAAGGGCAACGAGGATGATTGAGGGATTGGAGCACCTTCCTTATGAGGAGAGGCTGCAGTGTTTGGGACTCTAGTTTGGAGAGGAGACATCTGAGGGGGGATATGATTGCTTCCTGGGACTGGGTCTCAGAGGTTTATTGCCTCTAAATGTGGAGGTTCCCTTCAGTCACCATGACTAGGGACATTGATGGACCCCCCTCCATTAATCTGTCCAACCCCCTTTAAAGTTGTTTATGCCTATGACAGCAAACTCCACATTTTAATCAACAACTATATAAAGAACTATTTCCATTTGTCCATCCTGAATCGACGACTGTCCATCGGTTTCACTGGACACCCCTGAGTATAGCTTCTGCCATAAGCTACTTATGCTGACCCGTATACATGTTCCTCATATTTGAAAGAAAAAGGAGAAAAGTAAATTAATTTGCATGACTCAAAAGGCACGACCCTGCCAATTCTTAGAACGTTTCATGTACTAAGCGTAATAAGCTTGGAACCCCCGAACGGGCATTCATCACGCAGGTAGAACGAGCCACCTTTTATCCAGCTGACTCAAGTAGTTGAGATTGCTTTATATTCATTGGCGAAGCCTTTCCTTTTGAAGCAGGCTGCCTCCTACAAGACATTCCCAGCTGTGTGGCCTACAAAGATATCAGCTGAGTGCCAGAAGCAACCCCCCCCCCCTTCAGTCCTCGAAAAGAACAGAATAAATTGTGTAGGATGAAAACAGGGCTGACTCAGTCCTGTTTCACAGCTCTCCTGCAGGCTTCACAGAAATAGTAAAAGAAGCAAGCAATGTAAGGCGGTTAAGAGCTTAGGAAATGCACTAAAGCTACTTGCATATTATGTTTCTGGCTGTGTTATCACTTCCTTGTAGCTTTTCTTCCCTCTGCCTTCCCCCGGGGCGGACATTATTTTCACGCATCCTACCGGCAAAGGGATGGAAGGAGAAGTATTACCTAGAATCGCAATGAAGGCTCCATTTACAAATTCGAGGAAGTTTTAGAGAGCAGAAGCTGGTAGAGAAGTGGTGGCGAACCTTTGGCACTCCAGATGGCCAATTGGCCATGCTGGCAGGGGCTGATGGGAATTGTAGTCCATAAGATCTGGAGTGCCAAAGGTTCGCCACCACGGTGGTAGAGGGCACATTCTTACCAAGGACACATAAAGGCGCGGGGTTGGGGTAGGGCAGAGTGCTGCCCAAAGAAACAGCTGGGATCTCAAGCTAGAGTGACCCTGTAGTTTTCAGGGCAACAGACGTTCAGAGGTGGTTTGCCATTGCCTGTCTCCCCCGGGGCGGAGAGAATTCTCAGGGGACTGTGCCTGGGCCACAGTCCCCCAGCAGGCTTCATGTGGAGGAGCGGGGAATTGAACTTGGGTCTCTGAGATTAGACTCCTCCCTCTTACCCACATCCTTTTGGCTCTTCTGAGAGAGGCGATCTAGGTCTGATTCCTCTTCAGCCAAAAAAATTCAACCAGCAGGGACATGCTGAAGGCTCAGCTGCAAAAGGTTACTGAAAGTGCAGTCTTGAGTGCCGCAAAGAACTGTGGAACTCAAATGAACAAATGAAGGAATATAAAGTTTCTTGTTTATGTACTGCCTTTCACCTGCAGGACCTTGAGCTTCACCTTCACCTCACCCTGCACACCTGGGCAATAAATGGAATTCTTCCTGCCAGCTTATCAAACTGCAAAGCAAATATACATCTGAAGCCAGTACCTTTGATCCACTTTGTCACAAGACAACAGTTGTTCATGCACAAACCTCCCTTCCCGTTGCACTGGAAGGTAATAATTCCATATCTTCCAGCTATCAGAGGTAAACTGGAAGTTCTCTATCCTTCTCACAGAGACTCAAAGCACATTACAATTCAAAATAATACAGTAAATACAACACGCAGAACCAACAAAATTAAGAACAATGCACTAACGAAGAAGAAGTAGCAACAGCAGAAGCAGCAGCAGAGATGAAGGAGTTTAGATTTATACCCTGCTTTTCTCAACCAGGATGCTCAGTGAGGCTTATAAACTCCTTCATCTCCACACGACAGACCCCTTGTGAGGCAGGTGGGGCTGAGAGAGTTCTGAGAGAACTAAGGTCACCCAACAGGCTTCTTGTGTAGGAGCGGGGAAACAAACTGGGCTCACCAGATAAGAGTCCGCCGCTCATATGGGAGAGTGGGGAATCAAACTGCCACAGGAGGTGCCACAGGAGGTGGTGATGGCCACTAACCTGGATAGCTTTAAAAAGGGCTTGGACAGATTTATGGAGGAGAAGTCGATCTATGGCTCCCAATCTTGATCCTCTTTGATCTGAGATTGCAAATGCCTTAACAGGCCAGGTGATCGGGAGCAACAGCCGCAGAAGGCCATTGCGTTCACCTCCTGCACGCGAGCTCCCAAAGGCACCTGGTGGGCCACTGCGATTAGCAGAGAGCTGGACTAGATGGACTCTGGTCTGATCCAGCTGGCTTGTTCTTATGTTCTTATGTTCTTACTAACCTGGGTGTGTTTCAAAGTTTGTTGAAAGAGGTCCTTTGGGCATTTGGGAAGAAGAGGAGACGGGGCTCTGGGGAAAAGATAGGATAGATGTGGGGAAATGTTAGCAGTGGACCATACTGGTACCTTGAAACAGAGGAGAGGTCCCAGCCAGGCTGCTCCTTCAGCCAGCGGGGGGGCTCCGCCGCTGAAGGAGCAGCCTGGCGGGGCGGGGCCAAGGTGTGACCAGCTGGCGTGTGCCTGGGGACATGTGACCCTACATGTCCCCATGACCACTCCACCCCTGCCCTCCTGCCATGGACCCTGCCATTCAATAGAACCGAACAACTCAAAAAAATCAAAATTGGCACCCTGATCTGGATTTGTATGTAGACATAATTTGTAATAAACAATTCAAAGCAACATTTGTTCACAGTTATTTTTTCATTGTGATTGCACACATGTAAATCCACTGACACTAATGCTAACCCTATTCTAATATACTACAATGAAAGAATTAAAGTGCATAATATATATAAAGTGCCAGTGTCAATAAATCACATCAATGTACAATTTCATAATTTCATTCAAGATATGATGACAAAGGTCCATATGAGATTTCAAACTAAAGAGTTCCAAAAAATTTTTAATATGTCCATATTTTGTATGGTTTCAAAATGGAACTTCACAAATTTTCACCAACTGTATTGACAAACAATTATTCACAAGTCCATATGAGACCACACTGTTCGATTCCAACGGAAGTTTTGTATCTCCATTTTTATGTGATTCCCAAATGGAACTTCACAACAGAGCTGATATCTCCTGTGCCTTGAATCCATTCATGGATGGTACACAGAAAAATGAGAATCCTGTATAGAATTGCACCATGCGTCTGAATGCGTTTTCGAAGGTATCTTCCTCAGTATACAGATTCTCAATAGCTTGATTTCATCCTGGGGTTAACATTCTTATATAGTGTCATCTTTCCCCTAGAGATCATCTTATGGACACTGCCATGTCATTCTTCAGCCCCCCCACCCCCACCCCTTCACCATTCTGTGGAGATCAGTGGGCTGCAAGGGAAGGTGGGGCAAGAAAATTCTGTCCCACTGAAAGAAAATTTAATTTGGAGCCAAGGCATTGTTTTTCAGCAAGCGCGCATTCACGTCTCGGTTTCGAAGCACGCTGCTTTATCACCCCTTGCCACACTGCCAATGTAAGAGGACCGACCAAATATGGGCCCCAGTTGCGTGGTCAGTCTCCAAACGTCGCAAACAACACCTATTTGCCAAATTTATCCTGCTGTGGCGTAGGAGGTTAAGAGCTCATGTATCTAATCTGGAGGAACCGGGTTTGATTCTCAGCTCTGCCGCCTGAGCTGTGGAGGCTTATCTGGGGAATTCAGATTAGCCCGTGCACTCCCACACACGCCAGCTGGGTGACCTTGGGCTAGTCACAGCTTCTCGGAGCTCTCTCAGTCCCACCTACCTCACAGGGTGTTTGTTGTGAGGGGGGAAGGGCAAGGAGGTTGTAAGCCCCTTTGAGTCTCCTATAGGAGAGAAAGGGGGGATATAAATCCAAACTCCTCCTCCTCCTCCTCCCCCTCCTCCCCCTCCTCCTCCTCCCCCTCCTCCTCCCCCTCCTCCTCCTCTTCTTTTTCTTCTTCTTCTGTCCTTCAGCATCCAGCCAGCAACACAGGAAACTGCGGTGTAGATACTCCTTTAAATTAGCACCGCCCAGTAGGCCAGGGAAAGGTGCCGTCATTTCTGAAGAGAACTACCCTCACAGTCAGAGGGAGTTCAAAGGCTATATGGCGTCCTAAACAAGACCCCGTACACGCAGAGGCACAGAGTTCACTTTCAATAGCAAACATCACATGACTGAATGCTTGCGGCATGAAAGCGCAGCCAAGTCCGAGTGCGTTTCAGAGTCCAAGAGTGAAAGGTAAATTCACGTCACAGGGACCGGGTTCTCCTCTCCAAACAGGGTAGACTGGAGGGAAAAGGGACGGAATCGCCTCTCTTCTCTGGCATGCCACAGCTAAGCCTTAACTGGAGTTTTTTAGAAAAAAACTGCGCCTTCGCTCAGACACCCTTAAGACACTGGCGCTAGCCTTCGTTAATCGACATGGCAGGAATGGAGGCTGAAAGCTGATCACCCTCAAGCGTGCGCCAGAGTCATGCACAGACCACATGCGCTGATCCTGTTCCAAGTGTTGGGAAACCTCATCCTCTGGAGTCCCAACCAAGAGTCTCGGCTTTCCTGGCATCGGTTCTGGGCCTATCCTGAAAATCTGCCTAAGATTTGCCCGGGTCAACTCCCCCTCGGCCTCTGCAGGCGTGGAAGTCTTCCCATTCCTCAGACGTCACCATCCCAATGCTGGAGCTATGTCTGATTATCACTGAAAACGTTTTTAGCCTGCTTGTCCACCTGATCATAGAATTATATAGTTGGAAGAGACCAGAAGGGCCATCCAGTCCAACACCTCTGGCTTACAGGAAGAATCAACCAAAGCACTCCTGACAGATGGTGATCCAGCCTCTCCTTAAAAAACTCCAAAGGAGGAGACTCCAACGCCTTCTGAGGCAGTGTGATCCACCAGGAGCAGAAGCACCAGCAGGCCATTGCTTTCATCTCCTGCACGTGAGCTCCCAAAGGCACCTGTTGGGCCACTGCGAGTAGCAGAGTGCTGGACTAGATGGACTCTGGTCTGATCCAGCAGGCTAGTTCTTATGTTCTTATGATCCTAAGGTTCTAAAGGTGGCAGATATAAAAACATGACAACAATTAAACAATTAAAAATACTCAAAACGGCTTCGGTCCCAGGTAGATGAGGGAGCGCATCCACCCACATATACCTACCCAGGCACTGAGGTGGGAGGGGGAGGCCCACCTGGGTAGGTATATATGTCGCCTTTCAGAGGTGACGGGGTGGGGCAGCCTAGAGGGCCTTCTCAGTGGTGGCGCCTGCACTGTGGAATGCCCTCCCACCAGAAGCCCACCAGGCGCCCACTCTCCTGGAGTTTCAGTGCCTAGTGAAGACTGGCCTCTTCACCAGGGGTTGGCTGAAACCCCTCCCCTCCATCTTCACTGGGATGGGGGGGGACTCGAGCTGTCTTGTACACTCCTCCCACTTTCGGGGGTGGTTGGGGTGGGAGTTTTAGAGTCTACTATATCTTATGGTTTTAGGATGGGTTTTATAATGGTTTCAGTGTTGTATTATGGGATTTTTATGATAGCTTTTATTGTGACCCGCCCCTAGATTATCGTAAAGAATGGGGAATAATCTAAGTAATAAAATAAATACGATTTTAAAATCCTTTGATAAAAACAAACAGCCCCTGGGATCCACCAGTCAACCCTTCCTGAACATACCCTGGTTCGGTTACCATCTCTGCAGCCCCGGTGTCCACATCGCAACCTCCTCCTCAAAGGGTGACTCCTGAGGAATCTTCCACCCACCCATGAGATATCTTTACTATGGTGCTGGGGTGCGTGGCCCCTAGCCTGGATCGACCCTATCTAGCTCGATCTCAGCGGAACTCAGAAGCCAAGGAGGGTCAGCTGAGGAATCATAGAGTTGGAAGAGACCCCAAGGGCCATCAAGTCCAAGTCCAACCCCCTGCCATGCAGGAACACACAATCAAAGCACTCCTGACAGATGGCCATCCAGCCTTTGTTTAAAAACCTCCAAAGAAGGGAATGGGCCACCAAGGAATTCCAGGGTTGCAACTCCAATGCAGGCAATGGCAAACCACCTCTGAACATCTCTCACACTGAACCCCCAAGAGGGGGTCACCACAATTGACCGCAACTTGACAGCACTTTCCAGGGTCTGTGGCACTATCCAGGACAAAAGGTAAAGGTGGGCTGTCGCTCTCAGGAAACCAGAACCTAAATTTAGACCAACTGCGCCCATTCTCCCCTGCTGCCCACTCCGAAGAACTCCCTCCTTGAACGTACTCGAGGAGTCAACTCTCACCCTTCATTTAAACCCCTCCACAAACCCGTCCTCATGGCTGCCGCATTTCCAGCAGTACCTGAGCCTGTACATCTGCCGAAATTCCTCCCCTCTTCTCCCTCTGCTGTTTGTCCAGCAGACCTCGGGAGAAACCTTTCTATCCCTGCATGGTGCGTGTACCTGGAGGGTGCAGCATGAACAATGGCCACCCACCGAAACAGAGAAGGAAAAGCAGAACGAAAGCTAACACAGTACAAGCACCTACAGTTACCTATATTAATGCTTCCTTTCAGCAGAAGACAAGTATAAGATGTTTGCCAACTTTATCCCATTTCATTTCAACGAAGGGGCTATTTGTTCTATTCTTTCTGGTGCCCCTTCCAATCCTGCCCCGGCAAAGCAAATGACACCGTCTCCAGATCTCCAGTTCTCCTTCTCAACCCCACAGCGTGCTTGATGCATACCTTCCACTCTCCATCCATTTTTACCTACTTCCTTGGGGAAGGCAGGTGCGAACTATCCCATAAACAAAGTCTGCCTAGAAAACACAGCGCCACGACGTCACCTCAAGGATCAGTAATGACCCGGTGTTTGCCTTTTACTCCAAATTGGGATAATTCCCAGTTTTAGAAACCAGTTAGGAAGAAAAATTATTTAAAACATAGAATCATATAATCGTAGAGTTGGAAGAAACCCCCAAGGGCCATCCAGTCCAACCCCCTGCAATGCAGCAACAGACAATCAAAGCACTCCTGACAGATGGCCATCCAGCCTCTCTTTAAAAACCTCCAAAGGAGACTCCACCACACTCCAAGGTAGTGCATTCCCACTGTTGAACAGCCCTGACAGTCAGGACGTTTTTCCTGATGATGAGGTGGAATCTCTTTTCCTTCACCCTTGAACCCATTGCTCCTGGTCCTAGTCCAGTGATGGCAAACCTTTTTGAGACCCGAGTGCCCAAATTGCAACCCAAAACCCACTTATTTGTCGCAAAGGACCCACATGGCAATTTAACCTGAATACTGAGGTTCTAGTTTAGAAAAAAACGGTTTTCTCCGAGGCGCATGTTACTTGGGAGTGAGCTTGGTGAAGCAACCGTGCAACACTTCGAATGGGTGAATCATGACCCGAGGAGGGTTTACTCAGAAGCAAGGCCAGCTTAGAGATGTGTGTGGGGGGGGTGTGATTTTCCGCTCCCCCTACATGATGAACTCTGTGCACGCGTGCCCACAGAAAGGGCTCTGAGTGCCACCTCTGGAACACATGCCATAGGTTCGCCACCACTGTTCTAGTCTCTGGAGCAGCAGAAAACAAGCTTGCTGCCTCACCAACATGACATCCCTTCAAATATTTAAACAGGGCTATCATGTCACCTCTTCACCAAACTAAACATCCCCAGCTCCCTTAGTCTCTTCTCGTAGGGCATGGATTCCAGACCTTTTATCATTTTGGTTGCCCTCCTCAATCCTACATCCTCAAGTAGGATTTGTAGGAGAAAAACACAACACAAATCGTGTTCTTATCTCGCTGCGCCCTTCAAGGGCCTCCGTTTTAGTCCGGACACACAAGATTGGGAGCTTCCCACTTCCATCGCACACAGTGATTCTGCTCTCAGGGGGGACATACTATCCTGAGCACGATATGCTCTCAGTGCTGTAGACAGACTAGGTCTGCCCAGCACAGACGCTTAAAGTTTTATGAAACAATGACAATGTGCGACGGGGTCTGGTGTTTACAGACAGATCCAAAGTGGATTTCGTGCACAGATGCTAGTGAAGAAACGCAGCATCTGTTAAATGCTCTTAAGTCCAGAGGGGTAGCTGGACTAGTCTGTCGCGGCAAGAATAAGCAGGAGTCTCGGGCACCTTAAAGACTGACATGCCGTTCTTTAAAGTGCTGCAAGAGGCCGGTTTTTATCTTGGAACGATGTGAGAGGAAGTTTCTGGAACAGCGGCAAAGAAGTGGGAACACGGTGTTAGCCATGGGACTAGATGCCCTTGCCAAACCGCCCTGCCCCCGCCCCAATGGCCAACTGAGCTCTGGGCCAAGAGACAAAATCCTTCTGCCACAATAAACCTGCTGACCTTTCAAGGGAAGCTCATCCTCCAAAGAGCTCAAGGCAGTAATCAACATTCCCCATCCCCTACTTTATCCTCCCAGCTGCCCCAAGGTCACCCAGCAGGCTTCGGGGCAAGCTTCACGGCTTCCTTACGAGAAACACCACGGAGCCCCATATGTTTACCTTCCTATGTTAAAAACAAGACCTCTTGGAGCAATGAGCAGTGGCACGTAAAAGCAATCAGCCAAGGGCGGGGAGCTGAAGACTGGGATTGTGCTTTGGTCACGTCGGGAGAAGACAAGGCTCATGGGAAAAGACAGTCATGCTAGGAAACGCGGCAGGCAGCAAAGACAGCGATGCGATGGACTGACATTAAAGGAAGTCGCAGCCTTCGGTTTGCAAGACTTGAGCAAGGCTGTGAATGAGAGGACATTTTGAAAGTCATTCATTCATAAGGGAAACTCGGTGGCGTGCACGCACACAGGGGTGTCTGAAATAAATAACACAAAACCACACAAAGCCCATTCCCACCCACCACCTTATCTATGACCGGCTTGTTTATATTCACTGAAAATGCCGGGGGGAAGAATTAGGACTAATCAAAGGAAACACTTCTTCACGCAACGTGTGATTGGTGGTTGGAATATGCTGCCACAGGAGGTGGGGATGGCCACTCACCTGGATTGCTTTAAAAGGGGCTTGGACAGATATATGGAGGGGAAGTCGATCTCTGGCTCCCAATCTTGATCCTCCTTGATCTCAGATTGCAAATGCCTTAGCAGACCAGGTGCTCAGGAGCAGCAGCAGCAGCAGCAGCAGGCCCTTGCTTTCACATCCTGCACGTGAGCTCCCAAAGGCACCTGGTGGGCCACTGCGAGTAGCAGAGTGCTGGACCAGATGGACTCTTATTTGTCGCAAAGGACCCATACGTTCTTACGTTCTTATATGCTGCCTTCCTGACTCTTCACCTGGGACCCCCAAGAATAACAATCCAAAACATCAAAAGCAACTACGGAACTATTATAGTGCCACAAAAAACAGTGCGCAAACCACGTCAGAAAGACAACACCGTTCACTGAATACACACAACAATCCTCAGCAGCGATCTACCCCCTCCTCACCCCCAAAAGGAGAAGAAGGGCTCCTTTTGGGCACCAAGTCTTTAAACCTGCATCGGTTTTCAGGGACCAGAAAGACTACATCATGGAAGAATAAAAACACCTTTGTCTCAGGGTCTGATGAATCCCAGGCGCCAAGGTACCTGGAGATTTTGTTGAGGGATCAAGTCTTTTCAGCAGTCGTTTTTTGCAAGGGTTTGTTTGGTCGGCAAGTTTTCTAGGCAAGAGGCACTCAGTTGTTTGGAAGATGCTGCCACAGGAGGTGTTGATGGCCACTAACCTGGATAGCTTTAAAAAGGGCTTGGACAGATTTATGGAGGAGAAGTCGATCTAGGGCTACCAATCTTGATCCTCCTTGATCTCAGATTGCAAATGCCTTAGCAGACCAGGTGCTCGGGAGCGGCAGCAGCAGAAGGTCATTGCTTTCACATCCTGCAAAAGTGGGCCACGGCGAGTAGCAGAGTGCTGGACTAGATGGACTCTGATCCAGCAGGCTCTTTCTTATGTTCTTATAGGTGGTTTGCCGTTGCCCGCCTCCACGTCACACCCCTGGTATTCCTTGGAGGTCTCCCATCCAAACACTTCCCAAGGTCAAGGCTGAGAGTGCGGGACTGGGCCAAGGTCACCCAGCAAGTTTCTACGGCACAAGTGGGGATCTGAACCAAGGTTGCCCAGATCCCAGCCCAATACCTTAACCGCTGCCCCAGGGCCCCCCAGCGATTCCCAGCAAGAGCGCAAAACGTACTCGGTTGAGAGACGGAGATTATTTTTTGTTACGATGAAAAGCATATTTCACATTTATTTAAATGCCACAAATGCTTGTTACAGCTTTTTTTAAAAAATGGCAAGAACTACGCTTTTTAGTAGCAACCATCAGAAAGCGCTGTCATGAAAACAGAGAAGACCTTGAAGGCTGACAAAAGTAAGGGCGGCCCCTACATTTCTGGGGCGGCTTGTGAAGCTGAAGATTTATCAAGGTTGGCTTTCTGGTGTTATAAGCAGTGACGCAGGAGGTTAAGAGCTCATGCATCTAATCTGGAGGAACCGGGTTTGATTCCCAGCTCTGCCGCCTGAGCTGTGGAGGCTTATCTGGGGAATTCAGATTAGCCTGTACACTCCCACACACGCCAGCTGGGTGACCTTGGGCTAGTCACAGCTTCTTGGAGCTCTCTCAGCCCCACCTACCTCACAGGGTGTTTGTTGTGAGGGGGGAAGGGCAAGGAGACTGTCAGCCCTTTGAGTCTCCTGCAGGAGAGAAAGGGGGGATATAAATCTAAACTCTTTTTCTTCTTCCTGTCTGTTTTGGCTACAGCAGGCTTCCCATGGACTGGATGCGTTGCCATCATCAGACATAAGCTCAACAGGACTGATGGTTTTCTGACCCACCCACCCCCCAGAGGCCTTAAAGCCCCTCCCCTGGGACAGCCATGGCTAGCCTGATCTCATCACCACTCAGAAGCTATGGAGGGTCAGCCCTGATTTGCATTTGGATGGGTTGTCATGTGGAGGAAGGCAATGGCAAGCGACTTCTGTTAAGTCTCCTGGTTTGAAAACCGCCCACCAGGAGGGTCAAAGATGTGGCTTGGGGGTAAATTTGGCCCTGTGGGGGAGCTTATCAGGCTCATGAGCCAGTTGAGGCAAGCACCCCCTCTTGCTTCCGACCTGGCCTGTGAGTCTGCTGTGGCCTTACCAATCCAGGCTCCTACCCACCCCGCTCCCATTCTGGCCTGGCAAACCTGTTACTGGTTTGCCAGGCCCAGAGCCACCCCCACCCAGAGCTGATCTGGGCTGGCTGGCAAGGTTACTGGAGGCTTGCCAGCTCCAGCAGCCACCTCCTCTCAGTTCCAGCCACCTCCGCCAGGGCTGTTCCAGGATGGCAAGATTGCTGAGGGCTCACCAGCTGCAGCAGCCACCCCCGACCGGTACCGACCACCTCCCCCAGTGCTGTGTCTGTGCTGATGAGCCCCCAATGAGCTGGGCCGGCGAGCCTGCTGGGGGCACGCCAACCGAGGCAGCCACAGACACACACACACCCACGCCTGCCCCAACCGTGTCACATTTACGTCATATCCGATCCTCATAGCAAATGTGTTCAACACCCCAGCCCTACAGGATCGCCGGAAGTTAACTGCGACTTGACGTCACTTGATACCCACACAGAGGCCTTAAAAATGCTCGTCACCACAAACGGCATTTTCACCTATCCTCGGTTGCTATTTCTGAGAACGGCTGCTGAGCTTCTCCATCTCCTTCCCAGGTCTGCAAAAGAACATCGCAAGCCAAGCCTTCTGACCACAAGACTCCTTTCCTCGCCTCCCTGTGCATTTAAAAGAAGTCCCTGTAATTTCCAGTCCACAAGGGCACACGCGACAATAAAAGTTCATGCTTTGTTAGAAACGCGCTTTGATTTTTGCTGTCACCAACTAATGCCGCAGCCTTTCTGGAATAATGATTTCCCGCTACCTGGAAAAAAAACAGCAAAACATACACAGCTGCTTTCAGTGCCTACTCTTTAGGTAGGTTAATTTAAGCACTGAGGTTAACAGCCCAGAGGTTGTTCATGGACTACAATTCCTATCAGCCCCTGCCAGCATGGCCAATTTGACATGCTAGCAGGGGCTGATGGGAATTGTAGTCCATGAACATCTGGAGCACCATAGGTCGGCCACCCCTGTTCTAATATCCCTCCAAAACATTCACCTTCAACAATACATTTACTTTGGAATTATTTGTTTAATTTATACATAAATGTGACAGCTGACACCATTCCCCTCTCCTCCATTTTATTCCCACAACAACCCTGCAAGGCAGGTTAGGCTGAGAGTAGGTGACTGGCCTTCCATGGCAGAGCAGGGGTTGGAATCTGGGTCACCCAGATCCTACTCTGGCAGTCCAACCCAGTGATGGCAAACCTACGCTCACCTGCCAAAGGTGACACGGCACAACGTTTTGGGTGATATGTCAATGCTCACCAGCACCCAACAACAGCTATTCTCCCCGTTTGAGTCATTTTTGCAATTATTTGGTATTTCTCACTATAATACATAGCACCACACATGATTGAATTGGACTTTAAAAAAAATGATTGTGCAAAAAACTGTTCTTTGTTCGGGGACGTGGGGGGAAGACAAGCCAGCAGAGTCAAGTTTGGCATTTTCTGAATTTCTGACACACCGAGCCCAAAAGGCGGCCCATCACTGACTGGTATCACCACTACTGGCTTGCGACTCGCCCTCGACAACATAGTGATCCCGCACTTCCTCCAAAAGTCAGCCAGGAATGTTTACATGAGTTACGAACCAAAGAGGCTGAGAAGTCTAATATAAATCTGTCAAAACGTATTAAATATACATGGAATTAAACTGTGCTGAACTCCTAAGAGTAGAAAACTATGCATACAAATCTAATAAAAAATATAAATCAATATCTAAAACCCCTAAATGCATAAAATAGAAATATAAAATCTCCACTGAAAAATAAATCAATATCAAAAACACCTAAAACATCACAATATCACAAAATATACCTCAGGATCATAGACAAAATATCCCAGAATCTACCCAAAAAACACCTGTTTCAATTCCAATCTTCTTCAGAGGTTAATAAATACTCCTCACACACACAGAGATAATATCCATATGTACAACCTTATTTACAGCCCAGTAGGCTTTATATAGGTCAAAAAGATAATGATGTTCCCATAAATATCTAAGGTTTATATTGTGAATTCCAAATTCCTCCCCTTCTTCCATCATCCCGACAGTGATGGTAAGATGTACGATGGGACAGGGTTGATATTTTTAGACTACGTAGGGATCTTTCGGATACTCAATTTTTCGCCATCGTTATGTTTATTGTGTTTTAAATTTAATTGTTATGACTGCATTTATGTATTTATTTATTGCGAGATTTATATACCATCCTTCCCTAGGTTAGGTGAAGGGCTGTTTCCAATTGTCAACAAAACAAGACATAGTAAAACAATTCATAACAGACCCCTTATCAATAATTTAAAACTCCATTTTCTTTGTAAGCCGCCGTGAGCCTGGCTTCGGTCAAGATGGGCAGGGTAGTAAATTTAATAAAATAAAGTTCATCTCCAGCAGGTAAGTTTCATGACAGTCTAAGATTTCTTTCAATGGTGAAATATTTCTTTCGATATATATAATTAAATGCATTCTGCCAAACTTTAAAAAATATTATCATAACGGAGAAAATTGTGAAAACCAAATTAAATTGCCTATAGGGTCATTGATTATTTCCCATCAATATACTAAATATATATGTCAATATGTATGTTAAGCAGATCCAAGAAACACTATTATGATTTATATTTTACAATTTCACTTAGTTATCCCTATCTTTCTTTTGTAACTCCCAAATATCTTTATTCCCCTCTGTAATTCTTTATCAAAAATAAGTTTTTGTTTTTAAAAAATGACAGCCAGGGATCATTTTTAAAATGACAAAATATTGCTTCCTCTACGTAAAACTGAATGCATTCTGCCGAACTTTGTTCAAAACTTCTCATAATAATTGTTTACAATATTAGTCATAGCTTTGTTTATTATAATTAGCGATAACAGGTTATAATTATTGTTCTTTAAATTATAATAATTAAAATATGGAGTGATAATATTGTTAAAACCTAATTAGGTTGCTCCTGTGATCAATGATTATTTCCCTCCAGTATATTACTCGATAAGAAGATCCACGAAACCCTATTTTATGGTTTACATTTTCTAGCCTCCCCAAGTCCCCCTTTTCTCTTTCTTTTGTAATTCCCCAAAATCCTTTTTTCCTCCTTGGGTAATTCTTTATTTATTAAAAAAAACAATTACTTCGAGAAAGAAAACCCAAATGGCAGCTGGGGGCTGTTTCCGTGGGTCTCCCCCCCTCCCCCGCGCCACCACAACAACCCCGCAGGGTAGGCCGGGCTGAGGCAGGACGACCGGCGGGAAGCCGCTCCCTGGTCGGCGGAGGGGGCTCCTCGGCCTCCCGGCCTGCCTCCCCACTCGCCCCTCCCCCTCCCCCCCACCCCCAGGTTATTTGAGGAGGGGGCGACGGGTGGGCCCGGGGCCTCCTCCGGCCCGCGCAGGGGCGGCTGAGGGGGGGCGGCGGCGGCGGCGGCGGCGAAGGGACTCACTCGGGCAGGTAAGTGGAGGAGAAGCTGCTCCAGCGGTGCAGGGCGTAGGCCAAGACGCGGCTCTCGGGGGCGCCCGCCGGACACAGGCCCAACACCCCCGCAGCCGCCGCCATCGCCGCCGCCATCTTGCCAGACGGGGAGGAGACGGGCACCCTAGAGGCCCTGGCAGGCGGAGGAGAGAGGCACTTCCGGTTGCCGCCCGGACGGCCGCCATCTGCGGGATGCGCGCGCCACGTCCGGCGCTGCTCCACTCAGGCGTCGATTGGGAACCGGAAGTCTCTACGATCAGCGTCACCGTCTAGCCGGAGAAGGGTGGAAGGGAGAGCGACGGCCGTTCTTAAAGGGGCCGCACCGCTCAGGCCGTTTCCGGCGGGATTGCAGGCTCCGCGGGGCGCAGACTTGGGCTCTTTTGGCAGAAGTGCTAAGGAGATGGGCAGAGGTGGGATTCAGGGGGTTCCAAAGGTTCTGTAGAACCTGTTGTTAAAATTTCTTTTTCACTTTTTTAATACTTAAAATATTTCTAATTAAGTATTAATATTTTCAATACTTAAAAAAAGTGACATGAAAAATATTTTTAAAATACTTTTAAACAGTCATTATTTGAATCCCACCACCATCGGAGCCTGTTGTTAAAATGTTTGTTCTTCTTCTTCCCCTCTTTCTCTCCTCAAAAGGGCTTACAATCTCCTTTCCCTTCCCACCTCCCAACAAACACCCTGTGAGGTGGGTGGGGCTGAGTGAACTCCGAAGAACTGTGACTAGCCCAAGGTCACTCAGCTGGCATGTGTTGGAGTGCACAAGCTAATCTGGTTCCCCAGATAAGCCTCCACAGCTCACGTGGCAGAGAAGGAATCAAACCTAGTTCTCCAGGTTAGAGTGCACCTGCTCTTAACCACTACACCACACTGAGTATCAATTGACAAAATTGATCTATTGTGAGCTTTTCTGTCTAAATGTTTTTTTGTTTTACTTCTAACATTAATGATGATTGGTTCTTTTTTTAATTACCCTTTCCAGCCACTTTGACTGCTGTTCAGGCTGAAAGGCTGGGTTAGAAACATTTTTAATTTTAAAAAAGGTTAAATAAATAGAATACACCAGTGATGGTGAACCTTTTTGAGGTCGAGTGCCCAAATTGCAACCCAAAACCCACTTATGTATCACAAAGTGCCAACACGGCAATTTAACCTGAATACTGAGGTTTTAGTTTAGAAAAAGCAGTTGGCTTCGAGGCGTGCGTTACTCCGGAGTAAGCTTGGTGGTAGTCAGTGGCTTTGCTTTGAAGCAACTGTGCAACTCTTCCAACGGGTGAATCACGACTCAAAAGTAAGCCCCATTGCCAGCAACCGAGCTTACTCCCAGGTAAAGGATCGTGCTTTAGTTCTTCACATGAAAATCAGTGGGGTTTAACAGCGCTTAACAGGGTTACCTACACTGCTTCCCCAAAACTAAGTCTTAGGTTTAATGCTAATAATCGAGCCCAGCGGCCCAGGCCAGCCTAGATGTGTGGGGGGGGGGGATTCTGTGCGTGCCCACACAGAGGGCTCTGAGTGCCACCTCTGGCACCCGTGCCATAGGTTCGCCACCACTGGAATACACACTCCCTCCCCCCGCCCCCCCCATCTAAACCAAGATCCAAACAAATTCTTCCATGCAAGCCTGCAGCATTGGAACAGGTGCAAAGATGCTGCCCGATCCCTCCAGAGATGTGAATTAGCGCTGAATGGAATGTGACCAGCTCAATTAGGCTTGCTCGTACTGATTAATGAGACACAACACACGCAGCCGCACAGAAGAAGGAAACCCACAACAAGGCGAGGATCGAGGCGCAAAATGTGGCAATTATCTAAACCAGCTCGGCCCAACCTCTCTCCACCTAGCCCTCAGGCGTGCCGACGAAAAGCAAAGCCGTTCGGCTCCCTTAGGGAAAATGCCGGTAGCTCGGAGGAATAAAAGCTGGAATAAAAATAACCGCAGCTGAACTAGAAATGTCCAGAGAGGAGAAAATGATGAAAGTCACTTTGGCTTAGAGGCTGCCTGCTCCAAATGTGGAGGTTCCCTTTACTTGCCACGACTAGTAGCCGCTGATAGACCTTTCCTCCAACTACTGCGGAGAAAGCTGGGACGGAAAAATCCGCCGTAGGTGCAATGGATCTGTTTACTTGCTCGATTTATTGCCTGCCTTTCTGGCTGAGAATCCCGGCACAATGCAGAATAGAAACACAGAATAGAAACAGACAGCATAAAATATGCAGTGAACAATGGAATAGAACTCGGTTTAAAGAACTGGAAAGCAACGGAGGCAAGAAACTGTCCATAGGAGCAGCAGTGGCGTAGGAGGTTAAGAGCTCGTGTATCTAATCTGGAGGAACCGGGTTTGATTCCCTGCTCTGCCGCCTGAGCTATGGAGGCTTATCTGGGGAATTCAGATTAGCCTGGGCACTCCCACACATGCTAGCTGGGTGACCTTGGGCTAGTCACAGCTTCTCGGAGCTCTCTCAGCCCCACCCACCTCACAGGGTGTTTGTTGTGAGGGGGGAAGGGCAAGGAGATTGTCAGCCCCTTTGAGTCTCCTGCAGGAGAGAAAGGGGGGATATAAATCCAAACTCTTCTTCTTCTTCTTCTTCTTCATAGCATGATATATGGTAAATCTTCCAGTTCTCAAACAGCAGCTTGTCAGGGATTGCTCATCTAGGCACTGAACAGGGGATTGGACTAGATGGCCTCTATGGATCCTTCCAGCTCTAGCCAGCATGATGTGGTGTTTCAGAGCAGTTGCACCCTAATCTGGAGACCCCGCTCTGCCACTTGAGCTGTGGAGGGTTATCTGGGGAGCCAGATTAGCTTATGCATTCCAACACATGCCAGCTGAGTGACCTTGGGCTAGTCACGGTTCTTCGGAGCTCTCTCAGCCCCACCCACCTCACACGGTGTTTGTTGGGAGGTGGGAAGGGAAAGGAGATTGTGAGCCCTTTTGAGTCTCCTTACAGGAGAGAAAGGGGGGGGAGAAGAAGAAGAAGAAGTAGAAGTAGTAGTAGTAGTAGTAGTAGAAGAAGAAGAAGAAGAAGAAAACTCTTTTTCTTCACCTCTTCTATAATTCTATGAAACCATATAGAAAGTAGATGACAATACAATATAAGCAGGGTGGCATCTGCAATAATCATCGCACTAGACAACAATCCTACACTCAGACTCAGTGGTGGGATCCAAAAATTTTAGTAACAGATTCCCATGGTGGTGGGATTCAAACTGTGGCATAGCGCCAATGGGGCTGGGCGGAGCATGGAGGAGGTGTGGCTGGGCATTCCTGGGCGGGGCTGTGGCAAGGACGCAGCCGCTGCGCTCAATCATGGCTGAGAAACGAAAGAATGCGAGCGCAGGCTGCCACCCACCTGCCTTGATGCACCTCCTGCTAGACTGCTTCAAGTTCTGCGCGCTACTGCTGAGAGGAGGGGCGTAACTAAGGCAAAAATCATGTGGCAAAATCACCCATTAGTAACCCCCTCTCGGCACACACAAATAATTAGCAACCTACTCTCGGGAACCTGTGAGAACCTGCTGGATCCCACCTCTGCTCAGACTGTTGTATTTGGCTACAGACTAATCCCTTTATTTCACGGTATCTCTTCTGGAACATTTCTGAAGAACGATAGAAGCAAGGGGGGGGTGTTGTCTTCTGGCAGGCTTTTTCCCAAGCTGTGAGCCATCACCGAGAATGTCCAATGACAGGTCACCGCCAATCTTATCCATTTGGAGCATAGCAACCTCAGAATGGTTTGTTTGGACAAGCGGTAAACGGAGAACTCAAACACTGTACTGCTAAACAAACTTCAATCCGTACATCAAGCACATATAAGAATCTAGTGAATATTTAATACATCTATATCAGACTCATAAACTCTCCAAATCAATCGAAGAATCCAGACAAGACCCAAGTCTCTGAGAGAATCCAAATGGATTCAAGGCCGGTACCAGGATCGAGAGAGTTCATAAACAGAATGAACTCCCCGGTCAATACTCGTTTTCATAGAACGCAGTCTACTTCTTCAGTGTATAAATATTGCTGTCGTAATGCATGATGTGTGTCCTGGGACACATCCATGAATGGTAAGTGACATAACATTTTACAACGTTATGTATGTTTATGTTGTGAAAGACCCTACCTGTGATCCGGGGAGCCCCTACCAGTCTGAGCAGACAACGTTCGATACTCTTGTTTATTTTTTGCTGCAACCATTTTTATTTATTTACTTAATTTCTGCCCCACCTTTCTCCCCTAAGAGGACTCAAGGTGGCTCACAAAGTTCTCCTCTCCTCAGTTTTATTCTCACAACAACCCAGTGGGGTGGGCTGGGGTGGGGGTATGAGCCTGACCCATGGCCATCCAGGGCAGAGCACAATTCAGACCTGGGTCTACCAGATCCCACCTAGTCAGATTCTCAAAAAACTACACCTCTCTGTCTCTCAGCTGCAGTGGCGTATTTCCCTAGGGACAAGGGGTACCCTCTGTCCCCGGGCGCCACTAATCTGGTCACGTGGGGGGCACAATATCTGTCCCCCATGTGACCAGGAAGACAGTAAGGCAGCAGGAAGTCCTGCTGCGTCATCATTGGGTGCCCTCGACTCCGCCCATGTCGTCATCGACATGGGCGGGGCCAAAGAAGCCCGAAGATACCGCCCCCCAGCCTCACTCCCCTCCCGGCTCCCAGCTGGCAGCCCCTTCTTCCCTCCTCTCTGAGGTGAGCAGAAGGGACCACCATCCTCCATCCTCCAAGAGCTGCTTTTATAAGCACTGAGGCCGGGGGCATTACTTGGGGCATGGCCATGCCCTGGGGTGGGGCGTGACCATGCCCTGGGGTGGGGCATGGCTATGCCCTCAAGCCCCACCCCCCAGCCTCAGTGCTTATAAAAGCAGCTGATGAGTGGACCGCAATCCCTTCTGCTCTCCCCGGAAGGTAGAAGGGGCTGCTGCAGAGGTGGGATCCAGCAGGTTCTCACAGGTTCCCGAGAGTAGGTTACTAGTTATTTGTGTGTGCCGAGAGGGGGTTACTAATTGGTGATTTTGCCATGTGATTTTTGCCTTAGTTACACCCCTCCTCTCAGCAGTAGCGCGCAGAACTTGAAGCAGTCTAGCAGGAGGTGCATCGGCGTGCGTGGCCGCCTGCGCCTGCGTGCATTCGTTTCCCGCCCAAGGACCGGCGCAGCGGCTGCGTCCTTGCCACAGCCCCGCCCAGGAATGCCCGGCCACGCCCCGTCATGCCCCGCCCAGCCCCACTGGTGCTATGCCACAGTTTGAATCCCACCAGCATGGGAACCTGTTACTAAAATTTTTGGATCCCACCACTGGGCTGCTGGCTAGGAGCTGGGAGGGGGGCAGCATCCAGGCTGTTGCGGGGGGGGGGGGGAGAGAGACAATTTGTCTCCAGGCACCATTTCCCCCAGATTTGCCTCTGGTCAGCTATTAATCCAGCTATACCCCGAGCAAGAGAAAGACTGTGCACGACGGGCACGGCCCACATCCCGGCTCCTAAAATACTCCAGACAGAGCCCTGTGAAAGGTCCAAATGATGTCGGAGATGCTGGACGGCCTGTTCGGTCTGAATAATAGCCTTGTGCATTTTGGCAATCGCCGGTACTGTAAATGGGCCGATCAGCTGACGAGGGATGGGCAGGCCGGAGCTTTCACAAGAGAGCTTAATGTTCCCTAATGGCTGGAAATCTCACTCCAGACTTCTGCCGTGACTCAGCAGGAGTAGAAAAGCAGTCGTCGCTGTCTGAATTGGGAAACAGAAAGCGGGGGAGGGGGGAAGTTTACCAAGGTCAGCAGTCTGTGTATGTATTGCTGTTTGGGAAACCGAGGCCTGCTTTCGAAGTCTTTTTTTTTTACTAACGCACGGACATACTATGAAGACACTGATAACATCCTACGGCAGTGGTGGAGAACCTTTGGCACTCCAGATGTTATGGACTACAATTCCCATCAGCTCCTGCCAGCATGGCCAAAGGTTCGCCACCACGGTCCTACGGGATTGCCTCTCCCAGTATAACCCCTGAAGGGAAATGGGAAATAATCAGAGGCGGGATCCAGCAGGTTCTCCCAGGTTCCCGAGAGTAGGTGACTAATTATTTGTGTGTGCCAAGAGGGGGTTACTAATTGGTGATTTTGCCACGTGATTTTTGCTTTAGTTACGCCCCTCCTCTCAGCAGTAGCGCGCAGAACTTGAAGCAGTCTAGCAGGAGGTGCACCGGCGTGCGTGGCAGCCTGCGCCTGCGTGCATTTGTTTCCCGACCGAGGACCGGCGCAGCGGCTGCGTCCTTGCCACAGCCCCCCCCCTGGGAATGCCCCGCCCCCGGAATGCCCGGTCACGCCCCCATTGTGCCCCGCCCAGCCACATTGGCGCTACGCCACAATTTGAATCCCACCACCATGGGAACCTGTTGCTAAAATTTTTGGATCCCACTACTGGACATACTATGAAGACACTGATAACATCCTATGGGATTGCCTCTCCCAGTATAACCCCTGAAGGGAAATGGGAAATAATCAATGGGAAATAATCTGCTGGTCGTCCCTGGCCTGAGAAGTGTCCGGCTGTCCTGGCCTGATGGAAGACACTATCAGCTGAGCCCCAGGCCCTGTAGGATTTCACTCTCCCGCCCCCTCCAGCCCCTTCCGCACATGTAGAATAATCAGTGGTGGGATCCAAAAATTTTAGTAACAGGTTCCCATGGTGGTGGGATTCAAACTGTGGCGTAGTGCCAATGGGGCTGGGCAGGGCACGACGGGGGCGTGGGCGGGCATTCCGGGGGCGGGGCATTCCTGGGCGGGGCTGTGGCAAGGATGCAGCCGCTGCGCCGGTCCTTGGGCGGGAAACGAATGCACGCAGGCGCAGGCTACCAGGCCCGCCGGGGCACCTCCTGCTAGACTGCTTCAAGTTCTGCGCGCTACTGCTGAGAGGAGGGGCGTAACAAAGGCAAAAATCAAGGGGCAAAATCACCCATTAGTCACCCCCTCTCAGCACACACAGATAATTAGTAACCTACTCTCGGGAACCTGTAAGAACCTGCTGGATCCCACCTCTGAGAATAATGCACTTTCAATCCACTTTCACAACAGTTTGCAAGTGGGTTTGGCTATTCCACACAGTAAAATCCAGCTGCAAAGTGAATTGAAAGTGAATTGAAAGTACATTATTCTGCATGTACGGAAAGGGACAGAGATGTTCTGCCAGGCCTATAGTTAAAGCGTTACATATTGGTTTGGTTTGGGTTGATCTTTTCTCCTTGTCTGCCATGGCTGGTCACCCCAATAATGAAACAAATTGGAAACTTGGCACCGGCGGGTATTTTAACTGTTGACTGTTGTGGTTTTAAATGGTGCACGTAATATTTCGGTTGCATAATTTTAGGTTGTCGGCTGCCCAGAGCCCGACCTTGAAAATTACAACTGATCTCCAGATTTTAATTTAAAACATCCTACCATTTTAAAATATAAATATAAATCCTAATTTTAAAAACTTTAAAACCAATGACAACATTATTACAATAACACTGGTTAGTAGATGATATAAATTATTCCAACCTACCATTTCCCCCCTCCTCTTCCCCCCCTCCCCCTTTGGGCCCCATTGTGGAGAAAGGTGGCATATAAACAAATAAATCGTTCTTGGACTTTGACTCCTGATTCCTAAGTCGGCACCCTGAATCCCATCTGTAAAAACATACAGCGCAAACAAAGAAACATGAATAAGAACATAAGAACAAGCCAGCTGGATCAGACCAGAGTCCATCTAGTCCAGCACTCTGCTACTCGCAGTGGTCCACCAGGTGCCTTGGGGAGCTCACATGCAGGAGGTGAAAGCAATGGCCTTCTGCGGCTGTTGCTCCCGAGCACCTGGACTGTTAAGGCATTTGCAATCTCAGATCAAAGAGGATCAAGATTGGTAGCCATAAATCGACTTCTCCTCCATAAATCTGTCCAAGCCCCTTTTAAAGCTATCCAGGTTACTGGCCATCACCACCTCCTGAGGCAGCATATTCCAAACGCCAATCACACGTTGTGTGAAGAAGTGTTTCCTTTTATTAGTCCTAATTCTCCCCCCCAGCATTTTCAATGTATGCCCCCTGGTTCTAGTATTGTGAGAAAGAGAGAAAAATGAATGCTCAAAGCTGCCTTACACTACCACTCCAGTTCAGTCAACATGCCGAGAAGGAGCGCAGTCTTGCTGGTTTCATCTCCGTTTCCATATGATTGCTGGCTCACGGTGGCACCTATTTGCAGAAGAAGTATACTATGCAGGCACCGTTCCTGGGATCAGGGACATTTGGAAAGCAGCGTTCCCGATCATGGGGAAGGGGTACTGCCTTACAAATCACCTGCCGTCTGATCCTTTCAACCGGAGATGACAGCAGCCGTCAGATCTCTGGAAGAGATATTACATATCCAGGAATTTCCCAACTCAGAGTTGGGAAACCTAACAACAAGGCCTTTGAAAGCCCTGCTCAAGTCTAGCAGCAAAAACACCGCGAAGCATGCGGATGGTTTCACGTTCTTACATCAGCAGGAACAAAAAGTACAGAACCGGCCTTCCAAAAGGTTAAGGGGTCAGCGATCTCGCCTATCATTTCCAGTCACAATAAAGGAAAACAGCAGATTCCACCTCTCAAATGACTACAGATGGGTGTCCTTAACCTTGCTAGGTTGACTTCACCCAACTCGCAGGAGAGTCTTGACGCGAACACTGGGGACCAGCTTTCGGATACAGAAGCGGCAGCAACAGACAACGCCACAGCCAAGGAGAGTATTGAAATCTGAAATTTAGTGTTCCAAATGCCTGGTTGTTATGGGTTTTCCGGACTGTGTGGCCGTGGTCTTGTTCTTAACGTAGATCTTGTTCCTAACGTTTCGCCTGCATCTGTGGATGGCATCTTCAGAGGTGTATCACAGAGAGAAGTCTGTTACACACTGTCTGGTCTTCATGTGGAGGAGAAGAAGAGTTTGGATTCATACCCCACATTTCTGAACCGTAAGGAGTCTAAACGTGGCTTATAATTACCTCCCTTCCTGTCTCCACAACAGGCACCTTGTGAGGTAGGTTGGACTGAGAGAGTTCAGAGAGAACTGGTGACTGGCCCAAGATCACCCAGCAGTCTTCATTTTGTAGGAGCAGGGAAACAAACCCAGTTCACCAGATAAGAGTCTGCCACTTATGTGGAGGAGTGGGGAATCAAACCGAGTTCTCCAGATCAGAGTTCACCTGCTCTTAACCACTACACTATGCTGGCTCCTGAAATTTCATTGGTAAAGGAATAATGAGGGCTGTGCCCTATGCTATTGTATTGCTGCCTATCACTGCTCCAGACTAGGTAGTTTCTACATTGAGTTGCTGTGTATCCTCTTGCCACCTGCAGCATAGAGTGAGTAGGGAGGGTCTTAACAGTCACAAATTGAAGCCAAGTTCTCTACACTGTCAGCATATTGACATCACAGAAGTGATGTCATCACATCACAGGTGATACAGAAAACGCTCTGGTATTTGGGCAAAATCTCTTTGGTAGCAGCGGTTTTTACCATAGACTTTTGCCCAAATACCAAAGCATCTCTTACGTTCTTGATGGCATGATGACATCACTTCCAAAAGTGACATTGGCCCTTTCCCCGCCCCACGCACTACCTTAAGCCCTGCTGCTACTTTCTCCTCCAAGTAAGCGGGGTACCTAACACTCCCCACTACAGGGAAGCGACAACGCGCTGGCCTGACAATGGCAGCATCTACCAGCGCCCACTCAGCATCACTTTTGGCATCCCTGGCTCGAAGCTTGGCAGCACTTTGATGATGATGCATGCAAGGCGCAGAGGTCGATGAGGGCGTAAGCGGAGTGCTCCGCCGCAGAATGATCGCGCGCTGAGAGTAGCTTACGCGCGCGCCCAGCAAAAGGGTAGCAAAGGTAAGCGCGGAAACGCCCATCGACAGGCTGACAGCATAGAGGCCAGGGCCTCAATTTTCACCCGGTAAGACCCTGCCTGTCAGCTGAATAGCACCGTGGGGAAGGACCCCAAAACAGGGGATTCACTGTCCATAGAGGGAGTCTGGCAGCCCAACTTGTACACCGTTTAACGTATCAAATTTAAAAGCTCATCCCTCATGTCCGCTCTTCTTGAGATTTCTGTTAGTTTTCAGATTTCTGTAGTCCAAACTGTCCTGCCCTGTTCACTGGATCTCCAATCCAGTTGATTGTACGTGACTTACTCCAGGTAATCTGCCTGGAGTGTCAGCCAGAAAGTCAGCCGATGAATGAATAAATCCTGAACTAAGTGGCTAAGGGAATGAAATGTTATGATGACAGACCCTCCATCAACAGGGGAGCGGGACTTGAGTCCCCTATTGGTGGAGGGTCCGTCATCATAACATTTCATTCCTTAAGCCACAGGTGTCAAACTTGCGGCCCTCCAGATGTTATGGACTACAGTTCCCATCATCCCCTGCCAGCATCATGCTGGCAGGGGGATGATGGGGACTGTAGTCCATAACATCTGGAGGGGCGCGAGTTTGACACCTGTGCCTTAAGCCATCATAACAAAGTGAGTCCTGCTCCCCCATTGGTGGGCAACATTCCATTCCCTGCACTCCCCGCCTCCACTCCACCCTGAACAGCCAGCCAGGGACCACGAAACCTCACCTTCCAACCAACCCGCTACCCCAAGCCTCACCCTTCGACCCTCCCACCTCTGCAAGCCACTCCCTTCCATTCTCCCCACCCCAAGCCTCAATTTGCTGCCCTCCCCCCACCCCAAGCCACCCCTCCCCACCCTCCTTCTATCCTCGTGGTGTAGTGTAGAGCAGATGGATTCTAATCTGGAGAACCGGGTTTGATTCCCCACTCCTCCCCCTGACTGGTGGAGGCTTATCTGGTGAACCAGATGTGCTTCCACACTCCTACATTCCTGCTGGGTAACCTTGGGGTAGTCAGAGTTCTCTCTGAACTCTTTCAGTCCCACCTACCTCACAAGGTGTCTGTTGTGGGGAGAGGAAGGGAAAGGAGCTTGTAAGCCACCTTGAGTCTTCTTACAGGAGAAAAAGGTGGGGTATAAACAGTGGTGGGATCCAAAAATTTTAGTAACAGGTTCCCTCGCCAGCCCCCCCTCAGCAAAGCAGGGCAGAGGCATACCTAGGCAAACCTGAGCCCTGGGCAAAACCTGAGTTGGATGCCCCCCACCCATGGGCAGCCACCCCACCACGACCCCCAACAAATTTTTTGCACCAGGTCATTTCTAAATCATCATCACATTATAGAAAATGCCCCAACTCACAAATCTGAACACAGCAATTGTGAAACACATAGGTTCTTTGATAGAGACTGGTGAGATAAAAGGTACGAAAGGCTGAGAATCCATGAATTGCAGTACCTGAAAGGGATTAACCCAGTTCAGGGTGTGACATTATTAGTCGCAATTGCTATATGGAACCTTCACGTTCAAAGGCAGGATGCCTCTCAGGGAGGCGAGGGCGTGGAGATGGAAAAGCGGACCCCATTAGTAACCCCCTCATGGCACACACAAATAATTAGTAACCCACTCTCGGGAACTGGTGAGAACCTGCTGGATCCCACCTCTGGGTATAAATCCAAACTCCTCCTCCTCCCCAAATCTGGCCATCACCAGACTTCACTCCTTAAATTTCCAGGAATTAGTCCATTCAGAATTGGCAACCTTGCCTTGTGTCCTATGTTGTAAACTCACAAGTCGTGGCTGCCAATAAAATGACAGACTTAAATGCTGGCTACATTAACAGTGAGCGCCTGTCACAATGTTGTTTTCCTAAGCATGGCTGGGGGGGCGGGATCCAGCTAGCCTAAAATAAAGCCAGATCCCAGATGACTTAAAGGTGAACCTCTCTGCATCCAAATGCCACCCACACACCGTCAAAAACAGCCGTTGCTCATTCTATTTAGAGGCCCGCAGAGCGAGAACCAGATACACCACGGAGCCACCCGGCGTTTCGTGTGGCAATCGGGAGCACGTGGAGTGGGGGCTGAGCGAGTTGCCAGGGGCACCAGATATATTCCCAGAAACCCAGCTGAAAAAGATCTAGTAGAGGAGGAGACAGGGCTCCGTTAATGAGAGGATGAGTCATTGCCTGGATGAGACAAAGGTTAGGAGCAGAACATAAAAGCCAGGGGTGGCACCAAGGCCTCTCCTTAAGCTGCAAGTCTTGATATCCAAAAAATAGCAGGTTCAGCTGCCTCACAGGGAGCCTATAGCAGTGGTGGCGAACCTATGGCACGCGTGCCGGAGGTGGCACTCATAAGAACATAAGAACAAGCCAGCTGGATCAGACCAGAGTCCATCTAGTCCAGCACTCTGCTACTCGCAGTGGCCCACCAGGTGCCTTTGGGAGCTCACGTGCAGGAAGCGAAAGCAATGGCCTTCTGCGGCTGTTGCTGCCGAGCACCTGGTCTGCTAAGGCATTTGCAATCTCAGATCAAGGAGGATCAAGATTGGGAGCCATAAATCGACTTCTCCTCCATAAATCTGTCCAAGCCCTTTTTAAAGCTATCCAGGTTAGTGGCCTCCTGTGGCAGCATATTCCAAACACGAATCACACGTTGCGTGAAGAAGTGTTTCCTTTTATTAGTCCTAATTCTTCCCCGCCAGCATTTTCAATGGATGCCCCCTGGTTCTAGTATTATGTGTGAGAGAGAGAAATGTCTCTCTGTCCACATTTTCTACCCCATGCATAATTTTATAACTTCAATCATATCCCCCCTCAGACGTCTCCTCTCCAAACTGAAGAGTCTCAAACGCTGCAGCCTCTCCTCATAGAGAAGGTGCTCCAGTCCCTCAATCATCCTCGTTGCCCTTCTCTGCACAAAGCCCTCTTTGTGGGCATGCGTGCCATCACCCCAGTTTGGGCACTCAGCAGTGGCACAGAGCCAAGGGGGTAAGGGGTGTGCAAAGCACTGGAGTGGGGGTGTTCCAGGGCGTTGCAGGGCAGACGGGGGCATGGCAGGGGTGCAGGGCGCACGCGTGCCCCGGTCACATTTCCCCTTGCTGCACCCCTGGCACTCAGTCTCTAATTCCTGCAGATTTGGGGGTGGATGCTTGGGAGGCTGTGGTTTGGGGACATGAAGGATCCCCGTAGGGCATAAAAGGCCATAAAACAGCCATCTTCTCCAAGGGAACTGATCTCCGTAGTCCAGAAACCAGTTGTAATTTGTGGAGTGTCTCCAGGCTTCAACTGGACATTGGCCACCCTATTAGGAGGGAGCCAGCGTGGTCTAGTGGTTAAGAGCAGGTGGATTCTAATCTGGAGTACTGGGGTTGATTCCCCACTCCTCCACCTGAGTGGCAGAGGCTTATCTGGTGAACCAGATGTGTTTCCACACTCCTACATTCCTGCTGGGTGACCTTGAGGTAGTCACAGTTCTCTCTGAACTCTCTCAGCCCCACCTGCCTCACAAGGTGTCTGTTGTGGGGAAAGGAAGGGAAAAGAGCTTGTAAACCAGCTTGAGTTTCCTTACAGGAGAGAAAGGTGGGATATAAATCCAAACTCCTCTTCTCCTCCTCCTCCTCCTCCTCCTCCTCCTCCTCCTTCTTAACATCCAGAAAAGAAGAGATGAGGCACAAACTAGAAAGCCTTCAGTACAAGATTTTGGTAGATGCTGCGGGTAGAGGAAGAGAAAGGAGCTTGAGTCTCTTTACAGGAGAGAAAGGTGGCAGAGGTGGGATCCAGCAGGTTCTCACAGGTTCCCGAGAGTAGGTCACTAATTATTTGTGTGTGCCGAGAGGGGGTGACTAATGGGGGATTTTGCCACGTGATTTTGGCCTTAGTTACGCCCCTCCTCTCAGCAGTAGCGCGCAGAACTTGAAGCAGTCTAGCAGCAGGTGCATCGGCGTGCGTGGCAGCCTGCGCCTGCGTGCATTCGTTTCCCGCCCGAGGACCGGCGCAGCGGCTGCGTCCTTGCCACAGCCCCGCCCAGGAATGCCCCGCCCCCAGAATGCCCGGCCACGCCCCCATCATGCCCCGCCCACCCCATTGGCGCTTCGCCACTGTTTTGAATCCCACCACCGTGGGAACCTGTGACTAAAAATTTTTGGATCCCACCACTGAAAGGTGGGGTATAACTCTTCTTCTTCTTCTTCTCTCCAGCTAGGAGAGCCCCCAAATTTCTAGTGTCTCGCCTGCCAAGCCCCGAAAGGGGCGGCCATAGCATTTGGCATCTTGAGACAGCTCCTCACCGATCGCTCCTTCCCCTTTTCTATCCCAGTTCCCCTGACCGGGAAAGTCCTCCTCGTTTTATTTCCTCTCTCCTCCTTGAACTCGTTGGTCAGTCAGTGATTTGGGAAATAAAACCAGCCTTCCGTGCCACTGGTGGATTTCTGTTGAAGCAGCGGATTCACTCGGAGTAGACCACCCTTGTAGGACGCAACGTAGACAAGAACCGACAGACACACAGTCACCAGTGCTGTTCTGTTTATTGCTATCTACTGGCAAAGTGTTTCGCCAGACCCCAGGTGTTGTCTGTGCTAACCAGAGGTGGGATCCAGCAGGTTCTCACCCGTTCCCGAGAGTGAGTTACTAATTATTTGTGTGTGTGCCGAGAGGGGGTTACTAACTGGGTCTGCTTTTCCGTTAGAAATTCCATTAGGTCCAAAAATCATGAAGTCCTGTTGTTTCCTATGTGGCTGGTTAGCGAAGGTAGAAAACGGGATAATTCTCCCTGTTGGGCTGTTTTAAAAACATGTTTTAGCAATATGGTAAAGTTCCTTGTTTAAGGAAAGTCTCCTTCTTTTGATTTCTAGAAACAAAATTAAGTATTTGAAAGTATTAAGTATTTGACAGGCAGTCAATTAGAGGAGAAGTAGTTGTTTCTGTTGGCAGTAGACGATAGGACTTGCTAGAATGAGTTTAAATTATGGACAGAAAGATACCAGCTGGAAATTAGGAACTTTTTTTTACAGTAAGAGTTTTTTACAGTAACAGAGAAATTATTAATGCCCCACCCCAGAATGCCTGGCCACGCCCCCGTCGTGCCCCGCCCAGCCCCATTGGCGCTACGCCACTGTTTGAATCCCACCACCATGGGAACCTGTTACTAAATTTTTTGGATCCCACCACTGGTGCTAACTATATACAAAAGCGGTACTAATCAGGTGCCCTCACCTTATCAGATTTGCACACGGTACTAGCTGTGCACTCGGTTCTAATCTGCACACGGCACCTGTTAGAAGGAGGGTCCCGCTGTCATTTAGATTTTGCTCATCTAAACATATTCACACATGTTCTGACAATTCCTTCCTTTTCCCCGTTCCTTTTGTTTTGCTGGACACTGATGCTACCCTGGACCGTTTTAACATTAACCTCAACTAGCGGTCCAACCTCCGGGCAAGCTCTGACAATATCTCAGCATTGCACTGACTCCCAGACTCCAGAGAGCAGTTTCTCTGGGGAAAAAATGGCTGCTATGAAGGGTGGATTCTGTGGCATTATTGCTAAGTTTCCTTTTAGATGCTACCTCCACCCAATGCTGACAATCTTACTCTCATGACAACATTAGCAGAACCCTTTCCCAAGATGTTGGTGGCCATTCAACCCTGCCCAGAGCTAAGAACTGCTGAGCTGGAGCTGCTTGGAGCCTAGCTGTTAGGTTGGGGAAAAGCCTCGACCTCTTTTGCCTTCTCTCCTATGTTGAGACCCGACTTAAATCAAGGACCAGATAGTCTCTATCAACCTTTAAACAAAACCCTGGGGCAATCTGGAGGAGGAGTTTTTGGATTTATATCCCTCCTTTCTCTCCTGCAGGAGACTCAAAGGGGCTGACAATCTCCTTGCCCTTCCCCCCTCACAACAAACACCCTGTGAGGTAGGTAGGGCTGAGAGAGCTCCGAGAAGCTGTGACCAGCCCAAGGTCACCCAGCTGGCGTGTGTGGGAGCGTACAGGCTAATCTGAATTCCCCAGATAAGCCTCCACAGCTCAGGCGGCAGAGCGGGGAATCAAACCCGGTTCCTCCAGATTAGATACACGAGCTCTTAACCTCCTACGCCACTGCTGACCACACATCTCCTTAGTTCTTCTGTAACAAAGACCTCCCCCCAAGAAATATCGACAAAAGATCACTCTTATTTCCATGTTTGTGTCTCCGTGTCTGATACCCTGATCCGGACAGCCCAGAACAGCCCAATTTCATCAGATCTCAGAAGATAACTAGCTTTCTATCTGGATGAGAGACCATCAGAGAAGGTGGAGATGTGGAGAAGGAAACCCAGTTCTCCAGAGTAGAATCCACCTGCTTTTAACCACTACGTCACGCTGGATAGAATGGAGCAGGTGCAGAGGAGAGTGGCCAAGCCCCAGGAGGAAAGGCTGAGAGGCTGGAAAAAGTTTAGCGTGGAAAAGAGGATACTGGGGAGGGGTAGACATTGCTCTCTTGAGCTATTTGAAGGACTGTCACATACCGTGTTTCCCCGAAAATAAGACAGTGTCTTATATTAATTTTTGCTCCCAAAGATGCACTATGTCTTATTTTCAGGGGATGTCTTATTTTTCTGTGTTCTGTTCGATGGGCATGCTTCCAAACAAAAACTTGGCTACGTCTTATTTTCCGGGGATGTCTTATATTCGGGGAAACAGGGTAGCAGAGGGCAGAGAGCCACTCCTTTCGGCAGCAGAGGGCAGGACTTGCAATAACGGGTACAAATCATGGGCCGAAAAATACTGGCTGAATATTGCAAAAAAATGTTTTCACGGTATGCCTACTACAGCAGTGGAATTGGCCACCTGGGGAGGTAGTTAGCCCCCGCTTACTCGGAGTCTTCAAGCAACGGCTGGACAAATATTTATCAGGGATGCTTCAGGCTGATGCTGCCTTGTGCAGGGGGTTGGGTTAAATGGCCTGTACGGCCCCTTCCAATTCTGTGATTCTGTGGGTCCCCCTGTCCCCCATAAGTCTGACCACATAGAATGCTACACAGAAAGGGGGGGGGGGGAGACGTGAAAAGTTGAGGCAAACGTGCCCAGCACCTTTTAAAGAACACGCCCCATCAGCTCAGCTCTTCCCACCTCCAGCAGGTGAGGTATTTTTTCCCGTTTTAGTTTATCCTACCGAGACCCTTTCCAGGAAAAAAGAAACACATGAGCCACAGAAAAGAGGAAGGAGAGGCAGGCCTGAGGGGGAAAAGAGATGGTGTCACCGTTTTCTAGAACTTTACCTCATCACCCCCCTCTGACTCAGCCTGGGCTGACCGCATCACGTCGGCCGCATTACCGTCCAGTTTCATCAGATTACCACTCAAACACACGCTCACTCTTATCCTCTGCCCACCCACACGCGGGCAGCCATGCAAACAGTCACTGCTACTGAAGCAAGGCGAGAGAGTGGGAGGTCAGATGGGCCCAGGAATTCATTGGGCCGAGGGGCACACGGGCACGTTTATGGGGAAGGAGGAGGAGGAGACAGCGTTTCTCCTAGGAGAAGACCTTTACCGGCTGCTGACTCAATCACACTGCAGTTTGTATTTACCATACACCTGTTTTATCCCTCCACTTGGCATAGATGTGCCTATAAACACAACACAACACAAACAAAGTTACTGCCAGTAATGATTTTCCCTTGGTGCCTTACAGGCAGAGGTGGGATCCAGCAGGTTCTCACAGGTTCCCGAGAGTAGGTTACTAACTATTTGTGTGTGCCGAGAGGGGGTTACTAATTGGTCATTTTGCCATGTGATTTTGGCCTTAGTTACGCCCCTCCTCTCAGCAGTAGCGCACAGAACTTGAAGCAGTCTAGCAGGAGGTGCACCAGCGTGCGTGGCAGCCTGCGCCTGCGTGCATTTGTTTCCCACCCAAGTACTGGCGCAGCAGCTGCGTCCTTGCCACAGCCCCGCCCAGGAATGCCCGGCCCCTGGAATGCCTGGTCACAATTCACCAGTGGTGGGATCCAAAAATTTTAGTAACAGGTTCCCATGGTGGTGGGATTCAAACTGTGGCGTAGCGCCAATGGGGCTGGGTGGGGCACGACGGGGGCGTGGCCGGGCATTCTGGGGCGGGGCATTCCCGGGCATGGCTGTGGCAAGGACACAGCCGCTGTGTCAGTCCTTGGGCGGGAAACGAATGCACGCAGGCGCAGGCTGCCACGCACACCAGTGCACCTCCTGCTAGACTGCTTCAAGTTCTGCACGCTACTGCTGAGAGGAGGGGCGTAACTAAGGCAGAAATCACGTGGCAAAATCACCCATTAGTAACCCCCTCTCGGCACATACAAATAATTAGTAACCTACTCTCGGGAACCTGTGAGAACCTGCTGGATCCCACCTCTGCAATTCACATAGTTATCACAAATTTACCCAATGTGGCAGTGACTAATATACAATAAAATGGCCAACCAATCTCTCCTTTTGAAAGCCAGTGCGATGAAGTGATTAGATGTCAGACTATAACCTGACTCTTAGCTATAAAGTTTACTGGGTAACTTTAGGCAAGCTGCTACCTCTCAGCCTGGCCTACCTCACAGTGTTAATGTATGGATAAAATGGAAAAGAAGAGAACTATGTAAGCCATCTTGAACAGCTTGAGAAAGGACATGATCAAAATATGATCATGTCCTTTCAACACATAACTCAACAGGCATAAAAAGAACCAAATGAGAAGAAGAAGAATGAGAAACATCTTAGCCGGTTCCCAGAAAGTCCAGGCAAACATCTGTTCCATTCTGGGCCTTTGACTCTCTGAGTGTCCAACAGAAGTATTTAAACAATCTCAAAAATTTTGGCACCGTTGTTATTTTTAAAAGACCATAATCACATTTCAAAACATGTTTTCAAGGGCTACTATTTTACGGTGATGCTGTAGCCATTAATCATCTGGAAACAAGAAGAAGAAGAAGAAGAAGAAGAAGAAGAAGAAGAAGAAGAAGAAGAAGAAGAAGAAGAAGAAGAAGAAGAAGAAGAAGAAGAAGAAGAAGAAGAGTTTAGATTTATATCCCCCCTTTCTCTCCTGCAGGAGACTCAAAGGGGCTTACAATCTCCTTGCCCTTCCCCCCCCACAACAAACACCCTGTGAGGTGGGTGGGGCTGAGAGAGCTCCGAGAAGCTGTGACTAGCCCAAGGTCACCCAGCTGGCGTGTGTGGGAGTGCACAGGCTAATCTGAATTCCCCAGATAAGCCTCCACAGCTCAGGCGGCAGAGCTGGGAATCAAACCCCGTTCCTCCAGATTAGATACATGAGCTCTTAACCTCCTACGCCACTGTAGGACATCTTCCATCCCAGACCGTTGGAAGAAAAATAACATGAAAAATAGGTATCAACATGACAGTGTTAGGTCACTTGTGGGGGAAAAACCCTGCTTCTATAACACTGATATGTGTCTGATTTCATACCTCTGACTTCAGAAGAATCGCACCTCTGCAGCTGCCGTATGCTGGATGAGAAGGTGATTCCAGGAAATTGGTTATTGTATACTCAGTCTGGCAGTCTTAAATCACACACCTTGATTTCTGTTTTATTTCATCGCATGCTTGTCCACACTCTGATTCAAGCATATTGGCCTTACCTCCCATCTGCTTGCATTCACCACATTGGGCACAGCATGAACCAACCTTGACAGGGAACCGTTATCGGGAACACCGGAAAAGCAGCGTCCTTCCCGGTTTCGGTATGAAATGCAGGAAGGATCTGTTTACCAATATCACAAAGTGTACCTTCAGCTGAAGGGAGATGAATCTTGCTCTTATTTGACATGAGCACGTTTCCTCCTGACCTGACTCACCTTTGGCATCAGAGAACAACAGAGAACATAGTGTCTACAGCAACAGAGCACCAGAAAGGAAAGCCGGAGAAGATTCCGTTCTCCTCAGTTATGCAAATCTTCTGTTGTGAAAACTAGATGCTTCAACCCATACAGGGATTTCCATATACTTCCTGGTCACGGGTGGAGGATGATGGGTAGAGTTGCCATATTTATTTCTATTTATTTATTTTAAATTTTGTTGGATTTATATCCTGCCCCATCCCAGAAGGGCTCTGGGTGGGTTACAACATATTAAATATCCCATAAAATAACCATTAAAATATAAATCCTAACCATTAATAATTTAAAATTCAAATTTAAACGTTTTACGAAATATAAGAGATGTACAAAATGTTAACGTAGATGGTGTATATTTTATCCTTCCCACCTTCCACCGCCTCCCTTCTCCCCCAGAGATTTAAAGATTTTGCAATCATCCGGCTGGCTAGTTGGGAAAGGTCTGGTAGAACAGCCGTGTCTTAACCACTACACAGCGGCGTAGTGGTTAAGAGCAGGTGTATTCTAATCTGGAGGAACCGGGTTTGATTCCCCGCTCTACCGCTTGGGCTGTGGAGGCTTATCTGGTGAACTAGATTAGCCTGTGCACTCCCACACACACCAGCTGAGTGACTTGGGCTAGTCACAGCTTCTCGGAGGTCTCTCAGCCCCACCTACCTCACAGGGTGTTTTTTGTGAGGGGGGATGGGCAAGGAGATTGTAAGCCCCTTTGAGTCTCCTACAGGAGAGAAAGGGGGGATATAAATCCAAACTCGACTTAAGAATTAAGTGTATTCTAATTATTACAATCTATTGTTTTCTTTAGGTTTCAAACCCTGCCACTGCTTCTCTATGTGAATAGGTTTTCAAAAGATACTCCATAAAAGGTTTCCAGTTTTCTAAAAATAAAGGTCCAAAACTATTGTCTCTAAGTAGCGTTGTCAACTTCGCCATCTCTGAATACTCTGCAACTTCAGAATCCAACTCTCTTTTGTTGAGATCTTATTATCTTTCCATTTTTGTGCCTATAAAATTTTTACTGCAGCGATCATATACATAAACAGCATTATGTATCGCTTAGGGAAATCCTCCTCCATAATTCCCAACAACAACAAAAAACAGTGTAATTTTTATATTATTTGAAACGCAGGCCTCGGAACTTTTCTGTAATCCTTGCGGTCCCTATTGAAATCTCTCCCCCTTTCTGTCCACACAGGGAACCCACACAATAAACAATTCTACATTTTCACAACACAGTGGAAGCAATTTTCTATTCTTAGACTTCCCTATAGAACTCATGGAGCAGAGTGGCTGGGAGTAAAATGTGAACAGAAACCAGCTGAAACCAAAAATGATGCTCAGAAAATGCTGATTGCTCTACGCTAGGGGGAAAGACTCCAAGATGTAATTCTTTCACATGGCTTCACACATCCCAACGATAAGCCTAGCTAGCCTGCTTTGCCAAAGCTATTAAAGTTCATCCAACACTATCGAAAGAGAAAGTTCTTATAACTAGTTTTGGAAAATGCCGAGGCTTGGACAGATAATTTTCCAGGGAGAGCGGAAGGGGAGAGAGTACACATCTACAGAATGACACCTCTCTAGGTGTCTATTATGGGCCTTTTCACACATGTAGAATAATGCACTTTCAATCCACTTTCAATGCACTTTGCAGCTGTGTGGAATTGCCAAATCCACTTGCAAACAATTGTGAAAGTGGATTGAAAGTGCATTATTCTGCATGTGTGGAAGGGGCCACCTAAAGAGCCAACACAGCAAGCCATCAAGTGTCAGCTGACTTATGGTGATCCTCTAAGGCAGACCTGGGCATTATACGGCCCGCGGGCCACATCCGGCCCGCCGGATGACCCTGACTGGCCCCCCCCAGCATGTTGAGCGAGGCTTTGAAAGCCCCGCAGAAGCCGGGTTGCCTTGTTGCCGGCTTCTGCGGGCTTTCAGTTCGCTCTGCCTTGCTGGGGAGCGAGGCATCTTTGAAAGCCCCTCAGAAGCTGGTTGCCTTGGCTGCCGGCTTCTGCGGGGCTTTCAAAAGCGCCTCGCCCCCCTGCCTTGCTGGGGAGCGAGGCATCTTTGAAAGCCCCTCAGAAGCTGGTTGCCTTGGCTGCCGGCTTCTGCGGGGCTTTCAAAAGCGCCTCGCCCCCCTGCCTTTTGGCCCGGCCCTCCACAATATTTTCTGCTTCTTATGTGGCCCTATGGAAAAAATAATTGTCCACCCCTGCTCTAAAGTTTTCAAGGCAAGAGACATTTGAAGGGACACAGCCAGCTTCCCGAAGCCAGAGACATCCTGTAAAACTGACTGGATTCAAGACAGACAAAAGGAAGTGCAACTTCGCACAACAAGCAGCCAGCTTATGGAACTCCCTGCCACAGGACATGGTATCAGCTACTGACCTGAGAGCAACAGTGGCGTAGTGGTTAAGAGCAGGTGTACTCTAATCTGGAGGAACCGGGTTTGATTCCCTGCTCTGCCACCTGAGCTGTGGAGGCTTATCTAGGGGAATTCAGATTAGCCTGTTCGCTCCAACACATGCCAGCTGGGTGACCTTGGGCTAGTCACAGTTCTTCGGAGCTCTCTCAGCCCCACCTACCTCATAAGGTGTTTGTTGTGAGGGGGGAAGAGTAAGGAGTTTGTAAGGAGTTTGTAAGAGAGAAAGGGGGGTTATAAATCCAACTCTTCTTCTTTAAAAAGGAGTTAGATCAATTTTGGGAGATAGGTCAACAGCTATTGTCCATAACAGCTGAATGTGGTCTTTAGGTTGACAAGTTGACTGCGTTTGATTGGCAGGTGCTGGAGACCATCAGCACAGGAGGGCTATTGTCCACGAGTCCTCTTGTGGACTCTCTCCCCGCTTATTTATCACACAGTGCCCACACAGTAATTTAACCTGAACACTGAGGTTTTAGTTTAGAAAAAACGGTTGGCTCCAAGGCAGTGGCGTATCTGCCTAGGGATAAGGGGTACCCCTTGTCCCCGGGCGCCACTCTTCTGGTCACGTGGGGGGTGCAAAATCGGCCCCCCACGTGACCAGGAAGTCCTGCTGTCTCGTTGTTTTAACGTGCCTCGACCCCATCCGAGGCACGCAAAAAATGACAAGGCAGCAGGAAGTCCTCCAAGAGCCCTCACCCCCACCCTGGACTCCCCCCTCTCTTCAGAAGAGACTGCAGGCTGCCGGCTGGGAACCCAGCCAGCAGGGGGAGTCTGGGGGGGAGGTGGGCACCCTAGACCTTGTCCATGTCCATGGTGACATGGGTGGGGTTGAGGGCAGTGGGGGGGAAGCCTGGGGGCATCAGGGGCAGAGCTAGGGTGGTGTGGGGCAGAGCCTGGGGGCGTCCTGGAGACAATTTGTCTCCGGGCGCCATTTGGTCCTGGTACGCTTCCAAGGCACGCGTTACTCAGGAGTAAGCTTGGTGGTAGTTGGTGGCTTTGCTTTGAAGCAACCGTGCAATGCTTCGAATGGGTGAATCACGACCCTAGGAGGGTTTACTCAGAAGCAAGCCCCATTGCCAGCAACTGAGCTTACTCCCAGGTAAAGGATTGTGCTTTAGTTCTTCCCGTGAAAATCAGTGGGGTTTAACAGCACATAACAGGGTTACCTACACATCGTGCCCAGCAGCCCAGGTCAGCCTAGATGTGTGGAGGGCGATTTTCCAAAAAAACCCAACCCATGATGAACTCTGTGCATGCGTGCCCACAGAGAGGACTCTGAGTGCCACCTCTGGCACCCGTGCCATAGGTTCGCCACCACTGGGATATAATAACATACAGCCCACCCTGGAAAGCAACCCTTTTTTCCCGGGAAACTGAAGATCAGTTTTAGCTCCAAAAGGACTGTTGACCCTCCTGGAAATTGGCAACCTACATTCTTGCAAAAGGCCTCTGATGCTCCACTTGCAGGCTAGCAAGGGATGCTGGAAAGTAACCCCAGATATATTCCAGGCTGCCAGCTGAGGTTTACATCCGGTTCTTGCAATTTCACGCTGCTGACATCGGCTTGTTCCGGTGTTTAAGGACATGCAACTTCAAGATGTAAAAAAGTCCAATTTTATTTTCGAGAGCCCGAAGCGCCTTTAAGCTCGTCTTTTCGGAAAAACCGGCCGACCGATTAAAATTTTCCAGCATGGAAATTCCCTGGGAGAGGAAGGAGATCTTCTCAGCGTTGCTGTTTTGTTTCCGATTGTCTTCTTCTCTTCCTCCCTCTCTATTCCCTCCCCCCCCCCTCTTGCCAGGCTCTGAGCAAAAGGATGGAAATTTCCTATTGCTGCATCAAAGGCTGCTGCTCCCCTGACGGTCCGCTTCGCTGGGGTCATCTCCTCCTCCCAGACGCTAAATAATTCAAGGCCCAAGAGGAAGGAGAGTGTTCCAAAAGGCAGTTCTGTTTGCTTACTTTGCTAATGACAAGACAGTGGACCCAGACTGGCTTGGCTCGCCAGGTGCAGGCTAGGAAATTCCTGAGGATTGGGGGTGGAGTCCGGGGTGGGTGGGGTTTGGGAAGAGGAGGGAACTTAACAGGGCATCATACCCCCGCCCCCCCCAAGCAGCCATTTTCTCCAGGGGAACTGGGGTGCCAGCCCCCTTCTGGGGATGAGGCAGAGGTGGGATCCAGCAGGTTCTCACAGGTTCCCGAGAGTAGGTTACTTATTTGTGTGTGCCGAGAGGGGGTTACTAATGAATGATTTTGCCACGTGATTTTGGCCTTAGTTACGCCCCTCCTCTCAGCAGTAGCGCGCAGAACTTGAAGCAGTCTAGCAGGAGGGGCACCGGCGTGCGTGGCAGCCTGCGCCTGCGTGCGTTCGTTTCCCGCCCAAGGACCAGCGCAGCGGCTGTGTCCTTGCCACAGCCCCGCCCAGGAATGCCCGGCCACGCCCCTGTTGTGCCCCGCCCAGCCCCATTGGCGCTACGCCACAGTTTGAATCCCACCACTATGGGAACCCCCTTCGGGGGTTGGGCGGTCTATTAAGCCGAATTGATGATGATGATGATGATGATGATGATGATGATGATGATGATGATGATGATGATGATGATGATGATGCCCGGCCACGCCCCTGTCGTGCCCCGCCCAGCCCCATTGGTGCTACGCCACAGTTTGAATCCCACCACTATGGGAACCCCCTTCAAGGGTTGGGAGGTCTATTAAGCCGAATAGATGATGATGATGATGATGATGATGATGATGATGATGATGATGATGATGATGATGATGATGATGATGATGATGATGATAATATTTTTGGATCCCACCTCTGGGATGAGGGATCACCCATCCTTGACGGCAGGGTGGGATAGTTACTAGCAGTGGAGGAAGGTCTAAGCCACTGTCGCCGACATCACAGTGATGTCACTTCCGGCATATGCGGTGTGTGATGTCATCACGTCAGCAGCTCCTGCCAGAGGGCTTTTGCCCAAGTATCAGAGTGTCCTGCCAGCGACGTCATGACCGGCCCCTTTTTCCTCACGTCTCCAAGTGACAGTGGGCAGCATGACACGGGCCCAGTCGGCCTGTTCCTCCAGTCAGCACAGTCTGGTTTCTCCCCCTCCAGCTCATCCTGATTATTCCAATTGATTTCATAGCCTTGGCTCCGGCTTCCTCTACAGCAGAGCTGACTCACTGTTCTCCCGTGACGCATGTGAATAACTCCATCTGCGGCTCTGTTTTTCCTGAACAGAGAATCCACCAGGCAGGATCTGCCGCTCCCGTTCCAAGCTGGGGGTGCCGTGCCTGGCCTCGCCCCAAAGATCCAGGAAGTTTCAGTGGCTTCGCAAGGCAGCTCTCTAGAGGACAGCCAGCATGGTGTAGGGCAGTGGTGGCGAACCTATGGCACGGGTGCCAGAAGTGGCACTCAGAACCCTCTCTGTGGGCACGCGCAAACAGTCCCCCCCACACACACACACACATCTAGGCTGGCCTGGACCGCTGGGCTCAATTATTAACATTAAACCTAAGACCTAGTTTTGGGGAAGCAGTGTAAGTAACCCTGTTAAACGCTGTTAAACCTCACTGATTTTCATGCGAAGAACTAAAGCGTGATCCTTTACCTGGGAGTAAGCTCGATGGCTGGCAATGGGGCTTGCTTCTGAGCAAACCCTCCTAGGGTCGTGATTCACCTGTTGGAAGAGTTGCATGGTTGCTTCAAAGCAAAGCCACCGATGACCACCAAGCTTACTCCCGAGTAACACATGCCTTGGAGCCAAACATTTTTTCCAAACTAAAACCTCAGTATTCAGGTTAAATTGCCGTGTTGGCACTGTGCGATGAATAAGTGGGTTTTGGGTTGCAATTTGGGCACTCGGTCTCGAAAAGGTTCGCCATCACTGGTGTAGGGGTATGAATGTCAGGCTGGGAGCTGGGAAATCCAGGTTTGCATCCCCACTTATGCCATGGAAGCTTGCAAAGTGACCTTGGACAAGTCACACGTTCTCCGTTAAGCCTACCTCACAGGGTTGCTGTGAGGATAACATAGAGGAGAGGATACAAACTGATTTGCATCCCCACTGTTTTGGTAGGCATTTTATTTACACTGTAAGCCACCTTGAGCTTTGGAAGGAAGGAAGGGAGGGAGGGAGGGAGGGAGGGAGGAAGGGAGGGAGGGAGGGATGGAGGGAGGGAGGGAGGGAGGGAGGACGGACGGACGGACGGACGGACGGACGGACGGACGGACGGGAGGACGGACGGACGGACGGACGGGAGGACGGGAGGACTGGAGGACGGGAGGACGGGAGGGAGGGAGGGAGGGAGGGAGGAGGAAGGAGGAAGGGAGGGAGGGAGGGAGGAGGAAGGGAGGGAGGGAGGGAGGGAGGAAGGGAGGAAGGGAGGGAGGGAGGAAGGAAGGAAGGAAGGAAGGAAGGAAGGAAGGAAGGAAGGAAGGAAGGAAGGAAGGAAGGAAGGAAGGAAGGAAGGAAGGAAGGAAGGAAGGACGGACGGACGGACGGACGGACGGACGGAGGGAGGGAGGGAGGGAGGGAGGGAGGGAGGGAGGGAGGGAGGGAGGGAGGAAGGAAGGAAGGAAGGAAGGAAGGAAGGAAGGAAGGAAGGAAGGAAGGAAGGAAGGAAGGAAGGAAGGAAGGAAGGAAGGAAGGAAGGAAGGAAGGAAGGAAGGAAGGAAGGAAGGAAGGAAGGAAGGAAAAAGGGATTGGAGAACCTTCCCTACATGTAAAGACTAAGAAGTTAGTACCTTGTTTTACTTTGCAGAAAAGAGTACAGAAGTGTGGGATACATGACAGAGGGTTGCAAAATTAAGCTGAGGTAGGGAAGGTATTCAGAGAGATGTTTTTTTCTCTCTCTCTCCTATGATATGAGGGGAATTTACTTGGGTCAAAAGCAGATTATGCAAAAAGAGCATCATTGGTCATGTGACACTGAACCCACCCATGGAACCCACTGCCACTGGAAGTCATAATGGAGTGAAATTATATGTGCCTTGAAAAGACAAATGCATACACAAAGTATCAGTCGATGGTTATTAAGCATGATGGCAAAAGGGACCCTCCGTAATGTCAGAGGGATGCTATCTAGGTGACTAATATACATTCCCAGAATCGAACAACTGCTTAAAATAACAAATTGCTGCTGCTATAAAGATATATGTAACCAGCCTGCTACATGTATCCACTGCCATCTGTGAATTCTTTCCTTGATCTTTGGTTTATGGCTTCACATGCTTGTAGACAACTAGGCTTCTCTTGGTCCTCCTGTCCCATGGGAACTATGTTACATCTGTTATCCCATGGGGCAGGAATCCAGGTGACTTTCTTGTGCTACCTGCCGCCAACCTTGAGGTGCCTCAGCTCCAAAGGTTATTTTTCACAAAGTCTTGGGAAAATGGGAGGGGGTTCTCTATGAGGAATAAAAGGGACTTTGAATGCCAGCTTCATCAGAACTGGTTTTACCAGTGTGGTACTTTGATTCCTATTGAATAAACGCTACTGATAGATACTACAGAGTCTGTTTATTGGCTTAAGGGTCCGAGACCTAACACATGTTGAGAAACAGTCTATCTCTGTTTATCAGTTTCAGGAGAGGGGAAGTAAGGGGGAGGTTTTTGGTCCCAGTGTAGGTTTGGGGGGCATGTGGGAAACAGGACACAGGGCCATATAGATTGTTGATCTAATCCAGCACCGTTCCTCTTATGTTCTCATAAATAAAATCTCAAGGTGGGAGCTCTGAATTTAGGGCCAAACTAATTCCTACTTGGCAAGGTACTTTATCCTCTCTTTCTATTTTATTCCCCCTGGCACATCCAAGTTGTTAGAAGAAGAAGAAGAAGAAGAAGAAGAAGAAGAAGAAGAAGAAGAAGAAGAAGAAGAAGAAGAAGAAGAAGAAGAAGAAGAAGAAGAAGAAGAAGAAGAAGAAGAAGAAGAAGAAGAAGAAGAAGAAGAGTTTGGATCTATATCCCCCCTTTCTCTCCTGCAGGAGACTCAGAGGGGCTTACAATCTCCTTGCCCTTCCCCCCCTCACAACAAACACCCTGTGAGGTAGGTGGGGCTGAGAGAGCTCCGAGAAGCTGTGACTAGCCCAAGGTCACCCAGCTGGCGTGTGTGGGAGTGTACAGGCTAATCTGAATTCCCCAGATAAGCCTCCACAGCTCAGGCGGCAGAGCTGGGAATCAAACCCGGTTCCTCCAGATTAGATACACGAGCTCTTAACCTCCTACAGTGGTGCCTTCCTTAACCTCCTATGGTGGTGCCTTATGGTGCCTTCCCCCTCCCCTTTTGAGTGGGGAATTAGTGGAGGGCAGACCTAACACAGCAAGAGGCCAGGTATGCTCAAGATCTTTGTGGCTAACGTTTACAAAGATGGCTCTCCGCAAGAAATCTTCTGGAAAACACAGTAAAAGTTTAACAATTTTATTAAGAAAGTAAAAAATAATAAACATACAAGTATATAAATCAAAGCACAAAGAGAGTTCACACAGTCCTAGGATGTATATGGAGCTGAGAGAATAGTTTTGGAAAAGCGAGGGATTTTGCGGGGGGTGGGGGTGGGGTTAAAGCCTATAATTACCTGTTCCTGAAAGGGTGGGTGTCGAGAAAAGCAGAATCCAGTGCCTGCACTGGGATCCAAGGAAGCGGGGTTGAAAACAGATGGCTCGCAGTACAAGGGAATTAAAGACAGGCTCAGAAGTACTGGACACTGACTGCAGGATGGGCAGCCAATTTATAGGGAAGATTGGGCCCTCTAGCCAAGCTAAGAGAGTTTAATCTTTTCAGGACAAAGAAGACTGTTGCCTTCCAGAGGGAAAACAAGAGTGTTTGGATACTTAAGAGGAAAAAATGTAAGTGTTTGGATACTTAAGCCCTTTGGGGATTGGGCAGGATATCAATCAATCAATCAATCAATGATACAGCACCCCTGCCACACCCATATCTGCCCTGGAACCAGTGGTGGAATCCACAAATTTTAATAACAGGTTCCGATGGTGGTAGGATTCAAACAGTGGCGCCGCCGCACACAAGCACCTCCAGTCCCTATTGGGCAGGGAGGTTGCTTTAGTAACCCCTTCTCGGCACTCAGAAAAAATCAGTAACCACTTCTAGAGAAGTGGTGAGAACTGGTTGGATCCCACCTCTGCTCCCTCCCATGTTTACACAGGCCAACGCGTCCGCACCCTGTGTGTTGGTGCACACCCAGACAGATTCCAAAACGGAAGCGATTTCCTTGCAGGGAATCTGCGAAGCTGCCTGGACCGGCTACGTGTCCCCTTCAATCCCTTCTGCTGGCTGATACTCCACAGACTTCTTCCCAAGAGCCGGTTTTTAGCAAGAACTTGGCAATGCATCTGTTTGTTGTGGAGAGCGTCAAGGACAGCAGCTGCTAGCTAGTGACAGGGGGAGGTGGAGGGGTGGAGAGAGAGGAGCAGCAATCTTGTTTGAGTTAAAAACAAAATATGACATCTTCTTTTTGCCTCGTGATTTCCTCTGATCACAGGCCTAGACCTCACAGGCAGAAGATGAGGTGGTGAAAGTCCCTGCACCCGGAAAGCTAGTTTGTCATGAAGCAGACAAGGCTAAAAACCATTATTATTAAAATCCTTTCCCCTGACACCTGCTTTTTCTAGAGGCAGGGACTTCATACTGAGGAGCATTCAAGCATCAGAGCCCAGTCCACAGTTTGAAAAGAGACAGAGAGCTAATGTGCTGTAGTGGTTAGAGCATCAGACTAGGTAGAATCTAGGACACAGGTGTCAAACTTGCAGTGTGATGCTGGCAGGGGATGATGGGAACTGTAGTCCATAACATCTGGAGGGCCACAAGTTTGACACCTATGATCTAGGAGAACTCAGGTTCAAAGCCACACTCTGCCGTGGATGCTTACTGAGGGATATTCTCGACCTAACCTACCTCACAGGGTTGTTGTGAAGATAAAATGAGAGATGGAGGATACTGCAAGCCATTTTGGGTACCCATTGGAGATAAAAGCAAGCTATAAATGGCCCAGGCTAGCCAGACCTTGTCATATCGCAGAAGCTAAGCAGGGTCAGCCCTGGCTGGTATTTGGACAGGAGACTATCAAGGGTCGATTCCGCACTTGCGTTATCGACCTAAGCTCGAGCTGTGTTCGACCTAAGTGCTCCGCACATCCACTGGGATCGGCGTGGTTTTGTACCAGCTTCGCCCCATGTAACGGTCAAATTTCCGACTCCAGTTGGAAACCACTACTTTTTCAGGGAACCACGCTCAAACTCAGCTCGATTCCAGTAAAGTGTGGAATCTCTGGTGCCAGGAGTCCCCCATTCAGCCAATCACAGCTGAGTGTTTCGGGCATGCGTACAGCTGGCCGATCAAAAAACGCCACCTTCGTCCCTCCATTCCTGTGGCTGTTTTTTTTATAAAGTGTGGGGATAGACGGAACATGGCCGTAGAACAGTAGCCAATCGGAACGGAGCGGCGAAGAGGCACAGGATGATTCCACCCTCCGAGCTGGGATCAAGCTGGTTGCAGTGGGGAACAACAATGGCTTTGACCTAGGTCAGTACCCTTCTCAGGGAACTGGGTCGAACCTATTTTACTCATGTGCGGAATCGCCCAAGGAATACTAAGGGCTTGATGCAGACACAGGCAATGCCATGGCAAACCACCCCTGAACATTTTTTGCCTTGAAAGCCCCACCAGGGGTCGCCATAAGACAGATCTGCCTTGACTGTGGAAAAAAATTGATCAATCAGGAGGAGTCTACCACTGCTTCTGTTGGATCTGTTCATAGAGTCATGCTAGAGTTTACTTGCATCTGAGCGTTAAATGGCTCAGACCCGGAACCTGTTTTCTACCTTGATGGTCAGCCCTGAGAATTGAGAAGGAATTCTAAAGTCTTGGGTTCCGTCAACAGAAGCAGCAGGGCGAGAATGAGGTGGTACAGTCTTGCGATGACAGAAGGGACTGTACCACTTTAGACAACAGGTGGGCATCATCCCATATCTGAAAGGTCCTCCAGGTTAAAACAAAACTCCCCGCAAGAAGAAAAGTAACACAGCAGGGAATATGTTGGGCTAGCGCTTCTTGTTCTGTAAGGTTTTCGTTTTAATATATATAATACGAGAGAGAGAGATTTCAAGAAGACGATGAGGAGGAGGAAGAGGAAGAGGAGTTTGGATTTTCTCAACCGTAAGGAGTTTCAAAGCAGCTTACTTCAATACCTTCCTGATGCAGTCCAGAATAGCTGTCCATGGGGATGCAATAATCAAACAGTTCCCTAATTTTTAATTCAAGGATGCCCAACATGGTGGTCACCAATTGTTTTCATAATGTGGATGGGGTCAGGTGATGCTCTTGCCTGGCATTGCTTCGGCTTAGCTTCTGAAGCTCTGATTGGCCGTGCAGACAAAAATAACATTGCTTGGGTGGAAGCTGCTACGATGGAACTGGTTTTATTCCACCTCTCACTCCTTTTCCCAGCGTATTGTTTAAGCCACCCCTCTTCTCCCCTGCCTTTGGACTTCCTGTGTGTGTGAGTGGCTCCATTTTGGCAGCCATTTTGTGGTTCCTCCCATGGCAGCCATTTTGTGGTTCGGTTTACCTCCTGAGACGGCCATTTTGTGCCTGAGCCCAGCATCTATGTCAGGTGCCCCGAAAGGTTGAGGGCTGTTGTCAGTGGGGTCAGCTGATCTCTTGGGTAGCACACCATATTCACTCTGGATAAGGGCCGCCAATCGGCAGGTGGTGGCTGGAGATCTCCTGGGATTACGAGCGATCTCCAGGTGAGATCAGTTCACCTGGAGAAAATGGCGGCTTTGGGAGGTGGAATCTGTGACATTATGTAACCCCCATGCTCAGAATGGGTTGACCCAGAAAGGGGTGCAGACTCAAAGCAGCAGAAGGCTGCAGAGCTCATGTAGTATGGAGGAGACAAGGCTACCTTTGAGTCTCCTTACAGGAGAGAAAAGTGGGATATAAATCCAAACTCTTCTTCTTCTTCAAAACAAGCTCAGCCCGTTTTATTTCTCTCAACCCGGATTTTTTCAAAAATTGCTAAACTACCAATTTCCCCCCACCCCCCCCCCACCCCAGGTTGAGGATGATTGTTGCCTGCTGAGTGAATGTCAGCGTAACCCCCATGCTCAGAATGGGTTGACCCAGAAAGGGGTGGAGACTCAAAGCAGCAGAAGGCTGCAGAGCTCATGTAGTTTGGAGGAGACAAGGCTACCAGACTCGGACCTTGATTTGTATAAGCCCTTAACACCTTGTTAAGGTAACTGCAATGTTGTTAGGAACTAGTGGGAAGGGAGTTGTTTATTTTTGCTATGTATCAAAACAGGATGGCTCCCTATTTGTATTTTTTGACTAATCCAATGCAGAGAAGAGCCCTCACACTTGCTCGCTTCAATGTTTTCCCCCTCCGCTTTATTGGCGTGGTAGATTTAACAACTTGGAAATGAGCCGAAGGGTATGCTCTTGTGGTGAATACAACAAATTGAAACATTGGCACATCAACTGCTTTGCTGTCCCTAAATCTGCTAATATCAGATCAAAAATATTCCAACATTCTTTCTAGGATACCTAGTGAAATGGAAGAATCAAGTAGACTTCCTTTTCTTCTGGACAATTCTGACAATGAAACTTGTGAATTGGTTGCACAATTTTTACTGGAGGTGATGCACAATCAATAATTTATATTTTATCTTAAACCTTTGTATTTGTATACCTTTTATCTTAAACCTTTGTATTTGTATACCTTTTATCTCAGGTTTTTTATTGTGTTATGATTATTGTTATGCCAAATAAAGGCTTATTATTATTATTATTATTTTTGCTATGTTGTAAATGTTGGAGTTTATTGTTTCAGGGTTTTTTTTGTGTGGTTGTAATGGGTGAGAGTTCTCCTGGAAACCTTCATCATGTTGAATCCTGTTCATCAAGCCCTTGGAGTCTTCAGGAGCCAACCCACTTGCAAAGAAGAATTGGACTTGGCAGAAGCAGTAGACTGTAAATATAAGGACTGGAAAATGCAACCTGAACAGGACCTTGAAGTGTGATGTTAAATGTTGATGTTGTATGTTAAGAAAGTAAACCATTTTGTTTTTAAAAATTGTTGTTGCAAACTCATTCCAAGTTCTGCCCCGCAGAACCCACAGATAGAGGTGACAATTACACCCCACTGAATTCCCTCCCCTACCCGAACCCCGTCTTCCTCAGGCTGCACCCTCAAAATCTCCAGGTATTTCCTAACCCGGAGCTGGCAACTCAGTTCCAGGCCACGAAAGGTAAGCAGGTGACCATTTAAACCACAGGTGTCAAACTCGTGCCCCTCCAGATGTTATGGACTACAGTTCCCATCATCCCCTGCCAGCATCATGCTGGCAGGGGATGATGAGAACTGTAGTCCATAACATCTGGAGGGCTGCGAGTTTGACACCTACGATTTAAACATTCCCCCGAGAGACCGTTTCATGGGAAAATGCTTCCGCCGAGGCCTGAATCGTCCTTCTCTGCTTCTTTTTATGCTAAGTCATGCAAAAACAAAAATCCAGAGAGACTGGGGGAGAGATCCCGGATTTATGTCTCCACTGCTCAAAAGCCTTTCTAAGAGAATGAGATTGTGAAGAGACAGGATCTGCTCACCAAGATAATCTTTCTTGTACCAGGAAGGCTCAAGAAAATAAGCATCGTGAAATGACGTGTGTACCAATGGGACATTGACCTGTGCAGGAATGGATCAGGTATGCTTTGAAGCTGGGCGGGGGGATAAGGGAACAGGATTTTGCTAGAGAGGGCTTTTAATCTGCAAGGCTTGAAACTGGGCAACAGGGAGTTTAAAAACATAATAGAGAGAAAGGGACACCCCCCCGCCCCCCGTCCTGCCTTGCCCCCATTAGCGTCAAGGTTATCCAGTGAAGCAGTTCAAAAGAAGGTGCCAGAGAAAGTGATAGAAGGGCACCCTTGTGCCCGCAGCAGAGGTGGGATCCAGCAGGCTCTCACAGGTTCCCGAGAGTAGGTGACTAATTATTTGTGCGTGCCGAGAGGGGGTTACCAATGGGTGATTTTGCCACATGATTTTTGCCTTCATTACGCCCCTCCTCTCAGCAGTAGCGCGCAGAACTTGAAGCAGTCTAGCAGGAGGTGCGCTGGCGTGCGTGGCAGCCTGCGCCTGCGTGCATTCGTTTCCTGCCAGCTCCACTGGCGCTACACCACTGTTTGAATCCCACCACCATGGGAACCTGTTAATAAAATTTTTGGATCCCACCACTGGCCCTCAGGTACTACCTTGAGGACCTCTGATTTAAACGATACGGCTCGTTGTGTAGGTGCAAATCGACAGCAAGCAAGTCCATGCCTTGCCTCACAACTCAGTCACTTTAGCAGCCCCAGTGCCCGTGTCCTTGGGGGATACTCTCTCTCTTCTCCGGTAAATGTGATGATTTAATTTCCAGACTAGGCGAAAGCCGTTGCAAACTGCAGCGATCCGGTCCTGCAGCGAAAGCAGCAACCGCGTAGGTCAGAGCTGTTTGACGTGACACTATGCTTGAGATGAGTGTGCAAGGGAATAGTGAGGCCGTCTGGGCAGGAGACTGCCTCTTGTGGGAGTCTGAACAAGGTCCCTTTTCACACAAGTTGCCGAAACCGTTTGCAAAACTCTTTCAATTCCCTCACGCTGAACTGTTCGTACTCACCCCCTCGAAATGACGCCTAGCTGCCATTTTGTGATCTTTCCAGGGGGTTTTTTTTTTACATTTTTCGTGGCTTCAGTGCTTCATCCTGTGATTCGCCATAGCTCGTGCAATCGACACTTCGTGGATTTCATCCCGCCAAATTAAATAAAAGAACCTGACAAAAATAAACAGGTGAGACTGAATAGTGAGACTGAACATTAGAAGAGCCCTGCTGAATCAGACCAGAGGTCCATCCAGTCCAGCATCCTGAGAACATAGGAAGAGCCCTGCTGGACTAGACCAGTGGTCCATCCAGTCCAGCATCCTAAGAACATCAGAAGAATCCTTCTGGATCAGACCAGTGGTCCATCTAGCCAAGCATCCAAAAGACATAAGAGCCCTGCTGGATCAGATCAGTGGTCCATCCAGTCCCTCATCTTGTCTCACACAGTGACCACCCAGTTCCTCTGGAGATCTAACAACAGGGCAGAGTGTCCGATGCTTTCCCCTGATGTCGCCTCCTGGAGCTGGGATTCTGAGGTTCACTGTCCGAGAAATTAGTGTGGAGATTCCCTTTAGTTACTATGGGTAGTATTCATTGAAAGACCTCTCCTCCATGAATCTGTCTAACTTTAGAAGCCTGACAGGGCAGTTGCTTGCCTTGTGTGGGTCTGGTGGTGACTAAGTGGCTGTCATTTGTAAGGTTTGTAAAGCAGACAAGAAAGGCGCAGGAAGCGCAGATAATCACCCGTTTCTATGCCAGTTTTTCCATCCTGAATGCATCAAAGTGCCATAAAGTACCGAGCACCAGGGCACACTCCTTCTCCACAGATAATAGCAGTTCCGAATAAAGACCCTTTGCAACCGAGCGTGGTTCGCCATGTTATTACAAAATGTTCCAGCTTCCAGTCCTCCTCAACAGCACAGGAGTGCTCTTGGGACGATCTGCAGGGCCCTTCTGGAGAGAGCCTGATACGATTCGACAGCCGACGGTGCTCCGAGACGCTCCGTGCTGCGCCGAGGATCCGAAACACCATGTCGAACGATTGCCTCTCCTGTTCCCACGGCCGGGCAGATAGCAGGCAGCTGGCCCATACAAGGCCAGCGGGAGAAATGGTGCTAATTGGGTCTCGTCACCTTTCGCGTGCCGGCTTCTGCAGATGTCTCCTGTGCAGAATGTAAATGAGGTATGAAACTGCATGAATGTGGCTGGAATATCAGGGAAAAGCAAGGAGAGAATCAGATGGGGACCATTTTTTATTTGATTCATTTCCTTTATTTACATCCCATTGCTTTTGCCAATTGGGGAGCCAAAGCGGCTCACATCGTTCTCTTCTCCGTTTTATCTGCACAACGACCCTGTGAGGGAGGTGCGGCTGAGGAGTACGGCTGGCCTAATGTCACCCAACAAGCTTCCACGGCAGAGTGGGGATTCGAACCTGGGTCTCCCAGATCCTAGTCCACTGGTGGCGAGCCTTTGGCACTCCAGATGTTATGGACTACAATCCCCATTAGCCCCTGCCAGCATGGCCAATTAGGGCTGATGGGAATTGTAGTCCACAACATCTGGAGTGCCAAAGGTTTGCCACCACGGTCCTAGTCTAACCACCACACCATGCCTTCAGAAGGAATGGAGCTCAAGGTTCCTTTCTGTTGTTGCCCCTCCCAAAGCTGATATTCAGGGGATGACTGCCCCTCAATATGGAGGTTCTATTTAGACTTCATAGCTAATAGCAGCTGATGGATGTTTCGGCTTAAACTTGTCTGTTCCCTTTTTAAAGTCAAATAAGTTACCAGAATTGCTGTACCCTGCATTTCGCCTCCATTGAGGCTCTGATGCCGCATCGTCTACAAAAATCTTGTACTGAAAGCTTTCTAGTTTGTGCCTCATCTCTTCTTTTCTGGATGTGAAGAAGAAGAAGAAGAAGAAGAAGAAGAAGAAGAAGAAGAAGAAGAAGAAGAAGAAGAAGAAGAAGAAGAAGAAGAAGAAGAAGAAGAAGAGGAGGAGGAGGAGGAGGAGGAGGAGGAGGAGGAGGAGGAGGAGGAGTTTGGATTTATATCCCACCTTTCTCTCCTGTAAGGAAACTCAAGCTGGTTTACAAGCTCTTTTCCCTTCCTCTTCCCACAACAGACACTTTGTGAGGTAGGTGGGGCTGAGAGAATTCTGAGAGAATTGTGACTAGCCCTAGGTCACCCAGCAGGAATATAGGAGTGTGGAAACACATCTAGTTCATCAGATAAGCCTCTGCCATTCAGGTGGAGGAATGGGGAATCAAACCTTGTTCTCCAGATTAGAATCCACCTGCTCTTAACGCAGGCTCTCACCCCTGATTAGTATTTGGATGGGAGTCCACGCAGGAAGTTCAGGGTTGCTTCGCAGTGACAGGCAATACCCCCTCTAAATGTCAGTTGCTTTGAAAACCCTACAGGTCACCATATTGGCTGTGACTTGAGCAAACTTTCCTCCTCTTCCTGGTTTCCACAGGCTACGATCAGTGGTGGGATCCAAAAATTTTAGTAACAGGTTCCCATGGTGGTGGGATTCAAACTGTGGCGTAGCGCCAATGGGGCTGGGCGGGGCATGACAGGGGCGTGGCCGGGCATTCTAGGGGCAGGGCATACCTGGGCAGGACGCAGCTGCTGCGCCGGACCTTGGGCGGGAAATGAATGCACACAGGCGCAGGCTGCCACGCACGCCGGTGCACCTCCTGCTAGACTGCTTTAAGTTCTGCACGCTGCTGCTGAGAGGAGGGGCGTAACTAAGGCCAAAATCACGTGGAAAAATCACCCATTAGTAACCCCCTCTCGGCACACACAAATAATTAGTAACCTACTCTCGGGAACCTGTGAGAACCTGATGGATCCCACCTCTGGCTACAATGAATGGAGCTATGGTGACCCTGTCAGTTCTTTTTGGACCTCTCGATAACTTTGGTTTCCCTGTTCTGATGGACTAAGGCATACAATATAGTAGTTCTAGTCATTTCTGGCAGGTTAATTCATAACGGCGGTGCTAGGAATTTAACTCGTCCACCCAAAGCCCCAACACAGACTTTCACGACTGTCTTGTTCTCTGTGTTGAGAGATCTGTTAGTTTCTGCTGATTCGCTTTGCTGCCGATTCTCACTGGGGTCACATGGGGGAGAAATGTGTGAGCGGCATCACACAGGGTCATTAAGATGAGCTAAACCAGGGAGAAATCAGGAAACCCCCAGGGAACTAGTAGGTTGAGCCCTAAGCTTTGAGTCAACTGATGCTGGGGGGAAGAATTAGGTCTAATCAAAGGAAACACTTCTTCACGCAACGTGGGATTGGTGTTTGGAATATGCTGCCACGGGAGGTGGTGATGGCCACTAACCTGGATAGCTTTAAAAGGGGCTTGGACAGATTTATGGAGGAGAAGTCGATCGATGGCTACCATAGGGGTGGTACAGGCCCTGAATAGCTTTAAAAGGGGCTTGGACAGATTTATGGAGGAGGTCGATCTATGGCTACCATAGGGGTGGTACAGGCCCTGCGGGACCTTAACAAGTTCCGCAGGGCCTGTAAGACGGAGCTGTTCCGCCGGGCCTTTGGAGAGTCCAACCGCTGAAATGGTGCCCCCCAGTTGGCCCCCAGTTGGTTCTTATATCTGGGCCTACCATCTAACGTGACTCTCCGCCTCCCCCTCTCTTTTCTTGGGGAGAATTTTAAAATTGGGGTTGGCGGACGCCTCTTTTTATTGCTATCGCTGTTTTAATGGTTTTAGTACCTTAATTTATATTTTTGTGTTGTACACCGCCCAGAGCCCTTCGGGGATGGGGCGGTATAAAAGTTTAAGTAATAAATAAATAAATAAATAATACCAATCTTGATCCTCTTTGATCTGAGATTGCAAATGCCTTAACAGATCAGGTGATCGGGAGCAACAGCCACAGAAGGCCATTGCTTTCACCTCCTGCACGTGAGCTCCCAAAGGCACCTGGTGGGCCACTGCAAGTAGCAGAGTGCTGGACTAGATGGACTCTGGTCTGATCCAGCTGGCTTGTTCTTATGTTCTTATGATGCTCTCAGGATGCTGGACTGGAAGAATGACAGTACATTGCTGGTAAATGTAGATGGATCTCCAATGAAAGCAGTATGAAAAAGATAATGATCAGATACGCTAATTGTATCATTTGGGCGATTTGAGGGGTTTGAAAGATGCCACAGCATTGAAACCCAGAGCCCAGTATTTGTTTGGCCTTCTCAGTCCTTGATGGACAACAGCCAAAATCTACATCTTTTTTCTTCTGTGTCATGTTAGTGGCCTTTATTTCCTGCAACGTTTAGCTCAGCTGCTGCATCATCTTAAGGCCGGGAATAATAAACACCACAACCATGCTTGACTGGACTCCATCGGTGACAGCGTTCTAGAAATGAAAATCTTCCCCTTTTCCCACCCCCAGAGGCTTCTGAAATGCACTTGGCAATCTATCCGAAAGAAATGGATAATCTCCTTCTTTCCAGCCCGCGAGAGTTCCCAAAGCAGAAAGCCGTAATAATATATTTCTCAAAGTTTCAATGCCCTCTTAAAACATCCACAGTAATGAAATCATAACCGTCACTGAATCGGCAGCTCGCTTCTCCTCCCCGCGAAGAGATATAAAACACAGCTGAGATCAAAACTCCCCTCGCATTAACTATTAAAAAGAGTTGCTTATATAAATTTTTTTCAAACAATGGGCCTAAATGGGCTAAGCTCATCTGGCAAAACACAGCTGGTAACCAATTCCTTAGATGCAGGGTTGCAATTATCAATGCTATCTGTTCCAGATAGCATCATCTCCAACAAAAGATGGCTTGGGAAAATCCTATAGATTTTGTGGGTAGAGTCGGGGAAGGGCGCGTTTGAGGAGGGGAGAACGTCAGCAGGATTTAATGCCACAAAGTTCTCTCTCCAAAGTAGATATTTTCTCCAGTGTCATCTGGAGACCAGTTGGAATTCCAGGAGATCCCTTAGGTTCTAGATTCTAGGTTCTACCTAGAAATTGGTAACCCTACCTGTAACATTAGCACCTGCACGAGGCGATCCTAGGATTATAACTCATCTCCATCTTGCAGTAACACGATCTGTGGGATATGATCTTCTGAGAATCAAAATTCCCTTCTTCAGATACCATTGCTTTGACTAAAGATATCCATGACATCCCAGATCCTAGCCAGTCGGTCCTGTTTACAGCTGAGTTTTTTCGCAAAGCTCCAAAGTACAGAGCAGCGGTTATTTTTTCCCCCAGAGTTTTATTTGGACTGAACCTGGTGAGCTCTTTGACTCTTGATAGCTCATACCCCCCAAAACCCTGTTGTTCTCTAAGATGCTACTGGACACTAGCTCTTCTACTGCAGACCCATACCTTCTGAAACCATCTTCAACTAGAAAACAGTGGTAGGGGGATGTGTTCACAATAGGAATGCCAACCTCCAGATGAAACCCAGGGAGCCCCCTAAGTATGGCTCATCTCTAGACTACAGAGACCAGCTCCAGAGGTGGCATCCAGCAGGTTCTCACAGGTTCTTGAGAGTAGGTTACTAATTATTTGTGTGTGCCGAGAGGGGGTTACTAATTGGTGATTTTGCTACATGATTTTTGCCTTAGTTACGCCCCTCCTCTCAGCAGTAGCGCGCAGAACTGGAAGCAGTCTAGCAGGAGGTGCACCGGTGTGCGTGGCAGCCTGCACCTGCGTGCATTCTGCTTCTGCCTACTAAGGACTCTCATGCCAGCTGTTGCTGCCTTGCCACAGTCCTGCCCAGGAATGCCCTGCCCCCGGAATGCCTGGCCATGCCTCCGTTGTGCCCCACCCAGCCCCATTGGTGCTACTCCACAGTTTGAATCTCACCACCATGGGAACCTGTTACTAAAAATTTTGGATCCCACCCCTGACCAGCTCCCCTGAGAAAATGGATGCTTTGGGGGGGTGATTCTTTGGAGGGTGGGGGGCATTGTTCCCCACTGAGGTCCCTGCCCCCCCAGACTCCACCTCAAATCTACAGGAATTTCCCAATCTGGATCTGGCAACACTAAGCCCCCATTCCCCATCTGGCAACCCTATATGTTCATGACTTTCCAGATTCTAGCCAATCAGTCCTGTCTGCAGCTGGTTTTTCCTCTCAGTGGTCCAAAGAGCTGCAGTGTAGAACAGGATATTCCCGCTCACCCCCACCCCCACCCCAAAGTTCTATTTGGACTGAATCTGGTGAGGGCATCTCAACGTTGTTCCCGTTGCTTTAAAATGGATGAGTTTCGCATATTTCCCCATCTAGATCTTGTAGCTGTTAGTGTAGGCCAGGATGCTGTTTGTTGGACTTGGAATGACGTTGCATTGCTGACTAATTCTCACTCTCCCTTCCCCTGGCTTGCTTTAGCCTCCCATTAACCTTTAGCCTTGTAAATAGAATCCCAAGTGGATACAACTCAGGGGGCGGTTATCTCAGCAGAACTGAGCACGTAAACAAGCCCGGCTGGGGCCTAAAGCCCCTGACCTGAGTCTGCCAGCCAAAACGAGTAATACTCCGGTGTTCCCTTTCATTATCAGAAACTCTTGCCAAAACATACACATGAATCCTGTAGCCAGAGACCGAGAGAGAGAGAGAGAGAGAGAGAGAGAGAGAGAGAGAGAGAGAGAGAGGGGAAATCTCTCCCTTTGGGATGAAAATAATGGAAAGGGACACCAAAAACAGTTATTTCCATTTCAAATCTGGTCCAGTTCATTCCTACAAAGAGACTTTTGTTCTTATAGGATTGTTTAAAAAGAGAGTCTTAAGACCATGAACTGTCTTGATAGCTTCTTCTGCTGAAGAAGAAGAAGAAGAAGAAGAAGAAGAAGAAGAAGAAGAAGAAGAAGAAGAAGAAGAAGAAGAAGAAGAAGAAGAAGAAGAAGAAGAAGAAGAAGAAGAAGAAGAGTTTTGGATTTCTATCCCCCCTTTCTCTCCTGTAGGAGACTCAAAGGGGCTGACAATCTCCTTGCCCTTCCCCCCTCACAACAAACACCCTGTGAGGTGGGTGGGGCTGAGAGAGCTCCGAGAAGCTGTGACTAGCCCAAGGTCACCCAGCTGGCCTGTGTGGGAGTGTACAGGCTAATCTGAATTCCCCAGATTAGTCTCCACAACTCAAGCGGCAGAGCTGGGAATCAAACCCGGTTCCTCCAGGTTAGATACACGAGCTCTTAACCTCCTATGCCACTGCTGCTGCAATAAGGGGTGGTTATTGTTCGTTCCCCTCTAGGCAGCAGGCATGTGGTTAAGGTGTTGGACAAGGACCTGGGAAACCCACTTTCGATTCCCCACTGTACCATGGAAACTTGCTGGGTAACCCTGGGACAGTCACACACACTGTCTGCCTCAACCCTGGCAGGTGTTTGGATGGGAGACCTCCAAGGAATACCAAGGGCATGATGCAATGGCAAACCACCTCTGAACCTCTCTAGCCTTGAAAACCCTATGGGGTCTGTAACATATACAGACACTTAGGCACATTCAGGCAATAGAATGTTTAGAGCCCAAAGGGTTAATCTGGAACTCCACGTGATTGGCTGAGAGAACTGCACAGAGTTCTATAGCCAGAGGACAGGTTCTGAGAGAGAACTGAATTGAGAGCCAGAGGGAATGGTTGTTCTGTGGTAGCTCCGTTCTCCGGTAGCTGAGGGGCAGTTTAAAGGGAGCTGTGCTTCTCTGATTGAGTGCCAGAGCGGACAAGTTTAAGTCAACGAATCTGTGCCAAGATCCTGGACTTAACCAAAGTAGAAAAAGAAGAGTTTGGATTTATACCCCACCTTTCTCTCCTGTAAGGAAACTCAAAGTGGCTTACAAGCTCCTTTCCCTTCCTCAGCAGGGTAAGTCGTAAAAGAAAGCAGTAATACCAGCCATGAAGAAGAATTGTTAGTCCCAGTCAGCTATTTATGTAACCCCCATAGCCCAAAGGCAAAATTAGGCAATTTGTTTTTCATATCCCGGGAAAAGTCTGCAACAAGAAAGAAGGCATAGGATTTGCGAAGAGGCCAGTACACAATTGTCTGCCAAGAAAGGTTCAGGGGAAAAAAATCTGAGATCTTTAACAGTCTGTAACATTTTCTTTTTAATCTTGTTTTTAGCAGGTTTTTATGATATATTATTTTGGTAATATACACAGAGAGAGGGAACAGCTGGAGTAAATAAGTGTCTAATACTATGTAAATAGACAGCAGGTTTTTTCATATTTTTCATGTTTTCTATTTAAACACCAGGGTTGGTGCAGGAGCCAGGTCCAATGGAGAGATTTCATTACTTCCTTTGCCATGAACTTTCGATTTTGGGGTTTGTTTCTGTATGGTATGGAAGAGCTGTCAATCATGAAAGCCCCTCCTGCTATCTGAAATTAGGTTGCTAACTTCCACTTGGTGGCTGGGAACCTCCTGGAATTATAACTGATCTTCAGGCGACAGAAGTCATTTGCTTGAAGAAAATAGCCACTTGGGGAGGTGGACTGCGTGGCATTACGCCCCTCCCCTTTTGTCTCCAAACCCCACCCTCCTCAGCTTCTATCTTCAAAATATCTCGGTGTTTCCCCTTCTGTACATGCAGAATAATGCACTTTCAACCCACTTTCAAAATTGTTTCCAAGTGGATTGTGCTATTCCGCACAGTAAAATCCAGCTGCAAAGTGAATTGAAAGTGGATTGAATAGTGCATTATTCTGCATGTGCGGAAGGAGCTCTGGAGCTTGCAACCTTATGACTGACATGGTCTTGTTCAGATACATGCAGTGGTGGGATCCAAAAATTTTAGTAACAGGTTCCCATGGTGGTGGGATTCAAACAGTGGCCTAGCGCCAATGGGGCTGGGCGGGGCACAACAGGGGCGTGGCCGGGCATTCTGGGGGCGGGGCATTAATAATTTCTCTGTTACTGTAAAAAAAGTTCCTAATTTCTAGCTGGTATCTTTCTGTCCATAATTTAAACTCATTATAGCAAGTCCTATCGTCTACTGCCAACAGAAACAACTACTTCTCCTCCAATTGACTGCCTGTCAAATACTTAATACTTTCAAATACTTAATTTTGTTTCTAGAAATCAAAAGAAGGATACTTTCCTGAAACAAGGAACTTTACCATATTTCTAAAACATGTTTTTAAAACAGCCCAACTGGGAGAATTATCCCATTTTCTACCTTCACTAACCAGCCACATAGGAAACAACAGGACTTGATGATTTTTGGACCTAATGGAATTTCTAACGGAAAAGCAGACCCAATTAGTAACCTCCTCTCGGCACACACAAATAATTAGTAACCCACTCTCGGGAACGGGTGAGAACCTGCTGGATCCCACCTTTGGATACATGTTGCTCTGTTTGATAAGGAACTCAGCCAAAGAGAGAGGTAAAGGTGACCTTGACCGGTCAGACATTCTCAGCCTCAACTCTGGCTATTTGGATGGGAGACCGCCAAGGAATGCCAAGGTCGTGATGCAGAGGCAAGCAACGGCAAACCACCTCTGAACGTCTCTTGCCTTGAAAACCCTCCAAGGTTGCCATAAGTCAGCTGTGACTTGATGACAAAAAATCTCCAAAAATCCCTGCAAAGGAGGGTAAGAGTATCAGCTTGAAACTGTACAGAAAGATTAGTGCTTCCTTTGATCCTAGAGCAAAGTCTATTCAGGTTTAGATTTGAGAGCAGTCTGAAAGAAATCCAATGTTTCGGTAGATTCCATGCTTGTGCTCTTTTGGTAGATTCCGAGCTTTCGCCACCATAATGTGGTGTTGCTTTGGGGTTTTGCAAAAGCAGGCTAGGGAGCGATTCTAAAGTTCCGCTTTCGCCAAACCTAATGTCGAACCCAGTCGCCTTAAGGGACATTCGGAATTCACCATTTCTCCACATCTGGTGAACTCTTATCTGGTGAACTGGATTTGTTTTCCTGCTCCTCCACATGAGCCTGCTGGGTGACCTTGGGCCAGTCACAGTTTTCTCAGAACTCTCTTAGCCCCGCCCACCTCATGAGGTGTCTGTTGTAGCAGTGGCGTAGGAGGTTAAGAGCTCGTGTATCTAATCTGGAGGAACCGGGTTTGATTCCCAGCTCTGCCGCCTGAGCTGTGGAGGCTTATCTGGGGAATTCAGATTAGCCTGTGCACTCCCACACACGCCAGCTGGGTGACCTTGGGCTAGTCACAGCTTCTCGGAGCTCTCTCAGCCCCACCCACCTCACAGGGTGTTTGTTGTGAGAGGGGAAGGGCAAGGAGATTGTAAGTCCCTTTGAGTCTCCTACAGGAGAGAAAGGGGGGATATAAATCCAAACTCTTCCTCTTCTTCTTCTTGTACGGAGAGGAAGGGAAAAGCGTTTGTAAGCAGGTTTGAATTCTCCTTACAGAAGAGAAAGGCAGGTTTCGTTTCATGAAACATGCTTTATGTTGAAAGCCTCCCTGAGCTTGTCAAGGAAAGAGCAACATGCATCTAATAAATCAAATCAAATAAATGAATAATAATCAGTAAATAATAAATAATTCTCCTCTCTTCCGTTTTATCCTCACAGCACTCCAGTGAGGCATGCTAGACAGAGAGTTGTGTGACTGGCCTATGATCACACAGCAAATCCTGTATCAACTACGCTGGCTGCCGATCGAGTACCGGGTCCAGAGGTGGGATCCAGCAGGTTCTCACCAGTTCCCAAGAGTGGGTTACTAATTATTTGTGTGTGCCGAGAGGGGGTTACTGGGTCTGCTTTGTGTGTGCCGAGAGGGGGTTACTGGGTCTGCTTTTCAATTAGAAATTCCATTAGGTCCAAAAATCATAAAGTCCTGTTGTCTCCTATGCGGCTGGTTAGCGAAGGTAGAAAACGGGATAATTCTCCCTGTTGGGCTGTTTTTAAAAACATGTTTTAGTAATATGGTAAAGTTCCCTGTTTAAGGAAAGTATCCTTCTTTTTATTTCTAGCCAAAATTAAGTATTTGCACTATTAAGTACTAGACAGGCAGTCAATTAGAGCAGAAGAAGTTGTTTCTGTTGGCAGTGAATAGCCCAGATAAACAGGGTCCACTCTATCAAAGCTCTACCAGCACACCACGCCATGCTGACAGAGGCTGATGTAAACCAGTTCCGAACATCTGGAGAGCCGCAGGTTCCCTACCCCTGCACTAGACGATAAGACTTGCTATAATGAGTTTAAATTATGGACAGAAAGATACCAGCTGGAAATTAGGAACTTTTTTTTTACAGTAAGAGTTTTTTACAGTAACAGAGAAAGTATTGCCCCACCCCCAGAATGCCCGGTCACGCCCCCGTCGTGCTCCACCCCACCCAGCCCCATTGGCGCTACGCCACTGTTTCAATCCCACCACTATGGGAACCTGTTACTGAAATTTTTGGATCCCACCACTGACCGGGTCATGTTTAAAGTCCTGGCCTTGACCTTTAAAGCCATTCGCGGCCTGGCACCAGAATATCTAAGGGACCGTCTCTCCCTGTATCGTCCCGTGAGGCCCCTCCGCTCCTCGGAGGCGGACCTGCTGGTGATCCCTGGCCCCAAAGCGATCCGGCTGGCCTCTACGAAGGCCAGGGCCTTTACAGGCCTGGCCCCTACCTGGTGGAACAGGCTCCAAGGTGAGATCAGGGCCCTGCAGGACTCTGCAGGCCTTGCAGAGTTTCCGCAGGGCCTGTAAAACGGGCCTCTTCCGCCAGGCATTCGGCCAGCCGGGATAACATCAAAAAATCTGCTATATAATAAACATCTGGCCTCCCGTGGCCGCAAGGAAGGGGGAGGGGGGACTTCTGATGCCATCTGAAATTTATGCAATTTATGCAATTTATGGTTCCTTAATTAGTGGGGATTGATTGTTTTTAGGTGATTTTAAATGTTAGATATAATCTTGTTGGACACCGCTCTGAGCCGCTTGGGGGAGGGCCGTATACAAATTAAACAAACAAACACACAAATAAATAAATAAATAAATGATAGATAGATAGATAGATAGATAGATAGATAGATAGATAGATAGATAGATAGATAGATAGATAGATAGATAGATAGATAGATAGATAGATAGATAGATAGATAGATAGATAGATAGATAGATAGATAGATAGATAGATAGATAGATAGATGGGATTTGAACCTCACTCTTTCAGGTCCCAGCTCTAACCACTAAACCATACTGCCTTTCGTATAAGGAAGGAGCTTTCCAGGTGGACGCTTGTCAGCTTTTCCTTCAAAAAGATTCAGAACCTCAGCATCTGCAGCCTTTGATCCATGGTAAGTGGAGTGTCATGAAGACTTTTCCACCAGAGACACAACATTTCCCCCAGATCACATAGGGTTGCCACTTGTCATCTCTGAGTTGGAAAAGCCCTGAAATTTGGGGTGGAGCTTGAAGAGGGTGGGTTTTGGAGACAGGAGGGGCCTTACAGGAGACAGGAGACCCAGCGAGGTGTAGTGGTTAGGAGCAGGTGGATTCTAATCTGGAGAATCGGGTTTGATTCCCCACTCCTCCACCTGAGTGGCGGAGGCTTATCTGGTGAACCAGGTGTGTTTCCGCACTCCTGCATTCCTACTGAGTGACCTTGGGTTAGTCACAGTTCTCTCAGAACTCTCTCAGCCCCACCTACCTCTCAAGATGTCTGTTGTGGGGAGAGGAAGGGAAAGGAGCTTGTAGGCCACCTTGAGTCTCCTTACAGGAGAGAAAGGTGGGGTATAAATCCAAACTCTTCTTCTTTTAATAGGGTACTAGGCCATTCTCTTAATGGGGTACTAGAGTCCACCCTCCAAAGAATTCATTTTCTCCAGGAGGTAGTGTAAGGTGACCAGATCTTCATGTTTAAAACGCGGGACGCGCATGCACGCGGCCGCAGGAGCGCACTGCCTTTTGGGGCGCTCCCCAGTTTCCCGCCCTGTCACAGGGCGGGAAACGGGAGCGCCCCAGAAGGCAGTGCGGCAGCCTTCCAAAAAGTGGGAGAATTAAGCAACCCCGCGGGACTCAGGACAAATTGCTCAAAAGCGGGGCTGTCCCGCCAAAAGCGGGACGTCTGGTCACCTTGAGGCAGTGATACCTGTAGTCTGGAGACCAGTTGCCATTTCAGGGCAGCTCCAGCCCCCACCTGGAGGATGGCACCTTATGAGCAGGCCCATTCTGAAGTGGGAATCCTGCCTGTCCTTGGTGCCTGATCTGTATTCCTCACTCAGCAGTGGCATAGGAGGTTAAGAGCTCGTGTATCTAATCTGGAGGAACCGGGTTTGATTCCCCGCTCTGCCGCCTGAGCTGTGGAGGCTTATCTGGGGAATTCAGATTAGCCTGTTCCCTCCCACACACGCCAGCTGGGTGACCTTGGGCTAGTCACAGCTTCTCGGAGCTCTCTCAGCCCCACCCACCTCACAGGGTGTTTGTTGTGAGGGGGGAAGGGCAAGGAGATTGTCAGCCCCTTTGAGTCTCCTGCAGGAGAGAAAGGTGGGATATAAATCCAAACTCTTCTTCTTCTTCTTCAGCACAGACTGAGAGCAGGCCTTGGCTTACTCCTCTGTAGGCAAGGGAAGAAAAGCGCAACTGGAGAGGCCGAAAAGCAGAGATTGAGGGAAAAGGGTTTTTTATGGAATGCCTTATTTTCTGTGTCTGCCTCCCTCTTGCTTCTTGGCTGGAACCCGCAGCTCTTTGGCTCGAGAGGAGAAGAGAAAGGCTGTGTCGTTGCTCCGGCGCCTTCGCCTAGGCTATGAATCATTTGCCGCCCTGTCTCCTGCTTCATGCCAGCCTCCTATCAGCCGCAGCAGATCTCCAGCCGCGCTTGCAAACAGCAGGCTGCCCGCTCTCCGGCTCTCTCCTCTCGATTAGGAGAAGCCCAGGAGTCTGGCTCGAACTGACACCCGTCAACCGTGCGGAGGCCTGGAGCTGGGAACAGATTGCCGAGCTTCTCGGGGACGGACACGTTTCCCTCTGTGCTCTCTGATCGCTACATCCTGATCTTTCCCCTGCCGCCCCCGGATCTCGTGGCCAGGTAGGTCTCCGATGTTCCTCCTGACGTGACGCAGCAGAAAAGTTGCACTGGTACGTCTGTGCAGGGAGTGAATTGGGCACTTCGAAAGGATGGTTGGCCTTGCGCAGGCCGCGTGTGCGTTTAAGGATTGCAAGCTTCCTCTTGGGGGAGAAAATAATAAGGGTGGGAGATGAATTAGCAAGTGTGTGGCTTTAAAGGGAAAAAGGTCCCATCAGTGAATGGTCATCTCTGGGAAATCAATGTCTATGTATTATGACCACATATAGCCAGCAGTAATTTTTCTAGCTTCTGTCAGTATCCGATGATGTGAGTCAACTTAGCTGAAGGAATGTCCTATAGTTACAGAAGGACCATGTATATATTTTAGTACCAGTGTCTATAACTGTGAGCAATAATGGGCAAATTTTGTATGCTTATTTTGTATGTTTATTTTATGCCAATAAAGGCTTGTTACAATAAGGGCGGGAGATGAATTAGCAAGTGTGTGGCTTTAAAGGGGAAAAGGTCCCATCAGTGAATGGTCATCTATGGGAAATCCTTCCATACGGCCCCGATCTGGCTGATTCACGGGACTCTTTTCAAATCTATCGGTGTGTTCACCTAAACTAATTTAAGTGATGGTTCTTTCGCCATCTGGAGGCAAGGGCTAATGAGATTATCCGTTACGGACTCTGAGTCAAGGAACTTCCGGAACCACAGAGCAGAGATTATAAGAACTCCTGCTGCGTTTCTCAGTTGGGGCCCCTACCCTGCAAGGCCCGTGGGTCACGAGGATACAATGCTCTCACTGCTCTCTGACTGTGATTCACAAACTCAGGCTGCAGGCAAACTTGTCAATTGGTTTTCCAGTGAGAAGAGGCTGGAAACCAGGAGTCATCATCAGACTTGGCCTGGACTTGGCCTGTTCCCAAATGGGTAGGGGCGATCTGGCCGTTTCTGGGGAGGAGGGTTCTGGGTTCAGCTCTTCCCTCAGCTCCAACGCTTGCTGGATTTTTCTGGGCGAGTCATTCTCTCTGCCCAACAGATCGCACAGAGCTGTTCTGTGGATTCAGTGGAAGTGGGGCAGCCGAGTGGCCATCTGAAGGAGGGCCAGTCTAAATATTAGGCAGGCAGGCAGGCAGGCAGGCAGGCAGGCAGGCAGGCAGGCAGGCAGGCAGAAAGATAGAAGATAGAAGATAGAAGGATAGATAGAAGATAGAAGGATAGATAGAAGGTAGAAGGATAGATAGAAGGATAGATGGAAGGATGGATGGATAGATGGATGGATAAATAGAAGGATGGATAGAAGGATAGAAGGATAGATGGATAGATAGATGGATAGATAGATGGATAGATAGATAGATGGATAGATAGATGGATAGATAGATAGATGGATAGATAGATAGATGGATAGAAGATAGATGGATAGATAGAAGGATAGATGGATAGATGGATAGATAAACAGCTGAGAGAGGGGGGTTAATGAGGAGTTACCTCTGGAGCTATTGAAAAGAGCACAGAAAAGGCTGTGATTCTGTTTGTTTCTGGGCCTTTGGAGGGCTGATATGTACTGCCAACAAATTCATGTGTTCTTTCAAACTAGCCTGAGAGAATTTTCAGAACTGCCACTCTGTTAAGAAAGAAAAGAAAAGAAAAAGATCCCTCTCTCCACGTAGAAAATTGGCATATCTGAGTAGAAGAGTAGAGCTAACGCTGTAGTCATCTAGGAAATTTTTTAAAAGGTGGATGTCATAAAATGGAATCCCACAGGCACAGATAACTTCATAGGGGGACTAGATAAATTCTTGGAGCATAGGTCAATCCGTGGTTGCTAGCCACAGTGACTAGGGAACCTCCATGTTTAGAGGCAGTCAATCTCTGGATGTCAGTGCCAGAAGGCAACACCAGGGGAAGGCCTCAACCTCTATGCCTTGTTGTTGAATCTCCAGATGGACTGTCTGAGCACTGTGTGAGACAGGATGCTGGACTACATCGACCACTGGTCTGATCCAGCAGGACTCTTCTGATGGTCTAATGAAGGTCTTGGGTTCTCTACCCTGTTGTTGGCCCTCCAGAGGACCTGGTTGGCCACTGTGTGAGACAGGATGCTGGACTAGATGAACCACTGGTCTGATCCAGCAGGACTCTATGATGTTCTAATGAAGGTCTTGGGTTCTCTACCCTGTAGCTGGCCCTCTAAAGGAACTGGTTGGCCACTTGTGAGACAGGATTCTTGACTAGATGGACCACTGGTCTGATCCAGCAAGACTCTATGATGTTCTAATGAAGGTCTTGGGTTCTCTACCCTGTTTTTGGCCCTCCAGAGGACCTGGTTGGCTACTGTGTGAGACAGGACGCTGGACCAGATGGACCACTGGTCTGATCCAGCAGGGCTCTTCTGATGTTCTTATCCCTCAAATATAATCTGAAGTTGTGTGGCCAGAATGTCATGGGAGTTGGCAGAAATTGTAGCCCAGAAATTATGTTGATTGTATAAAGGTAATAAAAATGTGGGGCTAGGATTGGAAGAGAGATGGTTCAAAACCCCACTGAGCCGCGAATCTCACTGGGCGCCTTTGAGCCTCTCAACTTAACTTACTTCACAGGAATATTGTGAGGATAAAATGGGGGAAAGGAGGACTCAGTCTACCATCTTGAGCACCTCATAGGACAGGTAGAGTTAACAGGTAACAGGTTCAAATTTCCACTCACAGGCTGGCCTTGGAAGAGTCACACTCTTTCAGCCTCGGCCTACCTCACAGGGATGCTGTGAAGATACAATGGAAGAAAAAGCATTATGTATGTGGGCCGTCCTGACCTTTTTGGAAGAAGTCTGTGTGTAAAGTGTGGACAAGTCTCTTACGGCAACCCTGTAGAACTGCGAAGGCAAGAGGTGGTTTGTCATCGCCCCCCTGTTTCTGCATAGCAGCTCCGGCATTCCTTGTTGGTCTCCCATCCAACCCTGCTTAGCTTCTGAGATCTGCTTAGCTTCTGAAATCTGAGAAAATCAGTCTAGCCTGAGCTATCAATGACACAGCCTTGGAGAAATGTATGGGCAGGGGTGTCAACTCTGGCGCTTCAGACGGTCATGGACTACAATTTCCATCAGCCCCTGCTGGCATGGCTGATGGGAACTGTAGTCCTTGAACCTCTGAAGTGCCAAAGTTGGGCAGCCCGGCGTTAGGGCAAAAGACTTGGAAGATCCGTGCCTGGGGGGAGGGGCACTACTTAAGAACTATCATTTTCGGTCATATATAAATGCAATCATTCCATTAATCAATTGAACCTCGTGCAGCAAAGCAACTGAAAAACCTTTCATCAGGTGTCACCCACAATAATAACTCCCAGACCATGTAACCAATTGCCAAAGTAATAAATGACCTGGAAGTAGGGCTGGGTAGCATGGTGGCCAAGGTTGCAGATGATACCAAATTATGTAGGGCGGTGAGAACCACAAAGGATTGCGAAGAGCTCCAAGTGGACCTTGATAAATTACGTGAGTGGGCTAGGAAATGGCAAATGCAGTTCAATGTAGCAAAATGTAAAGTGATGCACATAGGGGCAAAAAATCCAAACTTCACATACACGCTACAGGGGTCAGTGCTTTCAGTCACAGACCAGGAAAGGGATTTGGGTGTCTTAGTTGATAGTTCCATGGGAATGTCAACTCAATGCATGGCAGCTGTGAAAAAGGCAAACTCTATGCTGGGGATAATGAGGAAAGGAATTGAGAATAAAACTGCAAGGATTTTCATGCCCTTATATAAAGCAGTGGTGCGACCGCACTTGGAGTACTGTGTTCAGTTCTGGTCGCCACATCTCACTCAAAGAAGGATATCGAAGACATAGAAAAAGGGCAGAGAAGGGCAACGAGGATGATTGAGGGACTAGAGCGCCTTCCTTATGAGGAGAGGCTGCAGCATTTAGGACTCTTTAGTTTGGAGAGGAGACGTCTGGGGGGGGATAGGATTGAAGTCTATAAAATTACGCATCAGATTTGAAAATGTTGACGAGGGGAGAAATTTTTCTCTCTTTCTCACAATACTAGAACCAGGGGGCATCCATTGAAAATGCTGGGGGGAAGAATTAGGACTAATAAAAGGAAACACTTCTTCACGCAACGTGTGATTGGTGTTTGGAATATGCTGCCACAGGAGGTGGTGATGGCCACTAACCTGGATAGCTTTAAAAAGGGCTTGGACAGATTTATGGAGGAGAAGTCGATCTCTGGCTACCAATCTTGATCCTCTTTGATCTCAGATTGCAAATGCCTTAACAGTCCAGGTGCTCGGGAGCAACAGCCGCAGAAGGCCATTGCTTTCACCTCCTGCATGTGAGCTCCCAAAGGCACCTGGTGGGCCACTGCGAGTAGCAGAGAGCTGGACTAGATGGACTCTGGTCTGATACAGCAGGCTTGTTCTTATGTTCTTATGTTCTTACCTGTTCTTTTGGATGTCTATGCAACCACAGCATTTCGACATCACATTTTTCATGCATATTTCTCAGCAGAGGGAAACTCTATGATCAGAGATCAGGTGGCAGACCGTGTGGACAGCTCCCAAGTTAGACCAACTCTTACCATTTTTAGGGCGCTGTCAAGCCTGATTAAAGAACACTTCTGTATCATTCTAAACAGAGGTATGTCCTTCCAAGTCCCTTCGGTTCGATGCATTTGGAAGGGTATAACTCTGTTTGGGATTGCCCTGTAATTATAGGAGCTTTAGGGAATTAACTGATTGCATATGAGCAAAATGATAATTAAATCTTCTTTCTTTTTGGATGTGTTTTGTTTATGGGTTCTGCAGGTTTTAGCATGTAGTGCGAAAAGAGGGTATTTGAGTTGGAATGGATAGCACTTTTGAAAAGCTGCTGTCCAATTAATGGTCGCCACATCTCAAAAAGGATATTGAAGAGATAGAAAAAGTGCAGAGTAGGGCAACGAGGATGATTGAGGGACTGGAGCACCTTCCTTATGAGGAGAGGCTGCAGCGTTTGGGACTCTTTAGTTTGGAGAGGAGGCGTCTGAGGGGGAATATGATTGAAGTCTATAAAATTATGCATGGGGTAGAAAATGTGGACAGAGAGAAATTTTTCTCTCTTTCTCACAATACTAGAACCAGGGGGCATCCATTGAAAATGCTGGGGGGAAGAATTAGGACTAATAAAAGGAAACACTTCTTCACACAACGTGTGATTGGTGTTTGGAATATGCTGCCACAGGAGGTGGTGATGGCCACTAACCTGGATAGCTTTAAAAGGGGCTTGGACAAATTTATGAAGTCGATCTCTGGCTACCAATCTTGATCCTCTTTGATCTGAGATTGCAAATGCCTCAGCAGACCAGGTGCTCAGGAGCAGCAGCAGCAGAAGGCCATTGCTTTCACCTCCTGCCTGTGAGCTCCCCAAGGCACCTGGTGGGCCACTGCAAGTAGCAGAGTGCTGGACTAGATGGACTCTGGTCTGATCCAGCAGGCTAGTTCTTATGTTCTTATGTCACCTTTTTATTCAGTCAAACTGATAAACTGACAAACCATTGCGAAGAGAGGCATCATACAGAGTACAAGGAGAGTCAATTTTGACTCTCAGTTTGCTATCCTGCCTGTGAAATCAGGAGACAGAATTTTTTTTTAAATGACAATTTCTCCTCATAAATAGCTCTCAGCCCGGGTCTGTATCAAAGCTGACTGAAGATCCTATTGACTGGAGAAACCGCATTATTGCATAATGTCTGCAGTTTTATATGTACTGCTGTTTGTGATTTGGGGAAAGGTATGTTATAGGATTGTCATATTTTCCCAACCAATAAGATATTCAGTGTTTTTCAATGCAGAAGGATGGCGCCCCTTCCAAAATCAGAGGAGATTTTTTAAAAAGAAAAATTATTTCCTGTCTGACTGGCACAGTTTGAGGAATCTTGCTGCAGGGGTTCAACACAGTACATATTTCGATCAATTGTTCAGTTTTGTGGCATGCCTTTGTGTGTACGTGCGGGTGTATCATTATTTCTTTTATTTACTTAAAATATTACTTAGCTGCCTTTCTTCCTCAAGCTAGCTTGTAACAGAGATAAAATACGCAAGATACATGAAACACACAAAAAATCAAAACAAAATTACTGTTCAGGACTGCTAGTCAATTTAACCAAATGTGGTCGTAAACGCAGCCATCTTCAGCTACCTTTTAAAGGTTGAAAGTGAGGGGCCAGCCGCACCTAAATTGCAGGACTGCCACCAAAAAGGGCCTTCCTTGTGTACCCACCAAATGAGCCTCTTTGATTGATAGGATTAATTGTCATATCAGCAAAACTTTAACTCAAACTGATTCCTGTTGTGCGACTTGTACATCTTCTGTCCTAAGGCCACCTCCCTGGATTTTGAAGTGCATCAATAGATGCAGGATCTGTCTGTCTGTCTGTCTCTGTATAGTATTTATACTCTGTATAGTATTTATATACAAAAAGGATATCAAAGAGATAGAAAAAGTGCAGAGAAGGGCAACGAGGATGATTGAAGGATTGGAGCACCTTCCTTATGAGGAGAGGCTGCAGCGTTTGGGACTCTTTAGTTTGGAGAGGAGGCATCTGAGGGGGAATATGATTGAAGTCTATAAAATTATGCATGGGGTAGAAAATGTGGACAGAGAGAAATTTTTCTCTCTTTCTCACAATACTAGAACCAGGGGGCATCCATTGAAAATGCTGGGGGGAAGAATTAGGACTAATAAAAGGAAACACTTCTTCACGCAACGTGTGATTGGTGTTTGGAATATGCTGCCTCAGGAGGTGGTGATGGCCTCTCACCTGGATAGCTTTAAAAGGGGCTTGGACAGATTTATGGAGGAGAAGTCGATCTCTGGCTACGAATCTTGATCCTCATTGATCTCAGATTGCAAATGCCGTAGCAGACTAGGTGCTCGGGAGCAGCAGCAGCAGCAGCAGGCCATTGCTTTCACCTCCTGCATGTGAGCTCCCAAAGGCACCTGGTGGGCCACTGCGAGTAGCAGAGTGCTGGACTAGATGGACTCTGGTCTGATCCAGCTGGCTTGTTCTTATGTTCTTATGTACTCTGCCTTTCTATAGCCATATTCAAGGTGGCTTACAAAATACGATAACATAGTAACAATAAAGCCAGGAACATTAAAACCCAATATAAGACAATAAAATCATATTACCGTGTTTTTTTTTAAAATCACTAAAATACACCTGCTTGCTAAAATCTAGATGTTCAAAACTGTTCAAAATAAAAAACGACTCCATCTGATGACAGAAGCGGAGCAAGAGAGGAGCACGCTGCGTTTCTGTAGGAAGGGCGTTTCAAAGTCTGGGCACCACCAAGAAGCCCTCTCCCAGGTCACTGCCAGGTATACAGGTGGATGGAGAGAGCGGATGATCTCAGGTGGGTTTATGTGGAAATAGGCAGTCCTTCAGGTAATCTGCCCCAGTGCCCTTGTTGGTGAAGTATCAATAGATGAAGAAGCAGCCGCAGAAGGCCATTGCTTTCACCTCCTGCACGTGAGCTCCCAAAGGCACCTGGTGGGCCACTGCGAGTAGCAGAGTGCTGGACTAGATGGACTCTGGTCTGATCCAGCAGGCTAGTTCTTATGATGCAGGATCCTTCCACTGAAACAACATGTGATTGCTGTAGGTTGACAGTTGGCTCCATGACAGCCTTTTTGGAGGCCTGCAAGATCACCTCTGCAAGCTCCCATTGCCCGTTAGCCAGCAGCTGAGAAGGCAGCGCTGCCGTCTGATCGCAGCAGTTTAACTCTGTGTAGGAACATAGACCCTCCCTCAATCCCCTGCTGGCCATTTGTTCCACAGAGCAGAGTCGGCTTCAGCACCACGGCTGAGAACAGCAACAAGGCGGCTGATCTCTAGCATCCAAACAGCAGGCCCTCTCCATTTTTCTAGCTGTCTGCAAAGAGGTTGCCTCGTCAAAGTTGCTTCCAGTTTGTAAATCTTGGTCACAAGCTGGTTTTTAAATGGCTGGATTAAGTCACATCTCGGTCTTCCAGATGTGTTTTCTCTGCCCTACCAAGCAGCGGCCGAGCATCTTCCTTGTAATTTCGGGATACTCTTTCTCGGTAGTGGCTTGCCTGCTTAGTCAGGACTTCGGGACAGGACCTTGGATTCAGGACTTCATTGGGGCTTCTGGGATGCCTCCGTACCTGCCAACTGGAACTGTATCAGAGAATTCCAGAGGGTCTTTGCATCCCTGAATGATACTGCTGGTCATATATGAGCAGGGGGAGGAATATCTACATTGCATAGGGAGCCAGTGTGCTGTAGTGGTTAAGAGCAGGTGGATTCTAATCTGGAGAACCGAGTTTGATTCCCCACTCCTCCACCTGAGTGGCAGAGGCTTATCTGGTGAACCAGGTGTGTTTCCGCACTCTTACATTCCTGCTGGGTGACTTCAGCTAGTCACAGCTCTCTTCGAACTCTCTTAGGCCCACCTACCTCACAAGATGTCTGTTATGGGGAGAGGAAGGGAAAGGAGCTTGTAAGGCACCTTGAGTCTCCTTACAGGAGAGGAAGGTGGGATATAAATCCAAACTCCTCCTCCTCCTCCTCCTCCTCCTCCTCCTTCTCCCCTCCTCCTCCTCCTCCTCCTTCCTCTTGAGCAGAAGATGCATACAATATATTGACTTAAGCTTTTTGGGTGCACCGCACCCTCTCCTGCCATATGTTGACATGTTCTGCTGTACCGTGTGGAGAATTTTTGTTACAGTACATGGAAAGAGTGCTTAAGGAGGGAATATTTGGCTTGCAAAAGAATGATTCCTTGAATGAATGGGACTTTGGTGATTGTCAAAAAATTCCATGGTTCCTTTCCAGTTAAACATCCAGTTTACCTGTATGTCCTCGGCTTTTTTTAAAAAAAGTTGTGGATAGGGAACAAAGGTGGCATGATATAGAGAAGGGTTGATATTGGAAGGAAGACCACCAAAGAAGGCACTGCAGAGGAACATAAGAACATAAGGACAAGCCTGCTGGATCAGACCAGAGTCCATCTAGTCCAGCACTCTGCTACTCGCAGTGGCCCACCAGGTGCCTTTGGGAGCTCACATGCAGGATGTGAAAGCAATGGCCTTCTGCTGCTGCTGTTGCTCCCGAACACCTGGTCTGCTAAGGCACTTGCAATCTCAGATCAAGGAGGATCAAGATTGGTAGCCATAGATCGACTTCTCCTCCATAAATCTGTCCAGCCCCCTTTTAAAGCTAAAGGCAATGGCAAACTACCTCTGCTTCTCATGTGTTTTGAAAGTCTCTTGCTGAGGTTGCCATCAGTCGGCTGTGACTTGACAGCGCTGCGAACATATAGCAAGAAAACTGAATAAGTAGCAATAAGCTAAACATAGACTGAAGTGGATCTCTGAAAGGGGTTACAGGGAATTTGGATCACCAAGGTCTGAGAAATTGCTCAAATTGACAATCTGAAAATTCCTTATATTTTAGCAGCATGTGTGTGCATGCCCTATTCTAATTAGATCTCATGCTATTCCTGCAAAATAGGCCAGTATTCCAATTTTTCAAACTTGAAAGAATCCCACCATTGCCAGCAATTTATAATGAGGCACCCCCTAGTCTTCTCAGCAAGAGAGAGAGAGAGGGTGTGTGCCTTTCTCACAACAAGCGCCTGCCAACTGCCTGTGCTGAGGGAAATTTTTCTCTCCAAAATTTCAAACAGAACAGCTCTGACTGAGCAACTTTTTACTGTCAAAACAAAAAATTTAGTAATGTGGAGAGAACATTTAAGTGTTCATCTTTCTCTTTCAGTTTTCCTCATATATTTTTTCTAATAAGTTTTTAGCTGCTCTTCCAGGGCACTTATCTGTTAGGCAGGGCAGTATCTTGGACAGAAAGCTAAAATAACCTGTTGTCTTTCAGTCATGAACTAAATAAAGAAAAGGCACCAGAAGCTCGTAAAGTTGAAAGCAGAAACTGAAAGGTTTTATTTATGGGAATAAGTTTAAAAGAGCTAATCTAGCAAAGGATTAAGCAGGCAGGCAGGCAGACAGGCAGACAGGCAGATATAGGTACAAAGGAAGCTGGTTTTAGAAGGGCTAACATGTAAAAGATTTTGTTTTCAGTTGATATAAATTACAGACTTGGCACTGTCTTTGTGCCTTCCTGATGATACTGTCACTTTGTCACTAGACAAAATAAATCTGTTAGTTCAATATAGTTGTTACAGAATTCTGTTTGGCTATCTAGCCCTTTTTCTAAAAATCTTATTTTTTACCCTCAGGTAAGTACTACACACACACACAGTTCTTTAACACTAAGGCAAACTCTCCCTTAGCCCCCTTCCGCACACACAAAATAATGCGTTTTCAAATCACTTTCACAACTGTTTGCAAGTGGATTTTGCTATTCCGCACAGCTTCAAAGAGCACTGAAAGCAGTTTGAAAGTGCATTATTCTGCATGTGCGGAATGAGCCTTAGAGTGTCTTTCTCACACAATGTTTCCACACTCCTACATTCCTGCTGGGTGACCTTGGGCTAGTCACAGCTCTTCAGAACTCTCTCAGCCCCACCTACCTCACAAGGTGTCTGTTGTGGGGAGAGGAAGGGAAAGGAGCTTATAAGCCACCTTGAGTCTCCTTACAGGTGAGAAAGGTGGGGTATAAATCCAAACTCTTCTTCTTCTTGTCATAGAAGGATGGCCACTCTTCTTGAGGAAGCTCCAATCCTCTCTCTATAACTCCACTTCTCTCATAAGCTTTACTGCTTCTTATCTGAGTGGGGTTCTCCTCAAAGGAAAAAAAAACCCAATTCACCAGGGTGAGTAATCAGCGATACTGTGTTATGTTTAACTCCAGGAACTTGGGTACAGATTCCTTTACCGAACTTTGCCCTTCCTGGCACTTAATACTGAGAAGCATATCCCACTCTGAACTGCCCCACAGTGTGGTCTGAGGGTCAAATAAATCTACAGCTGGGGTTCTGACTGCAAGTAGTTCTCCCATGCCTACTGCTTGAAACAACACCAGAAATCCTCATTCTGTTACGGGTCTTTTAGATGTTTCCTCCTAATGACCCCCTTGCATTACGGTCTGTGATCTGCCTCGAGTCTGAAGAGAGACAGGTAGACTAGAAATAACACAATTTTTAAAAATGAATAAGCTGCAGGGACAGGCAGACCACTGGAGGGTGAACTTCAAATCTTGGAAGACCTTTCAAATCTTGGAAGACCTTCCAAATCTTGGAAGACATTTATGGGTGGGGCAAAACTGGGGGTATTCAGAATCATAGGCATCCTCTTCTCTTCCTGTTTGCAACAGCCTGACAGCCAGTAGCGGATAGCTGTGTTTATTGTTGTTATTATTAATATAATCACCTTCATTAATAGTCTGCCTTTCTCTTTGGGACTCAGGACAGATTACAAACGTGATAACAAGTATTCAGTTAATCAACCAGAGAATTACAAAATATGATTAAAAAAACATTTACTCTAACAGGAAAATTTCCCTGTAAAATAGAATAATGGAATGGGACCGAGTAGATTAGAAATATGAGGACTGTTCAATCAGTCAGCGAAGCAGAGCGCAAAATAGGATAAAGTGGTTCACACTTAACAGCGACGATTTTTGATAACACAAAATAATGCCGCATAGTTGGAACGGAATCTGTTCATCTTGCCCTGAAGATAAAATCCCAGATCCTTGATGTCTTCTCCAGATCTTCAAAAAGGGGCACGCAGAAAATAGGAATGAATCCGAACTGCAAGGTATGGGCGACATGCCTTCAGATATAAGGGTCTTATTGAATGTGTGTCTAAGAGCTCTGTGTTATACACACATATCATAAATATATTTATATAACTAAAGTTGCCTTGTCTGGAATGGCTGTTTTTATGTTCTTTTTAAAAAACATCGTGGGTTGGGAGAATATTCTATTGTTCTTTGTGGGTGTAGAATAATAAAATCATAGAGTTGGAAGAGACCGCCAGAGCCACCCAGTTCAACCTCCTTCCATGTAGGATCACACAATTAAGGCACGCTTGACAGATGGTCACCCAACCTCTGTCTAAAAACCTTTGGAGAAGGTGACTCCACCACCCGCCGAGGCAGCATATTCCACTGTCAAACAGCCCTTACCATCAGGAAGTTCTTCCCAATGTTGAGGTTGAATCTCTTTTCTTGTAGTTTGAATCCCATAGTTGGGTAGTAGATTAAAACGTAAGAACGGCGGAACCAAACCATTTGACCACAAGACGCCAGTCCGGATGTGCGTGTTTCTCTCTCCCTTGACAACTGGCACCTGAATGTGTGATCTACCTCTATAGAAAAGTATTGTTACAGGCTGCCCTGATATGCAGTGGGTATGATAGCAGGGTCTGTGGTGTCAGATGTAGATTGGTAAACTCAAAGAAATTGTTGTGATGTTTTGGACAAACCCACATGAGTGAGCCAATCTGAAAACTTTTAAGCCTGCAGTCCTACAAACTTTCCTTGGAAACGGGATAAAGGACTTGGATGGGAAACCACCAAGGACACCCAAGGTCTTTATGCTGTAGCTCTTATGGCAACTAGCTCTTGCCTTGAAAACCCAATGGGGTAGCCATAAGTTGGCTGCCATTTGACAGAACTTTCCACTGATATTAGTAAGATAGATGGGCTGTAAACCTAACCATACTTAACTGAACGTCAACAGAAGTTACTTTAACAAATGTAATGGCCCACAAAATCTGCAAACTGTATAATGAACATAAATTACAACCTGATTCAGCCAAACTAGCTGTTTTTAAGTCCCCATGATTTCAGTGGGAGAGTTTAAATATATTCTTTCCCCCACTGAACTAAATGTAATTTAGAAGTTTTTAAACTGCAGTTGGATCCCATCCAATATTTCATTGCAGGGCATTTAAAACAAACAAACAAGCCGAAATACTGCTGCACGAAATAGATTAAGTTTTAATTTCTCGGATAATTTTGATGCCCAAAAGCAAAAAAGAAAAAAGCCTACGCAGTTTCTTTCACCCATGCATAAAAACACAAACTAAATGCCAGATATTTTGGGGGTTCATCAATGCCCCCCTAACCCGCCAGCCCAGTCTGAAATTACCTTGAACTTAATCTAGTTGGAAAGCAGAGGGCACCAAACGTCTCCTCCTCCGTCCTCTTGTTTTTAAAACCATAATGATCTCTTTGGAGACTCATTGGATACAAATGACGAGGTGTTTTGTTTTTTGTTTTTGTAATGCCTGCACTTTTCAGGTTTCACGGAGGAGGGCTATAATTTCTTCCCTCCCTTTTTACTGACACAAACAAGTTTTTTCCTTCCTCCTTTTTTCTTTTCTTTTTTGCTGCTGTCAGCACCGCAAAGGCCCGACGGAGCCGCAGAAGAGCGGAGCTGTTCCCTGTGCAAAATGCCCAGCTCTTTATGGGACGCGATGGAGGCAGCAGAAAAGCGCATTGACGCTGCTTCGCTCTCCCTGATGGCTGGTTCCCTTCCCTCCCTTCTTTTCCCCCCTCATCATCATCATCATCATCATTCTTCTTCTTCTTCTTCTTCTTCTTCCTCTTCTTCTTCTTCCTCTTCCCCCTCATCATTCTTCTTCTTCCCCCTCATCCTTCTTCTTCTTCTTCTTCTTCTTCTTCTTCTTCCCCCTCATCCTTCTTCTTCTTCTTCTTCTTCTTCTTCTTCTTCTTCTTCTTCTTCTTCCTCTTCCCCCTCATCATTCTTCTTCTTCCCCCTCATCCTTCTTCTTCTTCTTCCTCTTCCCCCTCATCATTCTTCTTCTTCTTCCCCCTCATCCTTCTTCTTCTTCTTCTTCTTCTTCTTCTTCTTCTTCTTCTTCTTCTTCTTCTTCTTCTTCTTCTTCTTCTTCTTCTTCTTCTTATTATTATTATTATTATTATTATTTATTATTATTATTATTAAGGCTTTAAAGAGACGCTTCCCACCCTCCTGGTGCTCATTATATGCGTGTGCATATAGGAAACTGCGCCGAAGTCAAGCAGTTTCAGATGCGGGGCAATGGGAAGGGGGCTGAGCTTGGAATCTGCGAGCCTTATAATTAAACAGGAACCAGGGGAGCTTGTAGCGGCGCCCGCTTCTGTGAGTCACAGCTCGCTTCGGCTGACTCACAGGCATCGAATCCAATCGTGCCTGGTTCCGGGGGGGAGGGGGGAATCTTCCCCTCCTCGGCAGGCTTGCAAAGTGCAGCTCACCCTGTAGGGTTGGTAAGGGGAGAAGATGGAGAGAAACTGTCGACCCGTTGCCTGCCTCTGCGTAGCAACTGGAGACTTTCTGGGTGGTCTTGCATTCAAGTGCCAACCGAGGCCGACCCTGTTTATCTTCTGAGGTTGGTCGGCCAGGGCGATCCAGAGTCGCTCCTGTGTTATCTCTCTTCTCTCTCCCCCCCCCCGCCCATTTCAATAGAGCAATTGGATGGCACGGACAGCCCCCGATCCAGCTTCCTCAGGGGGTCTTTCACCCAGATGCCAAGCAGGGACGACCCCCGCCTCGCTTCCGAGACCAGCCGGCCTGCGCAATCCGGAGTCACTCCCGTCCAAACGCCCCTGGGATCTCCGCGAAGGAACTCCGCCGCCTCGGACGGAAGGCGTTCACACTTCGCAGTCACGGATTCCGCTTCCTTAGGGGGTCTCCCCTCCGAGTCCGACCCTGCTTCGCTTCCCAAACCGGCTGGCCTGGGCGATTCGGAGCCACTCCGGTCTAATAAAGCCGCCCCCCTTCCAGTTCAGTAGAGAAACTCTGCCTGGGACCATGGGACCGAGAGTGCCAAATCTGGCTTCCCGGATGGGGGGTGGTGGTGGTGGTGGTCTCCCCTGCCACCAAAAACCGGTCTCGCTCAGCCACCATGCGGAGTCACTCCGGTTCGAACCCCCATTCCCAGGGAGGAGCTGCAGCGTCACGTGGGCGCCGCCGAAGTCCCCAACCAGAGGCCCGCGGGCGTCACATGATGGACCCGATATAACGAAAGCCGAGTGTGGCGACGGGCGCAGTAACCGGAGAGGCGGACCGCGGAGGCGGAGAACTGGGGACTGGGGGGGTGAGGGTGGGGGGGCAGCCACTAGGAGGACCGTCCTGGCGTCCGCAGGGATCCCGGGCGAGGGGCGGCGTGGGAAAGAGGGGAGGGGGGAAGCCACCTCCCCCTCCCCTTCCAGTCCCACCTCTTTGGGCAGCCAAGAAACTTCGGTGAGAGCTTGCACCTGCTCGCCAGAGCCCAGCCTCCTCCTCCGTTGCAGGACTGTCGGCTGCCTGGAAGCATTTTCTTCACCCCACCCCCCCACCCCGCATTATTGGGGGGGGGTGTTTCATTGCTTTACTTTGCTTTTTGGAAAACAACGGGAAAGCAAGAAAGGCGCGTCTCCAGCCACGGTGAGTTGTTCCTAGGGGTTTGCAAAGACTTTTTTTTTTGAGGGGGGGGATGCTTACGCGCAAGCCAGGAGGGAGTCCCCAAGAGCGCCCCCTCCTCCCAGGAGGGAAAGCCAAAGTGCGCCTTTGCGAGCGGCTCCGTTTGGAACAAGCGCGAGGGCGCACGGAAGCTGAGCGCAGGAGGAGCCCGGAGGTGGCTGTGTCGGCGGTGGGGGTGGGGGGGCTCGACTTTTTAAAAAAACGGCTTTTGCGGCTCTCCGCTGCCGGCGGTGCACCCCGGCGGGGTCGCGAACCGGCGGCCGCGTGGGGCTGCTGCGGCTGGCGGCGCTGCGTGCGCTTCTCCCCCCCGCCGATGTCCGCATTCCAGCTAATGTTGCGCAGCTGAAATTCAAACGGGAGGTAAACAGGCGAGGAGGAGGAGGAGGCGGCTCCAGGAGGAGAGGAGGGGAGGGGGGGAGGAGGCATCCGGGAGGTGGAGGGGGCCCTTGGGCCCCCCCCCCGCTCCACCCCGGTCCGCCTCCCTTGATGGCAGCAGCGCCGCGCACCCATGGGAGAGCCAGCTCGCCCACCCTGCCGAGACCCCCGGCCCGAATCCAAGGCGAGGTTGCGCCTCTGAGCGCCGCAGCCGGGCAAAGATGGGTCGCTCTTTTTCCATCCCGGTTCTCGGAAGATCCCCCCCCCCCCTCTGGGATCGGCTTTGGATCTCCTCCTCCAGGGAGTGGGTTTCCAGCCCTTTCAGATCGCCTGCGTTCTGGCATGGAGTTTGGAAGAGGAGCTGTCATTTTTCCGGTTGTGCTTTGCACAACCATCCGACGAGGTAGGCCAGTTTTGCCAGACTGCCGATAGAGGGGGGAGATTGAAGCACAGAAGGTGGTTTGCCAGAGGCCACCGAGGGAGACCAGTGCCAAACCTTAAGGGACCAGCGAAGGACCCCGGGTTGGATCTTTGTGGACTCTCACGCTAGGTACCAGAGTACCTTTCTAATTTCCCCTTGCCTGAGAAAAATGGCGTGTCCAGATGATGTTTGGGGAGTTTGATCCTGTTTTCTATGGACAGGCGACTCCGCTAGTAAGTTGGTATCATCCTAAGGCACAAGTCTGTAGTATTCTCTGGCAAGGATGGGTAGTTTTTGTTTTGTTTTTTAACCATCGGGCATATTTTTTTTTGCGAAGAGGAAGGCGATGGCGAAGCACCTCTGGCTGTCTCTTGCCGAAAGCCCTGCAGGGTCACCATAAGCCAGCTGCGACTTGACAACACTCCACACCCACATGTATTTGGGGGAGCACAAAATGTACTGTTTTCTCCTTGCCCACCCGCCCCCTCCTGTGTAGGACAAGCCATGCTTGCCAACGTGTTTCCTTCTACCCGAGGCTTCGGAGATCCAGGAACCGTGCCCCCTTTCGCCTTCGCTCTTGCCTGAACGTTTTCATATTTTTGGGCAAATGCTTATTATGGGAGACGCCACAATAGCAGGGTGGAGGTTGACGGGGGTTTGGGTCAATGACAGCTGCGTGCGAGTGTGGTCAGGCAGTGTTGACAGCTGCCCGTGTATGTGGCGGGGAGGTGTTGACATTTGGGCAAAGAGGAGAGTTCGACGGTAGTAGTGAAGTGGCGGAGGACATATGTTTGTGCGCGGCCGTCTGGGGGTTTTGGTGTGGGTTGCGGTGGTGCCTCCGGCTGGGAGCGCAGTCCGATGTCGCTTTACCCCTTAATCCACCTGGGGCCTGATATGGATTAAGGAGCTTCTTTCTGGAGTTAAAGAGAACGGCTTGATAGTGTTCCAGCTGAAGGAAACGGCTGGAGAAGTGCGCCACAACAATACTTCGCAGTCGTAAGTGCGCACATCAGTGTTCGACGCTTGGCTGTTGCCAACATCTCGCTAATTAACTGAGGCAAGTTTTCTCAGGGAACTTCTTTTTCTGGTGTCGTGGGACAACTTCGCTGTGGTGGCAGAAAGGACTGGGAAGTATTGGGGGGGGAGCAGAAAGAACGGGGGAGGGGTAGAGGGAAGGAAATGCAGAGAGGTACCTGAGCAAGGCTTGTTGAAAGATAGCAAATTGGGAGAGTTACATATTAAGTAAGCAGGCTCAGCCGGTAACAGCATGTATAAAACTGTCAGCGTTCTGGAAGTTCAGATGAGGTTTTTAAACAAACATATTTTCATTCTGGAACTGAAAAAAAAATCCAATTACAAACATTGAAGGTGCGACAAGTCTCCTGTTCGCTTCGCCTTTAAAAACCGCGTTTGCGGCATTTAGCTGCGTCTTTGGATTTTATTTGCAACCACGTCACGTAAAATTGGAGAAGTCCCGGCCTGGTTTTGAATGATGAGGAAGTAAAGAAGGGTCTTTTCTAGCAGATAAAGTTCAAGAGAAGACATCTCATTTATTGACTCCCCCCCCCCAATCTCCACCCAGTGACATAGGTTAGGATTAATGTAGGGTGGGGACAAACTCTCACCGCACCCCAAAACATGTCTTAAATCAAACTGATGTGCAGATTGGACTTTAGACATTGAAACCTGGGAAACAGACAGGCCAGGCCCTGAGGAGTTGATTGTGGCATCTCAGCTGTTGTATTGGTACATGAAGGGTCTGAGGAGAAGGCAAAAATATTTATTAAGCTTAGCAGGGGGAAATAGCAAGTTGATGTGTAGATTCCATGCTTGAAGGTTTGTTCGGAGAGTTGTTTCGGAGTGATAAGTTGCATGCTGGTAATGCACGCAATCACAGTATCAAGTCGGAGCTGAGCTGATATATTACCTTTCCTCAAAACAGGGCGTCTACATGATGAGATGGCATCATTTGCTTGCACATCCTAGATTAGTTTCCACTGAAGAACAGTAGCTTTCACATGCTACCAATACCCCCCACCCCCAGTCCCCTATTTTTAGATTGATTTCTGAGTCTTCCAGAAAGGTTAAGAACCGACAGAACCATATGAGGGTCCCTTCTGTGGTAATAATATTATCTGGGCTAATATTGTGGCGTTGTTTTTTGGGGGGGGGGCGAATGCTGAGACTGTACGAGGAGTGAACAGCCGTGGGGAAATTTCATTGCACTGCTCAATATTTAGGGAGGTTTGTTGTGAAGTTTAAAAAGCCTAATTTTGTGCCTTTGCTGAAAAGCAAACCGACTCTGAATCACTGTGGGAAATGAAACCATGCGCATATGGCTGATGCGTATCATGGCAGCTGAGCTGATCCATGCCGAAGGTTTCTGTGAAATGCCGTTCAGTGAGAGGCAGAGGGCTGTAATTTTGGGTGAAGTATTTTGCTGCTTGCATATGACCCTCACTCATGATGCATAGCTGTGTTAACACATAGAATCATAAAGTTGAAAGAGACCCCCAAGGGCCATCCAGTCCAGCCCTCGCCACTCAGGAAGACACAATCAAAGCACTCCGGACAGATGGCCATTCAGCCTCTGTTTTTAAAGCTCCAAAGAAGGAGACTCCACCACACTCTGAAGCAATGAATTCCACTGTTGAACAGCCCTTATTGTCAGGAAGTTTTCCCTGATGTTTACATGGAATCTCTTTCCCTTCACCTTGAGCCCATTACTCCCGGTCCTCGTCTCTGGAGCAGCAGAAAACAAGCTTGCTCCCTCTTCAACGTGACGTCCCTTCAAATAATGAAACACGGGTAAACGCGTTGTAAGAAATTAAAACAGGAGTCCAGTAGCATTTTAAAGACTGATCAAATGTATTCCAACTGAAGTGTTATAAAACCAGAGAGCTGGAACACATAATTACCTGCCTTTTAACCAGTCCCCTTATCAGGAAGGCTGTTTCAATGTAGGTTTACTCAAATAAAGGGGCAATTACAGTTTGCACTCATGATTTTGAAGGCCAGAGCCTTCAAAAGGCCAAAGATGACAGTGTCGGATTAATTGATGTCGTATACTAGAGTAAGATACTTTGTGTCTAGAATGAAAAGTATGTGAAAATGAGGTTCGGGTTAGGGAAATAGCAATAGGTTTGGGAAAGCAGTATTTTAGGGTTATAGCATTTTAATGGCATAGCATAACGAGAGAATCTAGGGTGGGGAATGCAGGAACGTATTTAGGATGGAATTGATAGGGAATCTGGGCAGCGTTTGGGTGAAGTCGGGGTAGAGGAATAGAACGATCAATCAGCCACGATTTTAAAGACCAGAAATAACGTTACCATTTTAGCCGGTTTCCAGGATGCAAAAAAAAAAAAAGAAGCAAACATTCCTGAATTGTCACAGCACAAACATGCTCAAATATTCATATTGCGTACATGCACACCGAGCTTTTGTGTGCATGCACGTCAGCATTGGCTACCTTTGTAGAATATTGTTGTGCGCACTGTGCTGCCACATAGGAGCCTGCCCTCGGTGACAGGCGTACCGAGATAGATTATGCCATTTTGGAAGATGGAAAATATCTCTCCCGTTTCCTCCCTCAGATGGGCAAGCCAGCCACGAACAGAGACACAAGCCTCTCCCACTCAGTCGATGGATTGTATCTTGGGCCAGGCCACGTCTGGGCCCATATAAGTCCTGCTTTTACTTAGCCGTGGCCATATTCTGCCCGCATCATTTCCAGTTGAATATGGAAATGTGACTGTTCCCCCTGTCAAGAAAAGCATTTCCCGTGTGCTTGGGCTGGTGGGGATCAGGACTATGAGGTGGTAATTTTAAGCAATGTAGCTCCTGTTTAGCATCTGTTTGAGGTGCAGTAATTGCTGGAAACAAGTTGGCAGCCATACACTGGAGTTGCATTGGGTCAGTCAGTCTTTTTCTGTGCAATAACAGCCCTTAACCGGGTCTGTTTTTGTGGCCCGATACTAGAACGAAGGGTTTCTAGTTTGTGGGAATCGAGTTGGCACCGTGTCATTGGCAACAGCGTGCAAAGGATCGGCTTGAGAATCTGTTTTGTGGCAAAATTAATCCTGTCTTTGGCCCAGTGATGGTGGTGTCGGGATCGAGCAGGCTTTCCCGGACCCATCGTGAACTTAGGGGGTGGCTTGTTGTGGGTCAGCAAGGGTAGTTTTGAGGGCAAGCTGTTAGAATATGAGGTACAAATTCCAATCTGGCGCAGAACAAACAGACGTGATCAGGAATCTTGTGACACCTGAAAGACTATCAGAGCTTATGCTGGAATAAACTCTTGTGGGTCTTTAAAATGTCAATTTAGAATCCAGTGGAGTATGGATGGTGGTCTGTTGCTGCAAAAATTAAAAAGAAAAGATTTTGTGAGTTAGCTGACCGATAGCATCAACTTTTGTGGGCTCTTGGAAGATTATTAGCTGGATTATTATTGCATAAGCTTTCATGGGCATGAAAGCTGATACTAGGATCCATCCGTAAAGACATTTAGGTGCCACTAGGTTTCTTTTGAGGTGAAGGCAGAACAAGGTAGAGCAGCTATTTGGCAACTTTGTGTGAGGGGAAAAGGGCTTTATTGTGGGGCAGTCTGTAATTCTTTCCAATTTATGAGCCCCTTTCCAGTCTTTTAAAGGAAAGTTCTGCCATTGTAACGTCGGCATGTGACAAACGGGTGTTTGGAAAGACTCGTGTCAGTGTGATTCCTCAGACTGCGCAACATTCGACCACCTAACTGTAAAATAGAGCGGCTTCCCGCCTCAGAGTTTGGTGCTTGTCAGATAATATATAACTAACTTTTAAAAATAAAATGTGGAGGAGGGGGAAGTGTTTGCGTTTCGTGAACCGTCGTGAGGGGGCATGTTTGTGTGGTGAGGAACACTCGTGTCAGCGGCTACGTGTGTACACCCCGACCGGTGTCTGAGGCGTTTGTTTTGACAGCCGGGCTTTTTATACTCCTCTGCCCCCCCGCCTCGTGATGACGCGAGAAGCCCCGCCCCCTCGGCCAACACGCACGCAGAAGCCGCTGCCAAACAGCAGCTTCCGCCTCACCCGGCCGGCGCCACCTCACACTGCAGCAGCGCCAGCGGCGAACGCGGCCGCCCACACAGCCCACAGACGCTGAGCCCCGCTCCCGCCTTCCTGCGCCTCGCCGGCCAATCCCCTCGCGGCACCGCGAGGCTTGGTGGCGCCCCGACCCATCAGCTCGCGCGCTGATTGGCTTTCGCCTCCTCGGTGCTCCTCCCCCTCTCCCCCTCCCCTTCCAGTGTTTGTTATGGTCCGGCCTCGTGCCGCCGGCTCAGCTTGTCACGCGGCTGTGCCTCGCGCCGCCCTGTCCCACCTCTTATTTCCCCCCCCCTTCGCCGCCTTCGTCACACTCCGCCCCGCCCCTTGGCGTTCGGGATTTTGATTGGCTGGAGGGAAGGAAAAAAACAGGGAAACAATAATATGACGGATTTTTTTTTTTGCATGTACCTTTGACATCCGGGACCTTTTGAATGGATGCTTGGTCAGAGCGCTGACCCTTGGCAGTTCTTGGGTCCTAAATAAATAAGCACTTATCACCCCCAGTGTCCAAAAAACACTTTGCACAGAATAGTACAATTCCCCACAGGAAACGTTCTTTTATGTGGCCTAGTTTGCATCTGTGTTCTGCATGTCAGGCAGAGAGATCCATTCAGCAGGGGGCATTTTATGCTGAGCAAAAGCTGAGCCAGTCTCTTACTTTTTATTTTTTTAGCCCAGCTTTCCTCCAAAGAGGTCCTGTGGGATTGTTCCCTTCCCCGTGCTGTCCTTGCAACAACCCTGCAAGGCAGGCTCAACCGAGTGGCTCAAAGCCACCCAGTGAGTTTCTTGGCGAGCAGAGATTTGAATTCAGGTCTTAGTCCAACGTGCTAACTGCGGCAGGGGGTTTGCTGTCAAGTCCCTGCTGACGTAGGGCCAACCCTGTGGGGTTTTCAAGGCAAGACGTTCAGGGGTTTTGACAGCCATGCAGCAAACAAAATGCCCCGCATATGCAGCTGTTCTCAGCTGGGGGATGCACAGCGATCTTTGCCTGCTAGATTTTTACAAGCGGAGGTGAGAGGTACAGACGTTCTGCCAGGGGAGAAAAACGGTTAAAAAAAAATCTAATGTGTGCAGCCAGGAGGAAGACGGTGTTAACTGACTCATATTTAGCAATTCTGACCCATTGTGTGCTGTTATAGTTAACACGAGAGTCAGCATGGTGTAGTGGCTAAGGTGTCAGACTAGGCGCAGTGGTGGCGAACCTTTGGCACTCCAGATGTTATGGACTACAATTCCCATCAGCCCCTGCCAGCATGGCCAATTGGGAATTGTAGTCCGTAACATCTGGAGTGCCAAAGGTTCGCCACCATGGGACTAGGGCTTAGGAAGCCCTCACTCAATCCTCACTCAAAACATGGAAGCTTGCTGGGTGACCTGGTCACACACTCAGCCGTGACCCTGGCTTGTATGGATGGGAGACCTCCGAGGAATACCAGGGTCGTGACGTGGAGGCAGGCAATGGCAAACCACCTGGGAGCTCAACTTGAAAAGCAAATGTTGGACTCCCACTGCTGTGGTCCAAATAGAGACCAGGGGTTCTGCCAGGTCTGGGTTTGCCCTACTTCTTTGAGGGTTAAGATAATCTTATTAACAGGCCGTGTCCACGTGTACAGGAGAATTTGATTTAATTTATTTGATTTATATCCCGCCCTGTCACCGCAGGCCTCTGGGCGGGTCACAGCACAAACATTTCAGTAACAGTCATTAAAACTTTAAATATAAAATTACCAATACAAACATTAAAAACAGTGATAATGTAACGCCAAACAATGTATAATAGATGTTAAAAATGAGGTGGCGAAACCAGGCAAAAACAGCACAGAAGAAGAAGAGTTTGGATTTATATCCCCCCTTTCTCTCCTGCAGGAGACTCAAAAGGGGCTTACAATCTCCTTGCCCTTCTCCCCTCACAACAAACACCCTGTGAGGTAGGTGGGGCTGAGGGAGCTCCGAGAAGCTGTGACTAGCCCAAGGTCACCCAGCTGGCGTGTGTGGGAGTGCACAGGCTAATCTGAATTCCCCAGATAAGCCTCCACAGCTCAGGCGGCAGAGCTGGGAATCAAACCCGGTTCCTCCAGATTAGACACACGAGCTCTTAACCTCCTAGCCAACCCAGGGAAGGCAGAAAGGATATTCATAAAAGGGACAACACGGTGCCCATAAAAACAGCTTTAAAAGAAGAACGTCTTCGGATGAACCTGGGTAAAAAAGGGGGGGGAAGTTTTGATTCCTGGCTTCAGTGGTATTAAGGGAGCCTCAAGGGTACTTCCAAGTTGAGGAGCGACCGCTCAAAAAGCCCGGCCTCCTATTTCCATCGGCCTCGCTTTTGCACAGGGTCACTCAGAGAAAAGGTTATGTGAAATAAGATAATTAAAGAAAAAAGCACTTCTGAGCATACGTAGAGTCTGGCTTAACTGGCAGGCTGAGCAGTGTGGGGAGATCCAGTCTTCTACTATACCCTTTTCAGGGTAAAGCTGGCACCAGGTTTGTGAATTCGTGTGCCATTTCCTGGACCGTCTTGGGTCTCGAATGCTCTGCTTGGTTCCCAGCGCCTTGGGGATAGAACTAGGGAGGCACTGGGACCCAATTGGAACATTCTGGAACAAAACCGGTCCAGGAAATGGCAGATGAATTGTCAAATCTGGAGTCAGCTTCATCCCGAGAAGCGTATCGTTTACGCTTCTTCACATTGGACTGTGTGCCCTGTAATGCTTCTAATTCCTGTTTGTCTGGATTGCATGTGTTGAGGAAACTGAGTAAACGGTGCTTTGACTTTGAGAGAATTGTTGATGCCCTTCACACACAGCTGGGCGGGAGCTGTTTTTCCACCCCACGTGGGCAGGAACAATGCACGTTTGCAGGCCTGGCAGACCGTGGGAGTCTTTCCCACGCGTTCTCTGCGACTCCTTCACTCCCAGGGTGTCCAGGTGGCCCCTGTTGGAGTCTTGGCGCTGTTCTAAATGGACCCTTTAAAAAAAGAGGTCCTTAATAAAGGTTTGATATTTTCACGAAGGTCTATAACTCTGCAACTTAAGCACGGTTAGACTGGTGCTTTTTAAAATTCATTCCCTAGTTGCACGTTCACAAAACAGCCGATCAGTCAAATGTGCTAGCAAGAGGTGAGATAGATGAGACGTAGCCAAGTCTGACTGAGGCTTGTGAGAGCATCTAGGAAAAATCACGAGGTCTCAGAAGGATGTCTTGAGATTTTCCTAAAAGCACTGCTGCCTTAGTCTGAGGAAGAGAGTGGCGGAGCCGGGCGAGGCTGACACTGTGTCTACAGGAGTCGCAGACGCGACAACCTGCTGCCAGACCCAAGCAACAAACACTGTATATTCTCCGTTGGCCAAACAACCAACCCACGAGGGATTCGAAGAAGGCAGCCTTGCCTGCGTATGAGGCAGAATGAGATGGTACAACCCAGGGATGGCAGAAGGGATTGTGCTAGGCATTTGAATCCTCCCCCCCCCCCCTTAAAGCAGGCATGCTTTGCAATTACCGTGTTTCCCCGAATATAAGACAGTGTCTTATATTAATTTTTGCTCCCAAAGATGCGCTATGTCTTATTTTCAGGGGATGTCTTATTTTTCTGTGTTCTGTTCGTTGGGCATACTTCCGAACAAAAACTTTGCTACGTCTTACTTTCGGGGGATGCCTTATATTTCGCACTTCAGCAAAACCTCTACTACGTCTTATTTTTCGGGGATGTCTTATATTAGGGCGATAGACTGCAGGTAACCTGCAGCTCTCCAGATAAATTCAGAATCATAATTCCCATCCAGTCTTTCGTCAGCATGGCCAATTGGCCATGCTGGTAGGGGCTGATGGGAATTGTAGTTCCTGAACATCTGGAGAGCCGCAGGTTCCCTACCCCTGTATTAGGGGAAACAGGGTAGAAAAGTAACACAGCAGTGCTGGGGCGGCCAACTGCAAGTTGAGAAGTTCCTGGAGATTTGGGGCAGCGGTGGGGGTTTGGGAAAGGGAGGGACCTCTGTAGGGTGATAATGCCATAGGGCAGTGGTGGCGAACCTATGGCACGGGTGCCAGAGGTGGCACTCAGAGCCCTCTCTGAGGGCACGCGCAAACAGAGTTCCCCCCCCCCACCCCCACATCTAGGCTGGCCTGGGCCGCTGGGCTCGATTATTAGCATTAAACCTAAGACCTAGTTTTGGGGAAGCAGTGTAGGTTACCCTGTCAAGCGCTGTTAAACCCCACTGATTTTCATGCAAAGAACTAAAGTGCAGTCCTTTACCTGGGAGTAAGCTTGGTTGCTGACAACGGGGCTTGCTTCTGAGTAAACCCTCTTAGGGTTGTGATTCACCCATTGGAAGAGTTGCCCGGTTGCTTCAAAGCAAAGCCACCGACTACCACCAAGCTTACTCCCGAGTAACGCACGCCTTGGAGCCAACTGTTTTTTCTAAACGAAAACCTCAGTATTCAGGTTAAATTGCTGTGTTGGCACTTTGCGATAAATAAGTGGGTTTTGGGTTGCAATTTGGGCACTCGGTCTTGAAAAGGTTCGCCATCACTGCCATAGGGACTGCCCTCTGAAGCTCCTGTTTCTCAAGAACTGATCTTTGTCAACTGGAGATCAGTTGTAATTCAAAGGGATCTCAAGGCCCTTCCTGGAGGTTGGCATCCCTATAGGATGCCCAAGATCTCTCTCCCCCCCCCCCTTCCTTTATGTCCATTTTGTTCTTCTCTTTTAATTGAGAGCTGGTTTTATATTGGCAGAGCGTTCCAAAATGATATTCATTTGCCAGGTGAGTTGCGGGGTAGCCAGTACTGCCATGTGAAGAACTTTATGATCTCCTCTAGCTGTTCTTGTTGATCTGGACGTGACCGGCGTCGGGTGCTGCGTGCGGGTTATGAGCTAGCAATGTACTCAGCGCCACAATGGGAACTACAGAAGTGAAGCCAAACAATCTGTGATCTCCTGTCTGATGAATTTGCACAATTAAGGGGAATTTCGATGTTTGTTTGTTTGTTTGTTTCATGAGGAGAACGACGTGTTGCCTTCCCGGATAATGTGAGAGTCAATTATTTGGACAGGAAGTTTAGCGTTGCCTCCGAAAAGGGTTCACTTTGCTATCTATGTGGTTTTCCTGGCACCGGTTGCCGAGGGGTGGCTGCATTTGTTTGGTGGTAGCAAAATAAAAGTCCAGTAATATCTTAAAGACTTAGGGCATAGGTGTCAAACTCACGGCCCTCCAGATGTTATGGACTACAATTCCCATCATCCTCTGGCAGCATCATGCTGGCAGGGGATGATGGGAACTGTAGTCCATAACATCTGGAGGGCCGCAAGTTTGACACCTGCGACTTAGGGTGTTTAATTTAATGTGTTCTTTCATGAGTCAGAGCTTCAGTTTTTGCAATCAGCACATCCCTGTGTGCTTTTAAGAGCAGTCCGGTTGGTGCTTCATCCGATCAAGCTGTCGCGGTTAAGAGGGGTGGTCTCTGATCCGGATTCTTTGACTTCCCCATTCCTCCACAGAAGCGGCGGACTCTCATCTGGTGAACTGGGTTTGTTCCCCTGCTCCTCCTCATGATGCCTGCTGGGTGACCTTGGGATAATCACAGTTTTCTCAGAACTCTTTCGGCCCCACTTACCTCACAAGGTGCACGTTGTGGGGAGATGACAGGAAGGAGTTTGTATGCCACTTTGAGTTCTTTACAGGATGGAAATGCGGGGTATAAGTCCAAACTCCTCATCGACATCAACCTGTGGTGTTTGTTGTTTTTTTGCCATATTAGCAACCTGAATTACAAACTCCTTTGTAGAGTTTCGCCTGACCAACTGGAGAGCCTCAGACTCGTACACATAAAGCTTTGTACTAATTCAGGCCACCAGTAGTACATCAAGGTCTCTGTTGCCTGCTCTGACTGGCAGTGACTCTTCAGGGTCCCTGGTGGAGGTCTTTCATATCGCCTCTGGTCTGGTCCTTTCAACTGGAGATGCTGGGGGTTGAATTTGGGAGTTTATGCATGCAAAGGAGCAGCAGTGGCGTAGGAGGTTAAGAGCTCTTGTATCTAATCTGGAGGAACAGGGTTTGATTCCCAGCTCTGCCGCCTGGGCTGTGGAGGCTTATCTGGGGAATTCAGATTAGCCTGCACACTCCCACACATGCCAGCTGGGTGACCTTGGGCTAGTCACAGCTTCTCAGAGCTCTCTCAGCCCCACCTACCTCACAGGGTGTTTGTTGTGAGGGGGGAAGGGCAAGGAGATTCTCAGCCCCTTTGAGTATCCTGCAGGAGAGAAAGGGGGGATATAAATCCAAACGCCTCCTCCTCCTCCTCCTCCTTCTTCTTCTTCTTCTTCTTCTTCTTCTTCTTCTTCTTCTTCCTCTTCTTCCTCTTCCTCTTCTTCTTCTTGATTTTAACAGTGCTGAATACACCAAAAAAGGAGTGCTTTCTTTTCGGAATCCACCAATATATTTCTTGTGATTATTTGTTATTGAAATGCCCCTGTGGCCGTTTTTTGCTGCTTTGATTTTTTTATACTCTGTTTCTCTCCTCCAACAGTGGGGAGAAAAACACTTTTAAAAAATCAAAAACTTTGGTCATCTTTCCAAATAAAAGAGATAGGACTTCCTGTTGATTATGCTGAAGGACAGAACATACCCAGCTCGTTTTATGGAGCAGTTACGATAGTCAGGGGCAAGGAGGATATTTAAAAAAGCTCTTGACAAACCCCGTTGATGCGTTCTCACTGCGAAAGTATGCAAATAATATCTATTAATCCCGTTACGCAAGAGAAGCCTCGGGCCTCGCATTGAGAACTAACGGCTCGCCAAGTTTTCGCCAGTGTAAAAGGCAAAAACAAAGCTTTTCTTCTAAAAAAAACAAACCCCTTCTCCGAAATAATTCAAAAGGCATTTGAAAAGGAAATGGCTAATGCCACATTAATCCAGCAACGTAAACTTATTAGACTTTACTGGAATCGTAGTAATTTTGTTAAGATTTTGACTCCGCCTGGCCCGAACATGTAAACGCCCAAGCTGGCTGGCAGCTGTAACTAATGAATGAAATGAAACACCGTCTTGATGTTGCTCCATGCTAGGATTGCCAACTGACTGGGGAAACAATCCAGTCCGGCCTGCTGTTGTGTTTTCAGTGCTGAGTTGCGGCACAACCTTTGCCAACTAACCGGTGTAGTGTTAAGAGTACCAGGCTAAATAAATCAAATAAATCTAATACGTAAACTTTGGTAAAACTGACAATGGAAAAAACACATGTTCTATGGTTGCTATGTGCCCAGATCCACTAGGGCCGTGGCGAACCTTTGGCACTCCAGATGTTATGGACTACAATTCCCATCAGCCCCTGCCAGCATGACCATGCTGGCAGGGGCTGATGGGAATTGTAGTCCATAACATCTGGAGTGCCAAAGGTTCGCCACCACTGCACTAGGACATTTTCTCTCCCGATAAGACATCAACGGAGGAATCGACAACAGATAAAAAGTTGGGCTTTTGTGACCTCTTGGTAAGCCAGTGAAGAACATCTGCTCAACCAACTCGGATTTATTCCACTACTGCTGTACAGATTGCTGGGAGATTTGGATTCGAATTTCCACTCTGTCTGTAAGCCTGCTGGGTGACTTTCGGCTTTTCAGTCAAACCTACCTCACTGGGTTGCTGATAAAACAGTGGAGCAGATAGCAATGTAAACCACTTCGGAGTACCCTTGGGGAGGAAGGCAGGGTATTAGTGTGCATTTTAAAAGGAGTAATAAACATTATTATTGGCTGATATTTGCCTATCCAGTGGACATTGAAAGCATGCTATCCTGGTCATACTAGCTTGCTAGCTTCTAGACTAGGGGTAGGGAACCTTTAACACTCAAAGAGCCATTTGGACCCGTTTTCCACGGGAAAAGAAAACACTTGGAGCCGCAAATAATTTTTGACATTTAAAATAAAGATAACACTATATATGTAGGGGTTTTTTTACCTTTTACTCCGCTCATTCTGAGAAGCGCATGGATGCGCCCGCCCTGCTGCCTGCTCCAACGGGGCGGGCAAGAGGGGAAGCCCGTGGGGCAGGGCGGCCGACCGTGAGCAGTTGGTGCGCCTACCCTGCTGCCTGCAGGGTGGGCAAGGATGGGGCCGGCGGCTCAGCTCGTGGAGCCACAGTGCAAGGGCAGAAGAGCCGCATGCGGCTCTCGAGCCGCAGGTTCCCCACCCCTGTTCTAGACAGTTGTGAAAGAAGAAGCTAAAACTGAAGACGTATTCTTGGACATATTCTTGTAGGAAGTGATGGGTAAGATCTGGAAGAATCTGAGAATAGTTGTATACCTTGAGGAACACAGGAACAGACCAGCGATCACACGTCTGGTCCCTCAGCTTCTTTCACCCACTGGTTGAGCAGATGTTCTTCACCGGCTTACCAAGAGAGCACAAAAGCCAAACTTTTTATCTGTTGTCGATTCCTCCATTGATGCTTTATCGGGAGAGAAAATGTCCCAGTGGATCTGGGCACACAGCAACCATAGAACATGTGTTTTCTCCATTGTCAGTTTTACCAAAGTATACGTATTAGATTTATTCCACTACTGCTGTACAGATTTCCAAGTTGCACAGAGCAATTTTATGTCTTCTGGCATAACAGACAGTGCTAGAAGGAAAAAGTTCTATACTCTGATCCACCCAAAGATAAAAATGTGGTTCTGCGTTATTTGGTGGAAGTGAAAATAGCGTTTCCTCTGTAGAAAAAAAAGTCCCGATATTAAAATCGCTGCCGCGGATAAAGCCACCTGCATTTCTGGAATCCCTTGGGCTTCACAGCGGTTTTGACTGCTTTCTGCTCAGTGGGCCTTGAAGATTCTCCCCCACTAATCAGTTTTTCAAAATTCAAACCTTCCAATTTTGTCATTTTTTCCCCTGGTGTCCTGAAATGGCTAGCACCTCCTTTCAATACAAAGAAGGTCCAGGAAGTGCTAACTTTTCAACCATCCTCTGTCGCCGTTTCTTTCTGGCATGTTTAATGTTGCAGCAACAATTTATATCTATGGGGTATAAAGCTTCATCAGCTATACTCTATCTCAGATAAAGATGTTAGTACGGTCAGTTGAGGTGCAGTGGTTGAGAAAATATGTATCCTTCCGCATTAGAATATAGTACTGAATGAATACGAGAATTATTATTCATTTTTACGGGCTGCTTTTGTCGAAACCATTATTTTGTGCATCAGGGAACGTGGTGCTTTTTGATACAAGAGCATTTATAGTTCACTCAATGACCAAGGAGCAGCAGTGGCGTAGGAGGTTAAGAGCTCATGTATCTAATCTGGAGGAACCGGGTTTGATTCCCAGCTCTGCCGCCTGAGCTGTGGAGGCTTATCTGGGGAATTCAGATTAGCCTGTGCACTCCCACACACGCCAGCTGGGTGACCTTGGGATAGTCACAGCTTCTCGGAGCTCTCTCAGCCCCACCTACCTCACAGGGTGTTTGTTGTGAGGGGGGAAGGGCAAGGAGATTATCAGCCCCTTTGAGTCTCCTACAGGAGAGAAAGGGGGGATATAAATCCAAAAAAACACTCATAATTTCAAATGGATGTGGGGAACAGGACTAGGACCTGTTCTACAAAAAAAAAAAAGGTCCTGCATGTTGAATTCTGTGGGGGAGGAATATACATTCTACTAACATCTTTTTGTGAAACAGAGTGTAGTGTCTCTTTTAAGAGACATAGCTTCAGAATCCACCTGACAATTGCCAACCATCTGGTTTTATAATCACAGTAATACAATCATAATTCTGGATATCTATATTTCCCTTAACAACTCCCTGTCAACCAGAATTTTACCTTTTCCTAGCATTCATAATGGGAAGAACTTTACCAAGTGAGTTTCTGTTTGTCCAATTGGAACCACGTCAGAAAACAACTTGACAACCCTAAGAGCCCTTCCGGACACACGAGTCGACTCAGGTTTGACTCGTGTCGGCGGAGTCTTACCTTGACTCGAGTCCTCCCGTTCCTCCGCACAGCAGCCGACTCGTGTCTCCGGAGCCGAGCTCAGAGGGCGGGACCACCTCCCTGTGCTGCGTTCCGATTGGTTGCTGTGTCCCCCGTTCTGCGCAGAGATGCCTCCAAAGCTTTTCGGATAAGGCCAGCCACGAAGTCTCCCCTTCTGCGCATGTAATGCGAAATACTTGGTAGTGATTGGCTACATGGCAGAGTCGAAGTGACCCCGAATTCCGCGACTCCGTCGGCTTCTGGCTCGAGTGCAACCCGAGTCCGCCAGTCGACTCAACTCCCCAGTAGAGTCGAGAAATTCAATGGCGAGAGGGAGGTGAGTCGAGTCAGACACGAGTCCGACGCTACGTCTGTGCGGAGGACTCGGGTCGGACTCTAGTCGATCTCAGGTCGACCACGACAATGCGGAAGCACCCTAAGGCAAAACCATGGAGTCCAGCAGCTATTACTGACACAGTTCTGCTGCTTCAAGGTTTGCCGTATGTTTCAGAGATATTCTATGCACAACCAACCAGAAGAAGAAGAAGAGTTTGGATTTATATCCCCCCGTTCTCTCCTGTAGGAGACTCAAAGGGGCTGAGAATCTCCTTGCCCTTCCCCCCTCACAACAAACACCCTGTGAGGTAGGTGGGGCTGAGAGAGCGCCGAGAAGCTGTGACTAGCCCAAGGTCACCCAGCTGGCGTGTGTGGGAGTGCGCAGGCTAATCTGAATTCCCCAGAGAAGCCTCCACAGCTCAGGCGGCAGAGCAGGGAATCAAACCCGGTTCCTCCAGATTAGATACACGAGCTCTTAACCTCCTACGCCACTGTTGCACAGAAGACAACAGAACTGTTCAGCTTCCCCCACTCCATGCAGGCTGAAGCTTTACTTGTGGATTTCTGCCTGCCATCAGGGACGTAGGTATAGATTTTTTATGGGGCAGGTTCGGGGGTGGGGCCACACCCCACCCGCCCCTATGGCATGGCCACGCCTCCCCAAGCCCCGCCCCTGGCCTAGCGTTTATAAAAGCAGCTCTCAAAGGTGTAGCCCCCATCTTCTATTAGCTCCCATTGGAAACAATGGAGGATGGGGGCACCCCCTTTGGGAGTCCATAACTTTGGACCCCCTCAACCAAACCTCACCAACCCCGGGTAGTATCATCAGGAGAGTCCCCCAAACAATCCCTGAAAGTGTGGTGCTGCTAGCCCAAACAATGCGCCCCCTGCAGGCCAAAAACCAAAAAGCACTAAAATGTTTTAAAAACCCACAAACGGGTGGGCGGGGCTTCGGACATGAATGGGGGGGTTCAAACCTGAGAAACCCCCCCCCTTACCTACATCCATGCCTGCCTTGCAGTTTTTTAGCGATCCAGATCTTAAATGCAGTATTCACTGCCTCGCTACTTGGCCAGATTATTCACCGAGGGAGGGGAAGCAGGAGAAGACACAGAGGCCCCTTGTGGGAAAGCGAAGAGCACAGCCCGTGACATCAGTAGGAGGGGAATTTATCTACCGGGAACGTCAAGTTCTGTGTGATTTCCTGTGCAATTTACACGGGGCAGGGAGAGGGCGAAGGGCAGGGTGTGTGCGCTCCCTTCCTGGAGAGCAGCCGGCCGGTTTCTCTGATGTGCGTCCCTGATTATAGACAGTAACTTCCATTTATTGCATATCAAAAGCCCCCGAATTCCAGGCCAAAAAAGGCTTGCAGATCACAGAGAGCCGAAAAGAGGCAGTGTAGAGTACTCAACTGTCTTTTGGCTTAGAAAATTAAAGCAGATTTTGTATTAGGATACTGCGTTCAACCCAATATCTCTGCTCCTTCTGTTGTCTTCAAAGACAGCGGCCCGTTATGCATGGAGCATTGCCTGCAACACTCCTTGCCCCACAGAGCATTCACAGTGAGGTCTCCTTGCATTTCCTTGTTTACACAAGGAGCAGCAGTGGCGTAGGAGGTTAAGAGCTCCAGGTTTGATTCCCTGCTCTGCTGCCTGAGCTGTGGAGGCTTATCTGGGGAATTCAGATTAGCCTGTGCGCTCCCACACACGTCAGCTGGGTGACCTTGGGCGAGTCACAGCTTCTTGGAGCTCTCTCAGCCCCACCTACCTCACAGGGTGTTTGTTGTGAGGGGGGAAGGGCAAGGAGATTGTCAGCCCCTTTGAGTCTCCTGCAAGAGAGAAAGGGGGGGGGATATAAATCCAAAACTCTTCTCTTCTTCTTCTTTCCTCTTCCTCTTCCTCTTCCTCTTCCTCTTCCTCCTCCTCTTCTTCTTCTTCTTCTTCTTCTTCTTCTTCTTCTTCTTCTTCTTCTTCTTCTTCTTCTTCTTCTACACGCAAGGCAGTGCCCCACTGCCTCTTGGGGTGCTTGCTTGTGACCCACTTCTGGGCCGCTCTTCCTTCCAACACAAGATTGAAGACTTTTTTTTTTGCGCCCTTTAAACGTAATATTGATATCCCTCATATAGATATTGTGGGGGCTGCTACCTTTATTTTCGTTTTTAAAACCAAAAGCAATGAGAGCAGCACATGCAAGATGGATATATTGATATTACACTTAAAGGGCTCAGTAAAAGCCCTCAATCTTGCGTCGGAAGGGGGAGCGACCCGGAAGGAGCAAAACCCTGAAGCGAGGGGGAAATAGCGGGGTTTCCCCGCTCTCGCTAATCGCAGGTCTTCCGGGATCTTAGGCGCCTTCAAGGAGGATATCATCAGTGCAGAAATCTCTGCCCCGGAGGAAACTTACCCCCTCTGTAGGGCCGAGCACCAGTGATTAATCTGCCAGAGGCTGTTTGCTCTCTTAGTTCAGTGCAAGGCAAAAAGCAGTAGATCTGTTTCCCTGTGTAGCTAAGTAGCGAAAGAATAAGGTTTCCAAATGGCCTGAAGAAAAATCTCCGTAATAGTGGCTTTGAAGGGGTTGTTATTTAGCAATAATATTTACTTCTATGCTGTGAAAAGCTTCATCTGCCCAAACTGACCTGGGAGTCGCTTCACATCAGGTTGGATTAAAAAAGAAAATCAAGCATGCATTCGTATAAAAATAAAACCTTCATCTGGTTGTAAGTACTAAGATGATACCAGCAAGAATGAGCCTTGGTGTTAAAAAAACAAACAAACCACGATTTAAATCAGGTCTTGCTGACTGGTGATTTAAATTGTGATTCGAATTGATTTGACGTAAATCAAAGCCACCCTGCTATGCGTTGATGTTCGGCCGAGCTGATAAAGGCTCTCTGTTCATAAATGAAATTTTGTTTAACGTGTTAGGGAAGGGATGACTATGGGAAGCTTTAATATCAACAGGCCGTTTCCTAGTATTCTCGAGAACCAGTATAATGTTGTAGCGCTGACAACAATGTACTCCTTACGAAGAGTTCATAATATTTATTGACTGTCAAGTCACAGTTGACTTGCAGTAATCTTATTCAGAGGTGGTTTGCCATTACCTGATTCTGCCTCGTGCCTCTGGACTTCCTTGTAGGTTTCCCATCCCGGTACCTAGCTAAGCCGACCATACTTCGCTTCCAAGATCTGGGGTTAGTCTGGGAAATCAGAGGTAAAAACCGTCCACTTATGGAAGATACAGCTATCATTGGCTATCAGCGGTGGGACGTGGCTTGTTGCAGCCGACGTACGGCTGCCCTGTAGAGTTTTCAAGTCAACAGATGTGGTTTGCCATTGCCTGCTTCCATATCACAACCCTGGTATGCCTTGGTGGTCTCCCATCCAAATGCTACTCAGTCAGGGCCAACCAGAGGTGGGATCCAGCAGGTTCTCACAGGTTCCCGAGAGTAGGTTACTAATGATTTGTGTGTGCCGAGAGGGGGTTACTAATTGGTGATTTTGCCACGTGATTTTTGCCTTAGTTACGCCCCTCCTTTCAGCAGTAGCGCGCAGAACTTGAAGCAGTCTAGCAGGAGGTGCACCGGCGTGCGTGGCAGACTGCGCCTGCATGCATTCGTTTCCCACCCAAGGACCGGCGCAGCGGCTGCGTCCTTGCCACAGCCCCACCCAGGAGTGCCCCGCCCCTGGAATGGCCGGTCTCGCCCCGTCATGCCCCGCCCAGACCCATTGGCGCTACGCCAGAGTTTGAATCCCACCACCATGGGAACCTGTTACTAAAATTTTTGGATCCCACCACTGGGGCCAACCCTTAGCTAGCCTGGGCTATCCAGGTCAAGGCATAGTGGGATTTTATCTCTAAGGGCCCTTCCGCACATACAGAATAATGCACTTTCAATCCACTTTCAGTGCACTTTGCAGCTGGATTTGACTGTGCAAAATAGCAAAATCCACTTCCAAACAGTTGTGAAAGCGGATTGAAAGTGCATTGTTCTGCACGTACGGGAGGGGCCTAAGAAAACATGCAGCCAATCAGGTTGCGTGTTAATTGCAGAATAATTCTGTATAAGATGAGATTGAAGCTTGGGGAAAGCCGATAAAGAAGGTCTCTGGTTAGTTTCTAGCGGGGCGGGGGGCGGGGGGGGGAGAATGTCAAAAACGGCATGTTTAAGAATAGGCGCAGATTTCAGGCAATGCTTTTTTTATAGAACGGAGAGGAAAGTTATTCCGTACTAATTGCTAGGTGTCAAGCCACTACTGAAAAGCAAGACTGTAGATAGCAGCAGTGGCGTAGGAGGTTAAAAGCTCATGTATTTAATCTGGAGGAACCAGGTTTGATTCCCCGCTCTGCCGCCTGAGCTGTGGAGGCTTATCTGGGGAATTCAGATTAGCCTGGGCACTCCCACACACGCCAGCTGGGTGACCTTGGGCTAGTCACAGCTTCTCGGAGGTCTCTCAGCCCCACCCACCTCACAGAGTGTTTGTTGTGAGGGGGGAAGGGCAAGGAGATTGTAAGCCCCTTTGAGTCTCCTACAGGAGAGAAAAGGGGGATATAAATCCAAACTCCTCCTCCTCCTCCTCCTCCTCCTCCTCCTCCTCCTCCTCCTCCTCCTCTTCTTCTTCTTCTTCTTCTTCTTCTTCTTCTTCTTCTTCTTCTTCTTCTTCTTCTTCTTCTTCTTCTTCTTCAAATGATATTGTTCCTAAAACCCTGAATACTACCCCCACTCCAAAAAATTATCCAATGCCATTAATTTACCAATCTCACAGATTTTGGACTATTTTACTTTTTAGTGCATACAGGCAGTGTTTGGATTCAGCAGGTTCGCACCACTTCGGCAGAACTGGTTGCTAAAATGGCGCTTGTAAACAACCAGTTGTTAAATTATTTGAATCCCCCTCACCAGAACCGGTCGTTAAATTATTTGAATCCCACCACTGCATACAGGGTAGGGGTTGGTTGCAGAATCGCACCAAACAATTTGATGCCCGTGTGGCATCGGAATTAGAGATCAGGATCTGGGAGGCCTACATTTGAATTACCACTCTGCCGTGGAAACTTACCTGGATGTCCTTGGACCAGATTCACAGCCTAGCCTACCTCACAGGACTATTGTGTGGATAAGATGGGGGAAAGGAGAATGACATCAGTCGCGTCGGGGAGGAAGGCGGGTTATGAATGAAGCGAGTAAATAAATACATAAAATTGCCAAGTCAGGCAGAAAAGTTTTCTTGGCAGGGAGACTTTTGTGCAGAGGAATGCTCAATGAGCCACCCCCAATCCAACAGAGGAACCATTTTACTCTCTACTCGCTGCTGTTTCGTGAAGTAAGCCACACTCTACTGATTTTGGTTTTGCTTTTCGGAGCTTGTCCGCTAGCAAGCCCCAGGATTTCTCTGCTTCTGTTCAAGAGGAAACGGAAGCTGACTGCGCCCATGGTTCTTTCATTATTATTTTTTTAAGGGAAAAACCCAAGTTCTCAGAAATCTCCCTCCACCTAGTGCATATTTATCTGACCTTTCTCTAACTCGCTTAGGGGTATGAAGACGGTTCCCCACTTTTTATCTTCGCAGCAGCCCTCTGAGGGGAAGGAATTTGGGTTGGTCCATGCTCACTTTGTGAACTTTGGGGCAAATGGTGGGATCTGAACCCAGAACCTCAACTCACAGGAGGCTGCCTTGTGCTGAATAAGACGATTGGCTCGTTGAGTATCGCCTACTTGGACTGGCAGCGGGTCTGCAGGGTTTCAGGCAGAGAAGGGTCTTTCATAAAATCATAGAATTGTAGAGTTGGAAGAGACCCCAAGGGTCATCAAGTCTGACCCCCTGCCATGCAGGAACACACAATCAAAGCACTCTTGACAGATGGCCATCCAGCCTCTCTTTAAAAACCTCCAAAGAAGGAGACTCCACCGCTCTCCAAGAGAATTCCACTGTCGAACAGCCCTGACAGTCAGGACGTTTTTCCTGATGTCCAGGTGGAATCTCTTTTCCTTCACCTTGAACCCATTACTCCTTGAACCCATTGAAGTCGGCCCGCGAGGGTCGCAAGGAAGAGGCGAGACGCAGCGATATCATCCGGTGGAGAGAGCCAAAGGCAGGAAGCGTGATCCGTGGATCTGGCTACTCTGCCATAGTTTGGTCCCTGGCACCTTTTATTAGGGTTTGCCGAGAGGCGGGTCGGGAGGCGGGAGAGCGGGAGAATATTGTACAGTACATGACTCATGGGGCTGCGTACGTGAGAGAGGAAACGTTCCTGTCCGGGCCTAATCCATACCTGGGGGTATGCACCCCTTTGTCCCTTTGTCTGGGGCATCTTGTGACAGTGAGTCAGGCATCTCATGACCTATGACTCATGGGGGTCTTGTGACAGGTGGGCGTGTGCGCCCAGAAGGGCACAGATGGCACGGGCATTCCTGCGCTCTGTCTGAGGCCCTGCTGGGTTCGCAGGGCTCATCCCTGCAACCCATTACTTTCACATCACCTGCTTCCTGGTCTTTTTAATTGGAGATACCAGGGCTCGAACCTGGGACCTTTGGCACGCCAAGCACCTATCTTCCAGCGAGCCTCTCTGACGTGCCACATCAGCTCCTGAATCTCAGCTGGTGCTCTACTTTGAGGCAAATGAAGGGTTGGCGGATGTGAGAGTCGAGATTGCGGCATTGAGTTTCTTGGAGGAAAGGTGGCGTTCGACTGCGTGAGGAGCTGGTGAATGCTGACCTTGCTTCTACCGGATACGGTACCTTGAGCATTCCTGATAAACAGAAGGATTTGTGTCGAAGCGCATGCTTCTTAAGGCAACCTTGGATCAGAGCGGGCAACTGGACTTGAGGCTGCAAATATTTGAGTCGCTAGCGGTTCCGCTGGGCCAGCAAGACAGAAATGTTCCGCTGAGCCTTTGGTTGGGGCCACCCGCTGTCCCTTATTTCATCTTGCTGGCCTCCCAGTCACCAACCCTGACCCCCCCGCCCCCACTTTTAGTTTGTTTTGTTCTCCCAGCGTGGTGTAGTGGTTAAAAGCAGGGGGATTCTAATCCGGAGAACCGGGTTTGATTCCCCACTCCTCCACCTGAGTGGCAGAGGCTTATCTGGTAAATCAGATTCAACTCCCCCTTAGTGGCCCACTTTCCCAGAGAATCCTCCGCCAGCGTGGTGTGGTGGTTAAGAGCAGGTGCACTCTAGTCTGGGGAACCGCGTTTGATTCCCCGCTGCCACTTGAGCTGTGGAGGCTTTATCTGGTGAACCAGATTGGCTTGTGCACTCCAGCACATGCCAGCTGGGTGACCTTGGGCAAGTCACAAGTTCTCTTCGGAGCTCTCTCAGCCCAACCCACCTGAGAGGGTGTTTGTTGTTTGGGGGGGGGGAGAAGAGAAAGGAGATTGTAAGCCCCTTTGAGTCTCTCTACAGGACTCCCACATTCCTGCTGGGCGACCTTGGGCTAGTCACAGTTCTCTCTGAACTCTCTCAGCCCCACCTACCTCGCAGGGTGTTTGTTGTGGGGAAAGGAGATCATAGGCCACCTTGAATCTCCTTACAGGAGAGGAAGGTGGGATATAAATCCAAACTCCTCCTCCTTCTTCTCCGTCTCCTCCTCCTCTGCCGGAGGAGGCGGATGAAAAGTTAGATGGGGAGATGTACAGTATTGATTGAATTGGATATTGCTATTCAATCGCCACCAAGAGATTTTATGCAGGTTTTAGTTGTACCAACTTTATTGTAATTTCATTGAAATTTATTATGTTATTTTAATCTTTGAGCCCGATCCTGATTGGGAATGGGCGGGATATAAATCTAACCAAATCAAATAAATACTGTTCTTAAAGAGCGTCATGGGTTAATCTGCACCTTATAACCAGCAGCCGATTGTGGACTAGCTGAAGTTTCCAGATAGACTTCAAGGGCAGTCCCATGTGGAGTGCTTTACAGTTGTCAAGCTTGCAAGGTGTCAAGGCTTGAATGGTGGTGCCCTTTGGTTCCAGGAGCTGATGCACTAGTTATGGGGATAGTCAAACGGGGACATGAATCCCCCATAACCAGAGGTGGGATCCAGCAGGTTCTCACCAGTTCCCGAGAGTGGGTTACTAATTATTTGTGTGTGCCGAGAGGGGGTTACTAATTGGGTCCGCTTTTCTGCCTCCACGCCCTCGCCTCCCCGAGAGGCATCCTGCCTTTGAACGTGAAGGTTCCATATAGCAATTGCGACTGATAATGTAACTCCCTGAACTGGGTTGATCCCTTTCAGATACTGCAATTCATGGATTCTCAGCCTTTCGTACCTTTTATCTCACCAGTCTCTATCAAAGAACCTGTGTGTTTCACCATTGCTGTGTTCAGATTTGTGAGTTGGGGCATTTTCTATAATGTGATGATGATTTAGAAATGACATGGTGCAAAAAAAAACATTTGGGGTCGTGGTGGGGTGGCTGCCCATGGGGGGGGGGGGCATCCAACTCAGGTTTTGCCCAGGGCTCAGGTTTGCCTAGGTACGCCTCTGCCCCCTTTGCTGAGGGGGGGCTGGCGAGGGAACCTGTTACTAAAGTTTTTGCATCCCACCACTGCCCATAACAGCCCCCCAGCGAGATGTATCCACTGTGTTGGGGGCAGGGAGCGGCCAACAGGAATAACATGGAGTAATTCAGTCATTTTATGCTACTCTGTGAGTGATGACCGAACTAAGGTAGCATTTTGTAGCATTACATAACCCTTCTGCGCCATTTAGCTGTGTGTCTCATCCGTTCGTAATCATCTGCAAATGTCTCTTCAGCTGTTAAGAAGTCTCGATTAACTGAATTGGTGAATAAGTCTGTTGTCTCAGAGGGATGAAAATAATATTTGAAAAAGGAAGAGGGGGGGAGGGGGGAAACTTACGCAAACACAGGGAAACTTTCCCGGAATAACTACAGTTGAGTAAGAGAAGAAATCCCCAGGAAATAACCATCACTTCAGTTTGCAGGACAGGTGACCGCTGACATCACATCCAGTTCGGAAGACGGCATTGGTTCAGGACCAAGTTGTGACTTTCGCTTTTGTAGGGTTCCCTTCCAGTACTGACACTATGCACACACTGTATCCAACGCTATCCACCCAGAAATTTTGAAATAATTCACAAAGGAGCCCTCAGATTAGCCAGTGGGGGGGTAGAAGATGTAGAGCAGAGGAGTTTGGATTTATACCCCCACCACCAGCAGTGGCGTAGTGGCTAAGAGCAGGTGCACTCTGATCTGGAGGAACCGAGTTTGATTCCCAGCTCTGCCACCTGAGCTGCGGAGGCTTATCTGGGGAATTCAGATTAGCTTGTGCACTCCCACACACGCCAGCTGGGTGACCTTAGGCTAGTCACAGCTTTTCAGAGTTCTCTCAGCCTCACCCACCTCACAGGGTGTTTGTTGTGAGGGGGGAAGGGCAAGGAGATTGTCAGCCCCTTTGAGTCTCCTACAGGAGAGAAAGGGGGTTATAAATCCAAACTCTTCTCCTCCTCCTCCTCCTCCTCCTGCAAGGGGACTCAAAGGGGCTTACAAACTTATTTCCCTTCATCTCTGCACAAGAGACACCTTGTGAGGTAGGTGGGGCTGAGAGAGTTTGGAGCGGACTTTGACCAGCCCAAGGTCACCCAGCAGGAGTGGGGAAACAAATATAGTTCACCAGATAAGAGTCTGTCGCTCATGTGGAAGAGCAAGGAATCAAACCCTGTTCTCCAGATTAGAGTCCACCTGCTCTTAACCACTACACGGTGCTGGATCTCGAAGTGTAGTGGTTAAGAGTGTCCGATTAGTATTTGGGAGATGCAGGTTCAAATCCCCATTCATGCTATGGTATCTCGCTGGATGACCTTGGGCCAGTCACACTCACAAAGAAAAACCTACCTCAAAGGGTTGTAGTGAGGATAAAATGGAAGAGGGGACAATAATGTTCGCCAGCAGTGGCGTAGGAGGTTATAAGAGCTTGTGTATCTAATCTGGAGGATTTAATCTGGGGAATTCAGAGTAGCCTGTGCACTCCCACACATGCCAGCTGGATGACCTTGGGCTAGTCACAGCTTCTCGGAGCTCTCTCAGCCCCACCTACCTCACAGGGTGTTTGTTGTGAGGGGGGAAGGGCAAGGAGATTGTAAGCCCCTTTGAGTCTCCTGCAGGAGAGAAAGGGGGGATATAAATCCAAACTCTTCTTCTTCTTCTTCTTCTTTGAGTCCCCAACTGGGGAAAAAGGCAGGATGTGAATGAAACAAATAAATAGAATTGTATATTAGTAAATTGAATTGATATTGAGCCTGGTGTTTGTATCTTGGCCCTGGCTTGAAATTGGAGGCTCTCTGAACAACCTGGGTTGTACCCAGTGGTGGGATCCAAAAATTTTAGTAACAGGTTCCCATGGTGGTGGGATTCAAACAGTGGCGTAGCGCCAATGGGGCTGGGCGGGGCACGACGGGGGCGTGACCGGGCATTCCGGGGGCGGGGCATTGCTGGGCAGGGCTGTGGCAAGGACGCAGCCGCTGCGCCGGTCCTTGGGCGGGAAACGAATGCACGCAGGCGCAGGCTGCCACGCACGCCGGTGCACCTCCTGCTAGACTGCTTCAAGTTCTGTGCGCTACTGCTGAGAGGAGGGGTGTAACTAAGGCAAAAATCACGTGGCAAAATCACCAATTAGTAACCCCCTCTTGGCACACACAAATAATTAGTAACCTACTCTCGGAAACCTGTGAGGACCTGCTGGATCCCACCTCTGGTTGTACCCAACGAAGGACGTGTGAATCTTGATTAGAAATTCAGATTTGACAGAAGGAAGGAAGCTAGCTAGCTAGTGCAGCCTGGGCAACTACAGTTGTAGCAACATTGCTGTGTACAGTTGGCAGGAAGGTTAACAGGGTTCCGGCATCTACAAAAACCATGTCGAAGAAAAATAATTTTAGCACATATTGCCTGTCTTGCCAGAGTGAGAAACAGATCATGATCCCCTGTTCCGCTTGTCTAAAATGACAGGAATTTTATTCTTCTTTATAGCCAGTTTGCCTTGGAATGCTTCATGGTACGGATTGTGTTCATTCTAGGCCTCAATTGCCACATTGGTTTGCCTTCACGATAAGGTAGGCTGACCAGCCGTCCCGCTTTTGGCGGGACAGTCCCGCCTTCGCACAATTTGTCCCGCGTCCCGCGGGTTCCTTCCATTGTCCCGATTTTTGGGAGGCTGCCGCACTGCCTTCTGGGGCGCAAGGCAGTGCGGCAGCCTCCCGCGCGCGCGGCTGCAGGAGCGCACTGCCTTCTGGGGCGCTGCCATTTCCCGCCCTGTGACAGGGCAGGAAACGGCAGCGCCCCAGAAGGCAGTGCGCTCCTGTGACTGCGCGCGCACGCGGCCGCAGGAGCACGGCCTTCTGGGGCGCTGCTGTTTCGGCAGGAAACGGCAGCGCCCCAGAAGGCAGTGTGCTCCTGCGGCTGCGTGCGTGCACAGCCGCCTACCCCCGTCCCAGGTTCACAAGGTGACCATCTGGTCACCTTACGATAAGGGCAAAACATGCCATCGTGTGGGAGAGCCTGTGGAGTGTGGTGGTTAGTGTATCAGATTAGGACCTAGGAAATCCAGGATCGAATCTCCAGTCATGCCATGAAAACTTGCTGGGCGACCATGGGTGAGTCATGCATTCTCAGTCCTGACCCTGGTCAGTACTTGGATAGACGACCTTCAAGCAGTGGTGGGATTCAGCCGATTCGCACCACTTCGGCAGAACTGGTTGTTAAAATGGTGCTTGTAAACAAACAGTTGTTAAATTATTTAAATCCCACCACTGGAACCGGTTGTTAAATTATTTGAATCCCACCGTTGCCCCCAAGGAATACCAGGGCCATGACGCAGAGGCAGACAATGGTACATCTCTTTGCCTTGAAAACCCTACGAGTTCACCACAGGAAAAGAAATTCCACCCAACATTAGGAAGAACCTCCTGACAGTCAGAAGAAGAGGAAGAAGAGGAAGAGTAGTAGTAGTAGTAGTAGTAGTAGTAGTAGTAGTTTTGGATTTATATCCCCCCTTTCTCTCCTGCAGGAGACTCAAAGGGGCTTACAATCTCCTTGCCCTTCCCCCCTCACAACAAACACCCTGTGAGGTGGGTGGGGCTGAGAGAGCTCCGAGAAGCTGTGACTATCCCAAGGTCACCCAGCTGGCGTGTGTGGGAGTGCACAGGCTAATCTGAATTCCCCAGATAAGCCTCCACAGTTCAGGCGGCAGAGCGGGGAATCAAACCCGGTTCCTCCAGATTAGATACACGAGCTCTTAACCTCCTACGCCACTGCTGCTCCTGTTTAGCAGTGGAATATGCTGCCTCAGAGTGTGGTGGCGTCTCCTTCTTTGGAGGTTTTTAAGCAGAGACTGGACGGCCATCGGTCAGGAATGTTTCGGTTGTGCCTCCCTGTATTGCTGGGGGGTTGGACTGGACGGCCCGTGTGGTCTCTTCCATGATTCTATGCCACAATTCAGCTGTGACTTCATCCCCACCCCCCCACCCCAAATGCCATCAGAAGTCACAGCTAACTCAGGGCGATCCCGTGAAGTTTCACCTCAGGGTTTTTCAAGGCAGAAGATGAGCTGAGGTGGTTTCCCATTTCCTCCCCGCTTGGGGGTGTCCCATCTGAGGGCTAAACCTGCTTAGTTTACAACCTCTGATGAAATCAGGCCTAGCGTGCGCTGTTAAGGCTGCTCGCCCATTTCATACTGTGACCTGGATGGTCCAGGCTAGCCCGATCTTGTCAGAGCTCGGAAGCTAAGCAGGGTTGGCCCTGGTTAGTACTTGGATGGGAGACCACCACGGAAGTCCAGGGTTGCTATGCAGAGGCGGGCAATGGCCAGCCATCCCTGATCATGTCTTGCCTTGAAACTCCTACGGGTTGCCATGAGTTCGCTGCGACTAGACTGCACTTTATTTATTTATTTATTTATTTATTTATTTAGGCTTATATACCGCCCAACCCCCAAAGGGCTCTGGGCGGTGAACAACATAAGATTCAGTACAAAAAACATAAAATCAAATATAATTTAACCACTAAATACATAAGCTAAAAGCAGCAATTCATACATAATACAGCAATGTAATATAACAATGCCCGCTAAATCCCTCTTAGACCCTCCCAAGAGGGGAGAGAAAAAAGGGTGGGTCCTACAGGTGGGAGTGGACCCTGTACATAAGATAGGGAGGGGGGCAATTTCAGTATCTGGACACTCCAAAGGCCCGGTGGAACAAGGTCCCGCAGGGCCCGGACAGCTGGAGGAAGAGTGTTCCACCAGGCAGGGGCCAGGGCTGTAAAGGTCCTGGCCCGAGTGGAGGCCAGCCGCATCATCGAGGGGCCAGGGACTGTCAGCAAGTTGGCCTCCGCTGAGCGCAGAGGCCTAGTAGGGACATATGGGGTAACTTTCCACCAGCATTAACATGGGTCAACCCTGACTGACCCAGACAATCCAGGCGAGCTTGATATCAGTTCTCAGAAGGGACGCGGGGTCAGTCCTGGTTAGTGCTTGGAGGGGAGACCACCAAGTCCAGGGTTGCTATGCAGAGGTAGACTGAGGCAAACCACCTCTCTTTGTCTATTGCAGGGGTCTTCAACCTGTGGCTCTCCAGAGGTTCATGGACTACAATTCCCATCAGCCCCTGCCAGCATGCCATGCTGGCAGGGGCTGATGGGAATTGTAGTCCATGAACCTCTGGAGAACCACAGGTTGCAGACCCCTGGTCTATTGCCTTGAAAACCCCATGGGAACTGTGACCTGACCGCCCTTTCCTCTGCTTTGCCTTTCAGAATAAAGCCACCAGATTAGCTTTAGTCTAGGAAAATTGTGTTTGTCACCTGTCATTGCTGTTGTAAATGGTGTGCAGTGGTGGGATCCAAAAATTTTAGTAACAGGTTCCCATCGTGGTGGGATTCAAACTGTGGCGTAGCGCTAATGGGGCTGGGCGTGGCACGGCGGGGGCGTGGCCGGGCATTCCAGAGGCGGGGCATTCCTGGGCGGGGCTGTGGCAAGGACGCAGCCGCTGCGCCGGTCCTTGGGCGGGAAACGAATGCACGCAGGCGCAGGCTGCCACGCACTCCAGCGCACCTCCTGCTAGACTGCTTCAAGTTCTGCGCGCTACTGCTGAGAGGAGGGGCGTCACTAAGGCAAAAATCACGTGGCAAAATCACCAATTAGTCACCCCCTCTTGGCACACACAAATAATGAGTAACCTACTCTTGGGAACCTGTGAGAACCTGCTGGATCCCACCTCTGCCGGTGTGCCTGCCTTGCCACATGTATTTCAGGGGCGGGTTTAGGTTTGTTGGAGGAAATTCTTTTGCTTAACAGGTTGATTACATTAAACAGGCACGGATAATGGTTTAATGACATGCACTTGGCAAGTGCCGATTTAGAGAGGACGTTTTTATGATTTCGAATAATTAAATGGACCACTTGACCAGGAAGTGAGCGAGCGAAAACAAGCAATCCCTTAATGCGGAGCGGCCAGGGTTAGAACGGCACGGCGGGATGAATCACTTGGAAAGGCGGGGATGACGACAGCACCCCAATCAAGATATTTTCCAGTTTGCGAGCCAAAGTAGAGATTGAATAACTTTGGGTCCTTCACTTGCGAAAAGCCAACAGATCCCGGCTGCCAAGCTTGTTAGTTTAATGGCCGTGGACTTAATCACCAAATAGAAATGTAAAGGTCTCTTGGTGAGGCCCAGATAATGTATGAGCTAGCAGAGGTGCTGTTTGATAGCTCGTTCTAGCACCCAGAGGTATTCTGCACATGCAGAATAATGGATTTTTAATCCACTTTCAATGTACTTTGCAGCTGGATTTTACTGTGCGGAATAGCAAAATTCACTTTCAAACAATTGTGAAAGTGGATTGAATTCCAAATCATTTTCAAGGTGTTGGTATGGACCTTTAAGGCCTTGTGCGGCCTGGGACCTCCGTACCTGCGGGACCGTCTTGCCCCATATGCCCCAAATCTGCGTTCAGCAGAGGCCAACTTACTGGTGATCCCTGGCCCCTCAATGATGCGGCTGGCCTTTTACAGCTCTGGCCCCTGCCTGGTGGAACAGTCTAACTCCAGCTACGCGGGCCCTGCGGGATCTTAATGACTTTCACAGGGCCTGCAAGATGGAGCTGTTCCACCGGGCCTTTGGGGAGTCCGGCCGCTGATGCCCCCCCCCTTTATAACATCTGTGGACCCTGCCGTCCCCTTTCCCCCCCTTCTTTTCTCAGGGGATTTATTAGTAGGACGCCATCGGTATATCTGATGTTAGGACGCTGCATTTTTAATGGGGTTGGTTTTAATATATATAGAGCCACTATTTAATGATTTATTTAAATCTCGATATTATTGATTTTATCTGTGCTCTATCTATTTGTTTGTTCACCGCCCTGAGGCCTCCGGGGGAGGGCGGTTTATAAATATAATAAATAATAATAATAATTATTATTATTATTATTCTGCATGTGCGGAAGGGGCCAAAGCCAGGAGAAGACATTGGCCACCTTTTAAAGAATGTATGAATCAGTTGTAGCCACCGGAATAGTTAGCTGAGCGGAAGCTTGTCAGAGCGAGGAAGCTAAACCACACTTATTACTTGGATGGGGGACCATCCAGGGGGGTTGCCGTGAAGAGGAAAGCAACAGCAAACCACTTTTGCTCATCTCTTGCCTTGAAAACCCTCGGAGGAGTTGCCATGATTGCAACATAACGGCCTTTTAAGTACTTGTTCTTTTTAGCAGCCTGAACAGCCCAGACTATACTCTGTCCCACATAAAGATGATAGTAAATTGTATATTTCTCTGCCACAGAACAAAGCATGCCAGGCCTTCTTTGTTTGAATGCTCTGGGTGGGTCCTAGCCAGAGGTGGGATCCAACCAGTTCTCTCCACGTCTCTAGAAGCGGTTACTAATTTTTTCTGAGTGCCGAGAAGGGGTTACTAAAGCAACCTCCCTGCCCAATGGGGACTGGAGGTGCGTGTGTGCGGCGGCGCCACTGTTTGAATCCCACCACCATCAGAACCTGTTATTAAAATTTTGGGATCCCACCACTGGTCCTAGCCTGCTCCTAGCCGTTCTCCCTCCCCTCCCCCCATATTGGTTTGAAAATATATTTTGGCATAAACACTCTTGTATAAAAGCACCATGTTCAGTAGTACACAAAATAATGGTTTTGACAAAAGCAGCGTGTACAAATGAATGTTAATTCTCATATTCATCTGGGACTATATTCTAATGCGGAACCACGCAACTTTCTCGACCGCTGCACCTCAGCTGACCAAACGGTCATCTTTCTGGGGAACATAGTCAGATCTTGGAAGCTAAGCAGGGTTGAGTATGGTTAGCACTTAGATGGGAATCAGGGATGCCACACAGAGGAAGGCAATGGCAAACTGGAAACTCCCATTTTGGATTCCCCACATGGTTTCACTAGGGTCCAATCACACTGAACTACCTTGCAGAGTTGTTGTTGAAAGATCCTCAGGAAATAGATAGCAGTGTTACCTGCATGTTGCCAAAGAGGTTTGCAGTTTAGGTGAGGTTTTTTCGCTGCTGTCTTGATGGACAAGGTTTTTATTCAAGGAACTCACAGTGTTGGGCGCGGTTCCTTCCCCTCATTTCATCCTTGCAACAACCCTGCGAGGGAGGTCAAGCAGAAAGAGCTTGAGCCACAAAGCGGAGCAAAGTCTCCTGAACCTGAGTCTGGTATGCTTACATCACACGAGGCTTTTTAGTTTACACTTCCTTCTTCCAAGCCCCCAGATTATTATCCTGTGATGTAAGTCTTCCTAACTTGGCATCCTTTCCTCGATAACTTTGCGGAGTTGCCCAACAGCTAATATTTAGTCACTTAAATGATTTATAAACAGCGGCTCTCCGCCAATGACTCTGGAGGTCATTCGTGATACAGGACAGTGACGCAAATAGATCTGGAAGGGAGGAAGTCCCGCTCGGAAAGGTACAGCTGCTAAAAACGGAAATCGGTAAAAGGCCAACAGAGCCGTCGGGCCTTCTGACAAACCAGCGGATAAAAGTACACAGGGGCACCCATCAGAGAGCGAACGGGAAAGTGTGAATACCAGGGACGGTCGGAGCTCAAGCAAACCTGTGCTGGCCAGTGGGGAACAGACTAAAGGCAATGGTGGGATCCAAAAATTTTAATAACAGGTTCCCATGGTGGTGGGATTCAAACAGTGGCGTAGCGCCAATGGGGCTGGGCGGGGCGTGACGGGGGCGGGGGCAAGCATTCTGGGGGCGGGGCATTAATAATTTCTCTGTTACTGTAAAAAACTCTTACTGTAAAAAAAAGTTCCTAATTTCCAGCTGGTATCTTTCTGTCCATAATTTAAACTCATTCTAGCAAGTCCTATCGTCTACTGCCAACAGAAACAACTACTTCTCCTCCAATTGACTGCCTGTCAAATACTTAATACTTTCAAATACTTAATTTTGTTTCTAGAAATCAAAAGAAGGATACTTTCCTGAAACAAGGAACTTTACCATATTTCTAAAACATGTTTTTAAAACAGCCCAAAAGGGAGAATTATCTCCCGTTTTCTACCTTCGCTAACCAGCCACATGGGAAACAACAGGACTTTGTGATTTTTGGACTTAATGGAATTTCTAACAGAAAAGCGGACCCAATTAGTAAACCCCTCTCGGCACACACAAATAATTAGTAACCCACTCTCGGGAACGGGTGAGAACCTGCTGGATCCCACCTCTGACTAAAGGGAAACCCTTCTCCACTCAAAGGGTAATGAACTTGTAGAATTCAGTGCCCACTCGTGGTGGGGGCCACTGGTTTGCGTGTTGTGAAGTGCTGCTTTCAAGCTGCAGCTGACTTATGGTGACCCCTCAAGGAGTTTTCAGGGCAAGAGACGTTCAGAGGTGACCCTTAGCTTCTGAGATCTGACAAGTTCTGGCTAGCCCGGACTATCCAGATCAGGGCAGCCTCTGGTTTAGTCGTCTGTGAACGGGGTTCAAATAAATCCTGGGAAGAGAGGTTCGCCAATGGCCACGGTGACTAAATGGAACTTCCGTGTTCAGGAGCAGTATAACTGCATATCCATGCCACAACATCAGGGGGCGTTTTGGCCTTCGAGTTCTGCTTGTGAGCTGGTTTGGACAGTGGGGGAAACAGGGTGGTGAGGACCACTGGTCCTGGCCAGCACAGCCATGCTTAAGTTTATTTATTTATTTATTAAACTCATAGACCGCCCTTCCCCGAAGGGATCAGGGCAGTGAACAACCACAGTAAACAAAGCATTAAAACCTTGGTGAGTTCCGCAGGGCCTGTAAGACGGAGCTATTCCACCGGGCTTTTGGAGGGGCCGGCTGCAGTTCCATCGCCCCCCACTGAAATCAAAGCTGCCTGTCTGGACCACCTTGGTTGGGCCCTCGTTCCATCCTGGGCCCTGCCTACCTCCTCCCCTTCTTCTTTTTTCTTGGCCTTTTAGATCGGGCGCCTGCGTGTGTATGTTTTACACAATTTTTGTTGCTTTAATTTACTTATTGTTATTAACTGCTGCTGTGTTTTAATTGGATTTAGTTTTATACTGTATTAAATTGCTGTTGGACACAGCCATGTTGTGAGCCGCCTGGAGCCCTTCGGGGATGAGGCGGCCTATAAATAATAATATTATTATTATTATTATTATTATTATTATTATTATTATTATTATTATTATTATTATTATTATTATTATTATTAATAATAATAATAATAATAATAATAAACACAATAAAACCAGCACAGTGCCCCAATAATTAAAACGGGAACCATATAAATATTAATATCAGATGGTGTCGGACTCCCCCTCCCTCAGAGAATGGCCCTTACCTTTTTTTTAAATTAACCTGACAGTTGGTTCCTGCGCCCGCCCCCCCCGGCCACTCCTCCTCCCACCCTGGCAGTCTGTACCCTGACAGTGTCTTGGCCTCATACAGAAATATATCCCACGGTTCTTGACAGCTTCTTCACACGTTATATGAGACGCCGATTTGCACAGAGTATTTGTCTCCTGATAGGTTGCAATTTAAGGAATTGCATGGCAGGCAGGGGGGCTTCCTTTCCGCCGCTGACCCGCTGTTTTGCTCTGGAATCAATTCACATGTGCTGCCGTCTTCCCGGTACATTGAGAACTCAGTGCTGGGAGAACGAGCCATAATGTAAACTCAGGGCCGCTGCTTTCCACGAAATGCGCTCCTTAATAACAGTGCTTGAGATTGCAACGTGTTCCGTCCGCCCACGCTCGAACTCGGCCCTTCTCCTCCTCATTCAGGGGTTTTGTTTTGGCGGGTTTTCGTTTAACCTTGGACGGCGCGTGGAGCTGCAAAACCGAAGGGGACTGAGCGTTGAATGCAAATGCACTTGTCTTGCCCGTGGAATACATAAATATAAAGCATGCTCAAAGGTCACCGGTTTCCGCTCCGAATCCGCTTCCTGTGCCCCACTTGACAATCTAAAAAAGCATTTCTGAGAAACGCTCTGGTGTTTTTTTTCCTGACTTTGGCAGCCTTGTGGTTCTTTGCAAGATTTTTCTCTCCTTGGGCCGTTCCAAAATCTGCGCTGTCATAGCCTGGATGTGTGATTTTTTTTCCCATCGTTCCTTCTGCTCCCAAACCCAAAGAGTTTGGTTTTGGTTTCGGAAAGGACGGAAGGAAGGAAGGGGAACCGCATGAGGCTGTCAGAGTCCAGCTTCAGTAGTTAGTAGTTAGGAGATCAGGGGGAGGAATCTTGTAGATTATTGGAGAATCCAGTAACTCGGAAATGGAATCCCTTGCAAGGAATACCAAAATTCAGTCCTGGAGACCCATAGGTTCCATGCACAATGAGTGAGCTCGATGCATCTGCGTGATATTGCTACTTGGGCCTTGCCCCAGCGGTGGGATCCAAAAATGTTAGTAACAGGTTCCCATGGTGGTGGGATTCAAACTGTGGCGTAGCGCCAATGGGGCGGGGCAGGGCACGACAGGGGCGTGGCCGGGCATTCCGGGGGCGGGGCAGTGGCAAGGACGCAGCCGCTGCGCCGGTCCTTGGGCAGGAAACGAATGCACGCAGGCGCAGGCTGCCACGCACGCCGGTGCTCCTGCTAGACTGCTTCAAGTTCTGCGCGCTACTGCTGAGAGGAGGGGCGTAACTAAGGCAAAAATCACGTGGCAAAATCACCAATTAGTAACCCCCTCTCGGCACACACAAATAATTAGTAACCTACTCTCGGGAACCCGTGAGAACCTGCTGGATCCCACCTCTGCCTTGCCCCTGTTGGGAGGGATTGTTCTCCATCTTTGTTTTATAAGTCATTGGCATTTTCCAGGGGTCCTCAATATGGTGCCGGTGGGCACAATGGCATCCACACCCCTTTCCTGGCACTCTTCCAAGTGTTTTTAGAAAGTGGGTGAGAACGTCAAGCTCTTGCCTACTCGTGATTGCAGCCACCACCCTATGCCAGGGATTGCAAAGATGCCCAGAGTGGCGCTCCTGGCATATTCTGTCAGTCCAAGTCAGCATAAAACCTGTTCTCTGACGAGGCGGCCCGTTGCAGCCCTTCATGAGTTGCTGCTCCGAACTTGCCTCCTTTCTGCCAGCTTTTGCTAGTGATTGGAACACAAACTCATGCTGAGATGCAGCAAAGCCGGGAAGGCTGCTTGCCGTGTCTCTGCATGAGTCACTGTTCTGGGGGCAGCACATTCTAGTCACGAAGCAGCCCTAAGACAGTCCTGGAGAAGCACTCGTACTCTAAAAGCAATCTTTTTTTTGTGGTGTGGAAGGGAACCGCACCGCCCACGTTAGTTTGGGAAGAGGGGATGCTAACGAGAACTGTCAAAAGTTTTGGGCGAAGACGACTCTGACTCTGGAAAGCTGGCTGAGCTGCTCAGCCCCGTCTGGCTTCTGAGAATTCACTTCGAACTCTGTGTGTTTTGACATTCGGAGAACCCTCCTGGGAGGACTGGATTTTCTCTCTCTTGTTTGCAGCCAACAACCCCCGTCACATGTTTGCTCTGTTTATTTGGGCTGGCCGTTGGTGTCCAGGGAGTTGCGGATGTGTCAACGCAAAACGGATTCTTCTCCCTTGTCGTGATCTGCCTCTTGCGGGAGGATTTAACACGGAGTCGTGGTGACCTGTGCCAGAAATTAGTCTAGGGGTGAGATTGGCTAGGGTTGCGAGGGGGGAAAAGACCCGTAACCACCCCCACAAAAGGCTCCGACCCTTCTAAATAGAGTTGCTGTCTTTTGTTCTTTCCCAGCGGAGGTCCATAGTCAATGCAGGTGGAAGCCCAACTGGTAAAGCTTTTCCCATCGGTGCAGAGAGATGGCGGAGCGTCTGCTTAGCATTCAGAAGAAGAAGAAGAGTTTGGATTTATATCCCCCCTTTCTCTCCTGCAGGAGACTCAAAGGGGCTTACAATCTCCTTGCCCTTCCCCCCGCACAACAAACACCCTGTGAGGTGGGTGGGGCTGAGAGAGCTCCGAGAAGCTGTGACTAGCCCAAGGTCACCCAGCTGGCGTGTGTGGGAGTGCCCAGGCTAATCTGAATTCCCCAGATAAGCCTCCACAGCTCAGGCGGCAGAGCGGGGAATCAAACCCGGTTCCTCCAGATTAGATACACGAGCTCTTAACCTCCTACGCCTAGTGCCTCATTTAATCCTTGCAGCCTCTGGTGAAAGGAATCGGGCCAATAGGAAAGTCCTTTCTATGCAGACAATGGCAAACCACCCCTGTTGGTCTCTTGCCCTGAAAAAACCACGAGGGGGCGCCATCAGGCAGCTGCAACTCAACAACTCTCTCTCCACCGTAATTTGGTTAGTCTTTCATAGGTTTGTCTTTAATTGTCCCGAAAATCTAAGAGTTTGCAAATGGAAAAAGGAATGTTTTAGCCAGGAAAGTTAACCAGTTAACCAGAGGGGTGTTTCCGATAGATGCTACAGCAAGAAAAGCCTGTGTCATTTGTAGCCGCCATTTTCTCTCTTGTTGGAGTCTCTGCAGTCCAGATGTTGGGGGGTGCTGAAATCGGGACCGATCCCCTGCCAGCTAAACACAACGGATCAGAGGAATCCCAGCCTGGCATATGAGATTTAGATAGATAAGAGCAGGTGCACTCTAATCTGGAGAACCGGGTTTGATTCCCTGCTCTGCCACTTGAGCTGTGGAGGCTTATCTGGGGAACTAGATTAGCCTGTGTGCTCCCCACACACGCCATCTGGGTGACCTTGGGCTGGTCACAGTTCTTCCAAGCTCTCTCAACCCCACCCACCTCACAGGGTGTTTGTTGTGAGGAGCGGGGGGAAGGGAAAGGAGATTGTCAGCCCCTTTAAGTCTCCTTACAGGAGAGAAAGGGGGGAAATAAATCCAAACTCTTCTTCTACTTCTTCTTCTAAGTTTTGCTGTTTGGTCAGAATAGGTGTGTGTAAAATACCCATCCAGCCAGTAAGTAATTAATCATATTTTCCATTTTTTACAATCATAATTTTCCTGTTTAGTGGTGGATTGCATGGTTTTTACACATCCTTCTATCTGTTAGAGAATGAGATAGAAAATATTAACAAAGGCTATTTGCTGAAAGGGTCGAAGGAAGAAATAAGGGACAAAGTAAAATTACTATGTGTTCTTTTTTAGTAATGATTAAATAAGACATATTATTTCGATATGTAACTAACAGATTTAACTATAGAGGGGAAGTCAGAGAGAGGGAAGGGAAGAAGGGGGATTAGAAGGTGGGGGGGGTTAATGATTACAGGAGTAGACAAATCTATGTATTAGATATTAAAGTTTTTTTATGTGTTATGTGGAGTAGTGGACCAAACTGCTTTCATTTATTTAGTAATATTATCATGATTATTATTTGCGAATCTGTAAAAAGCGACATGTCTGCTTTTGTCTCGTTTGAAATGCAATAAATATATATTTTTTTAAAGGAAACACATTGGAAAAAAAGAGAATAGGTGTTGGGGTGGGGGGAGAATCACAGTTTATCTGCCCACTTCATGTCTTTTAGGCACTGGAAAGATCGGGCGCTCTGACCTGCACCGACCAGGCTAGCCCTATCTCACCAGATTTTGAAAGCCAACCAGGGTTGGCCCTAGTCATTATTTGGATGGGAGGCCTCTGGGAAACCCCAGGGTCTCTATGCTGAGGTAGGCAATGGCAAACCACCTCCTAGCATCTCTTGCCTTGAAAAGCCTACAGAGTGCCAGGAGCTGAGTATGACTTGATAGCACTTTACACCCACATCAAATTGAGGCGTCTGGGGATGCCCCTCCTCGGCGGTCCGGACTGTTCCTGAATCCAAACAAGACTGCAGAGAAGGATGGAACAGCTGTTAAAAGCACAGAGGTTTCCTGAGCTGTACGAGCACATGAAATCCCTCGCGTTAAGTTTGTGGATTTAATACGTGACATTAATCCGCCCAAGTGAATTCAGACGTGGAGTTTTAAATGGGGGGAATTGAATGTTATTAAATACACGACAGGCTGCAGTGTCGAGGAGTTATCACTAGGTGGACACAAAGACCATGCCGTGATTGTTTCGGCCGTCGTTTCGTTCGCTCTCTCTTTATCTCCCTCTCTCTAGTTTTTCGTAGGTAGCCTCATACCCAGCTTTTGCAAAAGGCGACATTGGCCACATTTGCGAAGGCAAAATAAGGTTGCTCGGTGGTGGTTATTATTTTTGCCATCGAGTCAGAGACGGCTTACAGCGACCCCGTAGGATTTGCAAGGCGATGCGTTCTGAGGTGGTTTGCCGTTGCCTGCCTCCACATCAAGACACTGTTATTCCTTGGAGGTCTCTCCTCTAAATACTAGCCAGGGCCGACTCTGCTTAGCTTCCAAGATCTGTCAGGATCAGGCTATCGGAGCTGCGGTTATGTCTGATCAATAGAAAACTGGGTCGAGTTTCGATGTTACAGACATCTTAATGGGTCTGATTGTGGAACGGCATCCGTTTTCAGAGAAGGCTCTCTTTTTAAAATACAAGCGAATGGTTTTTAAGCCCGTTTCTGAAATTCTTGCATTGTCCTGAGAACTAATTTGGCTTAGTTGATAGAATCTCCGCCTGGAAGACCTTGGGCCAAGCTTCTGCACATTAATGGAACTTAACTTAGGCTGACCAGCCGTCCCGCTTTTGGCGGGACCGTCACGCCTTTAAACAATTTGTCCCGCGTCCCACGGGTTCTGCAAATTGTCCCGATTTTGGGAGGCTGCTGCACTGCCTTCTGGGGCGCAAGGCAGTGCGGCAGCCTCCTGTGCGCCCGGCCGCAGGAGTGCATGGCCTTCTGGGGCTTGCCGTTTGCCGCTCTGTGACAGGGCAGGAAACGGCAAGCCCCAGAAGCCTGTGCGCTTCTGCGGCTGCGCGCACACGCGTCTGCTTCCCCCGTCCCGGATCACAAAGGTGACCGTCTGGTCACCTTAACTTAACTGTATGACTGTGGGCTGGTCACTTTGGCTGATCTCTACCTTGCAAGGTTGTTGTTGAGAGTAAAAAATGGAGAAGGAAGAACCAGTGCTATCCTAAAGTTCGAGAAAGGGGGAAGTAGCATTCCGAAGACCTTTGCGCAGGCGAACGTTCGAGATGGATAGTGGCTCGCATGGTTTACTTCTCTTCTTTTAAGCAAGGCAGGCTTGTGTATACAATTTCCCCTGTGTAATCCTCACAGCAGCACTGTGATCACGGTTTTGAGCCTCCAGAGGGGACCTGGAGATTCCCCTGGGAAAAATGGCCACTTAAGGAAATGGACTTTATTATAGTCCGCGAAAGTCCCTCTCCTCCCAAGACCTCGCCCTCTCCAGACTACGGCCCTACCTCCAAATCTCCTGGAGCTGGAAACCCTACTGTATAGTGCTTCTGACTCTCGATAATAGTTTTCAGCTCTCTTAAAGCTGAACAACAAAAGATCTTTCTCACTGGGAGCAGAGGCATCCATATTTTGTGTCTCATACCAGAACCAAAAGGGGCTCAAAAATAAAATTCCTGGCAACTGTCATTTTTCCCTCCTGGATTAAAATGAGTTACTAGTGATTCATCAGTTAAGATCTTAGTCGGTTCATTAATTAGATGAGCCGTAACGAGATCAGCCACAGAACTGAAAGTCCCCAGTTTGGCTCTTACTTCAACCACAGGGTTTCTTAAAACAGGCCTTTTTCTCAGTCCCCTTTACAGTGTGGTACAGCAAGCCCTGATGAATTTTCTTCAGTGTATTGTCAAAGGCTTTCATGGCTGGAATCACTGGGGTGCTGTGTGGTTTCCGGGCTGTATGGCCGTGTTCTAGCAGCATTCTCTCCTGACGTTTTGCCCGCATCTGTGGCTGGCATCTTCAGAGGATCTGATCAGATCCTCTGAAGATGCCAGCCACAGATGCAGGCGAAACGTCAGGAGAGAATGCTGCTAGAACACGGCCATACAGCCCGGAAACCACACAGCACCCCAATTTTCTTCGGCTTTGTAGCCATCTTAAAAATGTAGGAGCTGGAGTTATTCTTCAGGCCTCTGGGATTTTATATTTTAATGACCATAATTTCTTAGTCTTGCTTCTGAAAAACTGAAGCCTGAATTATTCAGGTTTGTCATTAAAAAAAAGTTGTATTGTTGGGTATATAAAGTATTGTTGGGTATATAAATATGGGGTTGCCCTGGCTGTTATCACATCAAAAAGCTAACCTCTATCCAGTGGTGGGATCCAAAAATTTTAGTAACAGGTTCCCATGGTGGTGGGATTCAAACAGTGGCATAGCACCAATGGGACTGGGCAGGGCACGACGGGGGCGTGGCCGGGCATTCCGCGGGCGGGGCAGTAATAATTTCTCTGTTACTGTAAAAAACTCTTACTGTAAAAAAAAAGTTCCTAATTTCCAGCTGGTATCTTTCTGTCCATAATTTAAACTCATTATAGCAAGTCCTATCGTCTACTGCCAACAGAAACAACGACTTCTCCTCTAATTGACTGCCTGTCCAATACTTAATACTTTCAAATACTTAATTTTTGTTTCTAGAAATCAAAAGAAGGAGACTTTCCTTAAACAAGGAACTTTACCCTATTTCTAAAACATGTTTTTAAAACAGCCCAACAGGGAAAATTATCCCGTTTTCTACCTTCGCTAACCAGTCACATAGGAAACAACAGGACTTTATGATTTTTGGACCTAATGGAATTTCTAATGGAAAAGCCAACCCAATTAGTAATCCTCTCTCGGCACACACAAATAGTTAGTAACCCACTCTCAGGAACTAGTGAGAACCTGCTGGATCCCACCTCTGCCTCTATCCCTCAGGAAAAAACCTCTGCACTTCTACTGATCTTGTATCATTCTTTACCTGATTCCAGATAAAGTAGTTTCAGGTGTCAAGAGTCGGGTTCCCCTGGTCACCAGTGGGGAATGGGTGGGGATTGGAAGGGTTTCCAGATCTAGGGCAGGGTTTCCAGATTCAAGTGTCCAGATCCAGGAGATTTAGAAGTGGGTTCTGGGGAAGACAGGAAGCTCAGTGGGTTAAAATGCCTCAGAGTCCACCATCCAAAGCAGCCGTTTTCTCCAAGGGAACGGATCTCTGTAGTCTGCAGACAATCTGTTGTTCCAGGAGATTTCCAGGTCCCACCTGGAGGCTGGCATCCCCAGTCAAGACATATAGGGCTGCCGCGTTGGTTTTAGAGAGGGCCATTAGCTCCTTCCACTTCCAGGCAGTAGTGGCATCAAGGTCGGGCAGCAGCGTCAATGGGAGGCTGCCCCCTCCAAATCCACCATCTGAAGAGACTACCTTTCCTGGTGTGGTGGTTAAGAGCTGGTGGATTCTAATCTGGAGAACCGGGTTTGATTCCTCCACCTGAGTGGCAGAGGCTTATCTGGTGAACCAGGTGTGTTTCCGCACTCCTACATTCCTGCTGGGTGACCTTGGGCTAGGCACAGTTCTCTCTGAACTCTCTCAGCCTCAGCTACCTCACAAGGTGTCTGTTGTGTGAAGAGGAAGGGAAAGGAGCTGGTAGGCCACCTTGAGTCTCCTTACAGGAGAGAAAGGTGGGGTATAAATCCAAACTACTACTCCTCCTCCTTGGATGAGCCAGTGTGCAAGGCCCCTTCCGCACACACAAAAGAATGCGTTTTCAAACCACTTTCACAACTGTTTGCAAGTGGATTTTGCCATAAGAACATAAGAACTAGCCTGCTGGATCCATCTAGTCCAGCACTCTGCTACTCGCAGTGGCCCACCAGTTGCCTTTCGGAGCTCACGGGCAGGATGTGAAAGCAATGGCCTGCTGCTGCTGCTGCTCCTGAGCACCTGGTCTGCTAAGCCATTTGCAATCTCAGATCAAGGAGGATCAAGATTGGTAGCCATAGATCGACTTCTCCTCCATAAATCTGTCCAAGCCCCTTTTAAAGTTATCCAGGTTAGTGGCCATCACCACCTCCTGTGGCAGCATATTCCAAACACCAATCCCACGTTGTGTGAAGAAGTGTTTCCTTTTATTAATCCTAATTCTTCCCCCCAGCATTTTCAATGAATGCCCCCCTGGTTCTAGTATTGTGAGAAAGAGAGAAAAATGTCTCTCTGTCAACATTTTCTACCCCATGCATAACTTTATAGAATTCATTCTGCACAGCTTCAAAGAGCACTGAAAGCAGTTTGAAAGTGCATTATTCTGCATGTGTGGAATGAGCCCAAGATAAAAAGAATTTCATAAGATCAAGTTGATATAGGTGCCACGAAACCCTGCCACGAAGTATTGCTCCAGACCCCCTCAGGGGATGATTTTGAGAAGTGGGTTGGATAAGCATTTTAGAGCCGGATTTTATAATGCCTTTTCCCTTCGTTTTATTGTGTGTGTTCTCCTTTCAGGTTCAAGGGCAGCTTTGTTGATCTTTTCTCCCAACCATGCCCCGTTCGAACCGGCTGTGTCATCCTGAGGAGTCATCATCAGCCGACTGAGGAGGACGGGAAGTCATCCAGGCCCATGAAGAGCTCCCTGCTGGTTGCCGAGGCAACTGACTACCTGTGGCATCATTAAAAAGGCTGTTGTATGAGGCCTCCCACTCAAGAACAGTTCTACCTTGATCTCCGAGAAAGCTTTTGAACACCTGTCTGGGAAGCTGAGGTCGAAGACTTGCTCTTTCAAGCCGAGGGGAGTCGGTTGGAATTTCATGGGATGTCCAGAGGTTTTCCCAAGTTGGAATCTATTAGCATTTGTTGTGTTGAAACAACACTCTTTCCACTCCATCTCCGGTGGCAACCACTTTTCGGTCCAGAAATAATCTTTGGCTCAAAGACTGCATTTTCTTCTCGGGGGACCCGCAGTTATTTAAACTGTTACCACTGAATGTTCAGGCTGCTCTTGGGAAAATTCGACAACCACTGCTTTCTTGTTCTTTTTACCTCCCACCAGCGGAAATGTGGTTTATCCCTCTGCTTTGTCCTCCCGACAACCCTGTGAGGTAGTTCAGCTGACAGAGAATGGCGGGCCCAGTTAATTTCACGGCCAGGTGGTGATTTGGACCCCCGTCTTCCCTTTTCATCCAACATGGTGGCAACCATACCACAATAACTGACTCTCGCTTAGAGAAGGCCTTTCTGATCTTCGGCCGCTCTTATAATTCACCAGCTCTTTCTTATGCTCAAACTCAATATTTCCAGCCGAGATTCGTGGTTATAGGCATGGAGGGCAATTAACCCCTGTTCCCTTTCACATATATAGAGACTATTACTTCCCATATACAGCCCTCTCTTCAAAAAGTGGGCAATTCCAGTTGGGTCATAATGGCCACCTGCTGTTGCCATGGCCTGTTGCTATGGGCTACCTCAGTGATGCGGCTGATACCAAAACATAACAGCAGCTAGGTGGATCAAATACTGAACACCTCCTCATTTCTGAGGTGGTGACTGAATAAATTGGATTCAGGTCTTCACCTGCAGCCGAGGACCATAATTTCCTGCCATTATACCGATGAACTAAAGGTAAGACCCCGAAATATTCTTATTTTTTTAAAGTTGCGGATGAGAACCAACAGATGTGACCTTTTGGGTCGGTGAAAATGAAGACTGAACTTGAGTCGGAAACCTGGAAGCAGCCAGAAGCTGGTTACTATGCAGAGGATATTTTCAGAATTCAAATTTGGTTCCCTAAACTGGTGTCTGTTTGGGTGGAGCGTGGCGCTTGGTCACCTGAAATCCTTTTAGGTGGGGCTCTTTTTTTTTTTTTTTGATTTTCAATTGAGAGCCAGCATGGTGTAGCGATTAAGAGGGTGGACTCTAATCTGGACAACCGGGTTCGATTCCTCCCCATGAAGCCTGCTGGGTGACCGTGGGCCAGTCACAGTTCTCTCGGAACTCTCACCTGTCTCACAAGGTGACTGTTGCGGGGAGAGGAAGAAGAGAAGGAAAAGAAGAGTTTGGATTTATATCCCTCCTTTCTCTCCTGCAGGAGACTCAAAGGGGCTGACAATCTCCTTGCCCTTCCCCCCTCACAACAAACACCCTGTGAGGTAGGTGGGACTGAGAGAACTCCGAGAAGCTGTGACTAGCCCAAGGTCACCCAGCTGGCGTGTGTGGGAGTGCACAGGCTAATCTGAATCCTGCATATAAGCCTCCACAGCTCAGGCGGCAGAGCTGGGAATCAAACCCGGTTCCTCCAGATTAGATACACGAGCTCTTAACCTCCTACGCCACTGCTGATTATAACCTGCTTTGAGACTCCTTAAGGCAGAGAAAAGCAGTGTATAAAAACCTGCTCTTCTTCTAGTGAGAATCAAGCAAATGCTGAAGAACCATGGCGAACCTTTGGCACTCCAGATGTTATGGACTACAATTCCCATCAGCCCCTTCCAGCATGGCCAGACGACATGCACTGGCGAAATCCCTAGATTGATTCTGCTCTCTGGCTTGCCTTGATGAGGTAGATCCAGGCAAAGGGCTCTTTAATCCAATCAGCTTCAGTTGCTTATGCAAAGCGTTTTTCTCTTTATGCACTTTCCCTGTGTGCACTTTCGCACGCGCTGAACAATGCACTTTAAGTCAACTTTCAACATACGTTAGTGATTGTTTGCAAGTGGATTTTTCCCCTTTCACGGAATAAAATCCAATTGCAAAGTGCATGAGAAGTGGATTTAAAGCGCATTATTCAGCATATGTGAAAGCGCCTATTTGGATGTGGTAGCTGTGACTCCAGAACATACCGCAAAGGTCTATGGGACCGCCCTTTTGCATGTGAACAGATGCTATTCCTTATCTGCCTTCTTCCTTATTTGCACGGGGGGGGGGGGGGGGGGGGGGTGGTTGGGTTTTCAAAGAGTCCTTAGTCTCAGGTTACATGGGAGAGAACGGAAGAGGGACGTTTGTGATTGGAGGCTTTTATTGGTGGCCTTTTTTGGCCAGATTGGCAGCAAAGCAGTGGTGGGATCCAAACATTTTAGTCACAGGTTCCCATGGTGGTGGGATTCAAACTGTGGCGTAGCGCCAATGGGGCTGGGCGGGGCACAACGGGGGCGTGGGCGGGCATTCCGGGGCGGGGCATTCCTGGGCGGGGCTGTGGCAAGGACCTTGTCCTCTGCATGATCCTTGAGCCGGAAACGAATGCATGCAGGCGCAGGCTGCCACGCACGCCGGTGCATCTCCTGCTAGACTGCTTCAAGTTCTGCGCGCTACTGCTGAGAGGAGGGGCATAACTGAGGCAAAAATCACGTGGCAAAATCACCCATTAGTAACCCCCTCTCGGCACACACAAATAATTAGTAACCTACTCTCGGGAACCTGTGAGAACCTGCTGGATCCCACCTCTTCAGCAAATCCTCTGTTTGCCTGTTGGTGTTCAGCTGCACATCGTCTGAGATGAGATCAGAAGTGAGCTGAGACGGTCTGGCATCTAGAGCCCCTTCTGCATCCTCTTGGGTGGTAACAGCAGCTGGGGCTTCCTTCTTGCCGCACTCTTAGTGGATTGTCACGTCTGGAATCGGGAAGGTGTCTTTTTCCCCCTCTTCGAGGTCAGCTGCCCTGGAGTGTTTGAGTTTATTTAAGGCTCAACCGAAATTAGATATTTTTGCAATGCCATCTGGGGTTTTGCTTTTTTTTTTTTTTTTTGTAACGTAATAAGATTGGGTTGCAAGATGTGTGAATGATTCTGCCAAGTTGTACGGTTGGGAGGTTTTCAAGGCGAGATGTCGTACCCGTGTCAGACTGTCTTGCAAGCCCAGAGGCTGATATGGGAGTGGGGTGGGTGCGTTGGAGTTTGGCAATTTTACCTTAATTTCAGTTTTCGTCGACTTCACGTGTTTCTAGTCCTGTGGCTTGGGTGGAAAGCTTGCAGACACAGGTCAGAAGAAGAGCTGGATCAGATTTGCAGCCAACTGTGGGTTGGGGGTGGGATGGTGTGGTTTGTTTTGCACAGAAGATCTCTATAGATGGGGGGGGGCACCTACCTCCTTCCCTGGAGTTTAACATCCCACATACACTTGGTAAAACAGGAGAGCATGCATAATGGGTCTCCTCAGTAGTAAATTCTACTTTATTCTGTGCAGGTTCCTCCCAGAAAAGCATTCCTTGAATTGCAGCCTCAAATGTTGACCCCTGACCCAGTGGTGGGATCCAAAAATTTTAGTAACAGGTTCCCTCGCCAGCCCCCGCCCTCAGCAAAGGGGGCAGAGGCGTACCTAGGAAAACCTGAGCCCTGGGCAAAACCTGAGTTGGATGCCCCCCCATGGGCAGCCACCTCACTGCGGCCCCCCAAATTTTTTTTGCACCCGGTCATTTCTAAATCATCATCACATTATAGAAAATGCCCCAACTCACAAATCTGAACACAGCAAGGGTGAAACGCACAGGTTCTTTGATAGAGACTGGTGAGATAAAAGGGACGAAAGGCTGAGAATCCATGAATTGCAGGACCTGAAAGGGATTAACCCAGTTCAGGGAGTGACATTATCTGTCGCAATTGCTATATGGAGCCTTCACGTTCAAAGGCAGGATGCCTCTCCGGGAGGCGAGGGCGTGGAGATGGGAAAGCGGACCCAATTAGTAACCCCCTCTCGGCACACACAAATAATTAGGAACCCACTCTCGGGAACTGGTGAGAACCTGCTGGATCCCACCTCTGTCTCTAGCGTTTGCTGAACGTTTGTTGAGTGTGACCGTGAGAACAGCGGGGTTTTCAAGTTAAGGGCCCTGTTGTGGGGGGGGGGGGGGGGAGTCGGTGTTGGTGTTGTTTGGATTTATACCTCGCCTTTCTCTCCTATTAAAAGACCCAAGGTGGCTCACCAGCTCCTTAGGCCTCTTCCGCACATGCAGAATAATGCACTGTCCGTTCACTTTCACAATTATTTGCAAGTGGATTTTGGTATTCCACACAGTAAAATCCAGCTGCAAAGTGGATTGAAAGTGGATGGAAAGTGCATTATTCTGCATGTGTGGAAGGGGCCTCAGTGTAGAGGAGCAGGGAAGCAAATCCGGTTCACCAGATAAAAGTCTGCGCTTCTGTGGAGGAGTGAGGAATCAAACCCAGTTCTCCAGATTAGAGTCCACCTGCTCTTAACCACTACACCACGCTGTAGCAGAGAAGGGGGTGGTTGTCCATGATATCAGGTCCCACAAGTTGACCGCTCAGTTTCCAAAATGTAATCTTAAGCCTCATTCAGCTCTCAAATACGCAAACACTTCTCTTTCTTCCCACGGAGGGAAGGTAGCAACAGAGTTGGGATGTGCTCTGTTTACTAGTACATACCGTCTCCTTGACCACTCAGTCGAAACCTCCCATTCTTTCCCCAGGACATTTTGGTCTTACTGCAAGTGTCACGACACACTTTACCGTCAGGGATGGTTTGGCAACGCTCTTGCTGTCCTTCAAACAAACGTACATAGAGTTGGCACATGGGTCAGCTGACCGGTCAGATATTGTCAATTGACCTCCGCGGTTTGGACCGGGGTCAAATATTCTCTGCAGGCAAGAATGACACTGTGTAGGCAACAGGTTGTCTCGCTTACATCCTGATGTCAGCGAGCTCTGGGTTGCCACCTGAATCTGATTTCCCCTCAGGACAGTCAGACCCCCACCCCCCGCCACTAATCTGTTAGCTGGCTGAGGCACAACGGAAGTGACATCATCACATTGTTGGAGACGTGGAGAAACTCATAAGAACATAAGAACAAGCCAGCTGGATCAGACCAGAGTCCATCTAGTCCAGCTGTCTGCTACTCGCAGTGGCCCACCAGGTGCCTTTGGGAGCTCACATGCAAGAAGTGAAAGCAATGGCCTTCTGCGGCTGCTGCTCCCGAGCACCTGGTCTGTTAAGGCATTTGCAATCTCAGATCAAAGAGGATCAAGATTGGTAGCCATGAATCGACTTCTCCTCCATAAATCTGTCCAAGCCCCTTTTATAGCTATGCAGGTTCGTGGCCGTCACCACCTCCTAATGGCAGCATATTTAAACCTAAAATCCCTGCGCGTTAGCGTGAAGAAGTGTTTCCAGCACTTAGTCCTAATTCTTCCCCCCAGCATTTTCAATGAATGCCCCCTGGTTCTAGTATTGTGAGAAAGAGAGAAAAATTTCTCTCTGTCAACATTTTCTACCCCATGCATAATGTTATAGACTTCAATCAAACCCCCCCTCAGACATCTTCTCTCCAAACTAAAGAGTCCCAAACGCTGCAGCCTCTCCTCATAAGGAAGGTGCTCCAATCCCTCAATCATCCTCGTTGCCCTTCTCTGCACCACTGCTTGATATAAGGGCATGACAATCTTTGCAGTTTTATTCTCAATTCCTTTTCTAATGATCCCCAGCATAAGTTTGCCCTTTTCACAGCTGCCATGCATTGAGTTGACATTCCCATGGAACTATCAACTAACTCTAGGATTTGGACAAAAACTCTGTGGTAAAGCCAATTAAACTACAGAGTTTCCCCCCAAATACCAGAGCGCCTGCGCATCTCCTGCAACTTGATGATGTCACGTCTGGCCCAATCTCTGCCCAGTTGCCAGGGGGAACCCGACTTGCTACAGATTCCCTTATGACTGTCCTGACGGTCCCATATTCCCACATAGCAGCACTTTGCAGTGATCAGTGGGGGAGACGAAGGCCAGAAAGTTCTAAAGGAAAATTTAGATACAAGCCAACTTTTAGTATTACATTGCTTTATTTCTGGTTTACCTTCCAAAGCAAACAGACAAACAAGGTACTGAGTCCAGTATTCCTAGGATAAAAGCCAAAGGGAAGAAAGACACTCTGGAAAATTCTTCACGTCGATAGAAACTTTAATGACCTAAGGGTGTTGAAAGTTATAATAAAATCACTCGGGTTTTGTTTCAGAAGTTAGCTCCTTTCTTTTACAATTAGAATTACTTTAATTTTGATATTGCAGCTACTACTGGAGAGTCGGTGTGATGTAAAGGTTAAGAGTGATGGACTCTGAAAAACAAAGTGGAATTAAGAAATGATCTATTATTTATGGGAATAATTGATGATGAAAAAATAGATACACAATATAGAAATATGTACAAAATGTTGATTATCCTCAGTTCGATTTCGATTTCGAATACCTTTAATGGCATATAAATAGTTTAACATTAACATTGCAAGATAATAACAGCCTTTACAACTTCTGACGAGTTAAAATAACACCATTTAAAAATTAAGCCACCGCTTCCAACAGCTTGTAGTTGTGGCTGTTTAAAAGATATATAACCTTCTGTTTATCTGTAATGCCTTCACTTCCATGCAGGAAGGGGATTATGTGTTTCTTCCTACCTATCTCATAAAAAGGACAATCCAACAGCATATGAGATACTGTTTCCACAGAACCCATGCCACACGGGCATTTCCTTTCTTTATGTGGAATTCCAAGGTGGCGTCCAAGGCTAAAGGAGGAAGGCAGGGCATTACACCTAGCTAAGGTGATTGCTCTACGCCACCGGGCCTCAACCAGGAGATAAAGGTACCGGGCTACAATTAATCTATCCACAGGTATTCCCAAAGAGATCAGGGAACAGGTTTTATTAGCTTCCTCTAGCATCTGTTGAAACTCTCTATCAAAATGTTGATTAGAGCAATACATGCAGTGATAGCGTTTGGATGGAAAGATAAGAAAAAATGGACGATTCAGAAATGGCTGGAATATATATATGGGAACAAGTGACGTTAGACATTTTTGAAATATGATCAAAGAATAAAACATGGCAAGAAAAACAGAATGAAATAATGAAGATATGGACAAGTTATGAGAACTGGATGAAGGAGACGGGAGTCAAAGAAGACATGTGGATGAGGAGACAACAACTAATGAACTTACTGCTGTTTGGTTAAAGAAAAGTAAACATAATATTGGGGGAGGGTGGGAGGGGAAAAAGGGAAAATGTATTGTTTAGAAATTATATCGGAAATGTGTAAATAGAATGATTATTTCAAACTATACAATTAAAAATTATTTTTAAAAAGGAGTGATGGACTCTGATCAGGAGAACTGGGTTCGATTTCCCTCCATATGAAGTCTGCTGGGTGACTTTGGGCCAGACACGTTTCTCTCAGAACTCGCCCACACGGAGGCAGGCAATGGCAAAACCACCTCTGAATATATGTTGCTTTGAAAACTCTGTGGGTTCGTCATAAGTGACCAGACAACGCACGTACACAAACACACATACACAGAGGTACCATTAACAGAGTTGTTGATGACAGCCATATCTTTTCTATTGTTCTAATACAATTATCATTGGGCCAGTATTTGACATTTACATACGACTCGCTCCGGAGATTCAGATGATTTCCAAAACAAAATGCGATAAAGGCCATGTACGTCACAAGGCAATTAAAAAAACACCAATCCTATAAAAAGCATAATGTTCCATTTGGCTAAGGTGACCAGATGGTCACCTTTGTAAACTGGGACGGGGGGTAGGCAGCCGCGCGCGCGGCCACAGGAGCGCACGGCCTTCTGGGGCTTGCCGTTTCCCACCCTGTCACAGGGCGGCAAACGGCAAGCCCCAGAAGGCTGTGCTCCTGCAGCTGCGCGCGCGGGAGGCTGCCGCACTGCCTTGCGCCCCGGAAGGCAGTGTGGCAGCCTCCCAAAAATCGGGACAATTTGAAGAACCCGCGGGACGCGGGACAAATTGTTTAAAGGCGGGACTGTCCCGCCAAAAGTGGGACGTCTGGTCAGCCTACATTTGGCCATATGTAACCGTTCTATAGATCAGATTTTTTTTGATAAGTTGCAGCTTGTGATTAGTTTTGAAGAAGACGGTTTTGTAGTTTCTCAGCCTGGGTTAGCAGGAAGTACAGATAAGATGGCACAGGTCGGTCGCATATTGGCTAGCGCCTGTGACGTCCCTGATACACCTACCCTCTGCAGGTGGAGCACTGGTTTGTAAGATTATTGTGCCTTTTTTGATAATGGTATGAGAGAAAACAAAGCAGAGCAACTTGGCTATTACACGAAGTTCTTTGTAATCACAAAATGGGGAACAAAGGTTTTACAGATATTAATAAAGGCCTTTTTCACACATACATCTTACCACAGATTTCCCCAGTGGTCACACTTTGTGATTTGGAAATGTTTTGTGTGAAATCATCCCACACGCCAGCTTTCCCCCTGTCGTTTTGGGGTTCCCCCATCTCTTCAGTTACATATCTTCTGTGCACTACTGCTAAAAATGTATTTTTCCTGATGGTGGTGGGATGATGGAGACGAACAACCATCCCCCCCCTCCACCTTCTTCATTTTGCGCAGGTACTCTAGTGTTACCGCTCAGTTACATTTTGAAGCGGCAATTTAATAATGTCCCAGCCTCCAGTTCTACTACTGATAGCTACCAACCCAAAATGAAAGCCAAAACAACTCCTGGAGCAGGTGCCATTACGTGAAGAAACAGAGACACATAGGCCCCTTCCGCACATGCAGAATAATGCACTTTCAATCCACTTTCACAATTGTTTGCAAGCGTATTTTGCTGTTCCGCACAGTAAATTCCATCTGCAAAGTGCATTGAAAGTGGATTGAAAGTGCATTATTCTGCATGTGCGGAAGGGGCCATAGCCCCCACCCCCGCACAAAGAACCACATTTTCCGGCCAAATTCGATCTTCCGTAATGCATGATCGTTACTAGAAGAAGAAGAAGAAGAAGAAGAACAACAACAACAACAACAACAACAAGAAGAGTTTGGATTTATATTCCCCCCTTTCTCTCCTGTAGGAGACTCAAAGGGGCTCACAATCTCCTTGCCCTTCCCCCCTCACAACAAACACCCTGTGAGGTAGGTGGGGCTGAGAGAGCTCCGAGAAGCTGTGACTAGCCCAAGGTCACCCAGCTGGCATGTGTTGGGAGTGCACAGGCTAATCTGAATTCCCCAGATAAGGTGGCAGAGCTGGGAATCAAACCCGGTTCCTCCAGATTAGATACACGAGCTCTTAACCTCCTACGCCACTGCTGCTACAACAGTCCTCAGTTACATGCAGCAATTGCTCCTAGTATTCTTTTCAGTTGCCCCCAGTTTCAAATTGCCCCCAGCTCTCTGCCCTAGAGATACATTGGTAAATTGACAAAGCTGGTCCAATCTATCAGGGTAGTTTGTATCTCTGCCTCAGTGTTACTTTGCTAGTTTAATGGGACAACGAGAATTTATTTTTAAAAAATCTTTTGGAAAATGGAGGACTAAGGGGAGCAGAAAATTACTAAAGGCTGATCAACTATGTGGAGGCACGGGTAAGGGACCGGTGTTTGTTGGGGTGGAGAAATAAAGGCTGCTTCGACACGATCCGATGCTCAAGAGAAGCTGGCTCGGAAAAGGGTCAGAAAGAACATTGTGGTAAAAGCACTTGAGAAAATAACAAAAGAAGAACGAAGGGAAAACGTTTCCAGAACAAAACACAGCAGGGAAATATGTGCAGAATTAAAAGACAAAACCCTGAAGCATTTGGCAGCAAGACACGTTGTAAACAACTTGTGCGGAAAAGGGTTAGGAGTGGGTTTACACACTTCCTTGCATGAGAAACAGCTGTCTGATGCAGTGGCTGATTTGGTAAATGTTTGGTTGACTATAAATGGGATGCCGAACAGTCCAGACAAAACTTAACCCACATGGCATATTACAATCCTGGTGTTTCACTGAAACTGGGCTCTATGCCTCTAAATATGCATTGTTAGCGCACCAGTGCATATTTTGTATGGGCTGCAGGTCCCTATAGTGTGAACAATAGTGTGAACAACCCTTCAACACCTTTCCTCGTGCCTGCTAAATGTTTAAGGAGGAGGAGGAGATATCCCCACTGAAGAAGAAGAAGAAGAGTTTGGATTTATATCCCCCCTTTCTCTCCTGCAGGAGACTCAAAGGGGCTCACAATCTCCTTGCCCTTCCCCCCTCACAACAAACACCCTGTGAGGTAGGTGGGGCTGAGAGAGCTCCGAGAAGCTGTGACCAAGCCCAAGGTCACCCAGCTGGCATGTGTGGGAGTGCACAGGCTAATCTGAATTCCCCAGATAAGCCTCCGCAGCTCAGGCGGCAGAGCTGGGAATCAAACCCGGTTCCTCCAGATTAGATACACGAGCTCTTAACCTCCTACGCCACTGCCGATTAATCTTGGGATACTCACCCGAAATATCCAGGTTTCACAAAGAATTCCCCACAGCTGAACCCCCGAACACAGATTCATCGCAGTTCTGGCGCTCCCCCCCAAACCCGTGTTTTCCCCAAACCTGCATGAATGTGAACCTTTTAATGTGCACACGAGGGAGCGAAAACCGCTCTAATGTGGGCACAAGAAAACAGGAACTGGTCAAACGTGGGCACAAGGGGTCAATCGGAAGAATAGCTGCATATCGCGTGTACGTGTTTACATGCTCACGTTACCACGTACTGTCGCAACGAAAAAAGTTCCCGCCCCTACACGGCACGACAGACAGTCAGGATAGACCCTCCAAGCCAATTGCGTGTAAGTGGGTATTCTCATGTTCTTTGAAACCAAGATAGGCATAGATGCCTTCACTAGAAACACGCCGAAGTGCAGAGGTTGAAACCTCGATGAAAAGATGCAGTTTATTTTGAAACCTGGTTGTATCTGTATTTAATTTTCAGTGGGGATTCGGCCTGAAGAGCTGGATTTATATCCCTCCTTTCTCTCCTGTAAGGAGACTCAAAGGGCTTAAAATCTCCTTTTCCTCCCCTCCCCCCCACAACAAACACCCTGTGAGGTAGGTGGGGCTGAGAGAGCTCGGAAGAACTATGACTAGCCCAAGGTCACCCAACTGGCATGTGTTGGGAGTGCACAAGTTCACCAGATAAGCCTCCACAGCCCAAGTGGCAGAGCAGGGAATCAAACCCGGTTCTCCAGATTAGAATGCACCTGCTCTATGACTGCTACCGTTTCGACGGGAGTGGAAAACTTGCATGTTTGTTTGTTTCATTTTTTAAATCTTAGAGAGGCCCTCCGAAAGGAAACCGGATGACTGTGTGTTGTCTTGCAATGTATCAAGTTCGAAATTGACGGCTTTCTGTTTCATACTGCAAAGAAGGGAGGGGCAGAAGCGTATCCTGGGGGCGGAAGAGAAGGCTGTGAAATCGCTCGGACTGCTTTAGTGATTCAATATGTTGGCCACTCGTCGAAAACACTTTCTGCACGCTTCTTTCGGCTTACGAGAAACCAATGCCATATGACCGTGCGGGAACGGCTTCATTTCGCCAGGATGTTTAAGATACGGTCCTGTGCACTCGTCTTCTTAAACAGAAGTGGGATTTGCTTTCGGGAAGGGGAAACGCACGTCAGCACAGCTGGCTTGACTTCTCTGCTCCTCCCTTTCTCTGAAGTCGGCTGTAATCCAGTGGTGAACCAGGGTGGCCCATTGGGCAGAGCTCTCGATTTTATCCTGAGAGATTTGCCTTTCAGGGTCTCAGTTTGCACAGGTAGCAAAAGGCAACTTTGTGGACTTCTCCGCTTCATTTGAACCCTGCCTTCTTCCCCAGTAGAGAACCTGAAGTGGATTACATTGTTCTTCTCTGTTTTATTTTCACAACAACCCTGTGGGGTAGGTTGAGATTGTGTTACTGGCCCAGGGTCAGCCAGTGAGCGTCCACGGCAGAATGGGGGATTTAACCCAGATCTTCCAGATCTCACTCTTGACACTCTTTGTCACTTCAGACATGGCCAAAGACTCCCTAAGGCAGAATATTTCCCTGAACATATAAATAGTGCAGACCTGGGCATCATACGGCCCGCGAGCCACATCCGGCCCGCCGGATGACCCTGACTGGCCCCCCTGCCTTGCTGGGGAGCGAGGCGCCTTTGAAAGCCCAGCAGAAGCCAGTTGCCTTGGCTGCCGGCTTCTGCGGGGCTTTCCAAAGCACCTCGCCCCCCTGCCTTTTGGCCTGGCCCTCCACAATATTTTCTGTTTCTTATGCAGCCCCATGGAAAAAATAATTGCCCACCCCTGAAATAGCGGGTAGTACAGGCAGCCCATGGGACAATCGTGCCTGACAAGTGTTTGTAAAAAGTGGGTGAGGCCAAGTGGGGATTTGGCCCAGCCAGGTCTTGATTGGCCATTGGATCGGCTGTGCAGATTAAAAAAAACCCCATTGCTTTGGCAACGTGTGCCACCACTTACAAGGATCTTCACTGCGTGACTGAAGGTAAAATTACGGCAGCTGTTTTGGGGCTGTGCTCACTATTCAGAATTCCAACAGTGCCCACAGGCTAAAAAAAAGTGAGGAACTCCTCTGAGTGTCAAACAAGGACTCGGGTTCAAATCGTTCACCACACAGCGACCAAAGTGGTAAAAGGTCTGGATTCCATGTCCTGTGAGAAGCAGCTTAAGGAGCTAGGTATGTTTCGTCTGGAGAAGAGAAGGTTAAGGGGTGATGTGTCAGCCAGGTTTCAATATCTGAAGGGATGTCACGTTGAAGAGGGAGCAAGCTTGTTTTCTGCTGCTCCAAAGACTAGAACGAGGAGTAACGGATTCAAACTGCGGGAAAAGAGATTCCACCTCAACGTTAGGAAGAACTTCCTGATTGTCAGGGCTCTTCGACAGTGGATTGAGCTGCCTCGGAGGGTGATGGAGTCTCCTTCTTTGGAGGTTTTTAAACAGAGGCCATCTGTCAGAATGATTGTGCATTCCTGCATGGGAGGGGGTTGGACTGGATGGCCCCGGGGTGTCTCTTCCAACTCTATGATTCTATTATGAGGACAGAACCTGGAGTGCAGAACCAAGTACCCTACATCGTGTTCCTTTGAAGAACGGTAATATTTAAAAAAATACATACTCAATCTCTACAGATAGGGAGATTTTTATCGGAAGGGGCCTACCACAGTAAGAACTTCCAATTCCATTCTTTAGTGCAGTGTTTCCCAACCTTTTCGAGGTCAGGGTACCCTTGACCTCACTCTTCATATCTCACGGTACCCCTGCCGCCACCCTCCACCATCCCCTCCCATTGCCCCTGCTTGCCACACCCCCCCTCCCAGGGTGAAGGGAAGCACTGGGGGTGGTGGTGGCTGCTGACCTTGTGGCAGGCCCTGCCCCATGGGCCAGCTCCATGTCCTTGCTGGCGCCAGTGGGAGACACCACAAAAATGAGGGGGGCGGTAGTGTTGCCGCGGTACCCTGGGACATGCTCACGGCACCCCAGGGTACCACGGTACCCTGGTTGAGAATGGCTGCATTAGTGGGACGGTCAAGAGACAGGTAAACTCCCAATATCTGCTGTTCAATCAAGTGTATCACTTGCACTGTAACATCGTTTCTGGGAAACTTGAGTTTCTGGTGATTCCTAGGGTTACCCAATGTCACTTCTGGGTTTTCCCTGGGGGTGGCATCATAGCGAACATGATGCCGCCCTACGTGTTCCTACTTCCCAGTGGGGGAAAAGCTGACTTTTCCACCATGTTTCCCAATAGTGATATTTCTTAAAATATTTTCTCGATTCAGTTGCTTGTACCTTAAGGCCTGGTTCACACTTGCAAGGGGCGGAATAGAATGCACCACTTTGGATTGGTGTATTTCAACTCTGAATGTTTTTTAAAAAATAAAAATCTCCATGCAAGCAGAAAACTAGCAGAGCAGGGAAGAAGCCAAACCTGGGAGAATGACTATTCTGGCATTTCAGGCAAACAAAATGTATACAAGGTATCCCCCAAATTTAAAAATAGATGTGGGAATTGTCCCAGTGTATAAATATAGGAGAGCGTGTGTGTGTGTGTGTGTGTGTGAGAGAGAGAGAGAGAGAGAGAGAGAGAGAGAGAGAGAGAGAGTGTTGTGGGAATGTGTGTGGGAACAGATATGTGAGACTGTCAAAGGTATGTTAATTAGAATCCTGATACTTAGAAAATGTTCAGCATGAAACTTAGTCCTACTAAAAATGAGATCTTTCCACCACAGCCGTTTCTTACTATTTACTGTTATCGTAGACCGCTGAATAGGGTGGACTACAAATGACTGTGTGTGTGTGTGCGTGCAGAGAGAGGGAGAGACATATCTTCACCTTTCATTGGAGCAATCTTTTCTTTCATGAGAGATGCTGTTGAGGAATGAGAAATATCCAGAGAGACGTCCCACCCTACCCTGGGCCCGTTCCCTTTGGTGTTGGAGATGCACCGCTACCATGACTGCACTGATACCCCTGCCCTGTGCTCTCGCACTGTTCCCCAAGTGCGCTGCTGCTGGCATAAATGCCCTTATGCTAATGCAAATGGCAGAGTACAGCACCACCACCGCCGCCTCCACAGCACTCCCCCCCCCTTGTGGCATGTTCTGTAAGTCATGCATCCTGGAAACCTTTGCAGGGATGCTTTTCCATCCGCTTCCCGGTGATCTCTGCCTTCTCCTTTTATCCTGCCCCTCTGAGAATGATAACGGCACCTGGATGGAGCCTGTGCGGGCTTTTGTTAAAGGGCGGCCGCTTTTTACTCGAGATTAATCGCTCCGCGTTTCCAGCAGCCTGTGAAGAGGCCTGTGAAGAGCACCTCTGCTCTTGAACTGTTAAATGTGGATTTGGAAGCAGCTGTGTCCTTCTGTGAAGGAGCCACTGAGGAGCTGTTCTAATGGAATTCAGAGGCCTGCCTAGGGAGGAGGGCACTCTTTGGAGGAGGAGGAGGAGAGTTGCATGGGACGTTATGTTCTGCTTGGATCTTGGGGTGGGTGCTGAGCTCTCCAGCGCCAAGATCTCACAGCCACGAATATAGACAAAAAACTAGGAATTAGGTACCAGCGACCAAGAATTCCGTGCACTCCCCATCTAGGCAGGAAAAATACTGGCTAAAATGGATGCCAAGCCTGGACAGGAAGTGATGAAATTCTGTTTCCTGCCTCCCTGAAATGGGGTGGAGAATCACCCACCAAGATGCCCCATCGCCTACAAGAGAAGGCCCCTTCACGGTAAGTGAACCAATGGACCGTTTTCTATCTCTGGCAGAGCGTCTGATAATCTGAAGCAGGGGCAGCAAGTAGGGATGTAGCCCTGACAGGAAGCCACAGCCAAAGGGTCCACTCCAAAAGCATAGCAAGAAGGCAGTGCTGTGTAGTGGGTTCAGCCGTCTCCGACATGGTGCCTGTGGGCGCCAATTTATCCACCAATTCCTTTCCTGGTGCTGCCAGGCGGCTTTAGAAAGTAGGTGGGTCCAGACGGAGCTTTTGTCCACCTTTTGGTTGACCACAGGAGTTCAGCTGGGCTTTGCAGATTTTGATAAAGTTGCTTTGGCTGCAGCTGCCACCACAGCACAAGGAATATAAGAAGCAAATCTTTTAAAACGACATGCTCGTTCTTCCTGAAATGTTGGTTACTGTTAGTTATGCACACATGCTCTATATTTCCAGGAAATGGTATTCCAAGATCAGCAATGACATCTGGGCACCCCCCAAAATGTCCATCAGCAAATACACTCTGCATTGCTTTCTAGTGGCATCAATTCAGATTTGATCCAGATAATTGAATAGCCAGGGAAATTCCCAAATTGAGAGGCTTCTCTCATGGAAGTGCCCCCCAGTTTTGAAGGAACACACAAGGTCTTGGCCAAGAGTTGAAGGAAGATCTCAGTGGCAGGCAATTCTGGACATCTTGTGTCCAATTGGGAGCTGAGAGCTAGGACTTGATCAGTTGCTTGGCTCAGCAAGTATCCAACTTCTTCCATGTTCCAGCTCTCACCTTTGGGGTATGGAAGAGTGAGATGGGAAAATGCCAAGGAAGAGACACTCCTGGTAGCCATTTCCCGGACACTCTAGGAATCTCCCAAATCTCTATGGTATTTACCGTAGAAATTGGCTGCATTCCTACAGCATTGTGGTCATGGCGGTGTCACAACATTTGTGACGCTTTCCCATCTCCAGACTCTGTCCACGAAATTCTCACAGAGATTGCCAACGGAGACAATATTGCCAATGCCGATCATACCGTGGGACCAACAAAGCAACATCATTTTTTGTCTTCCCTTCCCTCAGTTCTCCCATTCCTCCTCGACTGTCAAGGCGCGCAGTTATTTTCTCTTCTTTTCTCCGCCTGCTCTGTTTCTAAAACTGCTTTGCCAAGCAGTCAGAATCCTAAGGGGCCGTTTCAGAAAACGCCTCTCCTCCGTCACGGCGCCTTCTGAGAAGAAAGGAACTGGCGGTTGATTATTTCTCAGCAAAAATTGCTCCTGCAGCTCATTCGGACGATTCTCCTTTATAGGAGGCAAAATGTGACTTTGTTCTGCATCAGATTTCTTTTGGGGGTTTGGAATGTGTCACACGGTTCTCCTGTAAAGCCATGGCTTCCGCAATAGAAGAAGAGTGTCACTAAAAAGTGTGTGAGAGGGTGTTCAGTGGTATAGTAGAACCCAGGCTCAGATCTCGGAAGCCAAGCTGGGTTGGTACTCAGAAGGGAGATCACCAAGGAAGACTTTGCGGAAGACGGTAGTGGAAAAACCCCTCTGCTTCTCACTTGCCTTGAAAGCCCTTTGCTGGGTCACCATAAGTGGGAAGCTAAGCAAAGTCAGTACTTGGATGGGAGACCACCAAGGAAGGCTCTGCAGAGGAAGGCAATGGCAAACTACCTCTGCTTCTCACTTGCCGTGAAGACCTCACCAGTGGCCACTAAAAGTTGGATGCGACTTGCGCTTTACACACACAGAAAAATTTTGAAGAGTTGACTAGGGCCCCTTCCGCATTGTAGGAGTCGACCTTAGATCGACTTGGGTCCGACCCGAGTCCTCCGCACAGACGTAGTGTCGGACTCGTGTCTGACTCGACTCACCCCCCTCTCGGCGTTGAATTTCCGAGCTCGACTGGGGGGTCGAGTCGACTAGCGAACTCGGGTTGCGCTCGAGCCAAAGCCGGCCGAGTGCGGAATCTCCTTGCCTTGACTCTGCCAGCCAGCCAATCATAGCTCAGTATTTGCCCATGCGCAGAAATAGGAGACTCGTGGCGGTGGTGAGAAGCTTTGGGCATGCGCAGAAACAGGAGACTTGTGGCGGCGGCGAGAAGCTTTGGGCATGCGCAGGGAGGTGGCCCCGCCCTCTGAGCTCGGCTCCGGAGGCACGAGTCAGCTGCTGTGCGGAGGAACAGGAGGACTCGAGCTGAGGTACGATTCCACCGACACAAGTCGACCCTGAGTCGCCTCGTGTGTCCGGAAGGGGCCTATCTTAGCCCCTCATTGGCCATTGTCCCGAATGAGTAACCGACAGTGTGTAAATGATATCATGGCCACCCCCCTTGGAACATGACATTTCCACTTGTCTGGTTAATTGCTTTTGATTGGATTTAACGGGGCTGGTTGTTTCAGAGTTGATTTTAACGGCTGTAAAATGTGACTCTATCATGCATGTCTCCGTTTGTTCGCTGCCTTGGCAACGCTCGTGAAGTCAGGAAGGTGGGATATAAATGTATAATGATTTTTTAAAAAATCAGTGGGAAAGATTTTTTTATTTATTTCACGATCATCTCCATCCATACGTTACCAGACGTGGAACAAAACTGGGCCATCCTGTAGGGTACAAGGGGTTTTATGTTTTGTTTTGTTTTTTACCAATAATAGAAGCCTCTCTTGGTTGTAAGGGAAAAAAATACCCCAGGGCGTCACAAATACTTTCTTCCACTGTAAATAGAGTAGTGATGGTGTTTTTGCACACAGAAGATCTCAGGTTTGTTTATTTACTTACTTTCAGCGCCATCCAAAGGGCTGGGTGCCCAGATGCAATTATCGAGTGCAGCTGTGCCACCCTGCCGTTCCCGATGTGGCATAAGTCCAAAGCCCCGACCACCAGTATAACGGGAGCAATGGCAGGTGGAAACCAATTCGCATGAGCCCCTCCCCAGCCACCTACGGGCAGATCCGCCCAGTGGTGGGATCCAAAAATTTTAGTAACAGGTTCCCATGGTGGTGGGATTCAAACTGTGGCGTAGCGCCAATGGGGCTGGGCCCGGGGCACAATGGGGGCGTGGCCGGGCATTCCAGGGGCTGGACATTCCTGGGCGGGGCTGTGGCAAGGACGCAGCCGCTGCGCCAGTCCTTAGGTGGGAAATGAATGCACACAGGCGCAGGCTGCCACGCACGCCGGTGCACCTCCTGCTAGACTGCTTCAAGTTCTGCGCACTACTGCTGAGAGGAGGGGTGTAACTAAGGCAAAAATCACGTGGCAAAATCACCAATTAGTAACCCCCTCTCGGCACGCACAAATAATTATTAACCTACTCTCGGGAACCTGTGAGAACCTGCTGGATCCCACCTCTGGATCTGCCCCTCCTTCAGGGCAAGTGCCCCAGGAGGGCAAATCCACCAACGTGGCCCTGTGGCGCTCCCAACAGCGGATTCATGGCCCCCTCCCCCGGATGGGGATGTTACTTACTTTATACCCCACCTCTGTCTTCAATGGTCTTACATAATTATCCTGTAATTCACAGCAGCGTGAAGTGGGTTTGGCTGAGACCATGTGGCCCAAGATCACCCAGCAAATTTTCGTGGCAGAACAAGGATTCGAACTTGGGTCCCCCAGATCCTAGTCCAGTGGTGGCGAACCTATGGCATGGGTGCCAGAGTTGGCACTCAGAGCCCTCTCTGTGGGCACACGCAAACAGAGTGCCCCCCACACACACATCTAGGCTGGCCTGGGCCACTGGGCTCGATTATTAGCATTAAACCTAAGACCTAGTTTTGGGGAAGCAGTGTACGTAGCCCTGTTAAGCGCTTTTAAACCCCACTTATTTTCATGCAAAGAACTAAAGCGCGATCCTTTACCTGGGAGTAAGCTCGGTTGCTGGCAATGGGGCTTGCTTCTGAGCAAACCCTCCTAGGGTCGTGATTCACCCATTGGAAGAGTTGCCCGGTTGCTTCAAAGCAAAGCCACCGACTTCCACCAAGCTTACTCCCGAGTAACGCACGTCTCAGAGCCAACCGTTTTTTCTAAACTAAAACCTCAGTATTCGGGTTAAATTGCCGTGTTGGCACTTTGTGATAAATAAGTGGGTTTTGGGTTGCAATTTGGGCACTCGGTCTCGAAAAGGTTCGCCATCGCTGTCCTAGCCTGTCGCTGTAACCACCACACTATGCTGTCTGTCAGTCCCCAGCATCTTCAGTTAAAAGGCTGAGTTTAGGGGACCGTTAATTTCCTCTCTACCTGAGATGGCGGCGATCGACATTATTACTTATTTATTTTTGAAAACTTATATGCTGCTTCTTCAGAGATGAGCTCAGGATGGCTTGCAGCTGAAACAATCAAATAAAGAAACATTAAAAACATGTCTAATAGTTTCAGGTTGTCGAAACGTAACTGGGCCAGACAGAATTTTGCCCCATTCTTGCAATCAGAAGAGGAAATCCAGAAGGGGGGGGGGGGGAAGGAGAAGTACGGAACACAATATCATTTTTCTCTGCTTTCTTCCCTTTTCTTAAGAAGGCCGTAAATATAGAGAGGGAACAATATCCTATTTTTAAAAAAAAAAAAAAACAAGTGCGCTATATAAGGAAAATAATCTATTTCCTACATAAAAAATAAGAGGAAGATTGCAACTTGAACACTGTCTTCTTATGCTGAGTTTTTATTTTGCTTCCTGTCAGAAGGAGGAATTGTTTTGCTTATCATCAAAGGTACTTTTTTTTAAACAGAAAATAAAACACCATCTAAAGGGAGAAATGACAGAGGGCTGTGTAGTTACGCACAGGACTGAGAAGCTAATAAAACCTTTTTTTTTTCTCTGTCCAAAAATGCTCGCACTTTAGGGCATATAACAAGGCTGTTGGCGGGGATTAGATTTCAGGGAGAAAGTCTTTGCTGCCATAGGAGGTAGTAACATTCTGTACCTTAGACAGTTTAATATGTAAGTAAAAATTCAAAGAGGGTTGGTCTATTGATAGGAATTGGTCCTGAGAAGCCTCCATGTTGAGAGGCAGTATACCACTGAACAACAGCTACCGGGGGCAACAAGGTACAGAGGTTGGACTTCTGTACCCCCTGCTTATGGGCTTGATGGGGACACCATTTCTGTGAGACTGGATCTTGGATTCAGTGATCACACATCCACATATGAAGGTGCTTCATACCGAATCAGATCCTTAGTCTGTCAAGATCGATATTGCCTACTCCACAGGTGTCAAACTCGCAGCCCTCCAGATGTTATGGACTACAGTTCCCATAATCCCCTGCCAGCATGATGCTGGAAGGGGATGGTGGGAACTGTAGTCCATAACATCTGGAGGGCCGCAAGTTTGACACCTATGGCCTACTCTGACTGGCAGCTGCTCTCCTAGGCCTCAGGCTGAGGTCATTCACATCACTTCAGCGTGGTGTAGTAAGCCAACATGGTGTAGTGGTTAAGAGCAGGTGCACTGGAGAACCGGGTTTGATTCCCCGCTCTGCCACTTGAGCTGTGGAAGCTTATCTGGTGAACCAGATTAGCCTGTGCACTCCAACACATGCCAGCTGGGTGACCTTGGGCTAGTCACAACTCTTCCGAGCTCTCTCAGCCCCACCCACCTCACAGGGTGTTTGTTGGGAGGTGGGAAGGGAAAGGAGTTTGTAAGCCCCTTTGAGTCTCCTTACAAGAGAGAAGGGGGGGGGTTATAAATCCAGACTCTTCTTCAAAGTAAAGACAGTCTCCTTTGCAAGCCCCGAGTCATTACTGAACTGTCGGGGTGACATCGCATCATGACGTTTACTAGGCAGACTGTATTAATGAGGTGGTTTGCCATTGCCTTCCCCAGTCGTCTACATTTAACAACCCCCCCCCCCACACACACCAACTCGTTTTTAACTGGAGATAACAAGGATTGAATTTGAGGTTTTCCACATGTCAAACAGACAATCTATCACTGAATTACGGCTCCTCCCCTGAATGAAACTATCACAAATAGCCGTGTGATGCAGAATAAAACCATTGCTCCGTTCAACTTGGTATTGCCTACTCATACTGGCACTGGTTCTCCAGGGTCTGAAGGAAGGGTTGTTCTCATAATATACTGCCTGGTGTTTTCTAACTGTAGATGCAGAGGATTGAACCTGGGACGAGAGCCAGAGTGGTGTTGTGGTTAAAAGCAATGGATGCAATCTGGAGAACCGAGTTTGATTTGCTACTCCTCCACATGAGCAGCGGAGTCTTATCTGATGAACTGGATTTGTTTCTCTGCTCCAACACCTGAAGCCTGTTGGGTGACCTTCGGCCAGGCACAGTTTTCTCAGAACTCTCTCAGCCCCACCTGCCTCACAAGGAGCAGCAGTGGCGTAGGAGGTTAAGAGCTCGTGTATCTAATCTGGAGGAACCGGGTTTGATTCCCCGCTCTGCCGCCTGAGCTGTGGAGGCTTATCTGGGGAATTCAGATTAGCCCGTACACTCCCACACACGCCAGCTGGGTGACCTTGGGCTAGTCACAGCTTCTCGGAGCTCTCTCAGCCCCACCTACCTCACAGGGTGTTTGTTGTGAGGGGGGAAGGGCAAGGAGATTGTCAGCCCCTTTGAGTCTCCTGCAGGAGAGAAAGGGGGGATATAAATCCAAACTCCTCCTCCTCCTCCTCCTCCTCTTCTTCTTCTTCATCTTCTTCTTCTTCTTCATCTTCTTCTTCTTCTTCTTCACAAGAGGTCTGTTGTGGAAAGAGGAAGGGAAAGAAGTATGTCAGCCACATTAAGTCTCCTTACAGGAGAGAAAGTGTATAAATCCACATTCTTCCTCTATATACCAAGTAGATGCGCTGCCTCTAAACCACAGCTCGTCCCCTTTGGGTTCACCCCGCAGGGCTCTTCTGGTTTTCCCTTTTTAGTTTCCCCCCGAACCTTCAGAAATTGCTGTATAGAGGTTTGTTCGTATCGTAACAGCACATTTTTCCAAGGGACAAAAAGCATTCACTCCCTCGCCAGCTCCACGCATCTGTTCATTAACAGCTTCTGCTTTAATCTGGGGTAAATGTGAGAATCATTCACATGCAAATGAACGTGCCACCCACCACCTGGCTGTGCCGCTAGCCGCCCATCAGCCGAGCAAAAGGCAGAGAGAAGCCGTTCCCGCTTTCTGCTGGTTGTGTAACCCCATCTGTGCTCGGAGCATGGCTCGCCTGGAAATATTTAAGCCAGTGTGACCCCGTGAGGGGTCTCGAGGCTAGTGTTGTGGCTAGAAGTGTGCCTCCCCCACCCCCGAACAGAAGATGACTGTGCATATTGCAAACCCATCAAAACTGGACAACTCTGCACAGGATGGCACCGTGAGGCCCATAGGGTTGTGGGCAGGCAGCCTTGCCAACCTCCAGGTGGGCCCCAGAGATCTTCCACAACTGCAGCTGATCGCTGGATGACTGAGTTCATTTCCGCTGAAGAAAATGGCTGCTTTGGAAGGTGGGCTGTATGGTATTATACCCTGCTGTGATCCCTCCCTAGCAGAGGTGTACCAGGGGTAAATGGTGCCCGGAGACAAATTGTCTCCATGATGCCCCCCAGGCTCTGCCCCGCCCCCACCCCGCAGGCTCTGCTCCCCCACCCGGCTCCGCCCCCCACTGACCTCGACCCCGCCCATGTCACCATGGACATGGGCAAGGTCTAGGGTGCCTACCTACCCCTCCAGACTCCCCCTGCCAGCTGGGCTCCCAGCCAGCAGCCTACAGTCTCTTCTGACCTCCCCTCCGGGCAGGCCAGAAGAAACTGCAGTCCTGACCTCGAAGACCTTCTTTTATAAGGGGGTGGGGCTTGGGGAGCAGGAAGGGGTGGGAGGGAAGGGAGGGGGAGTCCAGGGCGGGGTTGAGGGCACTTGGAGGCAACAGGAAGTCCTGCTGTCTTGTTGTTTTTGTGTGCCTCGGGGTCGAGGCACGTGAAAACGACAAGACAGCAGGACTTCCTGGTCACGTGGGGGGCCGATTTTGTGCCCCCCGCGTGACCAGAAGAGTGGCACCCGGGGACAAGGGGTACCCCTTGTCCCTAGGCAGATACGCCACTGCTCCCTAGTCTCCACCCACAAATCTCCAGGCATCTCCCTCCTACAGTTGGCAACCCTCTGAGTGGAGTTGTAACATAATGTCAGGGGCTTTGCTTTGTTCGTCAGAACTCGTGTGTCCTCTTCACAAGTCCCTCCTGCCCCCCCCGCCTTCTCTCTCCGACAATTGTGTCGCCCATTTGCAACCAGTGGAGAAACTGAGGTGCGCCTTGCAAAAGACATTTCCGTGGGTGTCGCGTGGCCTATGTGCATGGTTCTTCGTTCCCAGGCCCAGCACATTTTCCCCAGAAGTGCCGCTTGGAGTGCGTGGCGGAGGAGGATGGCGCATCGAAGGCCACACTGTGCTGGTACTCATGAAGCACTTGCGCGGGAGACAAATTGTTCTGTCACCAAGGCTCGGAATCTGTTGCTTCCCTCGCAGCTACCGAGAAGTACACAAACACTCCACGTAGTTATTAACTAGTTGCTTTTTGGAATGTTAAATATGCCCAAACAAAACATTTCCCCGCTGCTCTGATCAAGCGCGTGGCAAGTCGTATTTGTACCTTGGCATCTTTTAGGAGGGTTTTTTTTTTACAACACCCCTCCCACCTTCCGATTGGAATAAAAGGCTCAGGTCTCCATTCGTACGAAGGGATATTTGCTTTTTGAAAGTTTATACCCTGAGTATCTTGTTTGTCTCTAAGGTAAGGTGACCAGATTGTCACCTTTTAAAACCAGGACGGGGTGGGTGCTGCGCGGGAGGCTGCCGCACTGCCTTCTGGGGCGCTACCCTGTTTCCCGCCCTGTGACAGGGCGGGAGCCGGGAGCGCCCCAGAAGGCAAAATCGGGACAGGTACAAAACCCCGTGGGACGCGGGACAGATTGGTGTAAGGCGGGACTGTCCCACCAAAAGCGGGACGTCTGGTCACCTTACTCTAAGGTGCTCCTGGACTCCAGTCCAACCAAACAAAAAGGTTAGCTAAGGGCTGTGTATCAGGGATCTACTCAAAAAGTTGCAGTTGACTTTCCGTCAATCAAATTAGCCTGTCAGTTTATGGCAAGGGTGCGCAAACCTGTTGATTTTGTGGGCACTTTTGGAATTTGGATGCTGTCACAAAATGACTGCGACTGCCAAATGGGATCACAAAATGGCTGCCGTGGGAGCAGGGGCCAGTCACAAAATGGCTGCCGTGGGAGCAGGGACCAGTCACAAAATGGCTGCCATGGGAGCAGGGACCAGTCACAAAATGGCTGCCGTGGGAGCAGGGGCCAGTCACAAAATGGCTGCCGTGGGAGCAGGGGCCAGTCACAAAATGGCTGCCGTGGGAGCAGGGACCAGTCACAAAATGGCTGCCGTGGGAGCAGGGACCAGTCACAAAATGGCTGCCGTGGGAGCAGGGACCAGTCACAAAATGGCTGCCGTGGGAGCAGGGGCCAGTCACAAAATGGCTTCCGTGGGAGCAGGGACTAGTCACAAAATGGCTGCCATGGGAGCAGGGACCAGTCACAAAATGGCTGCCGTAGGAGCAGGGACCAGTCACAAAATGGCTGCCGTGGGAGCAGGGGCCAGTCACAAAATGGCTGCAGTAGGAGCAGGGGCCAGTCACAAAATGGCTGCCGTGGGTGCAGGGGCCAGTCACAAAATGGCTGCCGTGGGAACAGGGGCCAGTCACAAAATGACTGTCAGGCAAGGCCAGTTACACAAATATCCTCCTAATGTAGAGGCAGCTGTTTTCAAATGGTTGCACCCAGCAGACAGAAAGGTTGTTCTGAAGTGCCTACAGTCAGTGAGGTGAATTAAAGCCAGGGCTGACTGTTGGTTTTGAGGAAATGGATGCCAGGAAACCCGTCAGGAGGCACCGTGGTACATTTGCTGTGGATTTCTACAAGGACCAAGAACGGGGCTTTGTGGGTAGAGAATAAAGCTATGCAGAATCTCAACTGGATTAGGAGGAGCAGGAATTATTTCCCACTCCAACGGTGTCCTCAAATACTCTTTCTTCCCCATCATGCTCTTTCTTCTTCAAATGCTTTTTCTTCCATGAAAGAGAAGGGCAACGCTACCTTTCATTTCCCAGGTGCCCAGAGCCCTCCGACAGAAGGAGATGTTGCTCTCCAGTGCTTTGACGCTGGTTCGGCATTCAGACGTGACAACAAGCCCGTAGGATGGCTGAGTGTGCATGAATCTAGCTCAGTGATGGCGAACCTTTTCGAGACCGAGTGCCCAAATTGCCACCCCAAACCCACTTATTTATCGCAAAGTGCCAACACGGCAGTTTAACCTGAATACTGAGGTTTTAGTTTAGAAAAAACGGTGGGCTCCGAGGCGTGCGCTACTCAGGAGTAGGCTTGGAGGTAGTTGGTGGCTTTGCTTTGAAGCAACCGTGCAACTCTTCCAACGGGTGAATCACGACCCTAGGAGGGTTTGCTCAGAAGCAAGCCCCATTGCCAGCAACCGAGCTTACTCCCAGGTAAAGGATCATGCTTTAGTTCTTCGCATGAAAATCAGTGGGGTTTAACAGCGCTACACTGCTTCACCAAAACTGGGTCTTAGGTTTAATGCTAATAATCGAGCCCAGCAGGCCAGCCTAGATGTGGGGGGGGGGGAGGCACTCTGTTTGCGCATGCTCACAGAGAGGGCTCTGAGTGCCACCTCTGGCACCCGTGCCATAGGTTCGCCACCACTGATCTAGCTTATTGCCACGCTTAGTAACGTGCCACCTAGGCAGAGAGCATGGTGCAGGAACCCTGAATTGAAACTAACACCAGTTACCAATGCTGGATGAATGCAAGCAGGGGATTCGCTCCCCATATGTCATGGCCGCTTGCTGGGTGATCTAGGCCCAGTCACACAGTCTCAGCCTGATCTAGCTCTGCTGTGGGGATAAAGTTGTAGGAGAGAAGGATGACATCAGCTGTTTTGGGTCCCCACTGGGGAGAGAAATGGGATCGTAAACAAAGTCGATAAAAGAAAAAAAGTAAAATTTATGAATTCCCATTTCTCAAAGACGAAGTGCAGAAGCGCCAAGATGGTTGAGCGGTTGAATTCTTTGCTTTGCTTGCAAAGAGCCGGTTCCCATGGCGACCGAGCCCTTGATAGGGTTGTAATAGCCTGCACGCATCTTGTTTCCACCTCCTTTATGTGCCATTAATCAGGAACGCCGACTTTGCCAGGAAGGCCTCTCTGTGAGTTCTGCCACCGTTTTTTTTGTGTGGAATTCCATTATATCTGTTTTGTTTGGTTTTTGTTTCTTCTCCTCTGCAAGTTTGCTTGAGTGATGCTGCTCGAGTGTTACGTGGCATCCACAGCGGGCACAGACTAATTGAAATTCCTTCCCTCCTTTCGCCTTGGCGGTGTTAAAGAGATACTTAAGGATTTCGCGGGCGTTTTCCTAGAAAGCGAAGGATCTCTGAAAGCCGTCAGTTGCTGACGGTTCGTTCTCGGTGTTGTAATTTAATCGATGCTTGAGAGTTTTGCAACAAGGCAGCGGGTATGCTGTTTCATGTCTTGTGAAGGCAGTTTTGAGATACAGCTTCCCAATTCCTGTGTCGGATGAAAATTCACAGGCCCGAAATAGTTGCCCTTAAAATACCTTGCTTACATAACAGTTTCACGTGCAAATTTGATCTCAGGATGTATGGACAACCCAATTGGATGTGACGCTTGCAAGACTGTGGATAGCAGTGGACAATAATCAGCTACTACAGAATACGACTGCTTGTTCACTTAGAGCAGTGGTGGCGAACCTTTGGCACTCCAGATGTTATGGACTACAATTCCCATCAGCCCCTGCCAGCATGGCCAATTGACCATGCTGGCAAGGATTGATGGGAATTGTAGTCCATAACATCTGGAGTGCCAAAGGTTCGCCACCACGGACTTAGAGGCTTTCCCCACTACAGAAGGGAGCTAAGGTCGACTTTTCCCTTCAGTGGAGGGCAATTGGAGGCTGTCCCCACAGCAACTGAGTTGGCCCCCTGGAACCGAGCTAAGTGGGCGGGATCATCTTGGTGCCTGTTTCGCTCCTCGATGCGTGTTAAACGTATTCTGGCCGGAAACGGGGCGTTCTTTCCCCACAGTTTTTACAGTTACATGCGCTTTCTGCCATGCGACTCTCCCGTTCTGCGCATGCCACAAAAGCAGCTTGTGATTGGTTGAACGGATGAGGTGTCGTTTCGATGCTTCCCCACTTTGAAGCGGTATCGACTTTGTTCCGGCAGAAAAGTGTAGTTCATAACTGCGACAAGGATGTCGCAGTCCGGGGGCGGGGGGGGGGGGGAACTGAGACAAAACAATGTTGAGCTCGGTGGCAGTGGGGATTCACTGAGGCGAACCTAGGTAGAAACCAGTTCAACTCTGTCAGTGGGGAAAGCCCCTTAGTTTAGTTGATTTTTACCCTGCCCTTTCCCAACCAAAGTTAGGCCATGGTGCTTGCCTGGAGCGTGTAGGTTTGACACCCATCGTACAACAACTTGATTCCAAATGTGTTGATTCTTACCTTCAGAATCCTTCATCAGCAGGTAACCAAAGATTGTGCAAAATGCCCTTAAGCCGTAGCCGACCTATGGCAAACCCATAGAGTTTTCAAGGGAAGGGTCACACAAAGGTGGTTTGCCTCTGTGTAGCAACCATAGACTTCCCACCCTGCTTAGTTTTCAAGATTTGATGAGATCAAGATTTGACCAAGTCGGGATAGATAACCAATACCATGAACTTAAAAGAGCTTCTGGCTTGGTATGAACCAGAATGCCCATTCCCAGGGGCGTGCCACCTAGGGGTACAGATGAGGTCAAATGTCCCTGGGCTGCAGACATTTAGGGGTGGGATGGAAAAAAAGGATTGTCATGCCCTTATATAAAGCAGTGGTGTGACCGCACTTGAGAATACTGTGTTCAGTTCTGGTCGCCACATCTCAAAAAGGATATTGAAGAGATAGAAAAAGTGCAGAGAAGGGCAACGAGGATGATTGAGGGACTGGAGCACCTTCCTTATGAGGAGAGGCTGCAGCATTTGGGACTCTTTAGTCTGTAGAGGAGACGTCTGAGGGGGGATATGATTGAAGTCTATAAAATTATGCATGGGGTAGAAAATGTGGACAGAGAGACATTTTTCTCTCTTTCTCACAATACTAGAACCAGGGGGCACTCATTGAAAATGCTGGGGGGAAGAATTAGGACTAATCAAAGGAAACACTTCTTCACGCAACGTGTGATTGGTGTTTGGAATATGCTGCCACAGGAGGTGGTGATGGCCACTCACCTGGATAGCTTTGAAAAGGGCTTGGACAGATTTATGGAGGAGAAGTCGATCTATGGCTCCCAATCTTGGTCCTCCTTGATCTGAGATTGCAAATGCCTTAGCAGACCAGGTGCTCAGGAGCAGCAGCAGCAGAAGGCCATTGCTTTCACCTCCTGCACGTGAGCTCCCAAAGGCACCTGGTGGGCCACTGCATGTAGCAGAATGCTGGACTAAATGGACTCTGGTCTGATCCAGCTGGCGTGTTCTTATGTTCTTATGCCCCTATACCCTTCCTCCTTCCCCCCAGGTCCATATATTGACTTCAAGACCTGGTGCAAAAAAAGTTGTTTGGTCGTGGTGGGGGAGGACAGCTGCCCATATCAGGCGGGAGGGGTGGAAAACTCAAGATTTTGCACCGGGCTACATTTTCCCTAGATACGCCTCTGCCCATTCCCACTTCTATTTCTCTGTGTGCAGTTGTTGGATCTGCCTTAGACTGATACTGTAGTTTCATTAGATCACTTTGGGGGTGTTTCATGTCTTCCCATTAAATATTAAAATGCAAGAGAGAGAGAGAGGAAAGATTTTTAAAAAGCAATCAGGAAGAATTCATTATGGATGAACTAATTCCCAGGAAGGTGGCCTTAATAGGAATCTACGGAGTCATGCTGGATTGTTTTGCATAGCCAACGTGGTCAACGGTGGGTTCATTTCCTCCGCGTGTTGAAGGAGTCATGGGATGTCTTCACTAAGAGAACAGCTCATGGCCCATATTTACCATCACTCCGTCCAGCTGTTTGGCAGGGCTGCTCCAAATGTCGGTTTGCTGCAAGTCGTGTTCAAAGCAAAGCGATTTCACAACCTCTTTACCGCAGGACAACTCAGCCCAGATATCTGGATGACCTCCCAAAGCAGTTGAACGTAGGATTGAGCAGAATGAGAGGCAGAAGAGACTTTTTGGCGTTCCTGTGTTTTAGATGCAGTGGCGTTGAAAAGTGTCCCCCAAGGTGTCCCTCTGGAACTGGTCGTAGTGGTAGAACCAGAATCGTTGGAGTCTGTAACTAGGGTTGCCCGGTTCCTGGTGGACGGGAGACCTCTTGGAATTACAACTAATTCAGACTACAGCAGTGGCGGCGAACCTTTGGCACTTCCAGATAGTTATGGATCACTACAGTTATCAGCCCCCGCCAAAGCAAGGCCAATTGGCCATGCTGGCGGGGAGCCTGATGGGAATTTTCAGTAGTCCATAACTAACAATGAGGGCTGGGTGGGGCATGACAGAGGCGTGACCGCCATTCCAGAAGTGAGGGCATTCCTGGGCGGAGACTGTGGCAAGGGCGGTGCCGCTTCATGCGATCCCTTTGGCTGGAAACGACGCATACCTTGAGGCGCAGGCTGCCACGCGCCGCATCAGTGCACCTCCTGCTAGACTGCTTCAAGTTCTGCGCGCTACTGCTGAGAGGAGGGGTGTAACTAAGGCAAAAATCACGTGGCAAAATCACCAATTAGTAACCCCCTCTTGGCACACACAAATAATCAGTAACCTACTCTCGGGAACCTGTGAGAACCTGCTGGATCCCACCTCTGCCCGACCCCAGTGGAACATGACACATGCCTGTTTTAGAAAACTGGATTCTGGCTCGTTTGTTGTGCTCATGACAGTTTTTAGTCCCTCTGGCAGTGAGGAATCCGTTCCAAGGTGTCTTAGAGAAATGCTTAAGCCGAAGAAAACCAAGGAAATGTGTCCAGGCAACAGGATTTTATTTTTTTTGCAAAACTATGTTTTCCTCTTTATTATATCTGGTGGTATTTTGCTAAAAAGGGTGCGCACATGTAGCCTTTTACATTTCTTTTATTGTGTGCATTCATTTTTTCGTTTTGTTTTGCTTTGTTTCTGTCCTTGTGTGGTGTTGGTCTCACCCTTTTTGCTTTGCCCATGTTCCCGAATCATATATTTATTTTTCTGGTATTTGTACCTCCTTTTAACCTGATTTATACATCATATGTTTTTACACCACTTGGGCACAGTTGATGCAAAAATAGTGTTGGAAATTGCATATATTTATTGGAACGAGATTCTTTGGTCCCCCAAATCAGTAAATTGACAAACTATGGCTCATTCCACACACGCAGAATAATGCACTTTCAAACTGCTTTCAGTGCTCTTTGAAGCTGTGCGGAATGACAAAATCCACTTGCAAACAGTTGTGAAAGTGGTTTGAAAACGCATTATTTTGCGTGTGCGGAAGGGGCCTATGATAGTGTTTAATGATTTATCTGTTACCCATCTAAATTAAAGGAACAAAAAATGCCCATCTAATGTTAAGGGGGTTGGCAAAAAAGACATTTGCTCATTCCCATCCAGACGGCAAATCCTCATAGCTTTGCTGTGATCTTTGCAAAAAAGGTTGTAACAAAGCAGGTTTTGGACAGACCGCAGAAAAGCCACGTCAAAGCCAGAGGTGTGTAAATGCACCACATTGTGTGAGGGAAATAACAGGGGGAAAACATGCCTGCAAACTATCACACGTGTGTCGTGCAAAAGCGGCCCTCAAAGAATGCGGTCGATACCGTGTTACCTTGATGGCAGTCGACTCAGACATCTCTAGAGAAGACAACAAGAAATCATGCAGAGATAAATGCACAGCCTCTCTTGTGAGCAGAACCTTATATTTGCTGTGGGGCATTCCTGTCGCTGTCACAGCACACATTTTGGGAGCTGCTGTTAAGAGGTAGATGAGGGGAATTACAAAAGGCTCCGTGTTTGCTGGGGGACAGAGGTGAAAACATCTCTAGTCATTGCTGAGGTTTTGTGAGTTCAGGAGCAGCAGTGGCGTAGGAGGTTAAGAGCTCGTGTATCTAATCTGGAGGAACTGAGTTTGATTCCCAGCTCTGCCGCCTGAGCTGTGGAGGCTTATCTGGGGAATTCAGATTAGCCTGTACACTCCCACACACGCCAGCTGGGTGACCTTGGGCTAGTCACAGCTTCTCAGAGCTCTCTCAGCCCCACCCACCTCACAGGGTGTTTGTTGTGAGGGGGGAAGGGCAAGGAGATTGTAAGCCCCTTTGAGTCTCCTGCAGGAGAGAAAGGGGGGTTATAAATCCAAACTCCCCTTCCCCTTCTCCTTCTCCTTCTCCTTCTTCTTCTTCCTCCTCCTCCTCCTCCTCCTCCTCCTCCTCTTCTTCTTCTTCTTCTTCTTCTTCTTCTTCTTCTTCTTCTTCTTCTTCCAGACAGCTTTCTTTATTTGATGGCGCAGTCTTTCTTTCTTTCTTTCTTTCTTTCTTTCTTTCTTTCTTTCTTTCTTTCTTTCTTTCTTTCTTTCTTTCTTTCTTTTTCTTTCTTTCTTTGAAATGGAGGGTGTTTTTTTAAAAAAAGATACTACTGTAATATTCTGTACTAACCCCCCCCCACACACACACACACAAACTTGTTTTTAACAAAAAGAGCACTTAACGGCACTTCAAATTCTGTTTGGAGTTTCTGGTACATTCGGGGCTTGCAAGGAGGAGGGCCATCGGCTGTCAAAAATTCTGTGTGCAAAACATCTGCTCTGCTTGCTGCGTAAACGATTTGAGCATATTTGCCGGGCTGTCAGTACTCCAGGATAAAAATATCAACATTCTTGCTGCGGGTACTTGAGAATCTAGACTGTGTGCCAAGAAAAGGTAGATTCTGCAGCTTGTATGCAAATGAAGCAAATCGGCACATCATTTATTTTCATCTAACAAACCGGAGCCTACATGTTAAATTTCGAAGTGCTACAAGGCCTTCTGGTCTGTTTTAGCTGTAGCTAGAGTTGTCAGGCCTGGCATAGCAGCCAGGGAAATTGGGCGGTGGTCCTCAACAACGTTATGACATCACTTCTGTGAATCCTCCAGAAGTGATGTCATACCTCTCTAGGAATCAGTGGGGAACTCTGCGGTAAAACCGTAGAGTTTTTAATGATTCCTACGGAGGACTAATGTCATTTTTGAAGACAACGTGCTCTGAGCTGTGGCAGGAAATGGGAGCACGGTGCTGGGGATCTTCTGCGTCCAGCGGGGGACTTGAAGGCCTAGGCCCTAGGTGTAGCTACCCCAGCTACCCTCAGGGTTGTCAGGCTCCGGGTGGGAGCTGGGAATCTCTTGGTATTAAAACTAATTTCCAGACTATGGACAGCAGATATCCTGGGAGAAAATGGCTGCTCTGGAGGGTGAACTTTATGTCATATTTCATTGGGATCCAAAGGGGTAGATGCAGTGGGGACATCCGGGGTGCCTCGCCCAGGATGCCGCCATTGCAGTCAAGTGTCGGGGGCGGAAAGGGGGCATTTCAGGGCGGGGAGGGGGCGCGCGAGCTGTTCACGCACCAGGTTCAGTTCTTCCTTCCTTCATCACTGCTGGGATCCCTCTCTTCCCCAAACCCCTGCCCCTCTAGACTCTGCCTCCAGATCTCCAGACCGCTCCCAACCAAGATCTTTAACCCCTAGTACAGGAAATATGTGCGTGCCATGGCTACAGATGTGAAGATCCAGAACTCCCCCCCCCCCCCCCCAATTTTATTCCCCGAGGACTTTAATTTTTCCAGTAGAAGAATGAGGACGTTTTGGAGAGTAGTGAAAAAAAAATCTCATTAACTATTTTCTCGTTTTGGAATGAGTTACATTCTTCTCAAGATGACATTTCCCCCCCTTGTTCAAAAAGTATACTGTAAAATAGTCTGAGGACTTTTTATTATTGTTCCACTGAAAAATTAGGAATGTTCAGGGAGAAGCTGTTAGGGAAATGAGCGACATGTTTTTTAGGACAAGGTTTTACTCAAAATGGATATTGTGACATTTTTGCACTAACCCGTCCGTAGCACCGGAGGCCAGTGTGTGGGAGGGTAGGAAGAGGATCCAGAGACACGTTGGGGAACTTTGCAATAGATAAATAGATAGGGTGCAGTTTACAACCTGTTGCTGACACTGTGAAAGATCTACAGTGCAGTTGTTACGTTTGTAAACTCAATGAACTCCTTCACCCCACACGCCCCTGTTTCTTCTAGAACCCTCTGGATCTGCGGCCGTCGCTCTCTCAACTGAAAGTGGCACCTCTCGGAGAATTTGCCTTCTTGGGTTCCTGGTGGCACAGAATTCTTTGCCCGGCCCCAGAATACTTACAGGAATGAGGTGAGGAGGCATGCAGATGAGCCCGACCAAAATAGCAGCTGCGTGAGCGGCAGTGGTGTTCAGCATGCAAAGCAGGGCTCCGGGGAAGAGGTGCTCCTCGCATTTGTAAGCCCGTGCATTAGCATTTCCTCCTCCTAACCCCCAGGTTGCAGCTAAAGAATTTGGAATGGTTCCCCAGGGAGCAATCCATTTGCAAACTGTTGAGTGCATGGCTTTTGCGTCGAGTGGATGGCTCTTGCGTTAATTTGGTTTTGACCCTGGCCACTCGGGCAGTTTGTGTCTGCATTGGAGCAAAGCGCCAGCTCATGTTAAGCCCTTACCCTTTTAACCTGGAAAGCAAAGGGAAGGACTGAATTGAAAAACAAAAAATAGGATCCAATTAAGAGAGGCTGACCAGACGTCCCGCTTTTGGCAGGACAGTCCCACCTCAAAACAATTTGTCCTGCGTCCCGCGGGTTATTTTTAGTGTCCCGATTTTGGAAGGCTGCTGCACTGCCTTCTGGGGCGCAAGGCAGTGTGGCAGCCTCCCGCGCGTGCGTGGCCACAGGAGCGCACGGCCTTGTGGGGCGCTCCTGCGGCTGTGCGTGTATGCGCGCGCGTGCCCACACGCAGCCGCCCATCCCGGTTCACAAAGGTGACCATCTGGTCACCTTATCTTAAGAGATTGAGTACTTGGTGGAAAATTATCTACCTGCCCGCCCACCCGCCCGCCCATCCACACACAAACACAAACACAAACAAACCTAATGCCAACATTCCCAAAATCCTGGGCACTTAAACCTCCCTCCTGCTTCAAATGAATTCTGTGATCCACTTTTCTACAATTAAGTAAATTTGCCTATATTTTATTTAAAGTATGGTCTGATCCTATGTGAGGATGTAGTATCTCTTTTGGGGGGGGGACTTCCTGTTTCCCCCTCTCCCAATCTGCCCCCCAATGTGGCTTTACTGGGATTTACAAAAATTCTAGGGTAAAATGAAAATCCTCGATCGTCTGGGTTTTTACAGGAAATCGCTTTTGGGTTTTACAGGAAATGATGTCAGTGTGCCGGTGCAATGCCGGCATGTTTCCTAGGCTGATTCCGCATGGGCCAAAAACAGCAGTGTGAAAACGGTGTGAAAATGGGGTAAAAGGTTTTAAAATGGTGTAAAAGGGTTTATACTGTTTTCACACTGTTTTCACACCACTGTTTTTGGCCCATGCGGAATCAGCCCTAGTCTCCCCAGTTCTTCCTGACAGATTTTCAGTCGCCAGGGGGGCAAGATAAAGGTTTGTTAGAAAGTTTTGATTGGCTTTTTTTAAAAGATGAGATTTTGAACTAATCCAGAACTTTACTGAAACATTTGCAGGAAGTGATACTGAACAAGATTTTTCTAGCAGGAGGGGGTGTCTAACAGGGGAGGTGTCAGTGATATATAAAATATCTCCAAGGTTTAGCAGTGGCCCAATTAGACAAGGGTAATTTCCTCTTCTTATAATGCTAGACTGCCTCTTTCAAACAAAGGGCACTCATTTAAAACAATTATAATTAAATGGGTTTCTCAGGCGACATATAATTAAATAGTAAGAATCGCTGCCAAGATCCAGTAATAGTTAGATTGTCCCAAATGAAATGGAGGTGGTCTCGGGATTTTGAGTACCTATATATTTAATCTGTCAGACAGATCACAGCCGAAGGTACTTTTATCTCAAGGCCTAGGGAAAAAATGCCATTGGTCACAGTTATAACCAGAAGATCATCCTTACAGCACTCTGCACATGTTTTTGTTTCCTTTGTGGTGCTTGATTTACTGCACTTGATTGCACCTTAGTCATAGAAGAAGAAGAAGAAGAACAAGAAGAACAAGAAGAACAAGAAGAAGAAGAAGAGGAGGAGGAGGAGGAGGAGTAGGAGGAGGAGTTTGGATTTATATCCCCCCTTTCTCTCCTGCAGGAGACTCAAAGGGGCTTACAATCTCCTTGCCCTTCCCCCCTCACAACAAACACCCTGTGAGGTAGGTGGGGCTGAGAGAGCTCCAAGAAGCTGTGACTAGCCCAAGGTCACCCAGCTGGCCTGTGTGGGAGTGTACAGGCTAACCTGAATTCCCCAGATAAGCCTCCACAGCTCAGGCGGCAGAGCTGGGAATCAAACCTGGTTCCTCCAGATTAGATACACGAGCTCTTAACCTCCTACGCCACTGCTGCTCCAGAAGAAGATAACGCTTGGCTCCCCCCCTCCTTTTTTTTGGCTTGTTTGTATTGCCAGTAACCAGATGAACTGTGGGCAGTTAGCGTGTTGTGAAGAAAGCTAGTTATGACATAGGGTTGCTGACTCAGGAGCAAAGAGGATGCGGGCCTGGTGCACTGTCATCACACTGGTGCATTGTTGTCATTTCTGCCAAAACCTGGAAGTGATGTTACAGGAAGTTCTAGGATTTTCAAAACCTCTATGGTAAAACCAGAGCGTTTTTTAAAAAAATCCTACAGCATCCCTGATGTCATTTCCAGGTTTTGATGAGTAGGAGTAGCAGGAGTAGATAGTTCCATGGGAATGTCAACTCAATGCATGGCAGCTGTGAAAAAGGCAAACTCTATGCTGGGGATCATTAGAAAAGGAATTGATAATAAAACTGCAAAGATTGTCATGCCCTTATATAAAGCAGTGGTGCGACCGCACTTGGAGTACTGTGTCCAGTTCTGGTCGCCACATCTCAAAAAGGATATTGAGGAGATAGAAAAAGTGCAGAGAAGGGCAACAAGGATGATTGAGGGACTGGAGCACCTTCCCTATGAGGAGAGGCTGCAGCGTTTGGGACTCTTTAGTTTGGAGAGGAGACGTCTGAGGGGGGATATGATTGAAGTCTATAAAATTCTGCATGGGGTAGAAAATGTGGACAGAGAGACATTTTTCTCTCTTTCTCACAATACTAGAACCAGGGGGCATGCATTGAAAATGCTGGGGGGAAGAATTAGGACTAGTAAAAGGAAACACTTCTTCACGCAACGTGTGATTGGTGTTTGGAATATGCTGCCACAGGAGGTGGTGATGGCCACTAACCTGGATAGCTTTAAAAGGGGCTTGGGCAGATTTATGGAGGAGAAGTCGATTTATGGCTACCAATCTTGATCTGCCTTGATCTGAGATTGCAAATGTCTTAGCAGACCAGGTGCTCAGAAGCAGCAGCAGCAGCAGCAGCAGCAGCAGGCCATTGCTTTCACCTCCTGCATGTGAGCTCCCAAAGGCACCAGACCAGACCAGAGTCCATCTAGTCCAGCACTCTGCTACTCGCAGTGGCCCACCAGGTGCCTTTGGGAGCTCACGTGCAGGATGTGAAAGCATTTTGAGGCCCTAGGCTTCAGGCTGCCAAACCTATAGGTAAATTCAGCACTTGCCGGAAGCCTCAGACGGGGTGGAGGAAAGAGAGAAGGAGTGAAGGAGACTGTGGCGCCAGAACAAAAACGGTGAGCCACACTGCTTAAAAATGGCGCGAGAAGAGCATTGACAGGAAAAATCACTCCAGTTCAGCCCTGAGCAGCCTGGTGATGGAGAGGGAACCTCTGAGTGGTAATGTACGATGGTATCCCCCCACATCGAGGTGGAGGGAGGTGCAGCCATCTTGCTCCAACATCGAGGTGGAGGGAGGTGCAGCCATCTTGCTCCAACATCGAGGTGGAGGGACGGCAGCCATCTTGCTCCAACATCGAGGTGGAGGGAGGTGCAGCCATCTTGCTCCAACAGCTCGAGGGTGGGAGGGGAGGTACAGCTCATCTTGCTCCAAACATCGAGGGTGGAGGGACGGCAGCCATCTTGCTCCAACATGCGAGGTGGAGGGAGGTGCAGCCACCATCTTGCTCTAACATGCGAGGTGTGGAGGGAGAGTGCAGTTTCATCTTTGCTCCAACATGCTCCCGGTGGTGGAGGGACGGCAGCCATCTTGCTCCAACATCGAGGTGGAGGGAGGTGCAGCCATCTTGCTCCAACATCGAGGTGGAGGGAGGTGCAGCCATCTTGCTCCAACATCGAGGTGGAGGGAGGCAGCCATCTTGCTCCAACAAGGTTATGGAGGAAGTCGGGAGTGCCCTAAGGCAAGAGTTACATCCGGTTCAGATGCATCCCTCTCCCGCCTCATCCATCACTCGGTTCCCCCCAGATACCCCCCTCCCTGCATGTTTCCATACAAAGGCACATTTTAAGGAGGGACAGGCCACCCTTGCAGGGTGGACTCCTGACAGCGGAGAAGAATATCAGTCCTTATGGCAGAAGCCTTCATGGATCATGGATCTCTCCGATACTGGAGAGGAAGCAAAAGGGGCAAATTTAGACCCAAGAGGACCAAAATGGCACAGTCCGTTATCTCAGAGATCTACTATCGGCTCGTACCTCATCTGTAGTCCAGGTTTACTTGTAAGTCATGGGGACGATCGAGGAGGTTACCGGAAGCTCCGGCTGTCCTGAAATTTGGAAATATTGTTCAGCTATGTCCTCTGGCTTCGTTGAGATCTTATCAGGAATTACTCACTTCTCTCCTAACCTGCCTTTGGAGTCGTAAGGAATAGAACAGTGGTGGCGAACCTATGGCACGGGTGCCAGTGGTGGCACTCAGAGCCCTCTCTGTGGGCACGCACAGAGTCACACACCCCCACCCCCACACACACATCTAGGCTGGCCTGGGCCACTGGGCTCGATTATTAGCATTAAACCTAAGACCTAATTTTGGGGAAGCAGTGTAGGTAACCCTGTTAAGTTCTGTTAAACCCCACAGATTTTCATGTGAAGAACTAAAGTGCGATCCTTTACCTGGGAGTAAGCTCAGTAGCTGGCAATGGGGGTTGCTTCTGAGTAAACCCTCCTAGGGTCGTGATTCACCCATTGGGAGAGTTGCACGGTTTCTTCAAAGCAAAGCCCCTGACAACCACCAAGCTTGCTCCCGAGTAACGCATGCCTCTGATCCAACTGTTTTTTTCTAAACTAAAACCTCAGTATTCAGGTTAAATAGCCGTGTTGGCACTTTGCAATAAATAAGTGGGTTTTGGGTGGCAGTTTGGGCACTCGGTCTAGAAAAGGTTCGCGGTCACTGGAATAGAAGCTTGCTGCTTCTATTTTTTTTCAAACTAAAATTGATATTTTTGGGAAGCCGGTTTGTGGGCCCACTGCACTAATAGCCTTTGGCATGCAAGCAGAAGACCGTGTCCTTTCCACAGGAGAGACGATATTGATCTCCTTCCTGAGGCTGTGAAAACGAACGTGCTCAGGGGCAGCAGAGCACACGACGAGTGTTAGGTAAACAGCAAATGCCAGCAGCAAGTGCAAAGAAAACACCTCCCTTGCGTGGGTTTTCTGCTCCGGCTCCTCTCGCCGCTGTTGTCGATTCTTGAAAGTGCCTGGCGGGCAAATGCCAAATTTCTTCTTGCTTTTGAATTACTCGTAGGCTCTTGTGAGGTTTGGATCTTGCCACCCCCTTGTATCTCGCACAAATCCACCCAAGGCCATGGGAAACGAAACTTTTTTTAAAAAAAAAGTCTCTAAAAACCTGTTCTGCTTGCAAAGGAGGCAACGGAACGAGGCTGGCTTGCTGCATTTGACTTCCTGGTCTGTGTCGGCACCACGGTTTTGTTGTGGGGGAAATCCACGCTTCCTTCTCGGGGTCAGCAGGCTGTTTCTTCACGCAGTCCCGCTCAGCCAGACAAGAGCAAGAGTTTTGACAGGAGGCCGGGAAGTTTTTTGAGCCACCTCCCATCTGACCAGGAAGGGCACTTCGCTTCGCTTCAGAAAAGAGCGTGTAAATTACCCCCTGGGCCGTGTGTCCTCACAGCCTGCCTCTTGCTCTGGCATCTGGATTATGCGCTTGTTCGTTTGCTTGGTCTTCCCTTCCAGAAGAGATCCAGTCCCGGCGTGCCTGTCGGGGGCCAACAGAGTCGAAAAAACGAGGTAACTTGTTCTGCCTGTGTGTTTTCTTGCTCCCACTTCCATTTAAATGGAAATAAATAAGCTGTGCAACCTTTCGGGCAGCGCCTGTGGAGTCTACAAAGCCTGATTTATTTTAACACTTGTAAAACTAATACTGGCACAACTCCATGTTTTGTGTTTTTTTGTAAAGTACTCCATTTCCAGATGGCTTTCTGCTTTCTGTTCCACGTCACCTTGAGCTCCCAAAAGGCACCTGGTGGGCCACTGCGAGTAGCAGAGTGCTAGACTAGATGGACTCTGGTCTGATCCAGCAGGCTAGTTCTTATGTTTTTATGTTCTTAACATGCCAGATTCTTTGACTGCGAGAGAAGGTGAGACCCAGAGATATGTCTGTGGATTTCTCTATCGAGTTGCTTCTCAGGTTAAGTGACACTGCGGTAGAGGTGCGTGCCTTGACACGTTTATGTTTCCCCTACAAGCGTGGCTGAACATTAATTGATACTGGATCCTGCAAAGTCGTACAAAACCTTGACCCGTTTCTCTGCTGAGGGAAGGAATTATTTTGTAGGTGAACTCTTTCAAACATATGGTGGCTTTCCATTTTTAGGATTCTCCACCCTTGAATGGTTTTTGACCTCTTTTTAAATGTATCATAACATTCTTTGGTATAGGTTGGCAAACAATAATAATGTCTGTCAATATGGGATGTGGCACAGGGGCGGATAGGAAGGCGCTCCAAGGGGTGATCACTCCTGCACAGAGGATTATCGGCTGCCCTCTTCCCTCCTTGGAAGAAATCTATAATTCCCGAAGCCTAAATAAAGCCCAAAATATTCTGAGGGACCCGTCTCATCCAGCACACTCTCTTTTTGAACTGTTACCATTCGGCAGAGGATACAGGTCTATCAAAACTAGGACCAAGAGGCTTAGAGACAGCTTCTAGTCTAGAGCTGTGGCTATGCTAAACTCCGCGGCTTCGTGTTGATGTGTTTGGGGCTGTGTAGGGATGGGTGGAGGAAGGGGAAAGTGAGGATGGGGCATGAGTCTGGAATTGTGTGCATTGAGGAATGCTGCTGTAAATTTTGTTGTGCGTGCACAATGACAATAAAGGCTTATGCTTATGTGACAGTATCTCAAGAAAAATAGAGTTTCTGGAGGTCAATCAACTGTGACAAGAACCAAGTGCCGTCTAATATAGAGTTACATTATATGCCATTAAAGGTTAAAATGAAATGAAATATAGAATTACATTACTTTGCATAACTTTTGAAAATGCCAACAGTGATCCAGTTGAGTCATTGGATCCTCCTCCGTCAGGATTTCAGGGTTTCAGAACTGGCCAGATTTCTTATTTAATTCAATAAATTATTCTAAAAACACATTTTCTGTATGGTTTCAGAGGGTAGCTGTGTTAGCCTGCAGCAGAACAATCAGATTTGAATTCAGTAGCACTGTAGAAACTGTCAAGATTTCCGGGTTGTGGGCTTTTGAGAGTCAAAGCTCTCTTCATCAGATACGAGTCGGAACATAGATCCTTGTGTCCTTCTATTCCAGTCAGAAGCTGGGAGGGTGTTGCAGAGATCAGGATTTATACCCCGGGTTTTTATAAATCATAAGGAGACTCAGAGCGGCTTAGAAACTTCTTCCCACATCTTGTGAGGTCGGTGGGGCTGAGAGAGTTCAGAGAGAACTATGACTGGACCAAGGTCACCCAGCAGGCTTCATGTGGAGGAGCAGGGAAACAAACACTGGTTCACCAGATAAGAGTCTGCCGCTCAAGTGGAGTAGTGGGGATTCAAACCTGATTCTCCAGATTACAATCCACTGCTCTTAACCACTACCCCATTCTTGCTGCAGAAGTACAGTACACATTGTAATCCCCTCGATTGCAGCAGAGGAGGAATACTTAGGGGCAAAAAGTATCATGTGTAATCAAACCTTTTTTACCGGACTCAAATTTAGCTATTTGTTTCCTGTATAATTATTTCTCTCATGAGAATTTTATGCAGCTTTATTTTTGTGTGGTTTCATGCTATTACAATTATTATATAATGCATATTATATAATGCCCAGTATTGACGGCGTGTGCACGTTCCCAAGATCCAGCAATTCACCTTTGGCTGCAAGAAGGAGAAAGTTGACTTCCTTGTGAGTCTTTGGAGTAGACAGGTCTTTGACACAGCCAAAGAGAATGGCAATGGAAGACTGAACATTGTACAGCTTTTTTTGGATCTTCTGACGGGGGTACTTTTGTTTTTAAAAAGTGGTATGCTCTTGTGTCAGGTCTAGGGAGAGAGCTTTGAGTCTAATCTTCAGTGGATCCTGGGGATCTACCAGAATTATAGTTTATCTCCAGAGATCGGTTCCCTTGAAGAAATGACATTTTGGAAGGGAGGTTCTACGGCAGTGGTGGTGTGTACCTTTTGGGCTCAGCGTGTCAAAAACCCCTAAAATGCCTAATTTGACTCAGGTGGCATGGCAACCCCCCAAATGAAAAAGAAGCAATTCTTTACATATTCATTTATTTTTCAAAAATATAGTCCAGTCGTGTGTGGCGCTATGTATTACATAAAGAAACGCAGAACAGTCACAGAAATGACACAAACTCAGAAAGGGAGAAAGGTGGTTGTTGTTTTTTAAAAAAATCTTTATTTTACCAACTGAAGAATGATGGAGAAAAAGAAAGACATGAAGAACAAGGAGTCATAACAGTCTTCACAATTTAATAATTATAATGAACACATAATGTTCGATACTCAAAATCAAATATGATTTATATCAAAATTAAGTATGAAATGGATATGCATTTATAAGCTTCTTAACAAAAATAAATTAACATTAACTAGTATACTGGATAACAACAACGGTCATTGTCTATCATTTAGGCAGCCTAACTAATTCCAACTGTAATCTAATTGTATATATATATTTTAAAACAGTAATTTAAAAATACATTAAAAAACTATTACAATAGCCCAGGAAGTCTTTAGTTTGGTTATTAGAATGTTATATATACTCGACTTACAATTATCTGTTTATGTATATGTGTAAAAAGATGTTCAGTATTATTGAAAGTGTGATTAGTAGCATCCTAAAAAATTAGGTAGGTACATTAGGAGATCTTTCCATCTTAACCTATTATTTAGGCAGTGACGTGTAAAAAAAAAATTGAGAATACTTGTTGGCGTGTCACCCACAGTGTTATGGTGTAGGACCTTAAACACTTGTGTCATAGGTTTCCCACCCACTGCTCGGTGGTGTTGTACCCCCACTGAGGTCCTCCCCAGGCTCTGTACCCCAAATCTCCCAGAGTTTCCCAACATGGAGCTGGCAATCCGACCCCCAAATCCCCCACTGGTGGCCAGAGGGCACTTAGCAACCCTAAATCTACTTTCCTTTCAGTTTTATAGGATGACTACACTTAGAGATGGCACGAGGGCAGGAAAGAGAGGTGGGATGTAGTCGTTAGAATATAGGACAAAGTTTGGCCAGAGCTGGGTTCCAATCTCTCTCCCTGCCATGAAGGTACTGAGGAACTTTGGGCTAAGTATACTCCTTCTATGGCAGGGGTCTTCAAGCTATGGCCCTCCAGATGTTTATGGACTACAATTCCCATCAGCCCTGCCAGCATGGCCAAGTGGTAGGGCTCATGGGAATTGTAGTCTATGAACATCTGGAGGGCCATAGTTTGAAGACCCCTGTTCTATGGGCTTGATGTGATATGGCAGTGAAGACTTCAAGCCAATCAGGACCTGAGAGATCTTGTTAGAAAAGAGAACGGGGGACTTATAGAAGCAGGAAGAAACATCTACTTCAGGGGTGTCCAACTCTGGCCCTCAAGATATTCATCGACTACAATTCCCATGGGCTGATGGGAATCCCACGGGCTGATGGGAATCGTAGTCCATGAACATCTGGAGGGCCAGAGTTGGACACTCCTGTCCTACCTGGTTTTGTTTTCTGCCAGATTACCTGTTGTGGGTTCCTTCAGGAAGAGTCCTGAGAGTTGTTGTTTGATAAGGGTGCTGTTGGCGAGAGAATTTCCCCGGGGAATGGCTGTTAAACCTGTTAAAACTCTGCGAGGATGCTGGGCTCTAATTCCACACCTCGTAATAAACGTTCACCGGGAGGCCGAAACATTTGAACGTGCGGTCTTGCAGTTTCCAGCACTGTGACTCACAAGGTGGATTTTCCCCCCTGGGCTCAATTAAAAACAGAAAAGCGTTCTGGAACAGGAAGGCACGATTCTGGTGTGTGTGAAAAAACAACAGCCCTGGAACCGTAGCCAGATTGAAAGGTATTTTAGTTCACTGTCAGGGTTTCAGTCTAATAAGCGTGAGAGATAAGCATGAAAGAGTTCATCTCCGCCTACCAGCACATCTGGGTACTTTGATGGGGGCGGCAGCGTAGGGTCTGACCGGCTGTCCACCTGGGAGGAATTATTATTCACCTGGGCTGCGTGGCTAACTGCCTCATTCGTTCAAAGACACTGAAAATAAACATTACAGCATACGTTTCGTGGTGAAGGTTTGAAAGTGGCCGTCAGGATTCTAAGCCTATCCGTCATGTTAAGAACAGTCTTTGGCATGTCGCATAAATCAGAAAATGCTCGTGAATTGGTGACCAGCAATTAATAACATGCTACAGAAGACATCTATCTTTAAAATGCTATTAAAAGCCTAGAGCAGTGGTGGCGAACCTATGGCACGGGTGCCAAAGGTGGCACTCAGAGCCCTCTCTGTGGGCATGTGCAAACAGAGTCGCCCCTCCCCCACATCTAGGCTGGCCTGGGCCGTTGGGCTCGATTATTAGCATTAAACCTAAGACCTAGTTTTGGGGAAGCAGTGTAGGTAACCCTGTTAAGCGCTGTTAAACCCCACTGATTTTCATGCAAAGAACTAAAGCGCGACCTGGGAGTAAGCTCGGTTGCTGGCAATGGGGCTTGCTTCTGAGTAAACCCTCCTAGGGTCGTGATTCACCCATTGGAAGAGTTGCATGGTTGCTTCAAAGCAAAGCCACCGACTACCACCAAGCTTACTCCCGAGTAACGCACACCTCGGAGCCAAACCGTTTTTTCTAAACTAAAACCTCAGTATTCAAGTTAAATTGCCGTGTTGGCACTTTGCGATAAATAAATGGGTCTTGGGTTGCCATTTGGGCACTCGGTCTCGAAAAGGTTCGCCATTACTGGCCTAGAGCTCAAATTAGCATTTTTATTGATTTTTTTTGGCCGCAGCAGCTGAATGGGGAAAGTGCGAGAGAATGTTGTTTGATGCCCGTTGTCTTGAATGTCTGGCTTGTTAAGTTCATACCCTCACAGACTAACCTGCTTCTCTGGATTGGGGGAAAGGAGAACGATATAAACTGCTTTTGGTGGTTTGCAGGAATCCCAAGCAAGGGAAGGGGAGATAGGGAGGGGAGGTATTAAGGGGTGGCATGCAAGGGAAGGGGAGTAAGGGAGGGGATGAGAGGGAGTGAGGGGTGGCATGTAAGGGAAGGGAGGGAGGGCCCTGGCATCTGGACATGGCCCACCCACCCTAGCGGAGGGAGGGCAGGTGCCATGCAAGGGAAGAAGAGTGAGGGAGGGGAGTGAGGGAGGGGTGGCATGCAAGGGAGGAAAGGGAGGGGGCCTGGCATCTGGACATGGCCCACCCACCCTAGCGGAGGGAGGGGAGGGGAGGGAGGGGCAGGGTGGCATGTAAGGGAGGGAAAGGCAGGTTATAAATGAGTTAAATAAACAAATAAAATAATAAAGATTTAAAGCAGGCTATATGTTGTCTGCAGCCTGCATCTAGAACCCCCCCCCCTTTTAAATTAAATTAATCACACATTTGGATTGACAAGTCAGCCGAACAACCTCATTTTGGCAATTTGCTTCTGATAATTGTAGCAACGGGAGCAAGTCAAAGGTGTTATCTTAGAAGTGGTCTTGCTTTCCATGTGCGACAGAAGGAAGAATGACTCCAAGTAAACTAATGTAAAGTAAAAAATTTATTAGGAAGTTTTCCAGGTAAGACAAAGAGACATAACCATGTAAAATTGTATTAAGACAGAATTCTGCTCAATAAAATTATGCAATTAAATGGAACGTTAAAGTATTCAAGAAGAGAAGGGAGAACCTCGATAAGCTACCCTGATCTCTTGGAAGAAAGAAGAGGTTTTTAAAAAAATTATAGATAAATAGACATGAATCGTCTGGCTTCCCATCCCGGCATTACTCCCTGAAAATCTAAAATTTAGGGTTTACCGCAAGCTTGCGTTTTGGCAGCCAGAATAAAAACAGCCGGTGGTGGTCAGGATTATGATGATTTTATGTGGTTTTATGCTGTACACCGCCCAGAGCCCTTCGGGGATGGGGCAGTATATCAAATTAAATTAATAACAACAACAACAACAACAACAACAACAACAACTTCTCATCTCTCCTTTGGATCTGCAGTGCTAAAGAATTTGACAGTGCTAAAATTTAGAATCATGTGTAGTATTTGGGCAATGTCTGTGGAGTATTAAGGTTTCCAGTGTCCAGGTGGGTCCCGGACATCTCTGGCAAATTACAGCAGATCCCTGGACAACAGAGATTATTAATTCCCCTGGGGGGGGGGGAAGACTGTTTTGAAGAGTTAATCCAGTGGCCGTTGGCATCCCTCATTGCATTAAATTAAAGCCTCTGTTAAATTAAAACTGTGTCAATGAGGTCGTAATTCTTGCCGAACTCTAAAACCATCACCAACAAAATTATAGTCTCCTTGGAGTACTGTGTTCAGTTCTGGTCGCCACATCTCAAAAAGGATATCGAAGAGATAGAAAAAGTGCAGAGAAGGGCAACGAGGATGATTGAAGGATTGGAGCACCTTCCTTATGAGGAGAGGCTGCAGCGTTTGGGACTCTTTAGTTTGGAGAGGAGACGTCTGAGGGGGGATATGATTGAAGTCTATAAAATTATGCATGGGGTAGAAAATGTTGACGGAGATAAATTTTTCTCTCTTTCTCACAATACTAGAACCAGGGGGCATCCATTGAAAATGCTGGGGGGAAGAATTAGGACTAATAAAAGGAAACACTTCTTCACGCAACGTGTGATTAGTGTTTGGAATATGCTGCCACAGGAGGTGGTGATGGCCACTCACCTGGATAGCTTTAAAAGGGGCTTGGACAGATTTATGGAGGAGAAGTCGATCTATGGCTACCAATCTTGATCCTCCTTGATCTGAGATTGCAAATGCCTTAGCAGACCAGGTGCTCGGGAGCAGCAGCAGCAGAAGGCCATTGCTTTCACCTCCTGCATGTGAGCTTCCAAAGACACCTGGTGGGCCACTGCGAGTAGCAGAATGCTGGACTGGATGGACTGTGGTCTGATCCAGCTGGCGTGTTCTTATGTTCTTATGTTCACTTTTTACTAGTAGAGCAGGCTGTAATACACATCGTATACCATCCAGTTCGTTTGCCAAATCAAATCTCACGGGAGGCAACCTTGTACCATTTTTGTGTAAACATTAACTGCATTTGATTGGGCCGGGAAGGGGGTTTATCCTCCAGGAGAGCTGTGTTTATTGTCCACAGTTTTGGGACAAAGGGGAACCTGATTTTGAGTGTCCTGCCAAAAGTTGTAAAAAAGGGAGAGAAGGCACATTTAGTACACGGGAGGGGATGCAGGAAGGGATGCGGTGCTTCCAAACGGTGACTCAGAGCCAAACAGGTAAACAAGGTCAGGCTGTTCCCGGGCAGCTTTGAACTGCATGCTGATTAGAGAATAGGTCTTTTCAAAAGGTCCAAGAGAGGCGGCTGAGTGAATCTGCTACTGCCAAAAGCACAGAGTCCAGAGTCGCCTTAAAGCACGGGTGCCGGACTTTGAGCCTGCGGCCGGGCAGCATTGGAATTCTGACGCGTGAGGGACGCGCAGCCTCAAAATGGCTGCTCTGGGAGGCGGAGCCAGCTTCAAAATTGCTGTTACAGCTTACTTTCCATCATACGGTAAAGATTGTGCTGTGGTGGCAGCTGATGCCAAAGCGACCTTTTTTAAAAAATCTGTAAAACCAATCAGAAGTCTTGCTGGGAAAACCCCCCACCTGGCCCTGCCCAGGCAACGTAGTGCCCACGGGCATCGCATTGGGGATCCCTGCCTTAGTTTGATTCCGCACTTGGGTTATCGACCTAAGTTCGAGCTGCGTTCGATCTAAGTGCTCCGCACAACCACTGGGATCGACGTGGTTTTGTACCAGCTTCGCCCCGTGTAATGGTCAAATTTCCGACTCCAGTTGGGAACGACTACTTTTTCAGGGAACCACGCTCGAACTCAGCTCGATTCCAGTAAAGTGTGGAATCTCTGGTGCCAGGAGTCCCCCGTTCAGCCAATCACAGCTGAATGTTCTGGGCATGCGTACAGCTGGCCAATAAAAAAACACCACCTTCGTCCCTCCATTCCTGTGGCAGTTTTTTTAATAATGTGTGTGGGGATAGACGGAACATGGCTGTAGAACAGTAGCCAATCGGAACGGAGCGGCAAAGAGGCACAGGATGATTCCGCCCTCCGAGCTGGGATCAAGCTGGTTGCAGTGGGGAACAACAATGGCTTCAGGGAACTGGGTCGAACCTATTTTACTCATGTGCGGAATCGCCTTAATGTATGAATTGGTGGCAGAAGCTGTCATGAGCGAGAGACCACTTCATCAGACGTATGAAGCGTTACGTTCATTTGGTGTGCGTCCACGTGTAACCCCAGAGGGTTACGGAGCGAAAGAGCTGGGTGTGTGTTGGGAAGGCGGGGTGCTGGGTTATTGCATAGAGGATCCAGAAACTTGGGGGCACGTAGGCTCGGAGGTTTAGTGGATATGTGTTTTATTAGGCAGGGTTTAAATAGGTTTTTCAAATTAAGTTGTTTGATTACCGCTTCCTTGTTATGGGCTTTGGAAGCTGTCCTGAACGACAGCCTTATCCAAAGCAAAGGCAACTGTGAAATGATATAATGATCTTCTGACCCAGGCAGGATATAACTGTTCAAAATAAACAGAAAGCTGGTTGTTCAAATTCCATGGGCAGCGCTGAAATTTGGCTGCTCCTCCTCCGGCTGTGCGCAGATGATTATTTTTGATTTGGGGAACTGAGAAAGCCTTTGTAATCTTTTAGTGGCAGGAAAGCAAACCTCTGTCTTCCCCATTTGCTGCTTCCCAAGCTTTTCACAGTTTGAGATTGTCGGTCAAGTCACACAAACGCGTGCAACCGCCTAATCTTGTATCAATCTCTCGGTTCGGCAAAGTCAGCATTGTTTGTTTGAGGACTCCAGATACCTGGTATGGGTATCCCAGTGATGGGATCCAAAAATTTTAGTAACAGGTTCCCATGGTGGTGGGATTCAAACAGTGGCGTAGCGCCAATGGGGCTGGGTGGGGCATTCCGGGGGCGTGGCCGGGCATTCCGGGGGCGGGGCATTAATAATTTCTCTGTTACTGTAAAAAACTCTTACTGTAAAAAAAACAGTTCCTCATTTCCAGCTGGTATCTTTCTGTCCATAATTTAAACTCATTATAGCAAGTCCTACCGTCTACTGCCAACAGAAACAACTACTTCTCCTCTAACTGACTGCCTGTCAAATACTTAATACTTTCAAATACTTAATTTTGTTTCTAGAAATCAAAAGAAGGAGACTTTCCTTAAACCAGGAACTTTACCATATTTCTAAAACATGTTTTTAAAACAGCCCAACGGGGAGAATTATCCCGTTTTCTACCTTCGCTAACCAGCCACATAGGAAACAACAGGACTTTATGATTTTTGGACCTAATGGAATTTCTAACGGAAAAGTGGACCCAATTAGTAACCCCCTCTCGGCGCACACAAATAATTAGTAACCCACTCTCGGAAACTGGTGAGGACCTGCTGGATCCCACCTCTGCTCCCGTACCTCTTTGAGCTTGAAGACGCATTTGGAATTCTGCCACGGTCATGGCGGGCCCAGCAACAAAATGGCTGCCGCAAAATGGTCGTCGCAGGAGGCGGAGCCAGCCGCAAAACGATTGACATCTTGACTTCTGTAAGACAGTGCAGATCCTCAGGCTGCGGTGGCATTTTTTAAAAGTCTGCGCAGCCAATCAAATCTCTTGTTAGTCAATCAAAAGCCATGCTGTGCAAAAGCCCTGCCCAGTTCTTAAAAAGACTTGGTGGGTGCCAGAACATGTGTTGGTTGGTACTGTGACACCCAGAGGCACCACATTAGAACATAAGAACATAAGAACTAGCCTGCTGGATCAGACCAGAGTCCATCTAGTCCAGCTCTCTGCTACTCGCAGTGGCCCACCAGGTGCCTTTGGGAGCTCACATGCAGGATGTGAAAGTAATGGCCTTCTGCGGCTGTTGCTCCCGATCACCTGGTCTGTTAAGGCATTTGCAATCTCAGATCAAAGAGGATCGAGATTGGTAGCCATAAATCGACTTCTTCTCCATAAATCTGTCCAAGCCCCTTTTAAAGCTATAAAGGTTAGTGGCCATCACACCACCTCCTGTGGCAGCATATTCCAAACACCAATCGCACGTTGCGTGAAGAAGCGTTTCCTTTTATTAGTCCTAATTCTTCCCCCCAGCATTTTCAATGGATGCCCCCTGGTTCTAGTATTGTGAGAAAGAGAGAAAAATTTCTCTCTGTCAACGTTTTCTATCCCATGCATAATTTTATAGACTTCAATCATATCCCCCCTCAGACGTCTCCTCTCCAAACTAAAGAGTCCCAAACGCTGCAGCCTCTCCTCATAGGAGATCCCTGGACCACTCAGACTTGACAACGGCTATCCAGGGTCTCAGATGGAGGTCTTTCGCATCACCTGCTGCCAAGTTTTCTTTATGTAGAGATACTGGGTATTGAACCTGAGACCTTCAATGCTCTGCTGCTAAGCCACAGCCCCCCCCCCCCGCCCCTTTAACCTCAGGTTCCTTCCTCTTGCCTGAGCTAGTAGTAGCGTTGGCCTATGTAAAATAGTCATGCGACAGTCATGGGGTATCTACTGGACAGTACCCGTGTTGTGGCGAACATCTCCTCTCCTTCCCGTCCCGCCTTTCCACCAGACTTCGACCCCCAAAAAATTAAGTCTGAATCTACTGACGTCTGAGTTCAGTTTGATTGCCCTGTGTTTGTAGTTGAAACAGAATGCTTTGGGCGAGCGTGTTTTTTGAGGAAGTGAGTCGGTGTGTTTGTGCTTGCTGTGGCAACAATTATCATATTGAAGCGAGAGGTCACATTGAGCTGCAATGGGTTCTGGCTCTGCAGAAATCTTCAATGAGGCTGGTCGTGAACTTAAACAACCTCTCGAGAATTTGTTTTGGGGTGGTTTTTTTTTCATTTAAAGCTGCCAATGGAGAGGAAGAGAGGTTTCAGAGAAACTGTTTGTCCTCTGAAATCCTTGAGATGAATTTTTCCTCCCGCTCAACTTGGACTTGCTGATTATTCTCTGAACTTTCCCGCCTGACTTCACAGTCCTCTGAGCTTGCCACAACTGTTTGTTTCCTTTTCTAAACCTTCCCCCTTTCCATTGTCCTAGCGGATTGTCAGAGCGCAGCTCTTCTTTTAAGGCAGGGGTGTCCAACTCTGGCCCTCCAGATGTTCATGGACTACAATTCCCATCAGCCCCTGCTGGTATGGCCAATTGGCTGTTGGACACCTCTTGTTTTAAAGACTGGCTGTGGTCACTGTTTGACAAGCGTGGTTTTCTGGGGTGAACCTAAGGGTCTTCCCACCACATCCATGGGTCACAAGCCTTGTACGAAGGGTTTTCCATTTTCGGGGCCTTTGTCAATAGTACTGGCATCTGAATCAGAAACATAGCTGGGATATCTGGTGACTCTTCAGTGGTCCAGAAGAAAATCTAATTCTGGGAATTCTCCAGGCCTCACCTGGAGATTGGCAACATTGGAGCCCATCAGAAGCCATCTTAGCACCGCCCTTCTCCTAACTTATTTATTTATTTACCTCCTATGTACTCCATTTTGTCCAGTAAGGACCCAAAGCGCCTTCAGTGTTCTCCTTTCCTGTTTTGTATCCTTACAACAACCGTGTGAAGCTGGTTAGGTTGAATGTGTGTGACTAGCCCAAAGGCACTATCACGCTTCCATGGCAGAGTGGAGTTTTGAATCTGGGTCTTCCAGATCCTAGAGCACAGGTGTCAAACTCGCGGCCCTCCAGATGTTATGGACTACAGTTCCCATCATCCCCTGTCAGCATGATGCTGGCAGGGGATGATGGGAATTATAGTCCATAACATCTGGAGAGCCGCATGTTTGACACCTATGTCCTAGAGTCCTCACGATATGTTCTCACCTATGTCCTCACGATACTGAATCCTTGTGACTAGCACAAAGAGAGGAAGAAAATTCTGGCCATCTAAGGCTCATTCCGCACATGCAGAATAATGCAGTTTCAAACTACTTTCAGTGCTCTTTGAAGCTGTGCAGAATAGTAAAATCCACTTGCAAACAGTTGTGAAAGTGGTTTGAAAACGCATTATTTTGCGTGTGCAGAAGGGGCCTTAGCTTTTTCCGAACGCTCCAAACATGGGGGCCAAATTGACCTAGAGGAATAGGAGGAGGAGAAGAGTTGGTTGCTTTTCTAAACCAATAAGGAGTCTCAAAGGGGCTTACAAACTCCTTTCCCTTCCTCTCTCCCCACAACAGACACCTTGTGAGGTCAGTGGGGCTGAGAGAGTTAGGAGAAAATTGTGACTGGCCCAAGGTCAGCCAGCAGGCTTCATGTGAAGGAGCGGGGAAACAAACCCCTTTTTCGGTCTTCTGTGTATTGTCCCTTCTCGCCATTTGTAATTTTGTGTGAATTGTGCTGTATACTGTGATGGTGCTGATCCCATTCCCTTACATTGAGTGAAATAAATAAAATGTCCAAGATGATGTCGTCCCCCCGCCCCCCAATTTCTTGCCATGTTTCTTTTTTTGACTTGTCCAAGGACAATACTTAATACAGGGTTGGTGTTGGTGTTTTTTTAATCTTTCGGCAGCTGGTGGCATATTCCTCACTTACTCAACAGTTTATTTTCAGTTCTTTTTACTTTGGCATTTACTCAATTCCCCATACCAGGTATCAGAAGTACGCAATGTCAAACCACCTCTCTCTTGTCTTGCAAACTCCGTAGGATCGCCGTATGTCAACGATGACTTGATGCGCACGCACGCGCACGGAGCAGATTAAAGCATGCTTTTGGTGCGGCGAGGGGTTTAATAGGCACCGAATTCCACACAAGGAGTTTTTCAAAATTGAATTTTAGAATCCAGAATGTATCCTTCTTCCATTATATTAATACAGGGTGAGACAATGGAGAAAGCAAGATCCTTACATGTGAGGCCCAAAATGAGATTCTGTTAAGAGTAGGGTTGTCAGTTTCCAGATCTCGAGACCACAGAGAACAGTTACCATGGAGGTAATGACGGCTATATCGAGGCTGAACTCTGTGGCATCACTTCTCTGCTGAGATCCTTCCAGACACCGTGTTCAGCAGCATAATTCTCTTGGACTCTAATTACTTTCTTTGCCTTTAAGTATCTGAAAAAGTTTTATCTCATGGAACTTGTTAGTTTTTAAGGAGCCACTTCATCTTCTGTTTTGTTTTGCTACTGTAAACTAACAACTACTCCATTGTAATTACTTTTGCATTTCTCTATAAAGCTTTGCTGAAACTGTTTTGCTGGCATAGTTTCCACAGATAACTTCTATATTCAGGGATACTTTGCAATTAAAGTAGTTTTTTTGCAGGTACTATTAAAAATAATAAACATTTCAGTATGGGACACAAATGATAGCACTTTTATCATTCAGTTCCATAGAATGTAATGGGGCTTGCTCCCAACTACAGTCTTAATTTACAAATCACTAGGTTTTGTCTTCAAGGAGATAATTTTTATTCCTGTTTTACAGAAACAAATCTCAACACAGCCTGAATCAGTGAGTTGTTCATGGTTAACCGTGACTCATTGGGGTGTTTTTTTAAATTATTTTAAATTATTTTTCAACACTTTATAAACAAGAGAAAGAAAAAAAAAGAAAAGCAAATAATAGAAAACGGACATGATTACATTTAAAAAAAGAAATATCTACCCCTCATATTAAGTAAATGTTGCACCGAGATCAGTTTCCATGGAGAAAAGGGTCGCTTTGGATCGTGGATTCTCTGGTGTTATACTGTGTGGAGGTCGCTGTCCTCCCCAAATTCCCACCTTCTCTAAGGCTGCACTCCCCAAATTTTCAGGAATTTCCCAACCTGGATTTGGTGATCCTAAGTTAGAAAAGACTTGTTGATTGTGACATTTCCCAGCACCTTCTACTGGACGAGGAATCTGTGACAGTGGCAAAAAAGTTTGAGACTCGCTGTCACAAGAACATAAGAACAAGCCAGCTGGATCAGACCAGAGTCCATCTAGTCCAGCTCTCTGCTACTCGCAGTGGCCCACCAGGTGCCTTTGGGAGCTCACATGCAGGAGGTGAAAGCAATGGCCTGCTGCTGCTGCTGCTGCTCCTGAGCACCTGGACTGCTAAGGCATTTGCAATCTCAGATCAAGGAGGATCAAGATTGGTAGCCATAGATTGACTTCTCCTCCATAAATCTGTCCAAGCCCCTTTTAAAGCTATCCAGGTTAGTGGCCATCACCACCTCCTGTGGCAGCATATTCCAAACACCAATCACACGTTGCGTGAAGAAGTGTTTCCTTTTATTAGTCCTAATTCTTCCCCCCAGCATTTTCAGTGTATGCTCCCTGGTTCTAGGGGCGGAGTGAGGAGAAACTGCGCCCGGGTCATGTCTGCGTCCTGCGCCTCTGCCCATTCCAGAACGCCCCTGCACCGGTGCGTGCCCGGTGCATCATGCCCGCCATGTCCCCTTGGCGCTACGCCACTGCTCGCTGTTGAAACCCCTTTCAGTCCAGTAAGAGGAAAACTGAAAGGCAGAAAAGGTAATTTTCCTAAAGTCAGTGGATGAGCTAGAAAAAGAACCCGTACCTTGCGAATCCCAGTCAGCCGCCCGAAGGGTCCTACCCAGCGTGTTCTTTCAGATGAGTGATTCATCTTCTGAAAAGCAAATGCCACGGGAACAATACGTGCATGAGACGCCAAGCGAAACTGTAGACATTCTGTCTTGGAATTCAGAAATAGCCTCCTTTTGTAAAGGCATAAAAGGGAAGCAAATTTAGAAAAAGGCAGGCTCCTTGAGAAACTGTCATCTTGGCTAGAATCCCCCAGTTTCCCCCTGGGTGGTTATTTTAAGATTTGCCCGGCTTGATTGGATCGGCATCTCACTTACCCATCCCTGTTGGAGAATCCTCCACCTGTCCGAGCTGCTGTTCCTCTCTGCTAAGGAACTGAGGAGCGGGAGGGGGAAAATGGCTTCCATTCATAACGACACTCTAGGCAGCCTGCAGCGTAAGTGATGTCATATCCTGTCCAAGCACTGCCCTTTGCAGGCACTTCCGTCCAAAGGTCCCAGCATTGGGTGAGTCAGCTCTGAGAACCCCACATGGTTCTCCTCCTAGATGCGCACCGAAGATCCTGCCACATAAGCCAGGAATTCAGGAGAAAGTATTACTTTCACATTCAGGGGTAGTCCTGACCTGGGTGGCTGCAGCTAGCTTGATCTAGTCAGGTCTCTAAAGCTAAGCAGGGTTGGTTCTGGTTAGCCACTTGGATGGGAGACCACAAAGGAAGCCCAGAGTTGTTATGCAGAGGCAGGCAATGGCAAAACCACCCCTGAACCTCTCTTGCCTTGAGAACCTTACTGGGTTTCCATAAGACAGCTGCAACTTGCCGGCCCTTTCCACATGCAAATGCAGTGAGTAGCATTTAGAGCAGGGGTCTTCAACTATGGCCCTCCAGATGTTCGTGGACTACAATTCCCATCAGCCCTGCCAGTTGGCCATGCTGGCAGAGGCTGATGGGAATTGTAGTCCATGAACATCTGGAGGGCCATAGTTTGAAGACCTCTGATTTAGAGGAAGGTCCCAATCCATCTATGGGCCATGCCAATCACTAACAGATGCAGGAGTCTACCAGAGAAGTACCAAATGGCTTCCATACTTCCATCGTCCGTTGCCCATATCTGCGCTGAGCATCAGGAGAGGATTTTGTATTAAGCAGCCGTGTGTAAAGCCATAGAGTTCTCAGCTCGGCCATCCCTAGAGCTACCCTACGTCACTTCTGGATGCCCTGCCTTCAAAACATCCTTGTCACTTCCAGCTCCTGGGCCCTGCCCAAACAGTGAGTGTGGACGCACACTTGGCATAAGAAACCTTTGCCCCAAACATGTTAGAGTCCCAAGTTAAGACTTGACTTGATGAGTGGCAGCGGAGATGGGCATGAAAGATAACTAATTACTCGCACGCTTGGATTTTTCCATTGAGTTGGTTTGGCGGGTTGCTGAATGCATGTCAGTGTACTCAGTAGCTTAGTTTGGACATAACTGGGGGGAGCAGGTAAGTGCAAGAAGGTGTGCATAATGATTGGCAACAGGGCCTTCTTTGGTGCCAACTAGTAAACTTCTCTCGAAGATGCTTCTTCAACCCAATGATGCTTCATTGCATAATTCTGCTATCTAACATGAGGTATACAGGTTGTTCGTTGTAAGTAACTGAGCCCACCCAGATGTTAGTTCTATCTCCCCTCCACACACACACACAAACACACCTGCAGGCTCTCTAGAGTAGCAACCCTTTTTGGAAAAATGACACATTTCTCATTCTAAATAGCCTGGCACAGTCTGGTGCCAATTGGAGAGACTTTTTAGAGAATTAGAACAATTGCAGGAACAGATATTTTGCCTGGAATTAGGCGCGCACCTTAGGCTATGGAAACTCCCCATGTTCTTTTTAATGTGTTCACAAATGTAAACAGCATGTCAGGGGAAAGGTCAGATGAGAACTCTTCTCTTTGACAGCCCGTTTTTATGAGCAGGGAGCTTTTGGTGGGTGAAGGAGAATGGGGTGAAAGCACCCATGTGATAAACTACTTTCCTAGAGCAGTTAAGAAGAAGAAGAGTTTGGGTTTATATCCCCCCTTTCTCTCCTGTAGGAGACTCAAAGGGGCTTACAAGGTAGCTTCTGCTGCACCTCCATAAGGGCATGCTAGTGAGCCATGAGAATGTTAGCAGTCCATTCTGCATAAACTTGCATATGAGGATAACAATAGTGTTGAAGACAGAAAGTGGACTGTCTTTGTATTTTGAGACAATGCATTTATATATAGAAGAAGGAGGAGGAGGAGGAGGAGGAGGAGGAGGAGGAGGAGGAGTTTGGATTTATATCCCCCTTTCTCTCCTGCAGGAGACTCAAAGGGGCTTACAATCTCCTTGCCCTTCCCCCCTCACAACAAACACCCTGTGAGGTAGGTGGGGCTGAGAGAGCTCCGAGAAGCTGTGACTAGCCCAAGGTCACCCAGCTGGCGTGTGTGGGAGTGCACAGGCTAATCTGAATTCCCCAGATAAGCCTCCACAGCTCAGGCGGCACAGCTGGGAATCAAACCCGGTTCCTCCAGATTAGATACACGAGCTCTTAACCTCCTACGCCACTGCTGCTCCTTGTTCAAGGAACCAAGGATCAAAATCCTGGATTTCAATTGAGCTTCTTTATTTAACAGATCAGGGCAAAACCACGCTGCAAAACAGAGCCCGCTGCTCCTTCCCATTTCAACCCAGCCGCCGCTTTCGGTGGAATGTCTCAGTGTTTTTGGCCCTGGAATACAAATGGCCAGAAGCTAAGATTTTCATCCTAAATCTTCATAAGGGTGTGGTCTCTGGGTGCTTCTTAAAAACGTCTTCTCCCTTTTAGCCAGCTTGAAAGACGAAAGGATTTCAGGAAATGCCTCTACTTCTGCCTGAACAGGTCTGGAGATCTTTGTTTAGAATACAATACAATTAGCTTGTCCCTCCCTCTTCTCATTCCGCTGTTCTGTTGTATACCGGGAAACGTTGCTGGCGCAGCACAGTTGCAGAAGGCAGGTATTTAAGGAAGCAAAAGAGAGGGCCACAGTCAGAAGAGCTTTGTTGGGGGAAAGTTAATGGCTGGCTGTTGAGGGTTTCCCGGACTGTGTGTCCGTCATCCTGTAGTTCTTCCTCCTGCCGTTTCGTCCGCATCTGTGGCTGGCATCTCCAGAGGCACGTCATGGCGAGGTGCGTTTCTCTCCATGACACAGCCCAGAGAACCCACAACAGCCAGTTGATTCCAGCTGTGGAAATAGCACTTCGACAATACGGGACCTAGAGGTGCACGAATTGAATATGAACACAAGGCAGCTAAGCCATTGCTGGAATGCCGAATTACAAAGCGAGGAACCATAAAGCACATTTTAGAATCATAAGAGTCGTAATTATTGCTAAAATGGACAATACTTACCCAGTGACTTGTTGGAAATGTGGAAAAGGAGGTCGGAACGTTTATACATCTCTGGTGGAACTGTAAGAGAATAAAAAGATTTTGGGTGAAGATACATAATTATTTACAAAATATATTGAAAGTACAATTTAAAATGGAACCGGAAATGTATTTGTTAGGTTTATTTAAAGATAAAAAACTTACAATGTATACCAAATTGATTACTTACCTGATAACAGCAGCACGTATGTTAATTGCGTCGGTATGGAAATCTGATACTATACCAACGGTGGAGGCGTGGTTTGAAAAAATATATATGTTTATGGATTTGGAACGCATTTCACTTACATTACAGGAAGAAGAGACAAGAAAGAAAGAACTGGAGTGGAAACCATTGGAAGAATATTTCAAATCTATTATTAAGTAGATAGAAATAGATAGAATAGACAGAATAATTATGAAATAGACAAATAAGTAAGTAGGTAGATTATTAGGATAAGAGGTTGAAATAATGACAAACTGAAGGATAGTTGTTTAATTTGTTATGAAAGATTCATTGAATGCAGACTCATAATGTAATATTTCCACATATATGATTCCAGTTTGGAATGTTCTAGTTAGAAGAGAAGTCTTTTGGTTAAAGCAGTTAAATGTACGGAATTCCCAAGTAAGGGAAATAGCATATTTTTAAGATTTGAGACAGAATGTATGGAATTGAAGTACGATTGTAAAACTTGTATTCTTTTTAATATTTTTCAATAAAGTACAATTTAAAAAAAAAAGAGTCGGAAGAGACCCCCAGGGGTCATCAAGTCCAACCCCTTGCCATGCAGGAAGACCCAATCAAAGCACTCCTGACAGACGGCCATCCAGCCTCTCTTTAAAAACCTCCAAAGAAGAAGACTCCACCATCCCAATGTGGGCAGGAGCAACGAGAGAGTCCCTGTGGACTCCATTAGGATGTTGGTAATAAATTGGATAGGCCTAGCATTTCCTGTGGATGTTGGGCGGAAAACCGGAACCTTCTACTTTGGAGGCGTTCATGATCATCTGAGTTCCGAGTGCAGAGCACGAGGTTGTCACAGGTGAACAGATGCAAACTTGGATGCAAAATTAGGCAAGCTCACTGAATCAGGGGTGTCAAACATAGAATCTTAGAATTGGAAGGGACCCCCAGGGCCATCAAGTCCAACCCCCCTGCAGTGCAGGAACACACAATCAAATCACTCCTGACAGATCGGCATCCAGCCTCTTTTTAAAAACCTCCAAAGAAGGAGACTCCACCACACTCCGAGGTAGTGCATTCCGCTGTCGAACAGCCCTGACTGTCAGGAATGTTTAGGTGGAATCCCTTTTCTTTCCCCTTGAACCCATGACTCCTGGTCCTTGTCTCTGGAGCTGCAGAAAACAAGCTTGCTCCCTCACCAACATGACCTCCCTTCCAATATCTAAACATGGCTATCGTGTCACCTCTTAACCTTCTCTTCATCAAATTAAACGTACCCAGCTCCCTGAGTCTCTTCTCGCAGGGCATTTTTAAAAATATTTTTTGCAATCTTTGGTGTTTCTTCTGCTAGTCTCCCGTGGGTGTGACGTGTGAGGACGCAGCCTCATGTCAGGTTGGATACCAAACCTATGATCGAGGCAGCCACGTGGGTGGGGGTGGGGGAACCATTCAAATGGCCTTCCTCCTGTTCATCCCCTGAAGGATGTTTCTAACAGGGTTTGGGGATGCTTATTTTATTGTGAATCGTATTGTCGCCACCTGGGGCACAGTGATTATTTTTATCGCTTTTAAATTGCCATTGTATATGTTGTCAGCACCCTGAGCCCGTAAGGTTACAAAAAATAAAATGGCAGAACTGCAATAACAACAATAATAGAAATAATAGAAATGTTATAAAAAATGAAGTTAAAATGCAGCCTACGTGTCCCTATTAGAATCCTGAGTCACTGGAGTTTAGTTCGAAGTGGAAAAGGTAAGATCGTGGCCAATTGGCCATGCTGGAAGGGGCTGATGGGAATTGTAGTCCATAACATCTGGAGTGCCAAAGGTTCGCCACCACGGGGCTAAGGAATGAAGTGACCTTTAGGCCTCAAGGAAGCCGTTTTGTGGTTGCACCTACCACAACGTATCGGAATCCTGCAGTCTCAGAATAATTGGGAACCTTTGCCTGAGAACCAGAATGGAGGCAGCCAGTCAAAGCTGTTGCCTGGTTCGGGCCTAAAAGGAGCCGGGGGGAGGAAGTTGTGCCTGGGGAGGGTCAGATCTGTGGAAATGTCTGCAGCAAACCTTTTTGGCCCCACCGCACTTCTTCCATAACGGGATCTTAGTCACCTCCGTTGGTTCTGAGGGCCAAGGAACCAGAGGAAGATACTTTCAGGAATCAACATTCTCGGCCTTGCGCCGCCGAACGGGTGGGTCAACTAGGGAATCGGCTGTCCGCCAGCAGCCCCTCCAGAACCAGGAATCCCAAATACAGGTGCAACAGATAGGCCGGACAGTAGAAAAGGAAAGGCTGAGGACCCGGGTTTTCAAGCTGACCCATTTCTTTTGGTTTGCTCAAATGTTCTAGCAGGAAGCAATCTTTTTTCTGTTGCCCGATGAACCGTTGGGAATGCTGAGGGACAAACAGTGATGACAATCCAAATGCTTCTGCTTGATGGGAGCGTGGCTGCAAGAAGACTCTGCGCACACACGCAGGAGATGTGCGAAAATTCCAGCACACCTGCATGCAAGTGTAAACCCCATTGTTTCCAGAGACTTAAGTTGCTCTAAGAAGAAATCCTGAGGCTCAAGCCCGTCGGATATATCTCCTCTGATCTGGAAGTGTATTTTCTCCTCCTTGTCGTGTGGGGCTCCTCTTTGTAGCAACTCAAAGAAGAAAGTCCGCTAATCAATGTTTTTAAGTACAATAAATGAATGAATAAGCTGAATGAGAATGTCCAGCCTCACCCTGACAGTTTTTCTGGACAAGAGACATCCTTCAAATTCTCATCTTCCCAGATTCCGCAATTTGCTCCGGCTCCTAGCAGTATCATTCAGTATGAAACGGAAGGGACCATGTGGCATAGAGTCTGGCTTTGTTTAGCCTTCCTGGGTAGATTTTGCAAAGGCATGTATGTGCCAGTGTTCGGATCTTGGCTTCCTCGTTGGCCAAACGTGCATTCCTGTGGCAGTCGAGCTGTTTTGTCCCGCCCTAATCCTCGGTAGATAAAACTGATTATGTCAGCCGACGCTGGGCAACTTTGCCGCCATTGACAACGCTGGTTGCTTGTAGGAGTTCCCGGGAATTGGCACCGCAGTGGAGGGGCAAGCTACGGGGCGTTGGTGGGGCCGCTGGGAGGTGCGTCTCCACCTCTGGCCCATGGAGTCGGGACACGGAGCACCCTCCAAGGCATGTTAATTACGACCAGGGAGTGAACTGCATGGGCAGGAGCACAAGCACACCGAGGGCTGGAGCTGTGCAATTTGAATCCGCTCGAACCGTTCCTCTTCCTCATCTAGACGTTTACATCCCAAGAGGAAAATAGGGCACAGAGCATTCCTCAGAAGTGTTTTGCCGTAGCGGCTTGGCATAAGCTCGAGGACTGTCGCTGCAAATGCAGTCTGAGAATCAAATCTATCTCAAAAGAAGCCACGGATCAAACAATCTCACAAGGGCCTTTCTTAGGTTATCTACGGCAAATCCTTGGTCTAGTGCAGGGGTCTGCAACCCACGGCTCCGGAGCCGCACGCGGCTCTTTCAGCCTTATACTGCAGCTCCACGTGGCCTGGAGGTCAGAGGGTAATATGGGCATGTCCCTCCAGCCCTCCAGAGCAGCGCTGGAAGGAAAGATGAGTGGAGGGGCTGAACTAGAGGTGGCTCCGTGCGGAACCGCCTTTCTGGCTCGGTAGATCTTCGGGGCCGTGGAAAATGGGTCCAAATGGCTCTTTGGGTGGTAAAGGTTGCCGACCCCTGGTCTAGTGCCTGAAATCCAAAGCTAAGGCAGAAGCCTTCAACCTTTTGGAGACTCAGAAGCCTACCTTTAGCCTCCGAGTGGCAGCATGGGACCTGTTGAAGATGCAAGCATGTGACTGGTACTCACAATCCAATCACATAACAGGAAGAGGAGGAGCCTGAATGATGACCTCGTTCATGGAGGGGCTTCTTGTCCAACATGCCTTGGGGCCAGGGTATTTGAAGCACCCTCTTCTTCCATGTGCCTCTGTCGAGGAATTAAGATCACATGGAGAGATCCTTTTGACTGTCCCATTAATGAGTGAAGCTCCTCTGATGGGCATAAAAGACAGGGCTTTTTTGGTGGCAACCCTATGATTATGGAGGAAGAAGAAGAAGAGGAAGAGGAAGAGGAGTAGTTTGGATTCATACCCCACCTTTCTCTCCTGTAACAAGACTCAAGATGGCTTACACATTCCTTTCCCTTCTTCTGCCCACAACAAGCACTTTGTGAGGTAGGCCGAGCAGAAAGAGTTCTGAACAAACTGTGACTAGCCAGGGTCACTCGCAGGAATATAGGACCGTTTCCGGACGGCCAAATAACAGCGCCCTAGGGACGGAAAAAACGCTGTCCCTAGGGTGCTGTTCGCACAGAAGACTTGGCCACCCTGGAGCGGCGCAAAGGCACCGCTTTAAACCTCGCTCAACAAGCGAGGTTTTTGCAAAGCAGTGCCTTTGGGCCGGTGTGGTGCGAACCTCACCAGCGTGAGGGTGCCGCTTTCGGCCCCTCTGGTGTGTGCAAGGGACTTACCTTGCCGTCCTGTTCTGCTCCGGGCGCTTGCAAAGACACGCCCACGCTGCCCTCTGGCCCCCGATGCAAGTCCCTTGCAAACACCCTGGGCAGCTCCATGCAGAGCTGCCCCTGCGGGCAGCTGCGGCATCGGGGCTGCCCGCATGGGACCATGCAAGCAGTCCCAACGCCCCACCGGCTCCATTTAAGCTGGTGGGACGCTGCTGCCACTGGCTGTGCGGAAACAGCCTAGGATTGTGGAAAGAGATCTGATTCACCAGAGAAGAAATCTGATTCACCTCTTTATGAGGCAGTCGAAGATCACATTTAGGACCACATTTGGTTAATTTCTTAGCCACCTTAAACTGTGGTTTTAACTTGTGGTTTTGTAATGATTTTATGTGTTGTATTTTATGGATTGCATCCATACTGTAAGCGGCCTTGGGGTCCATACAGAATGAAGGCAGGTTAATAAATGTTTTACATAAATTAATCAACTAAATAAGTGTACAGGCAGATTTTGGGAAGACTGGTGAGGGTGACCAGGCCAGACAGTACTGGGTGATGAAAAATGAATTTTTAAGTTGCATTTTATTAAATAGTTCACCATTATAAATGTTAGGTTTCAGTGTTGAATTTGTTTTAAGCTATGGATTGTGTTCTTAACTCTATTGTAAGTAGCCCTGAGCCCAGCATTGACCAGTAATGCCCGGGGTATAAATATAATAAACATAATAAAATAATTTAAAGAAACAATCAAAGTCAAAAGACCCAGGTGGGTCTTTTGCCCAGCAAGCCTTCTGATTGGCCATTGGAGGCTTAATTCAGATTTTTAAAAACATTGCTTCGCTGTGTGACTGAAAGTCAATTGCGGCAGCCATTTTGTGCCTGGCGTTGCCTCCTGCAGCAGCCATTTTGTGCCTGGCTTTGCCTCCTGCAGCAGCCATTTTGTGGCAGCCATTCTGTGGCTGAGCCCATCATTCTGCGTCAGAATTCCATAGGTGCTCACGGGGTCCAGAAGGTCGACAACCCCTGGAATAAGGGGTGGTGGAAGCTTTTACTGTCTCTTTTCTCACACCACAGTTTTTTCTTACAAATGCGTCCTCCCCCTTGCATCAACACTGCAAGGCAAACACAGGGCCAGGAATCCTTGGAGCAGGCGGCTTTGCCATTTGACTGTGCTTCTGATGTGTTGGCTGGTTTTGCGAATGCTGACACACATCGAGAATGCAGGTCATCGTGACATCGGAGGCATGGATCGAGCCAGGCTCAGGGCGGATCCCATTCTTGGCACAAGGGCCAAGTGAGCACTGTGCAGATTCATTCTTTGGAGCCTGAAGGTATTTTTCAGAGCCTGACGGGAGAAAGATTTAAGCCCCAGGCTCACATGGTCTATATCAGTGGTGGCGAGCCTATGGCACAGGTGCCAGAGGTGGCACTCAGAGCCCACTCTGTGGGCACTCGTTCCTTCACCCCAGTACAGAATCATAGCCTCCCCCTTCCCGCCTCTCCCTGCCCTGCCAGAGGCTGTTGTTGGCTGGGGCTGAGGTTCAGGGAGGTCCTCTTGAGTCAACCTGATTTGCTGTAAGTACCATCTACTGCCCTACGAGTACCCACTCTCCCCCACCTCATTACCAGACCAGGCAGCAGGCCCAGTAACCCCGAGCTCACTTGGGCACCATGTCAGCTCCACAGAGAGCGCACCCTCCCCCACCACCTATGCCACCGTTCGAGTGTGTGGCAGAGCACAATGCCCTTTAAGACAAAAGATCGCAATGTTTGAGTTGTTTTTTCTAAACTAAAACCTCAGTATTCTGGTTAAATTGTCGTGTTGCGATAAATAAGTGAGGTTTGGGTTGCAGTTTGGGCACTCGGTCTCGAAAAGGTTCGCCATCACTGGTCTATATCTTCTGCTGGGCACTAATAATGCTAGCTTTTCATGAAGCCGTGGGTTTTTGTTCACCAATTTGAAAACAGCGGGGAAAGAACGAGGTTGAGACTAATAAGGGGACAAGAACTCGACCGCCTGGGTCTCGCTTCCGTCACACCTTCTTACCACTTACCACTCCTTGCGACCAAGATACGGCCACAGTATACTTGCTCACCTGTTCCATAGCTGACCTCCCCCACCACAAAAACTGTAGAACATTCTTTATTTTATTTTATTTATTTATTTATTGTTTACATTTTTATACCGCCCCATCCCCTAGGGGCTCTGGGCGGTGTACAACAACTTAAAACACAATAAATAAGTTATTAAAATCTTTAAAACAGCGGTAACATTATACTGATAATAATAATAGCCGGGAATAATAGGAGGCGTCGTCCGATAACCCCATTTTTTCATTAAATTTTCCCAGGGGAAAAGTGGGGAGGAGGAGGGAGGGAGTGTGACGCACAGTAGATGGTAGCCTAGATGGCGAACTGGCTGCGGAGCACCATTTCAGCAATGACTGGTCCCCTCGAAGGCCGAGGCGGAACAACTCGTTTTACAGGCCCTGCGGAACTTTCATTGATGTCCCTTGGCCAGACGAACCGCCCGGAGGGTGTTCCACCAGGCGGGGCCAGGGCTGTAAAGGCCCTGGCCAGCGTGGAAACCAACCAGCGCATCATTGAGGGGCCAGGGACCACTAACAGATTTGCCTCCGTTGGCCCGAAGGGGTCATGCAGGGACATGCAGGGGTGATGCTTGGTCTTCCGAAAATCCCGAAGGCCCCAGGCAGCGTGGAGCCTTAAAGGTCGAAGTACCAGCACCTTGAAAATGATCCGGAACTCCACGGGGAGCCAGTGCAGCTGGCGTCAATACAGGTTGAATATGATCATAAGGTGGAACTTTGCCTGTAAGCAACACCGCGCAGCTGTGTGCTGGACCAGCTTCAGTCTCGGGATCAGGCGTAGGGAAGACCGGCGTAGAAGCGAGTTACAATAGTCCTAATCTGGGAGGTGACCGTTGCATGGATCACAGCGTGACCAGGTCAGCTTTGGAGAGGAAGGGAGCCAGCCTCCGGGCCTGGCGAAGATGGAAAAAAAAAAAAGGCAGCCGGGTTGTATGGGCCACCTGGGTCTCCATTGAGAGAGACAAATCCAGGGTGGACCCCAGGCTGCGCCGACGGAGAGTCAGCGGTAATGTGACCCCCTCTCCCGCGCGATTCTGGCTGGAAAATCCTGTCCTCCCACCCGCGGGGTGTAAGGAAAGCCCCCATCTTAATAGTTTTAAGAAAGAGCTGTGAAATAGCCATTGATGGACATTGCGTTATTCTGCACAGCATATGTATAACAGGTTACAAAGAAAGAATTCTCCCTGACAGTGAACAGCACGGATCCTAGAATAAATGGGTGGAAGCAAAGGAAATAAAGCGTCTCCTACCTGTTGTGTCTGTGCACGAGCGCATCTAACCCGGGATTGTACAAAAGGATTGTTGGTGCGATCCTCAAAAAAATCCCTGGGTTAAAATTGGGCCAGAACTTGTTTTGGGAGCAGGGCTGTATGGAGTCCCCCCAAATAGTTTACATAACATCCTTTCAAGAGGCCACAGGCCCAATATAACAAGTTTCAGAAGGTAGCCATGATGGTCGGCAGTAGAACAGCTAGATCTGAGTCCAATACCACCTTAGGGATTTCACCTTAGAGATCCATTTCATGCTGGGTCTTCCCCTTTTCCGGATGCCTTCAACTTATCCTATCATCATTGCCTTTTATTTATTTATTTTTATTTATTTATACTTTCAACTTTTATGCGATCCGTCCGAGAGCTCTGGAAGTGATTGCACAACATACAGTGAATACAATGTCATTAAAATACCATGCACTTAAAGTTAGATAAAATCTATAAAAGCTTGGCGAGGACTACACAACTAAGTGTAAAGCTCTTAAATGAAATTCCAGGTATAATATGGGTGTGGATGAAGCCCCATAACCGACATTAAATCCTTCCCCAAGAGGAGCGGCCCGATCCTGTCAGATGGAACAGTCCCAAAAGATAGAATGACCAGGAAAGGGGAGGGGCACCATTTCAGCTGACTGGCGGTCCCTCAAGAATTTGCCATACGGAACAGCTCCGTCTTACGGAGCCCTGCAGAACTCACTGAGGTCCCACTTGGGTGGACAACTGGTGGAAGAGCGTTCCACCAGGCGAGGGCCAGAGCTGTAAAGAGCCCACAGCCACAGCGTGGAGCCAACCCCCGCATCATCGAGGGGCCAGGGACCACCAGTAAATTGGCCTCCACTGAACGAAGAGGCCATGTCGGGACATATGGGGTGATGCGGTCTCGAAGATCCGTTCTGTATCTGAAGAAGGGAACTTTAATTCCTGATAGCTTATACCCAAAAAATCTTGATGGTTGCTGTGTGGTTTCCAGGCTGTATGGCCGTGAACTTCACAACAGCGTCTCTCCCTGGCGTTTAGCCTGCCTCTGTGGCTGGCATCTTCGAAAGAGTGCACCAGCCACAGGCGCTGGCAGGCAAGGCGATCAGAAATACTACTAAATTCGGCTCCTTAACTTCAACTCCACAACTTCAGCCTATTCCGACGTGAAAGCCTTCGACAATCTTGATGGTCTCTGAGGTAAGACTGGAGTCAGATCTAGCCTTTTTTGAGAGCATTTTGGGGCTTCTTGAAATCCGCTGGCAAGTTTCTGAAAACTTAGTGATTATTTTGTGAGTGAGTGTGTGTGTGTGTGTGTGTGTGTGTGTGAGAGAGAGAGAGAGAGAGAGAGGGGGGGGGGACATATCTAGGGGAAATGTAGCCCAGTGCAAAATCTGAGTTTTCCGCCCCTCCCCCTGTACGGGCAGCTGCCCTCCCCCACCACAACCATACAACATTCTTTTGCACCAGGTCTTGAAGTCAGTGTATGGATCTGGGGGGGAGAAGGAGGGGTGTGGGGGCGATTCCCCCCATGTGACTAAACGGCCGTAGCCCATGGACATTTGACCCTGTATGTCCTCTTGGGAAGAACGCCCCTGGTGTGTATATGCTTTTGTGTATATGTGCTTTTGGACGTGAATATTTCTTTATGTTGCCACTTTGGTTGCCAGAACGTGGAACAAAGGCAGGCTTATAAATAGTTGACATCTCAGCAGAAGATATAGGATTTTTTCCCCCCCAAATAGGGGTTGTTGTTTTCCCTCACATTTTCTAAATTTGCCTCCGGAGAGGGACTAAGTAGCATTTGTAGGCTTTGCTTTGTCTTAGGGCACAATCCACAAGGAAGTTTCACTGAAACAAATGGGAGTCATGCCAGAGTGGATTTATCTGGAATTACACTAAAGCGCCGGCTAAACCATGTTCTACGAAACAGTTCTTTTGATTTCCACGAAGTGGAATGAAAACGGTAACAGACATCAAGCTTCCCTGCAAGACGGTTTTGCTCAATACTTTTGATTTTCCTTCATGATGTGTGCAGCTGCAAGAGATTGTGGAGCAGATAGACACATTGATTGAGAAGCAGCTCCTTGTAGACAGCATGTAGGAAAAAGCCAGCATTAAGAGGGCAAAATCTCTTCTCCGTGTATGTTGAGATCACAGTGTTAGGCCCAGTTCTCGCCGGGGTCGGCCCATGTCTGAACACTCATTCCCATAAAACCTTTTCTCCTCTCAAAATGCTCAAAGTTGAGGAGAAGGACTCTTGTCCAACCGCTCCTCAAGATGCCAGGGGTTTTTTGGTCCACAAGGAAATTGAACGCAGTACTTAAAGTGAGGTCTAACCAAAGCAGTGTACAGTGGCACTAATAACACACGTGATCTTTACACACGTTTGTAGAACATGACCCCCGGATTTTCTTTGATGTTCCATTGAGGAGACAGATGATTTCCGTAGCAGATGTCAGTTTCCTTGAAAAAAAAACCCCAGTGCTTAAATGTATCATCGAAGGCTTTCACAGCCTGATTCAACTGGTTGTTGTGGGTTTTCCGGACTGTGTGGCCGTGGCCTGGTAGATCTTGTTCTACAAGATCTACCAGACCACGGCCACACAGCCCGGAAAACCCACAACTAGATCTTAAAAGCATAAAAGAGATACTGCACATATGATTCGGATTTTTATTCTTCAAACTTGCTAGAATTAGGTGTGTTAGAATAGCAACAAGAACAAGAACAACAATAATAATTGTAGATTTCACAGCTGCCAGATCTTTAGCTGGTTGTTGGCCTTCATTACAATTCGAGCCTAATAATAATGTGACAGCAGGGTCATTGAAAAAGAACATGAGAAGATCACTAGATACCACGATTTGAAAATCAAGCTTCAGCATCTATGGCACAAACCAGCTGAGGTCGTCCCAGTGGTAATCGGCACGCAGGGTGCCATCCCAAAAACACTAGGGCAGCACTTGAAGCATCTTCGAATTGACAAAATTAACATTGGTCAAATTCAGAAGGCAGCCCTGCTGGGATCCGCACAAATACTACGCCGATACATTACAACTTCCTAGGCCTCTGGGTGAGGCTCGAATTGTAATGAAGGCCAACAACCAGCTAAAGATCTGGCAGCTGTGAAATCTACCGTAATAATAATGATGATGATGATGTAGCATATTTCTCTTTCCCTGGTGCAATTGCTCCCCTTTTGATCTCAAAAGCTGACAAGTGGATTGTCTCCAACACTTTTGTTCACCTTTACGTCAAGCATCATAATAATATTCTCCTCAGACCTGCCTCCTGCTTTGCAGAGTGGAAGATAACCAGCTTCTTCAGTGCAAACCGTTCAGATAAGTTCGCATGCGGCTCTCGAGAGACACGTCACTGTCTGTTGTGTGGGGCATTTGTTGCTACGGGCAGCTAAACAGTGACAGAGCCGCACAACTATTTGTGGCATGCGTCCATTGTGCCTTGCTGTTTGTGTTCTTTGCACCCAGCGATGTTCTTGAGATGGCAACGAAACAAGAGTTGGATAAATATTATCTCTCCTGTGACCCGGGTTCAATTTTCCTGGGCATCTGTAAACATGTAATTCATCTCTATTGAGTGCCAGAGGTTGTTAATCAAATTCAGTAGAGCAAAGGCGAGGGCCATTCTTGAGGCATCTGCCTGTGATTGGTCCGGGAAACAGGGCACAACCAACGTCCCTCCCCCTTTGGCAACCCCAAGAGACCCAGAGGCTTCATGCAACACCCTTGTTTTGATCATCAGCTCAGAAGAGCCATACGCGCACACTCACCAGTTCCTTCCTGACATGGAGCAGTGAGCCAGCATGATTTGATGACCCAAGTTCAGACCCCGTACAACCGTGGTGCTCACTAGGTGATCTTGGACTAGTTGTTTCCTCTCAACCTAACCAATTGTACAGGGCGGTTGTTATGAAGGCTATAGGAAGAGGACGCTATCTCTTTGGAAGAAGGGCAAGATAAAGATGTACCGTATATATGCCCGAATTGTATAGAAGTGCGACCCGCGCACATATAAGTCGAGGCACCTAATTTTACCACAAAAAAATGGGAAAACTTATTGACTCGTGTATAAGTCTAGAGTGGGAAATGCAGCAGCTACTGGTAAATTTAAAAAATAAAAATAGATACCAATTAAAAATGTTTTTAAATATTTATTTCAAAGAAAAACAGTATGGTATCAACCATAACTTTAAAAGTTCTGAAGTGGAATATATAACTCTCACAGACAGTATCTCTTCAGAGTTTCATAGGGAAGGTGCTCAACAAGATCCCCCTTTTAAAAAGTCCCTACAGGTTCTCCTTCAACATGGATAGCTTATCATTACACAGTGAAGATGCTTGCGTGGTGATGGCAGTCACTGCCCCAAAGCAAGTCTTTTTTGCAGGTCTGCAAGCTCAGCTGGACAGAAGTCTCACCTGCTTTCCAAAAACACTGGGTGGGGGCCAGGAAAGGTGCTGGCAGTGGCTGTACCCCAGGGCACCCTGTGTGTGTGTGGGGGGGGGGGGGGATTCCTGCCACCATGGTGTGGATTTCCCAATGAGTATGGCTCCCTAGCATTCATGGAGCTTCCTGGCCTGAACAAAAATTCTGTAACATATACATTTAATATTTAATATTCATACCTATTCACTGAATATTCACTGTGAATGAAGCTACTGGCCCCCTGTAATGCAGCAAAGCAACAGCCCAAGGCTTACCTGGGAGCTGCCTTTGTGTGCACATAGCAAGTGCAGAAAAACACCCTCATCTCCCAGGCTTTTTTCGCTCGCCACCCATTCACTTGCATTCACAAAAAATGTGCTGAAAAAATAGACTTATACACGAGTATACATGGTAATCAATAAATGAAGACTAGTGCTGAGGTGCATAAATTAAGGGATGGTCTACACCACAGGGTCCCCGACATGGTTCCTGTGGACACCTGGCACCCTCCGAGATCTTTTCTGTAACCTGCCAAGATATTTTAAAGAAGGTGGGTGGATGCCTAGAAAGGCTTCTGATTGGCTGCTGGAAATTTGATCGGATGGACAGATTTTTAGCAGTTGTCCCCACAGCGCAAAGATCTTCGCTGTGTAACTTGAAGGCAAGCTGTTGCAGCCATTTTGTGGCAGCCATTTTGTGACTTCGCCAACCATGCTGTGTCAGAATTCCAAACGTGCCCGCCAGCTGGAAAAGGTTGGAAGCCCCTGGTCTACACAGACAGGGATATCACAATTTGCATCAGGTCCCCAGAGACCCCAAACTCAATTAGAGATTTCAGGTGTGACAGGTGACTAAAAGATTTTATTTTGGATTCTAGAGAGGGACAGGTTTGAAAGGGAAGGGACCTCAGCAGGATATAATGCCACAAAGTCCGCCCTCCAAAGTGGCCATTTTCCGTGTCCCCTGGTGATTCGTTGTCATTCTGGTAGATCGCCAGACACCACCTGGGGATTGGGAACTCTAAAGTCATGGAAATCTCCCGGGAAAGGAATCAGTCTGAGTTAAACAAAACTGCTTTGTTTTCACACCTGCCACAATAGGGGCTATGATAGTTTAGTTTTGCGGAATACATTTCCCCCTGCTATTTCTTTACACCAAATGCTCCTTTTTGTGTGTGTGCAAATTACTTTAAATGCCTTTTGAAAAAATAGAATATGTTTTTAATGCATTTTCAGTACACACTTTATTTTATTATTATTTTTATTTCATTACATTTAATACTCCACCCTCTCCAGCCTAAGCCAGCCTTCGTCAAATAATGTCCCTTTTGGTTCAGTGACTGGAGGTGCTAATTTTGGATTGTGAAATTCTTGGAGGTTTGGGGAATAGAGCCTGAGAAGGTTTGGGAGCCGCGTGGTGTAGTGGTTAAGTGCTTGCACTGCCACTCACATGGTCAGGAGTTTGAGCCTCCTGTGGATCAGAAATCCTGGCAGATATCCTGGCAGCTCATGGTCAACTCAGCCATCCATCCATTCCTTGGTGGGTAAATGAGTACTTAGCACATAGCTAGGGGGATAAAGAATAGCCGGGGATAGCAATGGCAAACTACCCCACAAAAACGGCTTGCCTATGAAATCACTGCTTGCAGTAGTACCCCGGGGTCGGACATGACTGAAGGGAAAACTTTACTAGGTTTGGGAAGAAGAAGAAGAGTTTGTATTTATATCCCCCCTTTCTCTCCTGCAGGAGACTCAAAGGGGCTGACAATCTCCTTGCCCTTCCCCCCTCACAACAAACACCCTGTGAGGTAGGTGGGGCTGAGAGAGCTCTGAGAAGCTGTGACTAGCCCAAGGTCACCCAGCTGGCATGTGTGGGAGTGCACAGGCTAATCTGAATTCCCCAGATAAGCCTCCACAGCTCAGGCGGCAGAGTTGGGAATCAAACCCGGTTCCTCCAGATTAGATACACGAGCTCTTAACCTCCTACGCCACTGCTGCTCCAATGAGGTAAATGAGTACCTAGGGGAGGAAGGGGAGGAATGTCAGCTGGATACAGCATCCCAGAATCCACTTTCCAAAAGACCATTTTTCTCCAAGGAAACTGATCTCTGTGGTCTGGAGATCATTTGTAATGCCAGAAAATCTCCAGACGCCAACTGGAAGTTGGCATCTTTTTCACTGTCCCACAGTAGGACAGTTTTGCGTGTGGGGTGAGCGGGTGGGCGTGTTACACTGAGACAGTCGAAAGTTTCCTCCTTACCACAGTTCTGGTCACGCTGGTCACACGACTTTGTAAGCTGAGGCTTGATGGGTGGGGCAGTTAAGAGGGAAACCGAAAAGACTCCAAATTGGTGCCAGCGTTCAAGGCCGCTGGAAGGGAGAACTTGAAGGCGGAGAAGCGCCTCGAGCTCATTTTCCCTCCCTCAAGAGGCAAGGTATTACCTGGACTACGATAGCCGCAGCAGTGGCGTAGGAGGTTAAGAGCTCGTGTATTTAATCTGGAGGAACCGGGTTTGATTCCCAGCTCTGCCGCCTCAGCTGTGGAGGCTTATCTGGGGAATTCGGATTAGCCCGTGCACTCCCACACACGCCAGCTGGGTGACCTTGGGCTAGTCACAGCTTCTCGGAGCTCTCTCAGCCCCACCCACCTCACAGGGTGTTTGTTGTGAGGGGGGAAGGGCAAGGAGATTGTAAGCCCCTTTGAGTCTCCTACAGGAGAGAAAGGGGGGATATAAATCCAAACTCCTCCTCCTCCTCCTCCTCCTCCTCCTCCTCTTCTTCTCCTTCTTCTTCTTCTCCTTCTCCTTCTTCTCCTTCTTCTTCTTCTTCTTCTTCTTCAACCAAGGAAATTTAGCAGATCAGGGGAAAAGAAAGCTGGCTTTTATCCCCCCCCCCCCCCGATAATGTAATCGGTTTAAAGAAACCATACATATATGCAGTCCGCATCTCGCCCTCGGTAGTTTGGTTTGGGTACGACTCAAAAAGAACGTTGGGGTTTTATGCATGAAAAATGACTTTTCTGCTGACTTGAGAGCTAAAATTATATAAGAACTGGCTCTAAAAACTGGCTGTCGTGGGTTTCCCGGGCTGTGTGGCCGTAGTCTGCTAGTTCTTGCTCCTGATGTTTCTCCCGCATCTATGGCTGGCATCTCCAGAGGCATGCCATGATAAGATTGTACCACGGAGAGCTCCTCCCTGAATAAACTGGACTGGGTGGACGAATTACCTGACTCATGTTGACATCCAACGAGATAAGAGGGAGAAAGGCTCAAATGCGGATGACCTTTGACCAGTCAGTTCAACGTACCTTACAGGGTTGTTGTGGGGGATAACAGAACCATATTTGCCACGCTGAATGCCTTGAAGGAAATGTATTGTCGGAGGCTTTCCCGGCCAGATTCAGCTGGTTCTGGTGGGTTTTCCAGGCTGTGTGGCCGTGGTCTGGTGGATCTTGTTCCTAACGTTTCGCCTGCATCTGTGGCTGGCATCTTCAGAGGTGTATCACAGTGTGTAACAGACAGCCACAGATGCAGGTGAAACGTTAGGAACAAGATCCACCAAACCACGACCACACAGCCTGGAAAACCCACCAGAACCCTGAAGGAAAGGTGACATAAAAATGTAACGGAGGTAGCTGAGAACTTGGATTAATCTCACCTGTCTCAGCAAACTTTGCCACTTAGGATGAAGCAAAGCAAAGAAAGGTAAACTCAAGGATAAGGGTAGCTGGCTGGTAATCCAGTGTTTTAGAAGGCTTAAAAAGTAGATTAGACAGTGGTTGTTAGCGGTGGTATCTAAATGAAACCTCCAGGTTCAAAGGCAGTAAATCTCTGAATAGTACAATCTTAGAGGGGAGGGCTCAGCCTGTCTTCTTCTTGAAGACATCTGGATTGCTTCTGAGAGACTGGATAGATGTTTAACTTGATCTCTGGAGTACTCTTGTTACGGTCCTGTGACGAGGGGTATGCATTTGGATATTTCCAGTCCTAAAAGGTTCCCCCCAATTCTTTCCTTTGGGATTAGAAATCCCCAAAATGGAGCAAAATGCACGCTTTGTTTCAGGTTGAAAATACCCGAATGCACGCTCCTGCCTGTAGAATTGCCAACCCAAAACAGGCACCAGGGAGAGATTTACCAGCATACAGCATGGCTTCTCCTGCAACATGATGATATCACTTCTGATGCATCCTGGAAGTGACATCACAACATAGGCATGATGCTCTAGTATTAACCTCAAACACTATGGTCTAACCATAACGTTTGACAGATTCACGAGAGAGTCTTGCCCTGACATGTTAAAGCAAAGAAGGAAAAAAAGTGATAAAAATATTGAAAAGAAAAGGAATTCAAACTGTGGCAAATTTGATTAGGGAAGGAGGAGAAATTATGACATTACAAAATTTTATAGAGATAGGAGGAAATGAGAACTGGTTGGTCTTGAGAGGCATTTGGGAAAGGATAAAGGTTTCACGGATAAAAGGAGAATGTATAATGTCGAAATGTCTGGAACTATATGGAAAACGCAAAGGGAAAATTCTAGGGCATATATACAAACATATGGTAGATGATAAGGAATTCATGAAAAGAACATTGGGCTGGAAAGAAAAGAAAAAAATGGACACTTCAGAAATGGTTAGAATATATCTGGGAACAAGTGACACTTGATATTTTCGATATATTATACAAAAATAAGACGTGGCAAGATAAACAGAATGAAATTTGGGAGATATGGATAATATACGTGGGCTGGATGAAAGAAGCTCGAGTCGATGAAGAAATATGGGAGAAGAGGCTACAGAGAATGAACGTACTGCTGTTTGTGTGACAAAACTATGAAGAAGAAGTAATGGAGGGAGGGACAAAAGGCGGGAAAAGTATCGTTTGAAAATGTATGAGGAAGGAAAATACTATAAACTGTAAAATTCAAATGATACAATAAAATTTATTTTTAAAGTAACTTCCGGGTTGTTTCGAAAGTGATGTCACCTGATGACGGTTATTCACGTACACACACACACATCCCAAGTGGGTTCCAGCAGATGTCCCATAATTCTGGGAAATCTGGGTGCCCTAGTCATTTATGACTTTCTTTGGTAGCTGCATAGCTCTGATTCCTCAGAAAGGAACTAAAATAACCTAGAGTTCAGTTTATGGGGGTGAAGATTACAACCAACCCACCCCTGTGCAAGTCATTCTGCAAAAACCTGGTTGCCCCTTCCAGCGGACGTCATAGCGCTGATTTGTTTTCTCATTTCTGAGCACACATTCTGCCCAATGCCACGATGTTAGTGGCATATTAAACCAGCTCGGTAGAACCTGCAGGCGTGGAGAATGCTGGGCGCGGTGCCACAACAAATACCAATATACCTCTGCCCTTGATAATTGTCAGCGGGCATTGAAATGACTTGCATTTTTTTTTAAGTCCCCTAACGTGGTGGTTTGAGCGGACCTCAAACTCCCAAATGAAGAAACTAGGACGGACGTGCCTCTGGGATGGACGGGCAAGAAGGAGAAGGAAATCAAATATCGAGGATCTAATCCAGAGGCGTAGCTAGGGAAAATGGAGCCCGGCGCAAAATCCGAGTTTTGTTGCCCCCCCCCCATGTCCATTTGTGTTTTTTGTGTTTTTCCAGTTTTAGGCCTGCAGAGGGTGCAGTTGTTAAGCTAGCAGCACCAAAATTTCAGGGTATCTTTAGGAGACTCTCCTGATGATACCACCCAGGTTTGGTGATGTTTGGTTCAGGGAGTCCAAAGTTATGGACTCTCAAAGGTGTAGCCCCCATCTCCCATTAGCTCCCATTGGAAACACCCCACACCCCTCCTCCTTCCCACCGGGTCCATACACTGACTTTGAGATGACCTGGTGCAAAAAAAGTTGTTTGGTCGTGGTGGGGGAGGGCAGCCGCCCATATGGGGGGGTGGAAAACTCAGATTTTGCACCAGGCTACATTTTCCCTAGATACACCTCTGGACAATATTGACCTGAATGCACCAAAGGTAGAAAGGAGCTTCGTGAGTATGAACTGCTTGGGTAGGTGGACCATTGTCGTGATCTAGTATGGTTACTCTTTTAAGAGCAGCAGTGGCGTAGTGGTTAAGAACAGGTGCATTCTAATCTGGAGGAACCGGGTTTGATTCCCCGCTCTGCTGCCTGAGCGGTGGAGGCTTATCTGGGGAATTCAGATTAGCCTGTGCACTCCCACACACGCCAGCTGGGTGACCTTGGGCTAGTCACACCTTTTCGGAGATCTCTGAGCCCCACCCACCTCACAGGGTGCTTGTTGTGGGGTGGGGAGGGAAAGGAGATTGTAAGCCCCTTTGAGTCTCCTATAGGAGAGAAAGGGGGATATAAATCCAAACTCTTCTTCTTCTTAATCTTAAACAGGGTTTAGGATCTACCCCTTCAGAATCAATCAGAGATAGGGAAATGGCGTTTTGTGTTTGTTAATTTTATTGCGTATTTGGAATGATCATTTTCGTCCCACCTCTTCAGCAAACTTTCATTTGTTTGGTTTGTCAGGAAGGGACGACCCAGGTATCCTCCCAGGTGTGATGAATCCACAAACGAAACTTGTGTTTTGAATTGAACCAGGTTGGTTGGCATGAAGTTCGCAACATCCTTGTGTGAACAAGCCATGGCCACGTGGGAGTTGTTGCGCTCAAAGTGTGTACATTGTAGGAGAGACCGAATGTTTCTCTCACTAGCCCAGTTCAGAGGTTACTGTGTACATATGCTTGATCCGTCTTTATATATTCGTTGAGTAATGTCTGTGTTACATTCAGTGCACGTCCATCTAAACGCGTGGCTCAAACCCCACATCTATCCGGATCCTTGCCCTCAGTTCCATTTGCTGAATAAATGCTCTTTGGATCTGTTTTACACACGTACGTTCAAGTGACGTATGCATTCGCTGTCATGTGTGAACAAAAACTAGGAGCAGCAGTGGCGTAGGAGGTTAGGAGCTCGTGTATCTAATCTGGAGGAACCGGGTTTGATTCCCAGCTCTGCCACCTGAGCTGTGGAGGCTTCTCTGGGGAATTCAGATTAGCCTGTACACTCCCACACACGCCAGCTGGGTGACCTTGGGCTAGTCACAGCTTCTCAGAGCTCTCTCAGCCCCACCTACCTCACAGGGTGTTTGTTGTGAGGGGGGAAGGGCAAGGAGATTGTCAGCCCCTTTGAGTCTCCTGCAGGAGAGAAAGGGGGGATATAAATCCAAACTCTTATTCTTCTTCTTCAGATGGTTGATCCCCCAGTGAAACTCTGCATCTAATCCAGCAGAGGACATAGCATATACTCAAATATTCTGGGTTGAGAAATAAAGAAAAGGGGAAGGAGGAATCGTGACTTGTGCTAAATCAGTTGGAAACAAGTCATCATACAGTCTCCGCAAGCAAGAAGTATTTATGAGCATGCATTATTGCTGGTTGTGACCTTGGATGCTCTTCATGACCTGCATAATTGAAGGACCATCTCCTTCCCTATAGAATCATGGAAGAGACCCCAAGGGCCATCAAGTCCAACCTCCTGCAATGCAGGAACACATAATCAAAGCACTCCTGACATATGTTCATCCAGCCTCTATTTAAAAACCTCCAAAGAAGAAGACTCCACCACTCTCTGAGGCAGCGAATTCCACTGTCGAACAGCTCTTACTGTCAGGAAGTTTTTCCTAATGTTTAGGTGGAATCTCTTTTCCTTGAACCCATTACTCCTGGTCCTCGTCTCCGAGGCAGCAGAAAACAAGCATGCCATGGCATAGTGGTTAAGAGCAGGTACACTCTAACCTGGAGAACCGGGTTTGATTCCCTACACTTCCACTTGAGCTGTGGAAGCTTATCTAGGGAACTAGATTAGCCTGTGTGCTCCAATACATGCCAGCTAGGGGATCTTGGGCAACTTACAGTTCTTCAGAACTCTCTCAGGGTGTTTGTTGTGAGTAGGCGGAAGGAGATTGTCAGTGCCTTTGAGTCTCCTTACAGGAGAGAAAGGGGGAGGGGGTATAAATCCAAACTTTTCTTCTTCTTTTTCAACATGGCATCCCTTCAAATATTTAAACGTAGCTATATATCCGTGTACATCAGCTATGCTTGTATTATTCTATGCTTAGGTATTCTGTGGTTAGAAATTTGTGCTTAGAAATTATTCTGTGCTTAGGTAGGCAACTGTTGACTATCCCACCACTTAGGGCAGCCTGTCTGGCATCCGTCAGAGCCCCCAGACCTTTCCTTCGTGGTTCCATCAGCTGGTTTGTGCCATAGACACTGAAGCTCGATTTTCAAATTGCGATATCTAGTGACCTTCTCGTGTTCTTTTTCAATGACCCTGCTATCACCGGGGACTGCTATGTCGATGATGGTCACTTTCTTGTCCTCGATCACGATGATGATGATGATGATGATGATGATGATGATGATGATGATGATGATGATGATGATGATGATGATGATTAACCTGTCTAGGTTTTTGAAGTTATAGAGCCTGCATTATCAAGTTGCCATCTGGAATTAGCTTATTTAGTCATATGTATTTATTATTGTTATTATGTACTTTGTTATATTGTTGGAATGTATTGTATACTGTGTTGTTAGACGCTCTGAGCCCTTTGGGGATAGGGCAGGGTACAAATACAATTGAAATGAAAAATGAAATGAAAATTATTTAATTTTGTTTAATATCGCAGCTGTCAGTTCTCTATCTGGTTGTTGGCCTTTCATTACAATTCAAGCCTCACCCAGAGGCCTAGCAAGTTGTCATGTATCGGCTGCCTTCTGAATCTGACCGAGGTTGGTTTTGTCAATTTGAAGATGTTTGAAGTGCTGCCTTAGTGTTTTCAGGATGGCGCCCAGCATGCCGATGACCATTGGGACGACCTCCGCTGGTTTGTGCCATAGTTGCTGCATCTCGATTTTCAAATTGTGGTATTTAGTGACCTTCTTGTGTCCTGTTTCGGTGACCCTGCTGTCACCAGGTATTGCTATGTCCCAGTTCTGAGAAGGCTGAATCCAACTTTGTCAGAGTGGCAGTGTGGCGTAGTGGTTAAGGTGTTGGACTGGGATCTGGGAGACATGGGTTCGAATCCCCACTCTGCCATGGAAACTTGCTGGTTGCCTTTGGGCCAGTCACAGTCTCCCACCCTCGACCCTGGCAAGTATTTGGATGGGAGACCTCCAGGAATACCATAGTCACGACATGGAGGCAGGGAATGGCAAACCACATCTGAATGCCTTGAAAACCCTATGGGGTTACCATAAATCAGCTTAGACTTGATGGCCCCCCAAATTCCACATTTATCTTGTTCTCATTTAACATGGTCACAGAGAGGAGGAGGAGGAGGAGGAGGAGGAGGAGGAGGAGGAGGAGGAGGAGGAGGAGAAGAAGAAGAAGAAGAAGAAGAGGAGGAGTTTGGATTTATATCCCCCCTTTCTCTCCTGTAAGGAGACTCAAAGGGGCTTATAATCTCCTTGCCCTTCCCCCCTCACAACAAACACCCTGTGAGGTAGGTGGGGCTGAGAGAGCTCTGAGAAGCTGTGACTAGCCCAAGGTCACCCAGCTGGCGTGTGTGGGAGTGCACAGGCTAATCTGAATTCCCCAGATAAGCCTCCACAGCTCAAGTGGCAGAGCAGGGAATCAAACCCGGTTCCTCCAGATTAGATACACGAGCTCTTAACCTCCTACGCCACTGCTGCTCCAGCATAGTATAGTGGTTGAGTAGGTGCGCTCTAACCTGGAGACCCGGGTTCGATTCCCCACTCTGCCACATGAGCTGCGGAGGTTTTATCTAGTGAGCCAGGTTAGCTTGTGCACTCAAACACATTCCTGGCTGGGTGACCTTGGGCTAGTCACAGTTCTCTCTGAGCTCTCTCAGCCCCACCCACCTCACAGGGTGTTTGTTGTCGGGGGGGGGGGGGGAAGAGAAGGGAAAAGAATTTGTAAGCCCCTTACAGGAGAGAAAGGGGGGATATAATCCAAACTACTACTACTCCTCTTCTTCTAGCAAAGGCGCTTTGAGCTTCTTTGACCCACTTGTCATTTCAAGGGATGATTTTAGGGCAGGAAGGACAGCAACGGATTGCACAGTGAGGGTGAGTGGCAGTTGGGAAACGGGGCTGGAACCAGGAAAGCAGGAACGCTTTAATGTTGTTTAGTGAGCTGGCCTCTGTGAATGAGTGACAGGCTAGCCCATGTTCCGTGCCAACTCAAGTCATTTTGTCGCCAGAGGCTACCATGACTTCTGCCCTTCCCCGGAACTGTTAATATTCCTCCCTCCCACGTCCCTCTTTCAAAAACATCTCGAGAAACCATTCAAACTTTTGTGAGTTCGCTTTCCAGTACTGAGTTTATGTATACCCAGCAGGGACCCAAAGCAGCTGACGTTGTTCTCCCCTCCTTCATTTAATCTTCACAGCAACCCTGTCAGGTAGGTTATGTTGTGAGCGTATGTCTCATCCCAGAAGAAGAAGAAGAGTTTGGATTTATATCTCCCCTTTTTCTCCTGCAGGAGACTCAAAGGGGTTTACAATCTCCTTGCCCTTCCCCCCTCACAACAAACACCCTGTGAGGTAGGTGGGGCTGAGAGAGCTCCGAGAAGCTGTGACTAGCCCAAGGTCACCCAGCTGGCGTGTGTGGGAGTTCACAGGCTAATCTGAATTCCCCAGATAAGCCTGCACAGCTCAGGTGGCAGAGCGGGGAATCAAACCCGGTTCCTCCAGATTAGATACACGAGCTCTTAACCTCCTACACCACTGCTGCTCCTCCAGGACACTTGGGTATCTAGTTTGCTGCAAGAGGACACAGTGATTGGTCAAAAGAATAGAAGCTTTGAAGGGTGAGTGGACCAGTTCCTGGAGGGCAGGTCCACCAGATCCTACTAGCCATGGCGATTGAAGTGAATCCTCGTATTTACAGGCAGTAAACCAGTTCCAGGAGGCCACGACAGAGGAAGGTCTTGGCCTCCGTGCCCGGTTGATGGACCGCAGAGCGAGGGGCAGGCTGCTGAGTAAGGCAGGTTGCTGGACAAGATGAACCAGTAGTCTGGTCCAATAGGGCTTTTCTTATGTGGTGTAGTGGTTAAGAGCAGGTGGATTCTAATCTGGAGAACCGGGTTTGATTCCCCACTCCTCCACCTGAGTGGCAGAGGCTTATCTGGTGAACCAGATGTGTTTTCGCACTCCTACATTCCTGCTGGGTGACCTTGGGCCAGTCACAGTTCTCTCAGAACTCTCTCAGTCCCACCTGCCCCACAAGGTGTCTGTTGTGGGGAGATGAAGGGAAAGGAACTTGTAGGCCACCTCGAGTCTCCTTACAGGAGAGAAAAGTGGGGTATAAATCCAAACTACTACTACTACTCCTGCTTCTCCTCCTCCTGCTTCTTCTTCTTCTTCTTCTTCTTCTTCTTCTTCTTCTTCTTCTTCTTCTTCTTCTTCTTCCTCTTCTTTTTCCTCTTCTTCTTCCTCTTCCTCTTCTTCTTCTTCTTCCTCCTCCTCCTCTTCCTCTTCCTCTTCCTCTTCCTCTTCTTCTTCTTCTTCCTCTTCTTCTTCTTCTTCTTCTTCTTCCTCTTCTTCTTCTTCCTCTTCTTCTTCCTCCTCCTCCTCCTCTTCTTCTTCTTCTTCTTCTTCTTCTTCTTCTTCTTCTTCTTCTTCCTCTTCTTCCCCCCCCCCCACAGTAATGCTTTGCTAGCATAGAATATTTTCACCTCTCATTAAAACAGGACATAAAAAGTAGAGCCCCCCCACCCCCCAGCCTGCCTCTAAAAAGTGGAGACCGAAATTCTCTGTTCGAACAGTTCCTGGAAAACAATACTTGCGAAACGCTAGAAGGAGACCGAGGCGCCCTTCTTCTCGTTCATCAAACCAACATCCCCTTCCTTACTGGAACAGCAATAGCAGGTCCAAAAGAAGGATTTAAATGTGTAGCAACTGCGAGTGAAACAGCTAGTTTGGGTCCTAGTCATCTGCCTCCGTGCTGAGTCACCGAGTTGTCAGGAATCCTCCGATTTGAGTAATGAAGATCTGAATGTTTGGCTTTCGCTCTTTCGCATTCCAGTTGTGTGTTTCACAGGGTAACCGGGGTGGTCGGCAGGAGAAGAGTGAGACGCTGGGGACCGAACCTGTGATTCTCTGAATGCCTGGCTGGATGCTCTGCAGCTGAGCCATAGCCCCCCACACATTCAGGCAGCTGATGCCCAATTCCTGCCCCCCCCCCATAAAGCCCCCATCCAAAGTCCATGGCATTCGTGAAATGCTCCAGGGTAAGGTCTTTGTGACCTTTATCTGTTATACCAGTGATTCTCAACCAGGGTTCCGTGGTACCCTGGGGTACCATGAGCACGTCCCAGGGGTACCATGACAATGCTACCGCCCGCCCCCCCCCCCCCCCCTGGAATCAAATGGATTTTGAAGGTGGGGGGTTGGAAGCTTCGTGGGCTCCCATGGGCTCCCATGCTGCTTCATGGGCAGCAGTGGCGTAGGAGGTTAAGAACTCATGTATCTAACCTGGAGGAACTGGGTTTGATTCCCAGCTCTGCCGCCTGAGCTGTGGAGGCTTATCTGGGGAATTCAGATTAGCCTGTACACTCCCACACACGCCAGCTGGGTGACCTTGGGCTAGCCACAGCTTCTCAGAGCTCTCTCAGCCCCACCTACCTCACAGGGTGTTTGTTGTGGGGGGGGGGGAAGGGCAAGGAGATTGTCAGCCCCTTTGAGTCTCCTACAGGAGAGAAAGGGGGGATATAAATCCAAACTCCTCCTCCTCCTCCTCCTCCTCCTCCTCCTCCTCCTCCTCCTCCTCCTCCTCTTCTTCTTCTTCTTCTTCTTCTTCTTCTTCTTCTTCTTCTTCTTCTTCTTCTTTAAACAACACTGAAAAACAGCATTGTTTTATTTACCTAAATTCGGTGTGGGGGGAGTAGATTTAAACGGAGCTCTCCCTTTAAGTCCCCCCAATCCATGTTGAATTTAGGCAAACAAGCAACGCGGCTGTCAATGTTGCTTTCCCTCCCCTCCCCCTGCTTGCCACTCCCCCCACCTACAGGCCAAAAACAGGAAAAAAACCTTAAAAATGCAAAAAAAAATCAAATGAACCTCAGGGGTACCCTGAGATATGAAGAGCGAGGTCAAGGGTACCACGATGTCGAAAAGGTTGGGAAACACTGTGTTATACCTACCACGTTGCGGATGGATTTTTCGTTCATTTTCAAACGGCCCTTCTTCCCCTACCTGTGTGAAATCTGTGCATACTGTAAGGCACAGGTGTCAAACTCGCAGCCCTCCAGATGTTATGGACTACAGTTCCCATCATCCCCTGCCAGCAGGATGCTGGCAGGGGATGATGGGAACTGTAGTCCGTAACATCTGGAGGGCTGCGAGTTTGACACCTGTACCGTAAGGTATTTACAGCCAATGGCAATGATGCGGCTGTGTGGCTAGGGCCATGGCTCAGCGGTGGAGCATCTGCTTGGCATGCCGAGGGCCCTGAGTTCGATCCCCGGCACCTTCAGTTAAAAGGAACAATTTAGTAGGTGATGTGAAAGACCTCAGGCTGAGACCCCAGAGAGCTGCTGCCAGCCAGAGTAGACAGTGCTGACTTTGGTCGATTCCGCACTTGCATCATCGACCTGCGTTCGACCTAAGTGCTCCGCACAACCACTGGGATTGACGTGGTTTTGTACCAGCTTCGCCCCGCGCAACAGTCAAATTTCCGACTCCAGTTGGGAACGACTACTTTTTCAGGGAACCACGCTCGAACTCAGCTCGATTCCAGTAAAGTGCGGAATCTCTGGTGCCAGGAGTCCCCCATTCAGCCAATCACAGCTGAGTGTTTCGGGCATGCGTACAGCTGGCCAATCAAAAAACGCCACCTTCATCCCTCCATTCCTGTGGCAGTTTTTTTTATAACGTGTGTGGGGATAGGCGGAACATGGCCGTAGAACAGTAGCCAATCGGAACGGAGCGGCGAAGAGGCACAGGATGATTCCGCCCTCCGTGCTGGGATCAAGCTGGTTGCAGTGGGGAACAACAATGGCTTCGACCTAGGTCAGTACCCTTCTCAGGGAACACTGTCGAACCTATTTTACTCGTGTGCGAAATCGCCCTTTGAGGGACCATTGATTTGATTCAGTAGAAGGTGGCGTCCTCGGAAGGGACCGTTGCTCATTGGGTTTGTGCACAGAAGGTCCTAGCTTCAATCCCCAGCATTTTTTAAAAGTGTTTTTTTTTAATCTGGTGGGAGGTGATATGAAAGACCTCCACCTGTGACCCTGCAGAGCGGCTGCCAGCATGAGAAGACAATATCGGTCTGATTCAGCGTCAGACAGCTTCAGTGTGTTTGTGTGACCCTGAAGAGCGGCTGCCAGTCTGAGTAGGCAATACTGACCGTTTCTGACACAGTATAAGGCAGCTTCATATGTACATCTGCACAGTTGGAGGGATCCCTGTCAACACATAGCTGGTGCAACAGGAGCGGAAAGGGAAGGAGAGAAGGAGCAGCAGTGGCGTAGGAGGTTCAGAGCTCCTGTATCTAATCTGGAGGAACCGAGTTTGATTCCCAGCTCTGCCACCTGAGCTGTGGAGGCTTATCTGGGGAATTCAGATTAGCTTGTGCACTCCCACACACGCCAGCTGGGTGACCTTGGGCTAGTCACAGTTCTTCGGAGCTCTCTCAGCCCCACCTACCTCACAGGGTGTTTGTTGTGAGGGGGGGAGGGCAAGGAGATTGTCAGCCCCTTTAAGTCTCCTGCAGGAGAGAAAGGGGGATATAAATCCAAACTACTCCCCCTCCCCCTCCCCCTCTTCTTCTTCTTCTTCTTCTTCTTCTTCTTCTTCTTCTTCTTCTTCTTCTTCTTCTTCTTCTTCTTCTTCTTCTTCTTCTTCTTCTTCTTCTTCTTCTTCTTCTTCTTCTTCTTCTTCTTCTTCTTCTTCCCCCCTCCATAGTCGAGAATTGTCAGAGCAATTTAACTAGCGGGACTGAGTTATCAGGCCTGCTCCAAACGAGATGGAACAGAAGCCCTTGCGGAATTAGAAGTCAGGGGTGGAGCATTTCCTTCAAGGCGGAAGAGCCGTTCAGAATTGCTGGCACGCAGTTCTTTTTAATGAGGGATCTGCTGCGAACCTCGGTCAACCCTACAACCTTCCTGAGGCTACTCGACCGGTCGCTGGTCGCTTTTGAGAAGGTCTTTTAAACCGGCAGTCGCCACTCAGCGAGGGGCTGCAATTCAGCCCCAAAGTAGGAGACCTTTTGCCAATTGGGCATGCATTGCTCAACAGCCACGATGTCTTCCATGGCTCAAGCTGGGTTTTGCCTCCGAGCGAGAGAGTCTACCTTCCTGGGGACTGTGTCCTACACCCTCTTTCCCTTCTCTCTAAGAAGGGTACAGGTTCCCTAGAACAGCATTTGGCTGCAGTGTTTGGGACTCTTTAGTTTGGAGAGGAGACGTCTGAGGGGGGATATGATTGAAGTCTATAAAATTATGCATGGGGTAGAGAATGTGGACAGAGAGACGTTTTTCTCTCTTTCTCACAATACCAGAACCAGGGGGCATCCATTGAAAATGCTGGGGGGGAAGAATGAGGACTAATAAAAGGAAACACTTCTTCACGCAACGTGTGATTGGTGTTTGGAATATGCTGCCACAGGAGGTGGTGATGGCCACTAACCTGGATTGCTTTAAAAAGGGCTTGGACAGATTTATGGAGGAGAAGTCGATCTATGGCTACCAATCTTGATCCTCCTTGATCTGAGATTGCAAATGCCTTAGCAGACCAGGTGCTCGGGAGCAGCAGCAGCAGAAGGCCACTGCTTTCACCTCCTGCATGTGAGCTCCCAAAGGCACCTGGTGGGCCACTGCGACTAGCAGAGTGCTGGACTAGATGGACTCTGGTCTGATCCAGCAGGCTAGTTCTTATGTTCTTATGTTCTTCTTAGAACCATCTAACAGGTTGCCCACCTGGCTTTACATCAACCTGAGGAGGCCAAGGTACTCTGACATAAGCTGAACTCCCTTTCTCTTTATTTTAATCTGATCTGCAAAGAGTTAACCCCCCCTCCCCTCCATCACCACCAATTTAATTCTCCCCGTTCTTTTAATTATTTTTCTCATCACGTGCCGCCGAGCTCTCTCTCTCTCTCTCTCTCTCTCTCTTTTTGTGAATTTTTTTCTTGTTCATCCTCTGCTCCCCACCGATGTTTCAATCATCCTATTGGCGGGGGGGGGGCAGGGGGGGGATGGACTCATTTTTAACTGTGTTTGCTGGTGTAACAGTGCTGCGGGTCACCTACTTTGCTTCTGTTCTCCCTCCCCCCCCACCTTGTTTTTTTGGGTTTATGGAATTTTACTGTGCTTTGGGCGTTGCCAGGATCTTGCATTTCTCCAAAGCATCGCACGAGAGCTTGGGTAGCTACTCACTACGAAACATGTGCTGTTCGTCCCTGAGTAATTTCCTTCTGGGTAGAGCCGCGGGGTGACTCAGAGCCAGGCCGGGCAGCTGGCCGGCCACACAGTTCCCAAAGCGTAGTGGACTCTGCCTGGAATTTCCATCAAGGCAGGGTCTGGATTCGAGATCCCTCGGTGGTGTCAAACCACCCAGCAGGGGTTTGCAAGTAGGAGGAAATAGTTCACAGCGAGTCATCTTGTGGTCGGGGTGATTCAGGGGGGCTGCTGCCCGTGGTCGGAGAGGCACGTGGGCTGATTGACTCCTGAAGCTGGAGTTAATCTCTGGGAAGTTACGTTTCCCACCGATCTGATTCTTATCCAGTGAATAATTTCCAGATCTGAAGAGTGATGGGTTGTTGTTGTTTTTTCTTGGAATGAGCGTTGTGGGATTCTTGCCACATGCAGCAGGCATTTTTTTAAAAAAAAAAAAAAGACGGGGCTTTTTTAAAAATCAGAACGAAACGTTCAAAATTTTATTTAAAGAAAACCGAAAGTTGCATTTTCCCCCCCACCATGGACAGATGCCTTCGATCGAGCCCTTCCTAACGTTTCAGAGCGCCTGGCCCAGAGGGGCCAGCCGCACCGTTTTTGTGAGCAGTCGCCGTTTCTTCTCAGAACTTGTAGAAGGACTTTCTGAGCTCTGGGAAGCCGGGTGGCGAAGGCTGCCTTCCATTTCAGGAAGCCGGAAAGAAGAAAGGTCTCTCCCACCGTCGATACCGGCTGGTTTGCTAACAGAGCGCTCTTGAATGGGCAAAATGTAAGCTTCAAAGCCTCGTGAGTTAATTTCAAACTGAGGTTTCCAGGTGTGTGTTTTTGTGTGGCTGTTTTGTTGCGGTGTTTTCTGTGGTCCTCTAACTGTTTTGCCGTTTTGTTTTGAAATCGTCTTCATCCGTCTGGAGTTTCGCCTTGTTTTTTGGCCTCCTTTATCAAGAGGTTGTCGGGATGGGGGATTTGGGAGGATGAGTTAGATCGGGGAGATAAAAATTCAGATCTTGTTTTGGACCCGTTGTATAGCACTTAATTTAGTTCGTGGCCTCTGGTCTCTATGGTGTAATGGTTGGAAGAAGAAGAAGAGTTTGGATTTATGTCCCACCTTTCTCTCCTGTCAGGAGGCTCAAGGCGGCTGACAAGATCCTTTCCCTTCCTCTCCCCACGACAGACACCTTGTGAGGTAGGCGAACTCTAATCTGGAGAAATGAGTGATGCTCCACTTGCCCACGTGAGTGGCGGACTCAAATCCGGTGAGCCGGGTTTGTTTCCCCACTCCTACACATGAAGCCTGCTGGGTGACCTTGGGCTAGTCACAGTCCTCTCAGAACTCTCTCAGTTCCCACCTGCCTCACAAGGTACCTGTTGTGGGGAAAGGAAGGGGAAAGGCATTTGGAAGGCACTCTGAAACTCTTTATGGTTGAGAAAAGCAGGGTATAAATCCAAATCCTTCTTCCTTGTATTCTGCTATCTGTAAAATGAGGATTTGGGGGCGTCTGCAGAGCACCAATTGAGGGAAACATGATTAGGAGGCCTAGGAGGGTTCAAAATAGTGGGATTAACATGTCTGCCCTCTGGATTTCCGTAGAGGAAAAGTCAGGTAAATAATAATTGCTAGCAGGGGGTGAAAGGAAGATGCTAAGAGGCTGTTTTGGGACACACACACACACACACACACACACACACACACACACACACACACACAGAGAGAGAGAGAGAGAGAGAGAGAGAGAGAGAGAGAGAATGGCCCGATCTTGTCATATCTCAGAAACTAAGCAAGGCCAGCCCTGGTGAGTACTCAGATGGGAGACCACCGAGGAAGTCCAAGGTCGCTATGCAGAGGAAGTCCAAGGTCGCTGTGCAAGCAGTGGCCAAACTGGGTCGCTATGCAGAGGCAGGCAGTGGCCAAACAGCGTCACTATGCAGAGACAGTCAATAGCCAAACAGGGTCGCTATGCAGAGGCTGGCAGTGGCCAAACTGGGTCGCTATGCAGAGTCAGGCAATAGCCAAACAAGGTCGCTATGCAGAGGCTGGCAGTGGCTAAACAGGGTTGCTATGCAGAGTCAGGCAGTGGCCAAACAGGGTCGCTATGCAGAGGCAGGCAGTGGCCAAACAGGGTCGCTATGCAGAGGCAGGCAGTGGCCAAACAGGGTTGCTATGCAGAGGCTGGCAGTGACCAAACTAGGTCGCTATGCAGAGGCTGGCAGTGGCCAAACAGAGTCACTATGCAGAGACAAGCCGTGGCCAAACAGGGTCGCTATGCAGAGGCTGGCAGTGGCCAGCCCCTGGGTCACTATGCAGAGGCTGGCAGTGGCCAAACAGGGTCGCTATGCAGAGGCAGGCAGTGGCCAAACAGGGTTGCTATGCAGAGGGTGGCAGTGGCCAAACAAGGTCGCTATGCAGAAGCAGCCAGTGACCAAACAGGGTCGCTATGCAGAGGCTGGCAATGGCCAAACAGGGTTGCTATGCAGAGGGTGGCAATGGCCAAACAGGGTCGCTATGCAGAGGCTGGCAGTGGCCAAACAGGGTCACTATGCAGAGACAGGCAATAGCCAAACAGGGTCGCTATGCAGAGGCAGGCAGTGGCCAAACAGGGTCGTTATGCAGAGGCAGGCAGTGGCCAAACAGGGTTGCTATGCAGAGACAGGCAATAGCCAAACAAGGTCGCTATGCAGAGGCAGGCAGTGGCCAAACAGGGTCGCTATGCAGAGACAGGCAATAGCCAAACAAGGTCGCTAAGCAGAGGCAGGCAGTGGCCAAACAGGGTTGCTATGCAGAGGCTGGCAGTGGCCAAACAGGGTCACTATGCAGAGGCAGGCAGTGACCAAACTAGGTCGCTATGCAGAGGCTGGCAGTGGCCAAACAGAGTCACTATGCAGAGACAGGCAGTGGCCAAACAAGGTCGCTATGCAGAGACAGGCAGTGGCCAAACAGGGTCGCTATGCAGAGGCTGGCAGTGGCCAAACAGGGTTGCTATGCAGAGGCTGGCAGTGGCCAAACAGGGTTGCTATGCAGAGGCAGGCAGTGACCAAACTAGGTCGCTATGCAGAGGCTGGCAGTGGCCAAACAGAGTCACTATGCAGAGACAGGCAGTGGCCAAACAAGGTCGCTATGCAGAGGCTGGCAGTGGCCTAACAGGGTCGCTATGCAGAGGCTGGCAGTGGCCAAACAGGGTTGCTATGCAGAGGCAGGCAGTGGCCAAGCATTTCTTGCTTGAAAGCCCTATGTCATTGCCATAAGATGGCTTCCCCATCATGGCACTTTGCCCCTCCACCACCTAAGTGAAAAATTCGCCTTGGTGAACAAGTTCAGGGTCCACGTAATCTTGTTACTAGCATCAGTCAGCCAGATGTCACTCACAAACAGAATCCCAAGTGGATAGCCCCCCCCCCCGTTCTCGACCCTCCACATCTGGCACTTAGAAGCGCACTGCATCTGCCCATGGAGGTTTGTTGCCCGAAGCCCTAACCGTTCACGACAGACCCGCCTTCTTTGAATTTGCCTCGCCGTTGAATCCGGTTGTTATCAAGTTTGCTGGGTGTGTGTATGCGCGCGAGTGTGTGTGTGTGTGTGTGTGTGTCTGTCAGGGCAGGTGCTGATTCATTTCCAAGCAGCGGAGGACTCAAGTTAGCCAAAAGTGTGGTGTTGGTCTTCGGAAGAATGGATTTGTTGGCAGCAGAAGGCAATTTCCTGTGAGCTTTCAGTGCGGCCCATTCTGCGATGCCTGAGTAGGTGGTTCGCTGAGAGGCTGTTATGAAACCAGATTCAAGGCAGCTCCTTGAAGCCTGGAACGGGGAGGGCGAAACTCCTGGGCTGCCTTGCCGTGTCACACGCTGAATCTGTGCCCTACGGTCTCGTTTGGAGTAAGAACAGCAATGCAGTGGATTTAATATTTTCTTCCGCACTCTGCTCTTTTTGGGGGGGACGAAGCAAGAGGACGTGGGCACAGGGCACTGGAAATAGAACATCTAAGGCATCTGGGTTAGTTGGCTGAACACGGGTTGTTTTCCGTTTCTTCCCTTTCAAAAAAGATAACGCTGCTTTCTCGTGCTCTTCTCGACTCCAAAACTGCTTTATCGTGGATCGGCACCTCTGCTACGTCGTCGAGTGCATTGATTCTACTCGAGTGGCAGCTCCCTGGCTGCTTAGCCGCAGGAAGAAAGGATCTTTTTTCCAGTGGAGGGGGTGGGGGTGGGGGTTGAGAATATATTTCAGAGAATTGTTCCAGATAAATTGTTGACCTACTGGCTCAGATAAGAGGAAGGATCAAGAACAGACGCTTCACCGGCATTTCCCTCCTTTTGCTTGTCGCAGAGTCAGCAGCTGTCCACGAAAGTCACCGGCAGAGGAGAGGTGGTCGCTGTGCGCACGCCCTGGCGGATCTGGTGCCCTCGATGAAATTAACACTCCTGTTCCATGAGGATTGTCTGGGATTCTACTGGCTTTTCGGGAGTGGTAAGTTGAATGCAATTCTGTTCCAGGGGACTTTGGTTTTTGACGAATTGCTTTTTAAATCTTTTTTCCCCCCGATGACCTGTTCGTCGTTTGCCCTTAAAGCCCTTCCAAGAAGGGTATCGCTGTTCCCATTTTAGAGGTGAAGAACTGAGGCCGTGTAGGCTGGCCTTGGGGAAGGGTCTCTCCGCTCCCTTCAGATGCTATTTGAACTTAAGATGTGGGGAAGGGGACCTCAAGGAGGTGAATATTTTAGATGGAAAGATTTCGAATGTCAATACTAGGGCAAGAGGTCATCTAACGATGTCTGACGTGCTCAAATCATCGAAGTCCTGCTCGTAAAACACGTTTCTAGCCCTGCAGACTCCTCCTTCCAATGGTCTTTCCTATGTTGGCGTTTCCTCCTGTTTCGGCTTGTAGCGCATTCTGACCTGGCTAATGCAGGCTCTCTTGAGTACTATAGCCACAGGAGGCTGGACAAGGTTTCGCTATGGGTCTGTGTCTTATCCTCTTGTGACTTTGTTTCTATGGATATTCTTGTTAGTGGGGACCATTGTAACGTGCGGCTTTTTGTTTCCCATGATTGTTGTGACGTTATGACTGCAGAAACAGAATTTCTTCCCCCAAGCTACGCTCTGTAGTTCTGATGATCTCTTCATGTTCGCCAGGGATTCTCTGAATTTTCGAGCACTTGCTGAATATTTCAAATCTGCCTTTGTTGTGCGGCGATGCAATGTTTGCTTTGAGTACTTGATGCTTGACCTCTGGATGTGCGACAGTGCTGGAGACAGCATTCGGTAGACGGTTCTTTGATAGCCGACAGGAAATGGTGTGTAGTATTGAGAACGGAATAGTCTTTGGTATGAAATAGTAAGTGATATGGAGGCATGGTAGAGCCCAATCTTATCAGATCTCAGAAGCTAAGCAGGGTCAGTATCTGAAAGGGAGACCACCAAGGAAGACTCTGCAGCAGAAGGCAATAAAAAGATAGAAAAAGTGCAGAGAAGGGCAACGAGGATGATTGAGGGACTGGAGCACCTTCCTTATGAGGAGAGGCTGCAGCGTTTGGGACACTTTAGTTTGGAGAGGAGACGTCTGAGGGGGGACATGATTGAAGTTTATAAAATTATGCATGGGGTAGAAAATGTTGACAGAGAGACATTTCTTCTCTCTTTCTCACAATACTAGAACCAGGGGGCATACACTGAAAATGCTGGGGGGAAGAATTAGGACTAATAAAAGGAAACACTTCTTCACGCAACGTGTGATTGGTGTTTGGAATATGCTGCCACAGGAGGTGGTGATGGCCACTAACCTGGATAGCTTTAAAAGGGGCTTGGACAGATTTATGGAGGAGAAGTCGATCTCTGGCTACCAATCGTGATCCTCCTTGATCTGAGATTGCAAATGCCTTAACAGACCAGATCTGAGATTGCAAATGCCTTAGCAGACCAGGTGCTCAGGAGCAGCAGCAGCAGCAGCAGAAGGCCCTTGCTTTCACCTCCTGCACGTGAGCTCCCAAAGGCACCTGGTGGGCCACTGCGAGTAGCAGAGAGCTGGACTAGATGGACTCTGGTCTGATCCAGCTGGCTTGTTCTTATGTTCTTAAAAAACCATGGTATGTGATAGTTAATATGTAATGAGATCTCTTATTTGATGCAAAATAACATAAACTTGCTACCGATGGCTATTAGCATAGGTTACCTTGGAACAGGATTAGTTGGATTCATGGGGAATAAGTCCACCAGTGGCTACCAGCCGTAGTGACAAAAAGCATCTGGTTGGTGTCTGTGTGAAATAGGATGCTGGAGTAAACAGACCGGTGGTACACTGCCTCTGACAAACAGGTTCTACTCGGCTACTCCAGCTAATGAGTAGCGATAGACTTATCCTCCATTGATTTGTCAAAACCCTTTAAGCAGCACCCGAGACAAATCAATACCAGGCAGAGCTTCAGATTCACAACATGCGTTGGGAGTCCCAATTCAGAAGTCCCCGTTCAAGCTTGCAGTACCGGAAAGTGAAAAAAATGGCGGGAAAGACATTGCAGGCACGTCAGCGTTCACTCTGGCTCTGTTTCCTACATGATTCATACATGCAGGGCTGTGTGTGTCTCATGCTTTTGTGGCGGGCAAGTGTGCAAACACTGGAATCTGATGCCAGGTGCAACATTCGATATCGGAAAGTCTCAGTGTTTACTTTGGCGGGGGGGGAAGCAGGCTTCTAGCCCTTAAGCGTGTAAAGATAAGCTTGAAAGTTCAAGGCGGTGTCAGGTAAAATTTCACTGGGGAATTGGGCAAAGCTCCCTTCCCCCCCCCCTCAACTGTCTGGAGGGGAAAAATATTTTTCGGTAGTGGAAAGTACCATCAAGACACAGTCGACTTATTGTGACCTGATAAGGTTTTCTAGGCAAGAGACGTAAGGAAGTGGTTTATCGTTGCTTGTCTCTCCTTAGTGACCCTAGACTTCGTTGGTGGTCTCCCTTCCAGGTGCTAAACAGGGCTGACCCTGCTTAGCTTCTGAGATCTGAGGACATCACGCTAGCCTGGGCCATCCAAGTCAGGGCGTACATCTACTTTTGTGTGTGTGCACATGCACACGCCCGCGCCATCAAGATACAGCTGACTTGTGGCGCCCCTGTAGACCAGAGATGTTGGGACCGTCGTGTGCCTCCATGTGGACTGAGAGAATTCTAAAAGACTATGATTGGGCCAAGGTCTCCTAGCGGGCTTCATATAGAGGAGTGGGGAATCGAACCCCGCTCTCCAGATTAGAGTCCGCTGCTCTTAACTTCTACACCCCACTGGCTCTAATTCAGGCTGTTAATTCAGCGTTATTTACCAAGTCATGCCTTTTCCCTCCATGCCATGAAAAGCTTCAGCTGCCTATTTCTACCCATCACGGTTAAAAGGGAAGGAACGTTTTCGCCCCTCGGTTTTGAATAAAATGTGACTTAGCTTTTGAATAGACCTGCTTGGGCTTGCTTCCTATGTTGAGCAAAAATAGCCAGACGTTAATGATTTGCATATCTTAGCCAGCCATTACATTCCGCTCCTCTTGTCGAAGGCGCTTGTGGGTATTTTTAAAAATGGCCTCCCGTCTCGTGCAGCCACACGTGGCTTGGCTTCCTCGCTCGATCCGTCTGCAAGGGAGGCTTGATTTCTAGCATGAAATAGTGCCAAGATCACAAGCATGTCTGAAAGGCCGATGTTCTCGGGTCGAAGTCCCTCCCAGCAATCCTAAGTGTGTATGTTAGTCACGTTGGTTTTCTTCATAGCTATGGTATCCTGCACTTGTGCAGAGGGCAGTCTTCTCTCTTATTTATTTATTTATTAAATTTATAGGCCGCCTCATCCCCGAAGGGCTCGAGGCGGCTCACAACATGACTGTTTCCAGAACAGTAAATCAATATAACATAAAATCTTAACTCATTAAAATTCAGCAGCAATTAAAACAATAAATACAGATTAAACAACAAAGGTTGTGTAAAAACACACACACAGGCGCCCGGTCTAAAGGCCAAAGGAGAAGGGAGGAGAGGCAGGGCCCAGGATTGGGAATCAGGGGGCCCTACCAAGATGGAAAAAAGGCAGCTTAGTTCCCGGGTTTCCTCTGCGGGGGCAATAGAACCGCGGCCAGCCCCTCCAAAAGCCCGGTGGAATAGCTCCGTCTTACAGGCCCTGCGGAATTCACCAAGGTCCCGCAGGGCCCGGACAGCTGGAGGTAGAGCATTCCACCAGGCAGGGGCCAGAGCCATAAAGGCCCTGGCCCGGGTCGAGGCCAGCCGCATCTTGATCACAGGTGTCAAATTCGCGGCCCTCCAGATGTACATGAACTACAATTCCCATCAGCCCTTGCCAGTATAGCCAATGTTCATGTTGGGAGGGACTGATGGGAATTGTAGTTCATGAACATCTGGAGGGCCGCAAGTTTGACACCCCTGCTCTTGATTATTACATCCTATGTTCTAGGGCTCAGCTCAGGAAGACTAATTAAGTCCCTGCATGACATCCTTAAAAAGCCTTAACTAGGGTTGAAAATACCTTCCCTGGTGCCTGTCAGGTATTTTTTTGAAAGTGGGTGGGCCCAGGTGCCCAGCAAAAGTTCTGATTGGCCATTGGGGATTTGATTGGCTGCGCAGATTGCTTTGGCAGCGGCTGCCACCACACGCAAGGATCTTCACTGCGTGGCCGAAGGAACAATTCGGCAGCCATTTTGTGGCTTCGCCGTCCAAGCTGAGTCACAGCCCCAAAGGTCCCCAAAGGCTTTTAAAACGTGGGGAACTCCTGGTTTGGAGAAATCCGTGTAGAAGTGGTCTCCGAGTGGCTGCTTGCCAGGATCGACGATTGGAACCTCCAGACGCAGAGGCAGTCTACCTCTGAAAACGACTAGTTGAGGAACAAACAATAGAGAAGGGGACCTTTCTTGCCTGGCATATGGGCTCCCCAGAAACGTCTCACTGGCTGCTCGTGACAAAAGAGGGTTCTGGACTAAATGGATTCCTGTTCTGATCCATTAATTCAGCAGACTGTATGATCTGCTCCACGCAAAGCCCCTCTCGCTGAATTTAGTTCGCTTTGCATGCATTCTTAATATTTCCCCGGAATGCTTTCTTCTTGTGCCTTCACGATGTCCAGCTTGTGTTGGTTGAACTATTAGATGCTGGTTATGCTGAAAAGTGGGGTGGGGGTGGGGGGGCAGATCCTGGCCTGATTTGTACGTTGCATGTACATACCGTGTTTCCCCGAATATAAGACAGTGTCTTATATTAAGACAGTGTCTTATATTAATTTTTGCTCCCAAAGATGCGCTATGTCTTATTTTCAGGGGATGTCTTATTTTTCCTGTGTTCTGTTCGTCGGGCATGCTTCCAAACAAAAACTTTGCTACGTCTTACTTTGGGGGGATGCCTTATATTTCGCACTTCAGCAAAACCTCTGCTACGTCTTATTTTCAGGGGATGTCTTATATTAGGGGAAACAGGGTAGAAGCTACTTTAGGCAATGCTAATTCCCTGTTGTGTTGGTTCTGGCTTGTAGCCAAGTTTCCTTCAGGATACCAGAAAGGAAATCTTTTTGATGGATTGGCAAATGGCTAGCATATGAATGGGCGGGCCGAGTGGGCTATTGAAGCATTTAGTGCAGGGGTGCCGAACTCATTTGGTACAAGGGCCACATGTGACATAAAAGAAAAGAAGAAGAGTTTGGATTTATATCCCACCTTTCCAGAGGTGTAGCTGGGCCAGAGTGCGCCCCCCACGTGATCCAAATCCGTGCGCCCGGTGCGTCGCGCGCACCCCGTCCCCTGGGAGCTTGGCCGCTGCATCTTTCTCTTCTGGAAGGAAACTCAAGGTGGCTTTCAAGCTCCTTTCCCTTCCTCTCCCCACAACCGATACTTTGGTGAGGCAGGTGGGGCAGAGAGAGTTCTGAAAGAACTGTGACTAGCCCGAGGTCCCCCAGCAGGAATGTAGGAGTGCGGAAACACATCTGGTTCACCAGATAAGCCTCTGCCACTCGGGTGGAGAAGTGGGGAATCAAATGCGATTCTCCAGATTAGAACCCACCTGCTCTTAACCACGACACCACGCTGGTTCTTGCAACTTGGTCGGGCTGGGTCTGGCTGCCTCAGCCGGCAAATTCGCAGCAGTCTCACCAACCCAGATCTGCATTGTGGAAGGAGGTTGGTACTGGGGGGAGAAGGGTTGCCTCAGCTGGTGACACTGTTGGGGGCGGCCAATCCAGAGTGGGAAGGGGGTACAGCTCTGCAGGTCAGATAGGTACCAGGGGGCGCCTGGACTGGCAAGTCACCGTGGGCTCACCAGGCCAGATCAGGAGTGAATGGTGCTCACCTCAGCTGGCTCATGGGCCTGACAAGCCCTCTCAAGTGGCTGGATCTGACACCTGGGCCACATGAAGAGAAGGTGAAGAGGTGACATGACAGCCATGTTTAGATATTTGAAGGGATGCAGGGTTGGAGTGAGGGGAAACTGTGCCCCTGCCGTGGCGCCGCCCACCCCCGCCCCACCCCAGAACACCCCTGCCACTCTCTGGCCACGCCTCTGCTGCTGCTCCACCCGGGGCGTCGTACCCCCCCTACCCATTGGTGCTACACCACTGAAGGGATGTCATGTTGGTGAGGGAGCAAGCTCGTTTTCTGCTGCTCCAGAGACTAGGACCAGGAGTCATGGGTTCAAGATGAAGGAAAACAGATTCCACCTAAACATCAGGAAAAACTTCCTGACAGTCAAGGCTGTTGGACAGTGGAATGCACTACCTCGGAGTGTGGTGGAGTCTCCTTCTTTGGAGGTTTTTAAAGAGAGGCTGGATGCCGATCTGTCAGGAGTGATCTGATTGTGTGTTCCTGCATTGCAGGGGGGTTGGACTGGGGGTCTCTTCCAATTCTAAGATTCTATGTTTGACACCCCTGATTCAGTGGTTTCAAGTTTGCATCTGTTCACCTGTGACAACCTCGCACTTGGCACTCGGAACTCAGATGATCATGAACGCCTCCAAAGTAGAAGGTTCGGGTTTTCCGCCCAACGTCCACAGGAAATGCTAGGCCTATCCAATTTATTACCAACATCCTAATGGAGTCCACAGGGACTCTCTCGTTGCTCCTGCCCACATTGGGATTGTGAAAGCAGGGAGATTTTCAGATATAAACGCGGCCAAAAATACATGCCGGGTGGATCTGTCTTGCCTACCCGGTCATTTTTTTTAATTGCGTGTGCAGGCGTAAGCACAGAATAAAGACAACGGGCAGCCAAGACCCATTCATTGGCAGCCGCTGAGTGCAGAAGTGATGTGAGTTGAGGTGAATTAGTAGAGGTTCTTGTAGGCTAATGGGAGATATTGCTTGTGAACCACTTATTGGGAAACACTGGCATTGAGAGGGTACTGCGGCTCTCAGCAGCAAGCCGTACTAACCTCTGTCTTGCAGAAACTGCAGTGGCATTCCCGAACATTTGCTCCAGGTGCAAAGCTGGTCCTCCGTTCAGTTGACTAAGGCAAGCCTCTGAGAGGTAGGGTGGTGCAGTGGTTAAGAGCAGTGGACTCTAATCTGGAAAACCAGGTTTGATTCCCCACTTCTTCTGGAGGCGGAGGACACCTGGAGGCGGAGGTTGGGATGTTTCTCCGTCCTTCAGCAAGACAGTGTTTCCCAACCTTTTCGAGGTCAGGGTACCCTTGACCTCACTCTTCATATCTCACGGTACCCCTGCCGCCACCCTCCACCTTCCCCTCCCATTGCCCCTGCTTGCCACACACCCCACCTTCCCCTCCCAGGGTGAAAGGTAGCACTGGGGGTGGTGGCGGCTGCTGACCTTGTGGCAGGCCCTGCCCCATGGGCCAGCTGCATGTCCTTGCTGGCGCCGGTGGGAGACACCACAAAAATGAGGGGGGTAGTGTTGCCACGGTACCCCTGGGACATGCTCACGGCACCCCAGGGTACCACGGAACCCTGGTTGAGAATGGCTGTGCTAGGAGGACATCTTGGCCCTCCTTGGTTCATCACTAGTCCTTCTTTTCACATACATTCTACGCAGGTTGTTCTGTTCTGTACCTTTCTGCTTTCTTGTTACTGCTATCTCTGAGCCGAGTTCCAAAAAGTTTATGAGTGTCACTTCAGGTCACCTTTTCACTGCTTTGTCAGGAGTTACTGGTTAGAACATGGCAGTTGGGCTCCTGCAGGAAGTGACATAAAAAAGTTTCCTGCCTCTCGCTGAAGGACGGAGAAACATCCCATCCAAGATGTCCTCCTAGCCTACCAGGAGAAGGGCCCTTCACAGTGTGTAACCAATGGACCATTCTCCACACGAGCGGCAGACTCTAATCTGGTGAACTGGATTTGTTTCCCCACTCCTACATTCCTGCTGGGTGACCTTGGGCCAGTCACAGTTCTCTCAGAACTCTCTCATCCTTACCTGCCTCACAAGGTGTCTGTTGTGGAAGGGGAAGGGAGTGTGAGACTGTTTACTGGTGAGAAAAGTGGGGTATAAATCCAAATTGGTCTTCTCTTCTTTTTTTTAAATGATTTTTTTTAATCTTGAAAATAAAGATTGCAACCACAGCCGGTCAACAACTTATCAAAATGCAAAATACAGCACCATATAAACAAATTCAGATTCATTTGTTACACACATGGACCTTCCCACCAAACCGTCAAGAGACATACCTTTGAAAATTTGTCCTGCGTACCCCAAGTTTAATAACTGAAAGGAAAATACTTTCCCAAGTACAGATGTTTCTTATATAGTCTAATCATAATAATATTAAAACAGTTAAAAGACAGTTTAAAGTAGTTAAAATGCATACAAAGCTGAGCTGAAATACAGACAAAACATAAAAGCATTGGGCCCAAAGGACGGATGACTAAGGGAACGCTAAATAAAATGACATCTTCACCTGCTGATGGAAGAAAGCAGACAAATTTCCCTAGGTAGAAAGTTCCCGAGCTTTGGTGCCACAACAGAGGAGGCCCTCCCTTATCCACCTAATCTCAGGATTTCATTTCTAGGCAAGTTACAGACTAAGCAGGCAATTTATTAAAACAATCTAATATATACACCACTGCAGAGGTGGGATCCAGAAGGTTCTCACAGGTTCCCGAGAGTTGGTTACTAATTATTTGTGTGTGCCGAGAGGGGGTTACTAATTGGTGATTTTGCCACGTGGTTTTTGCCTTAGTTACGCCCCTCCTCTCGGCAGTAGCGCACAGAACTTGAAGCAGTCTAGCAGGAGGTGCACCAACGTGCGTGGCAGCCTGCGCCTGCGTGCATTTGTTTCCCGGCCAAGGACCGGCGCAGCGGCTGCGTCCTTGCCACAGCCCCGCCCAGGAATGCCCCACCCCTGGAATGCCCGCCCACGCCCCCGTCGTGCCCCGCCCAGCCCCATTGGCGCTACACCACAGTTTGAATCCCACCACCATGGGAACCTGTTACTAAAATTTTTGGATCCCACCACTGCACCACTGCAATAAATCAGGGTAGCGCATTACTGCAAGCAATGCAGATTTAAAAACTAGTAGTGATCATGCCTTTTATGTATTCTGTTATGCCATTAAAGGTTTTTTTATTTGATGTCGTGATCGTGATAGTTATTGAAAAATACCGGGACATTTGGAGGAGAGAGAGGAACTGATAGAAGGCGCAGCTGCATTGCTACGTTTTTCATCAGATCTGCTCCTCTGGGTTTTTAAGATAAAAACAAAGTACCAGGCAACTTCCTCGTGAGTGGATTACCTGGAAGGAGTGGGCGTCAAGGTCACGCAGAATGTTGTTTGCTGTGGTTGTAACGTGGGCGGTTTAGGCCCAGGGAAAGGAAGGGGTAGAGGAAAATGTGTCAGCCGAATTCAGCAAATAAAGGAATGTGGTTAGACACAGGATTAGGTTCTTTCTTCATCTGAAAATCGTTTTGCTGTTTTGTTTTTGCCATATATCTTCGTGGATTAACGACCTGGTTTCTGCAGAAGCCCCGTTCCAGGGAAAGCTTATTGAGATGTTCCCAGCAATGCCTCCCTCTTGCAGAAATTCTGTTTCTCCTGATCGCAAGGAGGGAGCTCCGAATGGCTCTCCCCTGCGTGTTTGTGTGTGATTTGTAACTGTCAGCCTGAAATTGAAATTGGAGTTTTGTGGATCAGATTCCTCCAGGCTTACGCCTGTGTTAATCGCGGAGAAAGCCAGGAGCCAACCACATGAAAGGTGAGAGACATCTCCGGCTTTAGCTAATTCTTGCCAATCCACCTGCCAGTGAGATAACACACTTTCCTTTTTGACTTTATTGCCCGCATTAATTTAAAAAAAACCCACACACATGCGTCCTTGATAAATTGGCTGCTGTGATTATGGACTTTGGAACCCAGAATGGTGGTTGAAGAGGAAGGGTTATTCGGGAAGCTGCTCGTGCCAAAATGTCGGGCATGAATGAGCGATTTCCTTTCCATCTACCTGTTTCCAGTGGAAAATCAAGAGGACAGTTCTTCTCTCTCGCAGACAGAGGTTTCTGGCGTGCTTTCCAAGTCAGCAAAGATGTCAAAGGGGAAAAGAGGCCGTTCCTTGCTTGTCAGTTTTTCTCTCTGGTCAGTTTCACCCTGATCCTGCGCCCTACATTTTGCGTGCCGCAGAAGGGATTCTCCCTGCCACTAGTTGTTTGAGGTTGCCCCAGGATATTTGCTCTGCAGGCTCCGATCCTGGGCACCTTCTGTGCCTAAAAAGTACATCATTGCACTCATCTGGTCCTGCCGATTCCAGCAATATATAGTTTTCCTAGTTTTGCAAAAGTTTTCGGAGAATTATCTCTGTAGCTACACAGTAATAAATAATGAAAATCTTAGCCACTTGGAAGACCCGTCTGCCTTCCATTGAGAAGCATTAAGTTCAGAGGTGGGATCCAGCAGGTTCTCACAGGTTCCCGAGAGTAGGTTACTAATTATTTGTGTGTGCCGAGAGGGGGTTACTAATGGGTGATTTTGCCACGTGATTTTGGCCTTAGTTACGCCCCTCCTCTCAGCAGTAGCGCACAGAACTTGAAGCAGTCTAGCAGGAGGTGCACCGGCGTGCGTGGTAGCCTGCGCCTGCGTGCATTCGTTTCCCGCCCAAGGACCAGCACAGCGGCTGCGTCCTTGCCACAGCCCCGCCCAGGAATGCCCCGCCCAGGAATGCCCGGCCACGCCCCCGTCGTGCCCCGCCCAGCCCCATTGGCGCTACGCCACAGTTTGAATCCCACCACCATGGGAACCTGTTACGAAAATTTTTGGATCCCACCACTGATTAGGTTGTCCTGCTCTCCTCAGTAAGAAAAAAAAATCCAAGTCAGTCTGCAGAGGGCAGGTCAACCCAGCGCTTCTCAATGGGAGGTAGATGGCTCTTCCAAGCAGGTAAGATTCTCGTTATTTGTTTCTGCGTAACTACGGAGATAGCTCATCGAAAAAAATTTTTTTAAGGAAAACAATATATTGCCAGAATTGGCAAGATCAGCTACATACTTTTTGGGCTGAGAAGGTGCCCAGGGTCGAAGCCTGCGGAGCAAATGTCCCACGACAACCTCCAGCCACCCGAAAAAGGTGAGGCGCAAGTGGAGAGTGAAACTGACCCAAAAGCAAAATGGCCGGGCGGAAAAAATAAGACACCAGCCAGGCAGGAGATGTCTTGCAGGAGCCTTAGGGGGAAAGGTGCACCTCAAAGCATTCCCCCCAAAAAGACACCTTGAGCTAAAATACAGCGTCCTGAGCACATCTTGGGAAGAAAACTGTGCGGAGTTCCTTCCTGGGACACCTTTAATAGCGTCCCCAGGATGTCTTATTTAGGCTGTGCGGAACGGAACGGAGATGAATGAAGTGTTTGTTCTGGAAAAAGTGAACACCTTCCCCCCATGTTGTGTGAATGAAATGTAGAAATGTAGAACAGGGAACCACAGAAACATATAGTTGGAAGTGACCTACAAGATCATCTAGTCCAACCCCTTCTATAATGCAGGAAATTCACAGCTTTTCCTCCTCCTCCCCCCCATGACCCCTGTTCCATGTCCAGAAGATGGCAAAAATTAACCGCCAGAAGCCCTGGCCAATCTGGCCTGGAGGAAAATGGCTTCCCGACCCCAAAGCAGTGATTGGCATTACCCTGGGTCATGAGAGCCGAATGCTGGCTCATTTTTTCCTGCCCTCCATCCAGCCTCTGATTTAAATCCTCTAAAGAACGAGAGCCCCCCACCTCCCAAGGAAACCTGTTCCCCTAAGGAACTGCTCTGATTGTTAGGAACTTCTTCCCAGAGGTTAGCTGAAAATTCTTTTGATTTAATTCCGATGCCTTGGTTCTGGCCCAGCCTTCTGGGGCAACAGAAAACAACTCTGCATCATCCAGAGGTGTAGCTGGGCCAAACGGTGCCTGGTGCCCAGTGGTTTTTTCCCGCCCCACCCCCATGGCCCTCCTAAGGTAAATGTGGGAAGGGGGGCTGCGCGGGGGTCACAAGGAAAAGGGGGAGGGGCCGAGGCAATTTCCCGCCCCCTCAGGCGTGCGCCCAGTGCGCAACGCACCCCCCCTGTCCCCTTGCCGTTCCGCCACTGGCGTCATCCGCTATGTGACAGTTCTTCCAGCAGCAGTGGCGTAGGAGGTTAAGAGCTCATGTATCTAATCTGGAGGAACCGGGTTTGATTCCCCGCTCTGCCGCCTGAGCTGTGGAGGCTTCTCTGGGGGATTCAGATTAGCCCGTGCACTCCCACACACGCCAGCTGGGTGACCTTGGGCTAGTCACAGCTTCTCGGCGCTCTCTCTGCCCCACCCACCTCACCGGGTGTTTGTTGTGAGGGGGGAAGGGCAAGGAGATGGTCAGCCCCTTTGAGTCTCCTGCAGGAGAGAAAGGGGGGATAGAAATCCAAACTCTTCTTCTTCTTCTTCTACTTGAAGATGGCTATCGTATCATCAATATCTGATTTCATCAATAGCTGTGTGCCAGACACATCTGAGGGGATGGGGAAGCAGAGCACGGCGTGCGCCACTTGAATGTTTACACTTTACAAGGTTTGATTGATTAGTTATAAGTGAGGTGGATCTTAAAGGTCATCAGATGTTAGGCTGCTTTCAAACACTGCTGGATAATGCAGTTTCACGGCACCGTAGTAATTGTTTGCAACTGGATTTCCCTGTGTTGCAAGCTATTGTTGTCATGGATTGAAGTGCGTTATCCAACATGAGTGAATACTGGACTTTCTGTCCACATTTGGTGGGCAGCAATATCCACTGACAAATGACTGGAAGTACACAGTTCAGCATGAAAGAAATCGCCTGTTCATAAACTTTTCTGGGGCAGAACTTATTTATCAGGTGTGTGAAGTGGAATCTTCGTTAGAGGAGGAAAACTGGGAACATGGAGGGTAAAATTAGTTTTCCTACTTCTGGATGGACCCTGAAGTTCTCTAAGAATGACAACTGGTGTCCAGACAACACAGACCAGTTAACCTGTAGAAAATTGCAGCTTTTAGAGGGCTCTATGGTATAGCATAGTTGTTAGGGAAAATCCTTTCCTGAATTTAATTTCAGCTGACGTCATGGCTAGCACAAATGTCTTGATACATTTCAGTTTGGCAATCGGTACATTTAGCCCGTCAACATCTCTTTTCCTTTCCTGCCTCTACCTCCTGCTAGGCTCCTGGTTCTTAAGCCCAAAGCCACCATTTCAGGGAATAAGCGCTGAAAAATGCTTTTTTAAAAATGAATTAAAATTAAAAAGGAGCTGTTCTATTTTGTGTTTTTTTAACATCACAGTTTCCGAACCTCACAGCATTGTCTTCTCACCGTTTTATAGTGTTTGGTCTATTAGAAATCCCAATATTTCAACATGGAAAACAGTGAAAATGGAGTGAATATGAAATAATTCAGTAGGAACATATAAAGGCCAAAACCCAAAAACAGGAGGGAGACCAATAACTACCGTTTCCCCGAATATAAGACTGAAAATAAGACGTAGTAGAGGTTTTGCTGAAGTGCGAAATATAAGGCATCCCCCGAAAGTAAGACGTAGCAAAGTTTTTGTTTGGAAGCATGCCCGACGAACAGAACACAGAAAAATAAGACATCCCCTGAAAATAAGACATAGCGCATCTTTGGGAGCAAAAATTAATATAAGACACAGGAGCAGCAGTGGCGTAGGAGGTTAAGAGCTCGTGTATCTAATCTGGAGGAACCGGGTTTGATTCCCAGCTCTGCCGCCTGAGCTGTGGAGGCTTATCCGGGGAATTCAGATTAGCCTGTACACTCCCACACACGCCAGCTGGGTGACCTTGGGCTAGTCACAGCTTCTCGGAGCTCTCTCAGCCCCACCCACCTCACAGGGTGTTTGTTGTGAGGGGGGGAAGGGCAAGGAGATTGTAAGCCCCTTTGAGCCTCCTGCAGGAGAGAGAGGGGGGATATAAATCCAAACCTCCTCCTCCTCCTCCTCCTCCTCCTCCTCCTCCTCCTCCTTCTTCTTCTTCTTCTTTTCTGGGAAACACGGTATTACTGGAAGTTTGCCAAACAGAACAAAACAACGTCTTCACCCACTGGCAGAAGACAACAGTAGAGTCAGACGAATACCACCTTTCACTTGGCGAACATCCCAGTTTATCATAATATGAGAACTTAATTCTGACATCCACTTAAATTGTTATTTAAATCCAGCGTTTTCTTTAAACAGCTCTGCAGCAATAGCAGTAGCTGAGGTTAGTAGGGAGGCTGCGTGTGGTAGTGGTTAGAGTGTTTGCCCCCGTGGATGGCAGAGAGCCAGGTTCGAATCCCTTCGAGCCGTGAGGCGCGCAGAGTGATTTTTGAGCCAGTTGCTCCGTCTCAACCTCCTCACAGGGTTGTTGTGACGATTCTACAGAGGAGAGAGGAAACGTGGGCTCCGCCCGAGGATCCTCGGAGGAAGGGCGGGATAGAAATGCAATTTGAAAAACATCTCCCTTTCGGAGCCAAAGCAACCACCAACATTTTTTCTCTCGGTGGACTTGCTACCACAGGCTTTTCTCGAAGCACATGACCGGTTCTGTTGCCAAAACACCGTGCCTGGCGAGAATGCGTCATTTGCTGGAAAATATCTTTTGGTTTATGTGGATTCACCAAAACACACACACACACACAGAACGGAGGAGGGGAAATTCCAGGGCAGGCAAGTGCATTGTGTTTTCTCTTGTTAGTACTGGACGCTTGGCAGCAAAGCCTATTTGCCGCTTGCAGGGTTGGTTTCAAACTTTTTCCCTTTTCATTTGGCGAAGGGGGCAGACGCGGCTCCCCTGAGACCGGACTCGGGGTTTTGACCGCAACCTCCTGGTCCTTCTTGAGCAAGAAGTTTCGAAGCAGGGCGGAAACCCTAAGAGCAGCGCGCCGGTACTAAGGCTTGCTTTTAATGCAGAGCAGCAGCAGCAGAAGGCCCTTGCTTTCACATCCTGCAGGTGAGCTCCCAAAGGCACCTGGTGGGCCACTGCGAGTAGCAGAGGGCTGGACTAGATGGACTCTGGTCTGATCCAGCTGGCTTGTTCTTATGTTCTTATGTTCTTAGAGCTGGCTGTTGCAAAAAAAAAAAGGACTCGACCATCGGGTGTAGAAATTTATTTGTTTTGTTTATGCCCCACCTGTGTCCTCAATGGAGACCCAAGATGGCTTACCCTTTTCTCCTCACCTCCATTTTATCCTGTGGGTTAGTTAGGCTGAGAATGTATAATTGGCCCCCAGGTCAACCAGCAAGCTTCCGTGGCCGAATGGGGATTTGAACCTAGGGTTTCCCAGATCCTAGCCCACCACTCGAACCACAACACCACACTGGCTGCAGATTGTCGTGTGTAAACTGGGGACGCTACCCAGAGGTGGGATCCAGCAGGTTCTCACAGGTTCCCGAGAGTAGGTTACTAATTATTTGTGTGTGCCGAGAGGGGGTTACTAATTGGTGATTTTGCCACGTGATTTTTGCCTTAGTTACGCCCCTCCTCTCAGCAGTAGCGCACAGAACTTTAAGCAGTCTGACCGGAGGTGCACCGGCGTGCGTGGCAGCCTGCGCCTGCGTGCATTCGTTTCCTGCCCAAGGACCGGCGCAGCGGCTGCGTCCTTGCCCCCGCCGTTCCCCGCCCAGCCCCATTGGCGCTACGCCACAGTTTGAATCCCACCACCATGGGAACCTGTTACTAAATTTTTTGGATCCCACCACTGACACTATCTGTCCAAATCGGCCACGTGGTTGCAAACTAGTTTACGTCAGGTGCCATGTTCAAAGGGCGTTGGCTTTTATAAAAGACTGCTGTGGCAGCAGCTGCCATCGCACCATGATCACTGTTGTCACTGAAGGTAAACTGTGGCAGCCATTTTGTGGTTGGCTCCATCCCCTGGGGCGGCCATTTTGCGGCTGCACCCACCATGCCTCGTCAGAATTCCCAAGGTGCCCATGAGCTCAAAAAAAAAAGTGTAAGAAACTCCTTCTCCAGGCCTTTCATTTTGGCAGAAATGCTTCAATTTTAATTGTTTCGGTGGCTCTTCCTCGCTTTTTTGAGGCAGGGCAGCCAGAATGCCGGGCAACCAAAATGAAGGCAGGCAACCAAAAGCTCTTTTCTCCTGGACCATGTATAGTGTTCCATAAAGGGTCAACTTAGCCAGTGGTCGGATCCAAACATTTTAGTAACAGGTTCCCATGGTGGTGGGATTCAAACTGTGGCATAGCGCCAATGGGGCTGGGCGGGGCACGACGGGGGCGTGGTCGGGCATTCTGGGGGCAGGCTGGTCCTCGGGCGGGAAACGAATGCACGCAGGCGCAGGCTGCCACGCACGCCGGTGCACCTCCTGCTAGACTGCTTCAAGTTCTGCGCGCTACTGCTGAGAGGAGGGGCGTAACTAAGGCCAAAATCACGTGGCAAAATCACCCATTAGTAACCCCCTCTCGGCACACACAAATAATGAGTAACCTACTCTCGGGAACCTGTGAGAACCTGCTGGATCCCACCTCTGAACTTAGCTCTTTCCTGTGTACTGGTGTGGGGTTGTATTTTTTAGCCACAAGACCTGTGGCTATCATCTCCCTGTGTTTTCACTGAGGTAATATTCTGGAACACGCAGGTTGTCTTATTAGCAGTTGGCACGCGCACACTATGTAAGGAAAGAAAGCCATTAATGCCAGTTTTCTCTCTGCATGGTGTCTGACACTCCCCTGACCCATCACTTAGATAGTTGTTTATTCTCGATTCTTCATTGAGTTCCTCCTTCAAGGCCAGATAGATTTGTTTAAAAGGTTAGCACACAATGTGTTTTCTTTGCTGTTTTCAAGCAAAGTGGGGAAGTATAAACATGTAGGAAGTGAAAACAACAACAAGTTACAGGAGGAGAAAAACCTGGAATTGAGGACTGTTTTCGTCAGTGAAGGAAATGAGAGCGCACAATGAATTCCCTTGTCTGAACGTTTCTGAACGTGCTTGTGGCGAGGCCAAAATACTCCTCAAACCTCATCATAATCACTTTCGCCCCTGCGCTTAAACGGCAATTTAAAAAACTTATTTATTCACATTGTTTCACCTTTGTGGCCGAGACTCACGCCAGTTGATCGATGCAGTCAATACAAGGAGGCATGTAATAAGCAATGTAATAGGACTAGGATTACAGAAATGTGAAACAAATGTGTTAATGCAGAAAAAGGTATTATGCAAGTTAGAAACATAGAAACCTATAGCTGCGAGGCACCTCAAAGGTCAGCTAGTCCAACCACCTGCAAAACGCAGGAAATTTGATTCTTGATCTATGCCCAGATGAAGGCAAAAATCTTTGAGGATCCCTAGTCAATCTGGCGCAGAGGAAAATTCTTTCCAGACCCCAAAGTGGCGATTAGCGCTACCCTCAGCATGTAAGAAAGGGTTATGAGAGCTGAGTCGTGACTCATTTCTTCCTGCCCCTCCCCCCTCATGATTTGCAGAGTAACAAAAGAGCCCATCGCTGACGTGTTCAATGCAAAACATGTTCACTTAAAAGTTGAAATAGAACGCAGAGAGAGCAGGTAGTACATACAACAGATAATATGTACTGTACACAGGAGTATAGTCCTGTTCCCTTTATTTAAATATTTTCTTGAGCCATTCCACGTTAATATACCTTTGCCCCCTGACTTGGATACCCCTAAGCTAGCCTGATCTCATCATATCTCAGAAGCTAAGCAGAGTCAGCCCTGACTAGTATTTGGATGGGATATCTCCAAGGAGTAACAGGATTGTGACTCGTGATGCAGAGGCAGGCAATGGCAAACCACCTCTGAACGAATGGCAAACCACCTTTGAACAAATCCCTTCTTTCCATGCCACCCCTCACTCACTCCCCTTCCCTTGCATGCCACCCTCCCCTCTCCCTCCCTCCGCTAGGGTGGGTGGGCCAGGTTTAGATGCCGGCCCCCTTCCCTCCCTTGCATGCCACCCCTCCCCTCCCTCCACTAGGGTGGGTGGGCCAGGTCCAGATGCCGACCCCCTCCCCTTCCCTCCCTTGCATGGCACCCCTCCCTCCCCCCTCCCTCCCTCCTTTAGGCTGTGCAGGACCCTGTGTAGGGTATTTAATGGCTAATTTGCATGACTTTCACGGTGCTTTCCATTTGGGACATATTTTACTTCATAAGCCTTCTCTGAGCAGATTCTCCAGGGAGGCAGCACCACGTTTTCTAAATAAGGAAAACAAAATAATAATATTGCATTCGAGATTGTCCACTTCTGTTGACAGCAGTTTCTCTAAGAGGGATGGAAGGGTAAGGTTTGACTGCTTTAAATCAGCCCTGGGCAGTGGTGGGATCCAAAAATTTTAGTAACAGGTTCCCATGGTGGTGGGATTCAAACTGTGGCGTAGCACCAGTGGGGCTGGGCGTGGCACGGCGGGGGCGTGGCCAGGCAATCTGGGTGCAGGGCATTCCTGAGCGGGGCTGTGGCAAGGACGCAGCCGCTGCGCCGGTCCTTGGGCGGGAAACGAATGCACGCAGGCGCAGGCTGCCACACAAGCCGGTGCCCCTCCTGCTAGACTGCTTCAAGTTCTGCGCGCTACTGCTGAGAAGAGGGGCGTAACTAAGGCCAAAATCACATGGCAAAATCACCCATTAGTAACCCCCTCTCGGCACACACAAATAATTAGTAACCTACTCTCGGGAACCTGTGAGAACCTGCCGGATCCCACCTCTGATTTAGAGGATGCACTTGGTAATAGATCAATGGAAGTCAAACGGGCAATGCTTTCAAGTGTCACAGGGCAAAAACACTCGATGTCTAAAATGCCTTTTTCACACAAGCACATCTTCACTTGGTACCACAGCCACTTAACAGAGAGCAAGTATGTGTAGTGAATCGATGCCAAGGGCAGGTCGGGAGGCAGCCCGAGGCTTTGCCGAGCCGTTACGGCTGGCCCTCGCAACCCCCTTTTTAAGAGCAGCTGGTTTCGAAAGCAGGAACTGAGCTGGAAACGTTGAAGAATCACTTTGTACACAGGGCTGAATAGGAACGGGAAAGGAAGGAATGTGTGACTTGGGTGCCTGAGCAAGCGATTATGTGAGTGGGCGGTTAATTAGGTTGGCAAGTGGAAGAGGAGCTCACAATCAGATGAATCGTTGGGCGAACATGGATTTAGAGTTGGGCCAACCTCATTAGCAACCATCGTGGCATGTCCGTGAGGAACTTGGGGGAAAAGCTAGGGAGACGTTGAAAGCATGTTGACCGAGTAAATAGAGAGCTTGGGTCTTAAGATTTCCAGCTCTGAGTTGGGAAACTCCTAGAGCAGGGGTGTCAAACTCGCGGCCCTCCAGATGTTCATGAACTACAATTCCCATCAGTCCCTCACAACATGAGCATTGGCTATACTGGCAAGGGCTGATCAGAATTGTAGTTCATGAACATCTGGAGGGCCACGAGTTTGACACCTGTGTCCTAGAGGTTTGACACCTGTGTCCTAAAAATACCTGGCAAGGTGAGGAAGCCACCATTTGAATCATCACCTGCAGGCCAAATCCTGGTGTCCCAACCTAATCGTAATCAAAATAAACCATTGTTTTTGCATTGCGTCTACACTGAGCCATAATTTCCCAACTGGACAGGAAGACGTAGCATCCCAAATGAAAAGACGGAGCTGGCTAAAATGTTGTAATCAGCTTTTTATTATAAGTCAGCTATGTTTTTGGGATGTGTGTAATAGCTTTGGTTTTAGGATTTTTTAATGGTGTGCTTTGGTTTTGGTTTTTAAGACAAGTTTTGGCTGTGTATGTCCGTAACCTGTTGGCCACCCCCTGCGAAGGGTGGAAAGACAGGGTCAATGCATTTTGTAAATTAATGATCCTCATAATGATGAGCATGTTTACCACACCTTGAATAACATTTTGCACATCTGCCAAGGACTGGATGAAACTTCCCCAGAAGCCGGATTTAACCCACCCAGTTTGCTCACTAGGATTGCGAGAGGAAAGTGGTCCTCCTATAACAGGGGTGGCCAACCTGTGGCACTCCAGATGTTCATGGACTACAATTCCCATCAGCCCCTGCCGGCATGGCCATGTGGAGCATGGCCATGCTGGCAGGGTCTGATGGGAATTGTAGCCCATGAACATCTGGGGTGCCATAGGTTGGCCACCCCTGTCCTATATGGCCATGCTGGCAGGGTCTGATGGGAATTGTAGTCCATGAACATCTGGGGTGCCATAGGTTGGCCACCCCTGTCCTATATGGCCATGCTGGCAGGGTCTGATGGGAATTGTAGCCCATGAACATCTGGGGTGCCATAGGTTGGCCACCCCTGTCCTATATGGCCATGCTGGCAGGGTCTGATGGGAATTGTAGTCCGTGAACATCTGGGGTGCCATAGGTTGGCCACCCCTGTCGTATAGTTACTGCACATTGACCTAAATGGCCCAGGCTAGCACTATCTCATCAGATCTCAGAAGCTAAGCAGGGTCGAGCCCAGAGGTGGGATCCAGCAGGTTCCTCTACAGGTTCCTCGGAGTAGGTTACCACCATTTATTATTATTATGGTGCCGAGAGGGGTTACTAATTGGTGATTTCGGCTGCCGTAATTTTTTGGCCCTTGCGTTCGTTACGCCCCTCCTCTCAGCAGTAGCATGCAGAACTTGAAGCAGTCCCAGCAGGAGGTGCACCCGGCATGTGTGGCAGCCTAGCCTGCATGCAGTGTTCCAGCTTCAGCCTAAGGACCCGGCATGGCGCAGCCAAGGCGTCACTTGCCACAGCCCCACTCCAGGAATGCCCCTTCACTCTGGAATGCCCAGCCACGCCTCCCATGCGTGCTTGCCCACCCAGCCTCCCATTGGCGCTTCAGCGCCCACAGTTTGAATCCCACCACCATGGGAACCTGTTATTAAAATTTTTGGATCCCACCACTGGTCGAGCCTGGTTAGTAATTGGACGGGAGACCCCCAAGGAATGTCAAGGTCACCAGGAAAGCATTGCCAGAACCACCTGTGTTAGTCCCTTGTCTGGAAAGCTCACTGGGTTGCCATATCAACTGCGATTTGATGGCACTTTACATATACATAGAAGAGAAGCTAAAAAAAGTTTGGCTTTAGACCCCACCCCCCTTCTCTCCCGTAAGGTGAGACTCTCAAAGGGAGCCTGCACGATTTCCTTTCCTCCTCCCTTGACAACGAAGCACCCTGGTGAGGTGGTGAAGGCTTCGACAGTAGCCTTTCGGAAGAACTGGGACTAGCCCAAGGTCACCCAGCTGGCATGTGTTGGAGTGCACAAGCTGATCTGGTTCCCCAGATCAGCCTCCACAGCTCAAGTGGCAGAGCGGGGAATCAAACCCGGTTCTCCGGATTAGAGCGCACCTGCTCTTAACCACTACTCCACTGCTGCTCCTAGGAAATCTGAACTGAATGGCCTATGCATGTCAGATCTTGGAAGCTAAGCAGGTTAGGACTTGGATGGGCAACCACAGAGGAAGTGCAGGGTTGCTATGCAGAGGCCGACAATGGCAAACCACCTCTGAATGTCTCTCGCCTTGAAAACCACCTGTGATTGCCATAACTCACCTGCGACTGGACTGCTCTTTCCACCATACTAACTACATTGACATTTGTTTAGCAAGATTTATGCCTGGTGTCCATGGCTCTTTCCGCACATGCAGAATAATGCACTTTCAAACTGCTTTCAGTGCTCTTTGAAGCTGTGCGGAATAGCAAAATCCACTTGCAAACAGTTGTGAAAGTGGTTTGAAAACGCATTATTTTGCGTGTGCGGAAGGGGCCCATGGCACAAAGATGAAAAACGCAAAGACCTCTCTTTTTTGTACTACCCTTCCATGTTTTCACTGCCCTCCGTACCCCAAATGCAAGTCCTAAGTTGGCATTCCCGTCTTCCTCCGTGTTGCTCATATGCAAACCAAGCACGGCATGCCCGTTCAATAGGTTAAGAATTCTCAATCCAGAAGCCCTGGGTGCTGTTTTTGGCGATTCATTAGTTGTTTTGCTGTTTAATTTGCAGAGTCGAGGTTACAGCCTTCCTACCGTGACCTTCCACGGGCTGTCCACAATTGGTGTATTGTTTTACAGAATTATCAGCTGCTATATCATGACCGGTTCGTTGTAATATTAAGTTATCGCCATACTTACCAGTAGATCAGGCGGGGGGGGGTTGTGCAGCGATAAAAGGTAGAACTTTTGAACCTTGAGCAGGCTTGTACAAAAGTCTCTCGGAAGTCCTCTGGGGCAAAAAGTTTTATCGGATAGCTTCTTAACTTAACAGCAAACCGAGTTGTTGATCCCTTTTTAAAAAAGGTATAATTTGTCAGATACGTGTACACTTGCAACAAGAATGTGAGAAGAGCCCCGTTGAATGACCCCAGCTATGGTCCATGCCATCGTTTGCAGCAGCAGGCAAGGCAGTTGTTTGAGTTTTTCATGCCAAGATAGACTGCTTCTGAACACGGCAGCTCTGTTAAGCTCAGGTGGGGGGAAAGCTGCTGATAAACCTCGCCTCCGTAGATCTGTCGCCTCTTGTCTTAAAGCCATCTGAGCGCACAGCCATATCTCGGATTCCATAAGTTGATTGTGTGCAGTTGTTTGTTCCATACACTAATCGCGGTGGGGGTTGTTTTATTTGACTTCCCTTGTCCCTGAGATTCAGTATGTAAAATAAAAGAAAACAGCCCGCGGGCCACTCCCTTCATTCCAAATACACAGTGTTTGTTTCAGACCAGGAAGGGAAACATTTCACGAACACGGTGTTCCTTCTGATCTTACCTTGCTTGTAGAGGCAGGTGTTCTATAACAGAAGAATGGGAGGGTACATTTCAGATTATGCAACGGAATTGAAAATAGTATAGGAGCAGGTTTCACTCCTGGCTGATAAAGACACATGAGCCCAACTGTTTTACAGAGCTGTTTGCATACACCACATGTTTATTTATTTCAAATGCTTTTGAGCCGCTTTTAGAACGTGGAACGCGTCCTGTTGGATCAGACCACCGGATCCCCTTTATTTATTTCTTTATTTAAGCAATACGTAACCTGTTTTTCTCCTGAGTGACGGGACATGAAGCCACAACTATACCCTGCCTCGGGGAAAGATGGCAATGTGGTTGTGTGTTGTGCCACGGAAGTGAAAGGATCCTGTTTCCTCTGAGGAAAATAGTGCAGATTCTCTTTCAGCCTTAGAGAATCCTATTGAAGAAGGAGGAGGAGGAGGAGGAGGAGGAGGGAGGAGGGAGGAGGGGGAGGAGGGAGGAGAGATTGGATTTTTACCCCCCCTTTCTCTCCTGTAGGAGACTGAAGAGGGGCTTTCTTACAATCTCCTTGCTCCTCCCCAACAAACACCCTGTGAGGTGGGTGGGAGCTGAGAGAGCTCCAAGCAAACTGTGACTAGCCCAAGGTCACCCAGCTGGCATGTGTTGAGTGCACAAGCCACCTAGTTCCCCTGTGCTGGGCCTCCACAGCTCAAGTGGCAGAGTAGGGAATCCAATCTGGTTCTTCAGTTATACGTGACAGAGTAGGGAATTCAACTCAAGAGTATTAAAATTCTCAGGACAGCTATTATTAGCAAGACCTGCACCTTTTGTAAAGTTGCGCCTGCCATTTTGTTTCCCGTTCCGCAACTTTGCAAAAAGACAAGCGTTGCTAATCGCTGTCTGGGGCAATATAATGCTCTTTCTCCTGGAGGCGATCTCGGGCATCCTGGATGGGTGATTTCCAACCATATGCCTGTGGAGGCAGAACTAAATGATGTCACTTCCTGTGGTGGGTTGGACTCTCTCTCTCCTTGATCCTCAGAATTGTTTCTGCCTCTGCAGGGAGAGCAGTGCTTTATTAGGACTCCGCCTCCCGGACCCAAGTACCTTCTCTTTCTGTGTCCTTCGTGAGTTTTTTGTTCATCCGCTTGTCTCTCCCTGGCTGCTCGGACAATGCCTACTGAGGGCTTTTAGGAGTCTCTTTTTTTCGCCTGCAGCCAGCTTCCTGCGGGACCGCACTTGGCTGATCACGCGGCTGGGCCATTCCTTCTCCCCCCCACCGCATCTCTATGGGAGGTCAAGGCGGAGAAGCACTAGGGCAGCAACCCGCCGGGTTCGGGTGAGCCTCCCCCACCTCGAGACGCCCTGCCCCAAAAGCCCCCGGCTCTCCTGCCAAGCCAAGCGCGCGAAACTGGAGGCAGGCAAGGCCAGTGCGCCCCCTGCCGACAAAAGAGCTTGGGAGCCCAACGCGAGTCGGGGTGCTGCCACAACTTGGCTGAGCACCAACGCCCCACTCTGGGACGCTGGGCTGAGTGGAGAGCTCCCCCCCACGCTAGAACAACCAGGACGCTTCCCATCGAGCTTACTTTGCGCCAGACTCGAGGCGCTGAAGAACGCCTCCAGGACTCAGAGAGGGGCGGGCACCAGGAATCCTTGGCCAAGGAGGTGTTTACAGGCTCCAGGCTCCAGCGACTCCTCCCCCACCCTCAATGCAAGGCAAGATCAGAGGGATAAGGAGAGGGAGGGCGCCTCTCTGTCTGCATCTAATACCAATTTCCCCTGAGCCTTTTTTCCTGGGGCAAACACCTCCCCAAGAGGCCCTTAAGTGGGGGTTATTTAGAGGGAAAACCACGAGCCAAGAGATAGTTCAACATGACAAAAAAAAAAAAGCCAAACGCAAACAAAAACGCCTCTCTCACTCTAAAAGAGCACACAGACATAGCCTCCCTTCTAGTTCCTCCCACAGGTCACTTAGCCCCCCCCACACTAGTTATAGGGACCCCCTCAACCTCCCTGAAGAGGAGGGTGCCAGCGAGGGAGAACTTGATGAAATTTCTGACCATTTCTCTGATCCAGAGGAACCTCAGGAGGAGAATAAAGAGCAATGCGTGAGATTTTTCAAGAAAGAGGACCTCCCCCCCCTCTCATGGCAAAGGCTATCTCCTCAAGACTTTGAATTGTAGGACTCGGCCAGGCCTTCGGTGACCCTGAGGGGCCCTCAACTCCCAAAGAAGCCGTTAAAGGTGTCCCAAAAGGGAGCAAGGGCATGTTCCCTCAGTCAGAGGAGACATCAGCGGCCTTTCCTCTCCCGGAATTCTTCGAGAGAAGGATTAAAAGAGAGTGGCTTAACTTAGACGCCAGTAAGAGCTGCCCCTCTTCCTTAAAAAACTTCTATGTACTTCCAGAGCACATCCACAACATCATTAAGACCCCCCTGGTGGATGCTCCGGTCGTGGCCCTCCAATCAGGCGGCCTTGTCACTAAGGATGGAGAAGGGACTCTGAAGGACCCGATGGACCGCAGAGCGGAGGTCTTCCACAGAAGAATACACGATAGATTAGCCTTATCCATCAGAGCCCTAGCCCCATCATCCACCATGGCCAGAGCCACCATCGCGTGTGGGTTGCGTGCATGCCTCTTTCTCATGCTCCTCCAGAGGCCCCCAAGGCCTGCGTGAAGGGGTAGAAAGGATCCTTGCCGCAGTTTGCTATTGGGCAGACTCCACCTTTGATGCACTCACACTAGTATCTCGTGCTCTGGCACTAGGCACTGTGATCCGCAGGAGATGTGCCTGCTTTTGTATTCTGGTCTGCCGACCTCCACCCTAAACAAGTGGTTTCCCACCTACGACATCACGGTTCCAGACTCTCCTTCGCAGACCTAGATGCTGTTCGGGTATAAACCAAAGTGACCAAGAAAACCATGCCCAGATAAGGTCAGATCTGACCAAACATGACTTCCTTTAAACCTTTACACCACCTTTCGCTTCTGATTAGCACTCACCCTCACTTGGCGCTGCCTAGGACGTGGCGCTGGTTCCCTACAGCAACAACAACAGCAGCCTCACCAACAATTCAGAAGACGGGTGCACCTTCCACCTCTTCGGCCCCTACAACCCGCCGAAAAGCAGGGCAGAGGGGCTAAACAATTTCAACCCTGACAGGACCTGCAGATCCTGACTACATTCCAGATCCCAGTCGGCGTCACTACAACATTTTCACCACCTGTGGATGGTGTATTAACACCGCCGCATTCAGTGGACCAAGGAGGTCGCCACCTCAGGCTACCTCCTCCTCACCTTAGCCTCCCAAGGTCCCGATTTGAATCTACCTCTTCCCAAGTGCAATCCCTGACAAATTGCAAGAACACGAGCTTCTGCTCAACACCTACTCCAAGATTAGGGCACATCGGTGCCGGGTAACTATCTCGAACGTTTATCGCGTGTCTATTCACATTTCTTCCCACCGCTCCTAAGGAACGGAGACTGTGCGCTACCATTCCTAAACCTTCGGAGTGTGAACTCGGGCTTCATCCGCCTGGCTGACGACCAAATGGAGATCTCTTACATCCATGCGCGGAGGCCCTCCGCCCAGACGCATCACCTTAACTTCACTGGACCTCCACGGAGGCCCACCGACGCGTCCCTATTCCACTCTGCTACATTCGGCTCCGGTTGGCAAGGTGGGACCATTCACTTCCAAATGGCTAGATCTCTTCCAGGTTTGGGCTGGCCACTGCCCTCCGAGAGTTTTCTCAAAGGTACTCCTGGCACTCCATCATGGCCTTCAGAACGTGGGAATCCCACATTCGCACCCATTTCTATCGACATCCTGGTACCCAACTCCACACAACAAAGCTACAGGATCTAGGAGGTGCGTCATGATCACACTGGGCGCTAACATGGCTTCCTGGTGAACCTCCAGAAGAGTTTCCCTACAATCTATCCAAGCGATGGAGCACTTAGGCCATAATAGACACTTCCCTCAATCGCCTTATTCATTTCCCTCCAGACAAGATCTCCGAAGATCCAGAAGCTCGCGGACTAGCCTCCTTCCCTGCCAACAGAGCTTCCCTCCCACAACTGGCAAAACTCATAGGATTGTTCATCTCAGTAACAGACATGCTGCAATGGGGTATGGGGTCCATGCGTAACGGACATTACAACTTTTCCTTCGCCCTACCAATACCTCATCATGCACAAGAGGGATGCGCCCTCTACAGATTTCCATAGAGCTCCGCGACAGCCTTCGGTGGTGGGCCCGTCACCAGAACCTTTCTCGAGGGAAAGTGTACCTCTACCCACACAGGCTCCAGATCTTCACCGACGCCAGCCCTCAGCGCTGACTGGGAGCATCACTACAACAAGATTCTCGCTTCAGCCCGGTGTTTGGACGAAGCTTGTGCCAAGCCAAATTATTATCTAATCCAACGGCCACCAGATAGAAAGCCATTCTGCTGAGTCTTCAACACTTCCAGCCAACTCTCTCCAGGACCGCCATCTTCCTTGGTCAGGACCGGACAACATTGCCGCCCAAGGCCCAGTACCAACAATCAGGGCGTGGTCCAGATCCCGCCCACTTCATCGAGAGGCTGACGCCATCCCTGTCCTGGGCAGAGACTCATCTCCCATCGTTGTCAGCGAACAATATTAGGAACCCTCAACAACGCAGGCAGACTGAAACTCAGCCTTGCGTCAGTCAGTAGTCCGAAGCAGAGTGGCAACTACGACCCCGCATATTCCACAATCGGCTCCCAGAATCCAGGAACTCCCCACTTCTGGACTTGTTCGCTGCCACCGCTCAATGCCCAGCTGCTGCTCGCTTCACTCAGAACTATTTCCATCCGAGGCCCAGGGAACGGATGCCCTAACCTTCCCCTGGCGTCAAGGAACTGCTATATGCATTCCCTCCTCGTCACCCTGCTACCAATGGCACTTCGTGAAAAATATGGCTAGAGAAAGCAGAAATCATACTGGTAGCACCCGTGCAGCCTTTAGAGCGCTATGGTTCTCCTCTCAACATTACAGTTGGCAAGCTGCCTCCACCGCCCGATTACCACTTCATAAGACATGTTGATCTCAAGGTCTCACTGCCCACCCTCTGCCTAGGTGGAACTGGTCTGACCCCGGCAAGCTTGAACGCCAATCTCTAGCTTAACAAGGGCTACTCGAACACAGTGATAGCCACCATCATCGGCTAGAAGGCCTTCCACCAATTTATATACAACTCCTCTTGAAAGGAATTTTGTCTCTGGGCAACAAACAGTAAAGGTGGATCCTCTCCACCCCTTCCGGCATCCCAGACATACTCTCATTCCCTACAAGCGTGTGGTTTCTCAAAAGGGCCTCAGGAGTTCTACTCTTCGCAGGTATCTAGCAGGCCTAGCAACCGTGTGGCCTACCTTCCACGACGTCCCAGCCACCAGACATCCGGACATTTTAAGGTTTCTTAAAGGTGTCTCCCAGAAATTCCTCCTGTGGTACACAGGTTCCCAGCCCTGGGAGGCTTTAACACCGCGGTTGTCAGCTTACTGCTTCCTTCAACCAATCCAGACCATAAATCTCAGATGGTTAAGTAATAGAAATTTTACTATTCCTATACATCGCCATCACCACCGCCAGGGGAGGATATCAGAAATTCAAGCTCTTTCAATTAACTCCCAGTTGTTACATATTCCACAAAGACAGAGAAGTCCATGTTTCTAGATCCGACCTTTCTTCCAAAGGTCGCTTCCACATTCCACCTTCACAAACAGGAGCTCATTATTCCATTATTTTGTCCAGCTTCTCCTTCCCATCCCATAAGGAAAGACTCTGGCATCACCTTGATGTCAGAAGGACGCCTTCAAAGCATTCATTATCAAGCACTGAGCCTATCAGAAAAAAACCGAAATGCTTCTTCATCAACGCCAACGCGACCTAACGCTAGGGCCCAGGGAATGTCTGCTAGGCGTCCCCTCAGCTGCTACATTAACACTTAAAACCTGCATCACCGAAGCATGCTGACCTCCAACATTCCTGCTCCTCTCCGGCATTACGGCTCCACTCTACAAGGTCCTACAGAGCCATCAATGTTGCCTTCAGGCTGCCTCTATTCCCCTAGAAGACATATGTAGGGCAGCCACGCGGTCCTTCTGTCACATCTTTTCATTAGACACTGGCAGATTACACACCATGTCAGCTAATGAGACAGCCTTTGGCACCATTGTGCTAGGTAGTTCACATATTCTCAGTAGGAGATTCAGACACCCACCCAGTTAAGGGACACTGTTGGGAGGTCCCATCCAGGATGCCCAGATGACGCCTTCCAGGAGAACGGTCCATTGGTACTTACCCTGAAGGGGCCTTCTCCCTGGATGGCGATGAGGAGCATCCTAGCCCTCCCTGAGTCTTTGGCCTCCATCATTTAGCACTCAGCTGGTCTTAGAGTTATAGCTGAAAGTTGCCAATTCCCCTCTTGGAGTCCGTGCTATAGGCATGTTGGTCCCTATGTTCTATGTTTCTACTTCATGTTACTGTCTATACTTCGGTATTCCTGTTTCTTCCGAGATCTCCGTGACTACTTTACTGCTAAGCCATCTCGATTCTGAAGGGATCAAGAGAGAGGAAGGATCCAACCCACCACAGGAAGTGACATCATTTAGTTCTGCCTCCCTGAGCATAGGTTGGAAATCACCCATCCAGGATGCCCTCATCGCCATCCAGGAGAAGGCCCCTTCAGGGTAAGTACCAATGGACCGTTTTTCAAAGTTTGATGTTCAACAGTGCAGGCAATCATGGTTTTGACAAAAGCAGTGCTTAAATAGGATTCTCTAAGGCTAAAAAGAGTATCGGAAGGGGGGAAGGCAAACCACTAGGACCCTGTGGAGCATTTAAACACAAGGAAGGTGTGGCTGATGAATTCACACATCTCTTAACATCTTTCCCTGAGACACAGCATAGTCACCATCTGGTTGGCCACAGAGACTGATTAGGTCAGTGGTGGCGAACCTTTGGCACTCCAGATGTTATGGACTACAATTCCCATCAGCCCATGCTGGCAGGGGCTGATGGGAATTGTAGTCCGTAACATCTGGAGTGCCAGAGGTTCGCCACCATGGGATTAGGTCCTTCCTGGAAATCCAGAAAGCAAGGGCTGAAAGCCACAAACCCACCCCATTTGCGACCGCCAGCAATTGGTACTCCAAGATACGCTGCCTGTAAACATGGAGGTTCTCTTTGAGCATGGTGACCAGTAACTTTCCATACCTGTATTCTTAGGAATAGTGATACTGACAGAATTGCTTGATTCTCCCAACGAGAGCCAAGCTAAAATTTCTCCTACTGAACTCTGCTCTGAAAAGTAATTTTGCCCGGATTGTTTCCTTGTGAAATTATATCAAAATATGATCACATTTATGCGAAGCACAGCTGAGCATGGTATTGAATGCTTTTTGTCTCTGGCTTGTAGCTTGACTTATTTGAAGCCATTTGTTTGCAGTTATCTTCCGTGTACTGGCATGATAAGATTATGTGATCAACCGTGTATCGTAGTTGAAGCCTTCAGTGATACACATAGCTGATAGATCAGGCCTAGAGACATCTCCAGGTATAATCAGGTGGTACCCAGAGAATTTGCAGAAGTTTCCTGCAGGATGTGGAAAAGATAGCATCATCAATCATAAATAGTGCCAAAAACCCAATGAATAGGCTATCCCTAGCCAGTAGACCCCCAAACCCATCAGACATCAATTGGTGCTGGTACCATCTGGGAATCAGGCTGGGACTCTAGCCAGGTAACTGGATAAGGAAGTATTCAGCCGCCTCTCTGTATTGTAACAGTCCCACAGTGGTTATCTGGTGCATCTGGAGCGCACAGATGAAGCCCTTGGGGTTGCTGTTCTGAGTGCGAGACCTCATCTGTGCCAACACAGAATTGTAGCATTGTTGATGGTGTTGGAGTGGAAGAAGGGGAACGGAATTAATCCAAAATGAGTAAGTGGTTCCAATTGACGAGAAAGAAATAGGCGTCTACCTAAGGCAGTGATGGCAAACCTTTTCAAGACCGAGTGCCCAAATTGCAACCCCAAACCCACTTACTTATCACAAAGTGCCAACATGGCAATTTAACCTGAATACTGAGCTTTTAGTTTAGAAAAAATGGTTGGCTCTGAGGCGTGCGTTACTCGGGAGTAAGCTTGGTGGTAGTCGGTGGCTTTGCTTTGAAGCAACTGTGCAACTTTTCCAACGGGGGAATCACAATCCTAGGAGGGTTTACTCAGAAGCAAGCCCCATTGCCAGCAACCAAGCTTACTCCCAGGTAAAGGATCGCATTTTAGTTCTTCGCATGAAAATCAATGGGGTTTAACAGCACGTAACAGGGTTACCTACACAGCTTCCCCAAAACAAGGTCTTAGGTTTAATGCGAATAATCGAGCCCAGCTGGGTAGGCTTAACCTAGATGTATTGTGGGGGGTGGGGGCAACTCTGTTTGCGCGTGCCCACAGAGAGGGCTCTGAGTGCCACCTCTGGCACCCGTGCCATAGGTTCGCTATCACTGACCTAAGGTTTAGGAAGATGCTAAATTTGGAAGCAGAATGAAAACAGAAATAGCAGCTAGTTTCAGAGGGCAGCCATGTTGGTCTGAGGTAGAAGAGCTGGGTTCGATTTTGGCAGGATCATAGAGGCCAGCAAGATTTTCAGGGGTTTTTTGAATCTCAAAGCTCCCTGGAGGGTTTTTTTTTCCCTCAAAAACTCATACCCCTAAAATTTTGTTGGCCTCTAAGGGGCGTCTGGAATTGAATCTAGAAACAGCAATTGGTTTTACAGCACAAAAGCCCTTAGTTTAAAGGTGAGGACAGGTATATTTTTAAAAGGAAGAAGTCACGGTGGATTTTTCTCCTTGAAGTTCAAATGCACTTCCTCTTGACTTGGCGGGTTTGCACCGTGCATGTACAGACCGATCAGCCCGTGACTACGCCCTCAGTATTGGACTTTGGTTGCACGTGTTTTTAAATTATTGCATGTAAATTAATGTTACTTATATGTTCGTCCTGTGTTATACCGTGTTTCCCCGAAAATAAGACAGTGTCTTATATTAATTTTTGCTCCCAAAGATGCGCTATATCTTATTTTCAGGGGATGTCGTATATTATGTTCTATTCGTCAGGCATGCTTCCAAACAAAAACTTTGCTACATCTTACTTTTGGGGGATGCCTTATATTTTGTACTTCAGCAAAACCTCTACTACGTCTTATTTTCTGGGGATGTCTTATATTCGAGAAAACAGGGTGTTTTAAAAGGGTGGCAAAACCCCTTCATTCCAATCCAGCATGGGCTATTTTAGCTCAGGGACGAGGAGACGGCCTTGTGTCTTCCCAAACATTTAATAGCCGGCCAGTGGAACTTCCTGCAACAGGATAAATGGGGAGGGGAGGGGATTGAATGCATGCATCAATGAGAGATCTATCATTTGTCCTTCAATGATAGCTAGATGCACATCCTTCCTAGACAGAAAGATTTAGCCTCTGAGTACCCGATGCAGATTATTAATGAAAACTGAAACTGAGGAGGTGAAAATGAGGGCAGGTTAGATAGTTGAAAGCAGTTTGAAAGCGGTGTTCAGCAGCGCGGTTAAGAGCAGGTGCACTCTAATCTGGAGAACTGGGTTTGATTCCCCACTCTGCCGCTTGAGCTGTGAAGACTTATCTGGTGAACTGGATTAGCTTGTGCGCTCCAACACATGCCAGCTGGGTGACCTTGGGCTAGTCACAGCTCTTCCGAGCTCTCTCAGCCCCACCTACCTCACAGGGTGTTTGTTGTGAGAGGGGAAGAGAAAGGAGTTTGTAAGCCCCCCTTTGAGACACCTTTCAGAAGAGAAAGGGAGGATATAAATCCAACACTTCTTCTTCTTCTTTCCGCTTCTGATAAACAGGCGAGGCAGAGTTTCAGAACTTTTCAGAAGCCTACGCAAAACCCGTGGGTCCAGAGATTATTTGAAAAGCAACCTTAAATTGTCTTTTTCCAGCTGACTTGGTTTCCTGAAGACCTCTACGACATCAGTCCGAAGCCTGCAACAGACAGGATGTTGTGCTAAATCCGTGGTGGCGAACCTTTGGCACTCCAATTGGCCATGCTGGCAGGGGCTGATGGGAATTGTAGTCCATAACATCTGGAGTGCCAAAGGTTCGCCACCACGGTGCTAGGTGAACATGGGTTCAACCATGACGTTAAAAAATGTCGGCTCATTTGTCTGACTCCGACAGGCATTTCTAACCTCTCCGGTTAGTTCCTGCCTCCCTCCCCAAGTCTGTTGATGCTTTTGCGAGAGAGGAATTATGGTGTGAAGGGGTCATGTCTGGGGAGCCATTAAGACAGGCTTGCTTGTATTGACCGTGTAATGATGCTGAGATCGTGTCTGTGAGGAAAATAACCAGACGTCCTAGCGAAAAAAAACACCCCAATATAAAGATATTTTTAGCAAGTCAGAAAGTTGTTTAAAACATTGAACGCGGGAGGAAACGCTACATCCTCCCCGCCCCCCCTGCGCGATTTGTGGTTTTGTCTGCATTGCATTTATTTATTTTTTTGGTTCCACATGCCAATAAAACCAGCCGTGTGCCTGAACTGTCTCTGCTGTAGCCGTCTAGAAGCCGCCCTAATTCACCAGCTTGCTTGAGATGTCTTTGAAGAGGGGCTACGTATTTCGTTTCACTTGATGTATATCCTGCTCTACCCTCTTAAGTCTTGGGCAGGTCAGTCCAGAGTTGGGGGGCAGACTCATCTCTGGGGCTGGCACAACCCTGCTCCAATGAGGATGCTCTCCCCGGAGACACAAGGAGCAAACACTCCGGCAAAAGGGTGACTTACCTGGGCAGGTGGGTACCACGCGGCCAGTGGTGGGATCCAAAAATTTTAGTAACAGGTTCCCATCGTGGTGGGATTCAAACTGTGGCGTAGCGCCAATGGGGCTGGGCGGGGCACGACGGGGGCGTGGCCGGGCATTCCGGGGGCGGGGCATTCCGGGGCGGGGCTGTGGCAAGGACGCAGCCGCTGCACCGGTCCTTGGGCGGGAAACAAATGCACGCGGGCGCAGGCTGCCACGCACGCCGGTGCCCCTCCTGCTAGACTGCTTCAAGTTCTGCGCTCTCCTGCTGAGAGGGTGTAACTAAGGCAAAAATCACGTGGCAAAATCACCAATTAGTAACCCCCTCTCGGCACACACAAATAATTAGTAACCTACTCTCGGGAACCTGTGAGAACCTGCTGGATCCCACCTCTGCATGTGGCTCTGTGGTTCCCCACCCGGAAGCCATTGTCCGTCCCTAGGCTTGCCGGCCCGGAAGGCTACCCCAACATGGCCGAGACAGTATGGGATCCTCTGGTTTGGCCATTGGGCTGCCTGGTTCCACCTGGCAAGTTAAGGGATGGGATAAGGGCACTTATCAGAAGCAAAGGCAAGGCTAGGCTAGCTAGAAGTTGTTTTTCCTGAGCCTTTTTGACCAGATACCAGAGTGTCTCCGTGTCGCCGGCATCCAGTGCACCCCGAAAGCGACATTGCTACATTGCTGGCAGCGAAGACTTCAGTTGCTGCTAAATCCCCGACTGACAGACTTATTGGCACCAGGGGAGGGGCCCTTTAGGGATGCATCCCCCGCCCCGGGTGGGGTCCTGGTACCCCAACCTGGCATTATGGAACCTCTAGCTTGGCCAGGCGTGGTATAAATTCGGAGGGTCTGTCACCCCTGCTGGCTCAACGGAGCAGTGTTTTCTTCGTCCACAGGCCAAACCCTGCAGTTCTGGCTGCTCCCCACCCTTGGACTTGCTCTAGAACTGTGGTGGCGAACCTTTGGCACTCCAGATGTTATGGACTACAATTCCCATCAGCCCCGTCAATTGGCAGTGCTGGCAGGGGCTGATGGGAATTGTAGTCCACAACATCTGGAGTGCCAAAGGTTCGCCACCACTGCTCTAGAAGTTCTTTGGTTTTAGAAAACACCCATTAAATCCATTGGAGCCCTGAAACAAGCATTTTTTGCCGCCGCCACCCTGCCCCGACATGGAGCGGGGACGAGGGCAGCAGCCATTGCTTTGCTTTCAGTTTTGCCACAGTTTCACAGTTGTGGGTGGCGGCTTGTGTAAATAAATGTGCTTGTGGGAATGTTCCCAGGCCCCCTCCCCATCTGCACAGGGGTGTCCCCCCCCCCCCCCGGCTTGGTGTTCTGCCTCTCTCTTTTTTGCCTCCTCCTGTGCATTGACTGCAGGTGTACATTGTCTTTGGGGAACAGCACCTTTCTGGGCTGTGTCATTTCGGCGAGAGGTCAGGTGCAGCGAGACGGGGAGGGTTCTATCACAGATGCAACCTTTTGCCCCTGAAAAGCCCTGCAAAGTTCAAGTTTGTTTGTTTGTTTTGGGGGGCTACTGTGCAGTTTGCTGTCTTGACTGTTGAATCTACAATATATCTTGGGCAACATTATTATTTAAGCCCAATGGCTTGAAACAGAAGCTTAAACACAAAAAAGAAGGGTGCAAGTACTCTATTAATGAGCAATAAGGTGTCTAAAACATACAAACAATTACATGAATACTAATTCCTATATTGTGCTGCTTATTGCCTAATGCGGGTACAAATTTCATTTTCAAAAAAAATCTTTCTTCAGAACATTTAAGTCCTCTTAAATCACCAAAGTCCATAAAAAGAATGTGGATTTTCACCATATATCTTGAATGTCCGAAACTTGTAGAGAATGTATACATGTTCCAGACCAAAAATCATACATGTTCCAGACTGTTGAACCTGGCAGGGATGTCATTTTCACCCAGATGCGTCGCACATGGGTTACAGTGATTTTTGAAAAGCCTCTCATATTGAAGAGGTGAAGAGTTTGGATTTATAAACTCTGCTTCTCTGCCTTGAAGGAGATTCAGAGGGGCTTACGAACTCCTTCCCCTTCTGGGGTGTTGTGTGGTTTCCGGGCTGTGTGACCATGTTCTAGCAGCATTTTCCCCTGATGTTTCGTTTGCATCTGCGGCTGGCATCTTTAGAGGATCCTCTGAAGATGCCAGCCACGGATGCAGGTGAAATGTCAGGAGAAAATGCTACTAGAACACAGCCATACAGCCCGGAAACCACACAACACCCCGGAGGTGAAATTGTCTGATGTAGCATAAGGCAGTTTCATCTTTCTTTCTTTCTTTCTTTCTTTCTTTCTTTCTTTCTTTCTTTCTTTCTTTCTTTCTTTCTTTCTTTCTTTCTTTCTTTCTTTCTTTCTTTCTTTCTTTCTTTCTTTCTTATTGATTGATTGATTGATTGATTGATTGATTGATTGATTGATTGATTGATTGATTGATTAGATTTTTATACCGCCCCATCCCCAAGGGGCTCTGGGCGGTGTACAACATAAAATCTCAGTACAATCAGACCCGCACAGTTTTAGATATAATTGCTAAAGCCTTTAAAAACAGCGATAAAAACAATAAGAGGCGTCCAACAAAACCCCATATTTAAAATCCTCCCCAAGAGGGAGGGACGGTGAGTCCCATTAGAGAAAGGGGGTCCCAGATGTAAAGAGCCAAAAGGGGGGGCACCTTCAGTGGCTGGTCCCTCCAAATTATCTGTGTGTACACAAGCTGTCCCCCCCTCCGCCCCGCCCCTCCCCCCAGCATGGACATTTTTAACATCTTTACATCACCAGAATCACAAAGATAATTTCACCAAGCACAAGGTATATATTCCAGGACTCCCAGTATTTTTCTTTACCACTTGGTCATTAACCACCTAGGTCAAAATTGTGCACACAAGTTGCGAGTGAGAAGTTAGCTAACCTCAAATGCACCTCCTAATTGATCTTCTTGTAAAAATCTCCTCCGGTAATTGCTTTTACAACCTGCGTGATGGGAAACACCCCTCCCACCCTGGATCTGGATCTGATGAAACCCGGGCCTCGGTCCAAAAGATAAATCACTCCTTTCTTGCCTGCTCATCAACACCCCCTCTCCCCTGCGCACCTGATTCTGTGTCTCTTGGCAATTTCTGTCTACAAATGTTGCAGGGAGGTCACTGGAGTAAAGGGTGCACAGTCCTCCACATATTATAGGATGCCGATGAGACCTGAATTGGTGGTTGTATTGTCCCAACTAAACAATGTATCAATCTAGAGTGCAATGTAACTAGCAAGTAACAGAAACACAAAGCACTCCCTGGCCAATACACCTTTGAAAAATAATCCTAATAGTATTGTTTCTTATCAATCTTTATATTATTTCTTAAACGGCTATATGCTCTTACCAACTATTACAAATAATATCATCACAATATCACCATGCCTTATATACACCTTAATGCATATATACAAGCAGATAACTGCACAACCACACCAGTGATTTATGAGTTGGTTGTGCAGTTATCTGCTTGTATATATGTATTAAGGTGTATATACCCTGTTTCCCCGAATATAAGACATCCCCTGAAAGTAAGACGTAGTAGAGGTTTTGCTGAAGTGCGAAATATAAGGCATCCCCCGAAAGTAAGACGTAGCAAAGTTTTTGTTTGGAAGCATGCCCGATGAACTGTACACTGAAAAATAAGACATCCCCTGAAAATAAGACATAGCACATCTTTGGGAGCAAAAATTAATATAAGACACTGTCTTATTTTCAGGGAAACACAGTAAGGCATGTTGTGATGATATTATTTGTAATAGTTGGTAAGAGCTTATAGCCATTTATGGTGTATGGTGTAGTGGTTAAGAGCAGCGGACCCTAGTCTGGAGAACCGGGTTCGATTTCCCCCTCTTCCACAAGTGGCAGGCGCTGATCTGATGAACTCTCTCGGCCCCACCTATCTCACAAAATGTCTGTTGTGGGGAGGGGAAGGGAATATCATTGTAAGCCACTTAGAAGTTCCTTGAAGGTAGAGAAAATAGGGTTAAAAAAACCCCAAACCTCTTCCTTCTTTTGGGTAGTATCCGGTTGAAACTGGATAGATGAAGTTCCTTGTGACATCCGAATCGTACTTCAGTTTCTCTTTGTTCCTCCGCCCGCCACTCCCACCAGAATTTCTTTGCTGCCGCTAGCACCTGTCCGAGGGACCGTCTTCCTTCTGGCTTGTTTCCCGTTTTTGAATGTGGGGCGGGGAGGAAGGAGCAGCTAGCCTTCCTGAGTTGGGCTGCTTGTCTCATGACTCAACCAGCCATTCCCAAAAGCTTCTGACTTGCTCTTCAAACCTCGGCTTCCCCTTTGCGTGATGCTCATCTGCGGGCATTGCTTAAGAACATAAGGACGAGCCAGATGAATCAGACCAGAGTCCATCTAGTCCAGCACTCTGCTCCTCGCAGTGGCCCAACAGGTGCCTTTGGGAGCTCACGTGCAGGAGGTGAAAGCAAGGGCCTTCTGCTACTGCTGCTGCTGCTCCTGAGCACCTGGTCTGCTAAGGCATTTGCAACCTCAGATCAAGAAGGATCAAGATTGGTAGCCATAGATCGACTTCTCCTCCATAAATCTGTCCAAGCCCCTTTTAAAGCTACCCAGGTGAGTGGCCATCACCACCTCCTGTGGCAGCACATTCCAAACACCAATCACACGTTGCGTGAAGAAGTGTTTCCTTTTATTAGTCCTAATCCCCCCCCCCCTGCATTTTCAATGGATGCCCCCTGGTTCTAGTATTGTGAGAAAGAGAGAAAAATGTCTCTCTGTCGACATTTTCTACCCCGTGCATAATTTTATAGACTTCAATCATATCCCCCCTCAGACGCCTCCTCTCCAAACTAAAGAGTCCCAAACGCTGCAGCCTCTCCTCATAAGGAAGGTGCTTCATTCTCCGTGTGCCGTGATCTTGCCACTGCCGGTGGAACGGCTCGGGACAGTGGCTCTTGTGCTCCTCCCGATGGAACTTCTCAATGTGGATTTATCCCAGCGTGGAAAGCAGGAAGTGCGTGGACTAAAGAGGACTGTCTGAATAACGACCTGTTCACTCTGAGCGTGACTGATGGCTTCTGGGTAGGATTGCCGGGGCTGGTTGGGAAATCCCCGGAGATTTTGAGGGGCATCTGCAGGGAAGCACGTTTGGCGAGGGAAGGACCTTAGCCAGAATGTGATGCTATAGAGCAGTGGTGGCGAACCTATGGCACGGGTGCCAGAGGTGGCACTCAGAGCCCTCTCTGTGGGCACTCGCACACAAAGTTCATCATGTGGGAGGGGGTGGAAAATCACCCTCCCCCCCCCCACACACATCTAGGCTGGCCTGGGCATGATCCTTTACCTGGGAGTAAGCTCAGTTGCTGGCAATGGGGCTTGCTTCTGAGTAAACCCTCCTAGGATTGTGATTCACTCATTTGAAGCACGGTTGCTTCACTAAGTTTACTCCTGTGCAACGCGTGCCTTGGAGCCAACTGTTTTTTCTAAACTAAAACCTCAATATTCAGGTTACATTGCCATGTTGGCACTTTGCGATAAATAAGTGGGTTTTGGGTTGCAATTTGGGCACTCGGTCTTGAAAAGGTTCGCCATCACTGCTATAGAGTCCATTCTCCAGCAGGGGCGTACCGCTCAGGGGACATATGAGGGCAAATGTACCCAGGCTGCGGCCATTCAGTCATGTGGGGGGCGGACCTTCCCCCCAGGTCTATACACTGACTTTGAGATGACCTGGTGCAAAAAAAGTTGTTTGGTCAGGGTGGGGGTGGGGGGGGGTAGGGTGGAAACTCAGATTTTGCATCAGGCTACATTTTCCCTCGATACGCCTCTGCTCTCCAGAGTTACAATTTCCTTCCAGGGGAACTTAACTTTGCAGATCTTTTCAAACTTCTGGGCTCAACGAGTTTTTAATCCACGTTCCAGAGCTTTTCCTTTCATTCTGAAGGGGGGTGGGGAACCAATTTTTCTGCAGTTTCAAACAGCTACAGGGGAGAGAGAACAGTTTTGGTGTATACCCTGCCTTTCTCTTTAAGGAGACACAAAGCAGTTTACAAACCTCCCCCCCCCCCCCCAAGAGGGGCAGAGAACTCAGTTCCACTTTCAAAATGGCACGGGGCATCCTGGTCTCCCAAAGTTTTTGGGGTTTGTTGTTTTCTTTTTCCCTGCTGAGCTGCTGGAGCATTACAAAGCAGTTTGCCAGGGAAAAAGAGTTGGATTGCAAAATAACTCTGTGCTACTTATATTTATTTAATAGCTAGCTTTATTTATAGAAGAAGAAGAGTTTGGATTTATACCCTGCCTTTCTTTCCTGTAAGGATTCTCAAAGTGAATTACAAATTCCTTTCCCTTCCTCTCTCCACAACAGGCACCTTGTGAGGTTGGTGGGGCTGAGAGAGTTCTGAGAGAACTGTGACTGGCCCAAGGTCACCCAGCAGGCTTCGTGTGTAGGAGCGGGGAAACAAATTCAGTTCACCAGGTAAGAGTCCGTCCACCGCTCAGATGGAGAAGTGCAGAATCAACCCCAGTTCTCCAGATTAGAGTTCACTTGCACTTAACCGCTTCAGGCTTATACTCTTCCTTTCTCCCCCAAAGCGGAACCAAAGCAGTTTGCATGGTTCCCGGCTCCTCCTTTGAATCGTCACAACATCCCTGTGAGGTAGGTTAGTCTGAGAGCGCATGGCAAGAGGGCTAGAGGAAGAACTTTAGGACAAGATTTTTTTGCCCCAATATTCCTCCTCTCTCGGCACGCTGCAAAGAGGATGCGCTTTGGGACAAGGTTGTCTCAACGCACTTCCGGTCCCACCGCACGCCCAAGCTCCTGTGAGTAGAAGAAGAAGAAGAGTTTGGATTTATATCCCCCCTTTCTCTCCTGTAGGAGACTCAAAGGGGCTGACAATCTCCTTTCCCTTCCTCTCCCCACAACAAACACCCTGTGAGGTGGGTGGGGCTGAGAGAGCTCCGAAGAACTGTGACTAGCCCAAGGTCACCCAGCTGGCGTGTGTGGGAGTGCACAGGCTAATCTGAATTCCCCAGAGAAGCCTCCACAGCTCAGGCGGCAGAGCTGGGAATCAAACCTGGTCCCTCCAGATCAGAGTGCACCTGCTCTTAGCCACTGCGCCACGGCTGCCATTGGCTACCTAACTATGGAGAAGAATTCTAAAGTGGAAGCCTGGTGGTTGTTGATCATTGGTTTTAAATTCCTTTGCATTTTATACTGTGTTGTATTTCTTTATTCAGCCTCCATTTTATATCCTATATACCCAGATGCCCCACACCATTTGTTTGTGTGTTTTTTGTATTTTTTTAGTATTGTTTCGGTTTTCGGCCTGCAGGGGGCTCAGTTTTATATCCTATATTGTGGAGGTCTGTGGCTATACCAGGGGTCTGCAACCTGTGGCTCTCCAGATGTTCATGGATTACAATTCCCATCAGCCCTTGCCAGCATGGCCAATTGGGCTGTACAATAAAAATTATATACCGTGTTTCCCCAAAAATAAGACAGTGTCTTACATTAATTTTTGCTCCCAAAAATGCGCTATGTCTTATTTTCAGGGGATGTCTTATTTTTCCGCTCCACAGCTGCATGATCTGGTGTTCTGTTCGACGGGCGTGCTTCCAAGCAAAAACTTTGCTACGTCTTACTTTCGGGGGATGCTTTATATTTAGCACTTCAGGAAAACCTCTACTATGTCTTATTTTCAGGGGATGTCTTATATTCGGGGAAACAGGGTAGCTCTAGGCCAGTGGTGGCGAACCTTTGGCACTCCAGATGTTATGGACTACAATTCCCATCAGCCCCTGCCCCCCCCCCCCCCCCCCCCCCCACCCCCCCCCCCCCCCACCCACCCCCCCCCCCCCCCCCCCCCCCCCCCACGACCCCCCCCCCCCCCCCCCCCCCCCCCCCACCCCCCCCCCCCCCCCCCCCCCCCCCCCCCCCCCCCCCCCCCCCCCCACCCCCCCCCCCCCCCCCCCCCCCCCCCCCCCCCCCCCCCCCCCCCCCCCCCCCCCCCCCACCCCCCCCCCCCCCCACCCCCCCCCCCCCCCCCCCCCCCCCCCCCCCACCCCGCCCCCCCCCCACCCCGCCCCCCACCCCAACCCCCCCACCCACCACCCCCCCCACACCCCCCCCCCCCCCCAGACCCACCCCCCCCCCCCCCCCCCCCCCCCCCCACCCCCCCCCCCCCCCCCCCCCCCCCCCCCCCACCCCCCCCCCCCCCCACCCCCCCCCCCCCCCACCCCCCCCCCCCCCCACCCCCCCCCCCCCCCACCCCCCCCCCCCCCCACCCCCCCCCCCCCCCACCCCCCCCCCCCCCCACCCCCCCCCCCCCCCACCCCCCCCCCCCCCCACCCCCCCCCCCCCCCACCCCCCCCCCCCCCCACCCCCCCCCCCCCCCACCCCCCCCCCCCCCCACCCCCCCCCCCCCCCACCCCCCCCCCCCCCCACCCCCCCCCCCCCCCACCCCCCCCCCCCCCCACCCCCCCCCCCCCCCACCCCCCCCCCCCCCCACCCCCCCCCCCCCCCACCCCCCCCCCCCCCCACCCCCCCCCCCCCCCACCCCCCCCCCCCCCCACCCCCCCCCCCCCCCACCCCCCCCCCCCCCCACCCCCCCCCCCCCCCACCCCCCCCCCCCCCCACCCCCCCCCCCCCCCACCCCCCCCCCCCCCCACCCCCCCCCCCCCCCACCCCCCCCCCCCCCCACCCCCCCCCCCCCCCACCCCCCCCCCCCCCCACCCCCCCCCCCCCCCACCCCCCCCCCCCCCCACCCCCCCCCCCCCCCACCCCCCCCCCCCCCCACCCCCCCCCCCCCCCACCCCCCCCCCCCCCCACCCCCCCCCCCCCCCACCCCCCCCCCCCCCCACCCCCCCCCCCCCCCACCCCCCCCCCCCCCCACCCCCCCCCCCCCCCACCCCCCCCCCCCCCCACCCCCCCCCCCCCCCACCCCCCCCCCCCCCCACCCCCCCCCCCCCCCACCCCCCCCCCCCCCCACCCCCCCCCCCCCCCACCCCCCCCCCCCCCCACCCCCCCCCCCCCCCACCCCCCCCCCCCCCCACCCCCCCCCCCCCCCACCCCCCCCCCCCCCCACCCCCCCCCCCCCCCACCCCCCCCCCCCCCCACCCCCCCCCCCCCCCACCCCCCCCCCCCCCCACCCCCCCCCCCCCCCACCCCCCCCCCCCCCCACCCCCCCCCCCCCCCACCCCCCCCCCCCCCCACCCCCCCCCCCCCCCACCCCCCCCCCCCCCCACCCCCCCCCCCCCCCACCCCCCCCCCCCCCCACCCCCCCCCCCCCCCACCCCCCCCCCCCCCCACCCCCCCCCCCCCCCACCCCCCCCCCCCCCCACCCCCCCCCCCCCCCACCCCCCCCCCCCCCCACCCCCCCCCCCCCCCACCCCCCCCCCCCCCCACCCCCCCCCCCCCCCACCCCCCCCCCCCCCCACCCCCCCCCCCCCCCACCCCCCCCCCCCCCCACCCCCCCCCCCCCCCACCCCCCCCCCCCCCCACCCCCCCCCCCCCCCACCCCCCCCCCCCCCCACCCCCCCCCCCCCCCACCCCCCCCCCCCCCCACCCCCCCCCCCCCCCACCCCCCCCCCCCCCCACCCCCCCCCCCCCCCACCCCCCCCCCCCCCCACCCCCCCCCCCCCCCACCCCCCCCCCCCCCCACCCCCCCCCCCCCCCACCCCCCCCCCCCCCCACCCCCCCCCCCCCCCACCCCCCCCCCCCCCCACCCCCCCCCCCCCCCACCCCCCCCCCCCCCCACCCCCCCCCCCCCCCACCCCCCCCCCCCCCCACCCCCCCCCCCCCCCACCCCCCCCCCCCCCCACCCCCCCCCCCCCCCACCCCCCCCCCCCCCCACCCCCCCCCCCCCCCACCCCCCCCCCCCCCCACCCCCCCCCCCCCCCACCCCCCCCCCCCCCCACCCCCCCCCCCCCCCACCCCCCCCCCCCCCCACCCCCCCCCCCCCCCACCCCCCCCCCCCCCCACCCCCCCCCCCCCCCACCCCCCCCCCCCCCCACCCCCCCCCCCCCCCACCCCCCCCCCCCCCCACCCCCCCCCCCCCCCACCCCCCCCCCCCCCCACCCCCCCCCCCCCCCACCCCCCCCCCCCCCCACCCCCCCCCCCCCCCACCCCCCCCCCCCCCCACCCCCCCCCCCCCCCACCCCCCCCCCCCCCCACCCCCCCCCCCCCCCACCCCCCCCCCCCCCCACCCCCCCCCCCCCCCACCCCCCCCCCCCCCCACCCCCCCCCCCCCCCACCCCCCCCCCCCCCCACCCCCCCCCCCCCCCACCCCCCCCCCCCCCCACCCCCCCCCCCCCCCACCCCCCCCCCCCCCCACCCCCCCCCCCCCCCACCCCCCCCCCCCCCCACCCCCCCCCCCCCCCACCCCCCCCCCCCCCCACCCCCCCCCCCCCCCACCCCCCCCCCCCCCCACCCCCCCCCCCCCCCACCCCCCCCCCCCCCCACCCCCCCCCCCCCCCACCCCCCCCCCCCCCCACCCCCCCCCCCCCCCACCCCCCCCCCCCCCCACCCCCCCCCCCCCCCACCCCCCCCCCCCCCCACCCCCCCCCCCCCCCACCCCCCCCCCCCCCCACCCCCCCCCCCCCCCACCCCCCCCCCCCCCCACCCCCCCCCCCCCCCACCCCCCCCCCCCCCCACCCCCCCCCCCCCCCACCCCCCCCCCCCCCCACCCCCCCCCCCCCCCACCCCCCCCCCCCCCCACCCCCCCCCCCCCCCACCCCCCCCCCCCCCCACCCCCCCCCCCCCCCACCCCCCCCCCCCCCCACCCCCCCCCCCCCCCACCCCCCCCCCCCCCCACCCCCCCCCCCCCCCACCCCCCCCCCCCCCCACCCCCCCCCCCCCCCACCCCCCCCCCCCCCCACCCCCCCCCCCCCCCACCCCCCCCCCCCCCCACCCCCCCCCCCCCCCACCCCCCCCCCCCCCCACCCCCCCCCCCCCCCACCCCCCCCCCCCCCCACCCCCCCCCCCCCCCACCCCCCCCCCCCCCCACCCCCCCCCCCCCCCACCCCCCCCCCCCCCCACCCCCCCCCCCCCCCACCCCCCCCCCCCCCCACCCCCCCCCCCCCCCACCCCCCCCCCCCCCCACCCCCCCCCCCCCCCACCCCCCCCCCCCCCCACCCCCCCCCCCCCCCACCCCCCCCCCCCCCCACCCCCCCCCCCCCCCACCCCCCCCCCCCCCCACCCCCCCCCCCCCCCACCCCCCCCCCCCCCCACCCCCCCCCCCCCCCACCCCCCCCCCCCCCCACCCCCCCCCCCCCCCACCCCCCCCCCCCCCCACCCCCCCCCCCCCCCACCCCCCCCCCCCCCCACCCCCCCCCCCCCCCACCCCCCCCCCCCCCCACCCCCCCCCCCCCCCACCCCCCCCCCCCCCCACCCCCCCCCCCCCCCACCCCCCCCCCCCCCCACCCCCCCCCCCCCCCACCCCCCCCCCCCCCCACCCCCCCCCCCCCCCACCCCCCCCCCCCCCCACCCCCCCCCCCCCCCACCCCCCCCCCCCCCCACCCCCCCCCCCCCCCACCCCCCCCCCCCCCCACCCCCCCCCCCCCCCACCCCCCCCCCCCCCCACCCCCCCCCCCCCCCACCCCCCCCCCCCCCCACCCCCCCCCCCCCCCACCCCCCCCCCCCCCCACCCCCCCCCCCCCCCACCCCCCCCCCCCCCCACCCCCCCCCCCCCCCACCCCCCCCCCCCCCCACCCCCCCCCCCCCCCACCCCCCCCCCCCCCCACCCCCCCCCCCCCCCACCCCCCCCCCCCCCCACCCCCCCCCCCCCCCACCCCCCCCCCCCCCCACCCCCCCCCCCCCCCACCCCCCCCCCCCCCCACCCCCCCCCCCCCCCACCCCCCCCCCCCCCCACCCCCCCCCCCCCCCACCCCCCCCCCCCCCCACCCCCCCCCCCCCCCACCCCCCCCCCCCCCCACCCCCCCCCCCCCCCACCCCCCCCCCCCCCCACCCCCCCCCCCCCCCACCCCCCCCCCCCCCCACCCCCCCCCCCCCCCACCCCCCCCCCCCCCCACCCCCCCCCCCCCCCACCCCCCCCCCCCCCCACCCCCCCCCCCCCCCACCCCCCCCCCCCCCCACCCCCCCCCCCCCCCACCCCCCCCCCCCCCCACCCCCCCCCCCCCCCACCCCCCCCCCCCCCCACCCCCCCCCCCCCCCACCCCCCCCCCCCCCCACCCCCCCCCCCCCCCACCCCCCCCCCCCCCCACCCCCCCCCCCCCCCACCCCCCCCCCCCCCCACCCCCCCCCCCCCCCACCCCCCCCCCCCCCCACCCCCCCCCCCCCCCACCCCCCCCCCCCCCCACCCCCCCCCCCCCCCACCCCCCCCCCCCCCCACCCCCCCCCCCCCCCACCCCCCCCCCCCCCCACCCCCCCCCCCCCCCACCCCCCCCCCCCCCCACCCCCCCCCCCCCCCACCCCCCCCCCCCCCCACCCCCCCCCCCCCCCACCCCCCCCCCCCCCCACCCCCCCCCCCCCCCACCCCCCCCCCCCCCCACCCCCCCCCCCCCCCACCCCCCCCCCCCCCCACCCCCCCCCCCCCCCACCCCCCCCCCCCCCCACCCCCCCCCCCCCCCACCCCCCCCCCCCCCCACCCCCCCCCCCCCCCACCCCCCCCCCCCCCCACCCCCCCCCCCCCCCACCCCCCCCCCCCCCCACCCCCCCCCCCCCCCACCCCCCCCCCCCCCCACCCCCCCCCCCCCCCACCCCCCCCCCCCCCCACCCCCCCCCCCCCCCACCCCCCCCCCCCCCCACCCCCCCCCCCCCCCACCCCCCCCCCCCCCCACCCCCCCCCCCCCCCACCCCCCCCCCCCCCCACCCCCCCCCCCCCCCACCCCCCCCCCCCCCCACCCCCCCCCCCCCCCACCCCCCCCCCCCCCCACCCCCCCCCCCCCCCACCCCCCCCCCCCCCCACCCCCCCCCCCCCCCACCCCCCCCCCCCCCCACCCCCCCCCCCCCCCACCCCCCCCCCCCCCCACCCCCCCCCCCCCCCACCCCCCCCCCCCCCCACCCCCCCCCCCCCCCACCCCCCCCCCCCCCCACCCCCCCCCCCCCCCACCCCCCCCCCCCCCCACCCCCCCCCCCCCCCACCCCCCCCCCCCCCCACCCCCCCCCCCCCCCACCCCCCCCCCCCCCCACCCCCCCCCCCCCCCACCCCCCCCCCCCCCCACCCCCCCCCCCCCCCACCCCCCCCCCCCCCCACCCCCCCCCCCCCCCACCCCCCCCCCCCCCCACCCCCCCCCCCCCCCACCCCCCCCCCCCCCCACCCCCCCCCCCCCCCACCCCCCCCCCCCCCCACCCCCCCCCCCCCCCACCCCCCCCCCCCCCCACCCCCCCCCCCCCCCACCCCCCCCCCCCCCCACCCCCCCCCCCCCCCACCCCCCCCCCCCCCCACCCCCCCCCCCCCCCACCCCCCCCCCCCCCCACCCCCCCCCCCCCCCACCCCCCCCCCCCCCCACCCCCCCCCCCCCCCACCCCCCCCCCCCCCCACCCCCCCCCCCCCCCACCCCCCCCCCCCCCCACCCCCCCCCCCCCCCACCCCCCCCCCCCCCCACCCCCCCCCCCCCCCACCCCCCCCCCCCCCCACCCCCCCCCCCCCCCACCCCCCCCCCCCCCCACCCCCCCCCCCCCCCACCCCCCCCCCCCCCCACCCCCCCCCCCCCCCACCCCCCCCCCCCCCCACCCCCCCCCCCCCCCACCCCCCCCCCCCCCCACCCCCCCCCCCCCCCACCCCCCCCCCCCCCCACCCCCCCCCCCCCCCACCCCCCCCCCCCCCCACCCCCCCCCCCCCCCACCCCCCCCCCCCCCCACCCCCCCCCCCCCCCACCCCCCCCCCCCCCCACCCCCCCCCCCCCCCACCCCCCCCCCCCCCCACCCCCCCCCCCCCCCACCCCCCCCCCCCCCCACCCCCCCCCCCCCCCACCCCCCCCCCCCCCCACCCCCCCCCCCCCCCACCCCCCCCCCCCCCCACCCCCCCCCCCCCCCACCCCCCCCCCCCCCCACCCCCCCCCCCCCCCACCCCCCCCCCCCCCCACCCCCCCCCCCCCCCACCCCCCCCCCCCCCCACCCCCCCCCCCCCCCACCCCCCCCCCCCCCCACCCCCCCCCCCCCCCACCCCCCCCCCCCCCCACCCCCCCCCCCCCCCACCCCCCCCCCCCCCCACCCCCCCCCCCCCCCACCCCCCCCCCCCCCCACCCCCCCCCCCCCCCACCCCCCCCCCCCCCCACCCCCCCCCCCCCCCACCCCCCCCCCCCCCCACCCCCCCCCCCCCCCACCCCCCCCCCCCCCCACCCCCCCCCCCCCCCACCCCCCCCCCCCCCCACCCCCCCCCCCCCCCACCCCCCCCCCCCCCCACCCCCCCCCCCCCCCACCCCCCCCCCCCCCCACCCCCCCCCCCCCCCACCCCCCCCCCCCCCCACCCCCCCCCCCCCCCACCCCCCCCCCCCCCCACCCCCCCCCCCCCCCACCCCCCCCCCCCCCCACCCCCCCCCCCCCCCACCCCCCCCCCCCCCCACCCCCCCCCCCCCCCACCCCCCCCCCCCCCCACCCCCCCCCCCCCCCACCCCCCCCCCCCCCCACCCCCCCCCCCCCCCACCCCCCCCCCCCCCCACCCCCCCCCCCCCCCACCCCCCCCCCCCCCCACCCCCCCCCCCCCCCACCCCCCCCCCCCCCCACCCCCCCCCCCCCCCACCCCCCCCCCCCCCCACCCCCCCCCCCCCCCACCCCCCCCCCCCCCCACCCCCCCCCCCCCCCACCCCCCCCCCCCCCCACCCCCCCCCCCCCCCACCCCCCCCCCCCCCCACCCCCCCCCCCCCCCACCCCCCCCCCCCCCCACCCCCCCCCCCCCCCACCCCCCCCCCCCCCCACCCCCCCCCCCCCCCACCCCCCCCCCCCCCCACCCCCCCCCCCCCCCACCCCCCCCCCCCCCCACCCCCCCCCCCCCCCACCCCCCCCCCCCCCCACCCCCCCCCCCCCCCACCCCCCCCCCCCCCCACCCCCCCCCCCCCCCACCCCCCCCCCCCCCCACCCCCCCCCCCCCCCACCCCCCCCCCCCCCCACCCCCCCCCCCCCCCACCCCCCCCCCCCCCCACCCCCCCCCCCCCCCACCCCCCCCCCCCCCCACCCCCCCCCCCCCCCACCCCCCCCCCCCCCCACCCCCCCCCCCCCCCACCCCCCCCCCCCCCCACCCCCCCCCCCCCCCACCCCCCCCCCCCCCCACCCCCCCCCCCCCCCACCCCCCCCCCCCCCCACCCCCCCCCCCCCCCACCCCCCCCCCCCCCCACCCCCCCCCCCCCCCACCCCCCCCCCCCCCCACCCCCCCCCCCCCCCACCCCCCCCCCCCCCCACCCCCCCCCCCCCCCACCCCCCCCCCCCCCCACCCCCCCCCCCCCCCACCCCCCCCCCCCCCCACCCCCCCCCCCCCCCACCCCCCCCCCCCCCCACCCCCCCCCCCCCCCACCCCCCCCCCCCCCCACCCCCCCCCCCCCCCACCCCCCCCCCCCCCCACCCCCCCCCCCCCCCACCCCCCCCCCCCCCCACCCCCCCCCCCCCCCACCCCCCCCCCCCCCCACCCCCCCCCCCCCCCACCCCCCCCCCCCCCCACCCCCCCCCCCCCCCACCCCCCCCCCCCCCCACCCCCCCCCCCCCCCACCCCCCCCCCCCCCCACCCCCCCCCCCCCCCACCCCCCCCCCCCCCCACCCCCCCCCCCCCCCACCCCCCCCCCCCCCCACCCCCCCCCCCCCCCACCCCCCCCCCCCCCCACCCCCCCCCCCCCCCACCCCCCCCCCCCCCCACCCCCCCCCCCCCCCACCCCCCCCCCCCCCCACCCCCCCCCCCCCCCACCCCCCCCCCCCCCCACCCCCCCCCCCCCCCACCCCCCCCCCCCCCCACCCCCCCCCCCCCCCACCCCCCCCCCCCCCCACCCCCCCCCCCCCCCACCCCCCCCCCCCCCCACCCCCCCCCCCCCCCACCCCCCCCCCCCCCCACCCCCCCCCCCCCCCACCCCCCCCCCCCCCCACCCCCCCCCCCCCCCACCCCCCCCCCCCCCCACCCCCCCCCCCCCCCACCCCCCCCCCCCCCCACCCCCCCCCCCCCCCACCCCCCCCCCCCCCCACCCCCCCCCCCCCCCACCCCCCCCCCCCCCCACCCCCCCCCCCCCCCACCCCCCCCCCCCCCCACCCCCCCCCCCCCCCACCCCCCCCCCCCCCCACCCCCCCCCCCCCCCACCCCCCCCCCCCCCCACCCCCCCCCCCCCCCACCCCCCCCCCCCCCCACCCCCCCCCCCCCCCACCCCCCCCCCCCCCCACCCCCCCCCCCCCCCACCCCCCCCCCCCCCCACCCCCCCCCCCCCCCACCCCCCCCCCCCCCCACCCCCCCCCCCCCCCACCCCCCCCCCCCCCCACCCCCCCCCCCCCCCACCCCCCCCCCCCCCCACCCCCCCCCCCCCCCACCCCCCCCCCCCCCCACCCCCCCCCCCCCCCACCCCCCCCCCCCCCCACCCCCCCCCCCCCCCACCCCCCCCCCCCCCCACCCCCCCCCCCCCCCACCCCCCCCCCCCCCCACCCCCCCCCCCCCCCACCCCCCCCCCCCCCCACCCCCCCCCCCCCCCACCCCCCCCCCCCCCCACCCCCCCCCCCCCCCACCCCCCCCCCCCCCCACCCCCCCCCCCCCCCACCCCCCCCCCCCCCCACCCCCCCCCCCCCCCACCCCCCCCCCCCCCCACCCCCCCCCCCCCCCACCCCCCCCCCCCCCCACCCCCCCCCCCCCCCACCCCCCCCCCCCCCCACCCCCCCCCCCCCCCACCCCCCCCCCCCCCCACCCCCCCCCCCCCCCACCCCCCCCCCCCCCCACCCCCCCCCCCCCCCACCCCCCCCCCCCCCCACCCCCCCCCCCCCCCACCCCCCCCCCCCCCCACCCCCCCCCCCCCCCACCCCCCCCCCCCCCCACCCCCCCCCCCCCCCACCCCCCCCCCCCCCCACCCCCCCCCCCCCCCACCCCCCCCCCCCCCCACCCCCCCCCCCCCCCACCCCCCCCCCCCCCCACCCCCCCCCCCCCCCACCCCCCCCCCCCCCCACCCCCCCCCCCCCCCACCCCCCCCCCCCCCCACCCCCCCCCCCCCCCACCCCCCCCCCCCCCCACCCCCCCCCCCCCCCACCCCCCCCCCCCCCCACCCCCCCCCCCCCCCACCCCCCCCCCCCCCCACCCCCCCCCCCCCCCACCCCCCCCCCCCCCCACCCCCCCCCCCCCCCACCCCCCCCCCCCCCCACCCCCCCCCCCCCCCACCCCCCCCCCCCCCCACCCCCCCCCCCCCCCACCCCCCCCCCCCCCCACCCCCCCCCCCCCCCACCCCCCCCCCCCCCCACCCCCCCCCCCCCCCACCCCCCCCCCCCCCCACCCCCCCCCCCCCCCACCCCCCCCCCCCCCCACCCCCCCCCCCCCCCACCCCCCCCCCCCCCCACCCCCCCCCCCCCCCACCCCCCCCCCCCCCCACCCCCCCCCCCCCCCACCCCCCCCCCCCCCCACCCCCCCCCCCCCCCACCCCCCCCCCCCCCCACCCCCCCCCCCCCCCACCCCCCCCCCCCCCCACCCCCCCCCCCCCCCACCCCCCCCCCCCCCCACCCCCCCCCCCCCCCACCCCCCCCCCCCCCCACCCCCCCCCCCCCCCACCCCCCCCCCCCCCCACCCCCCCCCCCCCCCACCCCCCCCCCCCCCCACCCCCCCCCCCCCCCACCCCCCCCCCCCCCCACCCCCCCCCCCCCCCACCCCCCCCCCCCCCCACCCCCCCCCCCCCCCACCCCCCCCCCCCCCCACCCCCCCCCCCCCCCACCCCCCCCCCCCCCCACCCCCCCCCCCCCCCACCCCCCCCCCCCCCCACCCCCCCCCCCCCCCACCCCCCCCCCCCCCCACCCCCCCCCCCCCCCACCCCCCCCCCCCCCCACCCCCCCCCCCCCCCACCCCCCCCCCCCCCCACCCCCCCCCCCCCCCACCCCCCCCCCCCCCCACCCCCCCCCCCCCCCACCCCCCCCCCCCCCCACCCCCCCCCCCCCCCACCCCCCCCCCCCCCCACCCCCCCCCCCCCCCACCCCCCCCCCCCCCCACCCCCCCCCCCCCCCACCCCCCCCCCCCCCCACCCCCCCCCCCCCCCACCCCCCCCCCCCCCCACCCCCCCCCCCCCCCACCCCCCCCCCCCCCCACCCCCCCCCCCCCCCACCCCCCCCCCCCCCCACCCCCCCCCCCCCCCACCCCCCCCCCCCCCCACCCCCCCCCCCCCCCACCCCCCCCCCCCCCCACCCCCCCCCCCCCCCACCCCCCCCCCCCCCCACCCCCCCCCCCCCCCACCCCCCCCCCCCCCCACCCCCCCCCCCCCCCACCCCCCCCCCCCCCCACCCCCCCCCCCCCCCACCCCCCCCCCCCCCCACCCCCCCCCCCCCCCACCCCCCCCCCCCCCCACCCCCCCCCCCCCCCACCCCCCCCCCCCCCCACCCCCCCCCCCCCCCACCCCCCCCCCCCCCCACCCCCCCCCCCCCCCACCCCCCCCCCCCCCCACCCCCCCCCCCCCCCACCCCCCCCCCCCCCCACCCCCCCCCCCCCCCACCCCCCCCCCCCCCCACCCCCCCCCCCCCCCACCCCCCCCCCCCCCCACCCCCCCCCCCCCCCACCCCCCCCCCCCCCCACCCCCCCCCCCCCCCACCCCCCCCCCCCCCCACCCCCCCCCCCCCCCACCCCCCCCCCCCCCCACCCCCCCCCCCCCCCACCCCCCCCCCCCCCCACCCCCCCCCCCCCCCACCCCCCCCCCCCCCCACCCCCCCCCCCCCCCACCCCCCCCCCCCCCCACCCCCCCCCCCCCCCACCCCCCCCCCCCCCCACCCCCCCCCCCCCCCACCCCCCCCCCCCCCCACCCCCCCCCCCCCCCACCCCCCCCCCCCCCCACCCCCCCCCCCCCCCACCCCCCCCCCCCCCCACCCCCCCCCCCCCCCACCCCCCCCCCCCCCCACCCCCCCCCCCCCCCACCCCCCCCCCCCCCCACCCCCCCCCCCCCCCACCCCCCCCCCCCCCCACCCCCCCCCCCCCCCACCCCCCCCCCCCCCCACCCCCCCCCCCCCCCACCCCCCCCCCCCCCCACCCCCCCCCCCCCCCACCCCCCCCCCCCCCCACCCCCCCCCCCCCCCACCCCCCCCCCCCCCCACCCCCCCCCCCCCCCACCCCCCCCCCCCCCCACCCCCCCCCCCCCCCACCCCCCCCCCCCCCCACCCCCCCCCCCCCCCACCCCCCCCCCCCCCCACCCCCCCCCCCCCCCACCCCCCCCCCCCCCCACCCCCCCCCCCCCCCACCCCCCCCCCCCCCCACCCCCCCCCCCCCCCACCCCCCCCCCCCCCCACCCCCCCCCCCCCCCACCCCCCCCCCCCCCCACCCCCCCCCCCCCCCACCCCCCCCCCCCCCCACCCCCCCCCCCCCCCACCCCCCCCCCCCCCCACCCCCCCCCCCCCCCACCCCCCCCCCCCCCCACCCCCCCCCCCCCCCACCCCCCCCCCCCCCCACCCCCCCCCCCCCCCACCCCCCCCCCCCCCCACCCCCCCCCCCCCCCACCCCCCCCCCCCCCCACCCCCCCCCCCCCCCACCCCCCCCCCCCCCCACCCCCCCCCCCCCCCACCCCCCCCCCCCCCCACCCCCCCCCCCCCCCACCCCCCCCCCCCCCCACCCCCCCCCCCCCCCACCCCCCCCCCCCCCCACCCCCCCCCCCCCCCACCCCCCCCCCCCCCCACCCCCCCCCCCCCCCACCCCCCCCCCCCCCCACCCCCCCCCCCCCCCACCCCCCCCCCCCCCCACCCCCCCCCCCCCCCACCCCCCCCCCCCCCCACCCCCCCCCCCCCCCACCCCCCCCCCCCCCCACCCCCCCCCCCCCCCACCCCCCCCCCCCCCCACCCCCCCCCCCCCCCACCCCCCCCCCCCCCCACCCCCCCCCCCCCCCACCCCCCCCCCCCCCCACCCCCCCCCCCCCCCACCCCCCCCCCCCCCCACCCCCCCCCCCCCCCACCCCCCCCCCCCCCCACCCCCCCCCCCCCCCACCCCCCCCCCCCCCCACCCCCCCCCCCCCCCACCCCCCCCCCCCCCCACCCCCCCCCCCCCCCACCCCCCCCCCCCCCCACCCCCCCCCCCCCCCACCCCCCCCCCCCCCCACCCCCCCCCCCCCCCACCCCCCCCCCCCCCCACCCCCCCCCCCCCCCACCCCCCCCCCCCCCCACCCCCCCCCCCCCCCACCCCCCCCCCCCCCCACCCCCCCCCCCCCCCACCCCCCCCCCCCCCCACCCCCCCCCCCCCCCACCCCCCCCCCCCCCCACCCCCCCCCCCCCCCACCCCCCCCCCCCCCCACCCCCCCCCCCCCCCACCCCCCCCCCCCCCCACCCCCCCCCCCCCCCACCCCCCCCCCCCCCCACCCCCCCCCCCCCCCACCCCCCCCCCCCCCCACCCCCCCCCCCCCCCACCCCCCCCCCCCCCCACCCCCCCCCCCCCCCACCCCCCCCCCCCCCCACCCCCCCCCCCCCCCACCCCCCCCCCCCCCCACCCCCCCCCCCCCCCACCCCCCCCCCCCCCCACCCCCCCCCCCCCCCACCCCCCCCCCCCCCCACCCCCCCCCCCCCCCACCCCCCCCCCCCCCCACCCCCCCCCCCCCCCACCCCCCCCCCCCCCCACCCCCCCCCCCCCCCACCCCCCCCCCCCCCCACCCCCCCCCCCCCCCACCCCCCCCCCCCCCCACCCCCCCCCCCCCCCACCCCCCCCCCCCCCCACCCCCCCCCCCCCCCACCCCCCCCCCCCCCCACCCCCCCCCCCCCCCACCCCCCCCCCCCCCCACCCCCCCCCCCCCCCACCCCCCCCCCCCCCCACCCCCCCCCCCCCCCACCCCCCCCCCCCCCCACCCCCCCCCCCCCCCACCCCCCCCCCCCCCCACCCCCCCCCCCCCCCACCCCCCCCCCCCCCCACCCCCCCCCCCCCCCACCCCCCCCCCCCCCCACCCCCCCCCCCCCCCACCCCCCCCCCCCCCCACCCCCCCCCCCCCCCACCCCCCCCCCCCCCCACCCCCCCCCCCCCCCACCCCCCCCCCCCCCCACCCCCCCCCCCCCCCACCCCCCCCCCCCCCCACCCCCCCCCCCCCCCACCCCCCCCCCCCCCCACCCCCCCCCCCCCCCACCCCCCCCCCCCCCCACCCCCCCCCCCCCCCACCCCCCCCCCCCCCCACCCCCCCCCCCCCCCACCCCCCCCCCCCCCCACCCCCCCCCCCCCCCACCCCCCCCCCCCCCCACCCCCCCCCCCCCCCACCCCCCCCCCCCCCCACCCCCCCCCCCCCCCACCCCCCCCCCCCCCCACCCCCCCCCCCCCCCACCCCCCCCCCCCCCCACCCCCCCCCCCCCCCACCCCCCCCCCCCCCCACCCCCCCCCCCCCCCACCCCCCCCCCCCCCCACCCCCCCCCCCCCCCACCCCCCCCCCCCCCCACCCCCCCCCCCCCCCACCCCCCCCCCCCCCCACCCCCCCCCCCCCCCACCCCCCCCCCCCCCCACCCCCCCCCCCCCCCACCCCCCCCCCCCCCCACCCCCCCCCCCCCCCACCCCCCCCCCCCCCCACCCCCCCCCCCCCCCACCCCCCCCCCCCCCCACCCCCCCCCCCCCCCACCCCCCCCCCCCCCCACCCCCCCCCCCCCCCACCCCCCCCCCCCCCCACCCCCCCCCCCCCCCACCCCCCCCCCCCCCCACCCCCCCCCCCCCCCACCCCCCCCCCCCCCCACCCCCCCCCCCCCCCACCCCCCCCCCCCCCCACCCCCCCCCCCCCCCACCCCCCCCCCCCCCCACCCCCCCCCCCCCCCACCCCCCCCCCCCCCCACCCCCCCCCCCCCCCACCCCCCCCCCCCCCCACCCCCCCCCCCCCCCACCCCCCCCCCCCCCCACCCCCCCCCCCCCCCACCCCCCCCCCCCCCCACCCCCCCCCCCCCCCACCCCCCCCCCCCCCCACCCCCCCCCCCCCCCACCCCCCCCCCCCCCCACCCCCCCCCCCCCCCACCCCCCCCCCCCCCCACCCCCCCCCCCCCCCACCCCCCCCCCCCCCCACCCCCCCCCCCCCCCACCCCCCCCCCCCCCCACCCCCCCCCCCCCCCACCCCCCCCCCCCCCCACCCCCCCCCCCCCCCACCCCCCCCCCCCCCCACCCCCCCCCCCCCCCACCCCCCCCCCCCCCCACCCCCCCCCCCCCCCACCCCCCCCCCCCCCCACCCCCCCCCCCCCCCACCCCCCCCCCCCCCCACCCCCCCCCCCCCCCACCCCCCCCCCCCCCCACCCCCCCCCCCCCCCACCCCCCCCCCCCCCCACCCCCCCCCCCCCCCACCCCCCCCCCCCCCCACCCCCCCCCCCCCCCACCCCCCCCCCCCCCCACCCCCCCCCCCCCCCACCCCCCCCCCCCCCCACCCCCCCCCCCCCCCACCCCCCCCCCCCCCCACCCCCCCCCCCCCCCACCCCCCCCCCCCCCCACCCCCCCCCCCCCCCACCCCCCCCCCCCCCCACCCCCCCCCCCCCCCACCCCCCCCCCCCCCCACCCCCCCCCCCCCCCACCCCCCCCCCCCCCCACCCCCCCCCCCCCCCACCCCCCCCCCCCCCCACCCCCCCCCCCCCCCACCCCCCCCCCCCCCCACCCCCCCCCCCCCCCACCCCCCCCCCCCCCCACCCCCCCCCCCCCCCACCCCCCCCCCCCCCCACCCCCCCCCCCCCCCACCCCCCCCCCCCCCCACCCCCCCCCCCCCCGGCAGGGGCTGATGGGAATTGTAGCCCATAACATCTGGAGTGCCAAAGGTTCGCCACCACGGTCCTAGAGCCTACTTAGCCCCGCCCCCGCCCCGCCCCCCAATCCCAGCAATTATTGGTGATAGTCATTCAGTGAACTATAAATGCTCTTGTTTCAAAGTGCCGTGTCCAATAAAGCACACAATAATGCTTTCAACAAAGGCAACACGTAAAAAATGAATAATTCTCATATTCATTTGGGACTATATTCTAACGTGGAAGCATACAATTTTCTCTACCGCTGCACCTCAACTGACCTTACCAACATCTTTTTCTGAGACAGAGCATAATACTCCGCCCTCCCCCAGAAAGTCGGGCTCAAGCCAAATCTGCGGCCAGAACACCTGATGGAGAAGCTCGAGATTTTCATCTGCCTGCCCCGTTTTCTCCTGAGGCTCAGAGTTTATTCTAGCTTCACATGTTTCAGGGATCCAACATGGTGTCCGAACATTCCGTGGCACCTGTTGACACCTTTTATGGGTGCCTACAAGAAACTTTTAGGAAGTGGGTGGTGCCAGCTATGGCTTTTGCCCGGCGGGCCTTCTGGTTCACTACTGGAGATCTGATTGGCTGTGCAGATTTTTTTTAAACGCTGCTTCGGCAGCAGCTGCCACCGCAGCACAAAGATCTTGTGCTGTGTGACCCATGTTGAGCCAATAGCCATCATTTTGTGGCTGCCTCTGCCCCTTGTTGCTACACCCACCCCGCTGTGTCAGAATTTCAAATGTGCTTGCAACTTCGGAAAGGGTTGGGACCTCCTGGTAGATTTGGACCCCTGGGGTTGAATAAGGAGCGGGGCTGCTTCTTTCTGTCTAACTCCCCTTGCCTCGCTTTATTACAAATATTACAGATAGGCAGAGATAACACTGGTAGAGGCAAAGAGCCAGTCCTTCAAACAGTTGGTGACCCCACATCAGATCCTTCACCCAAGGTGCTTTAGCCAACTCTCCCATCAATGGTTCTCTGCTTCTCAAACAAACAAACAAACAAAGAACCTTTATTGGCATAACAACATTATATACACAGATCCAGTTAACCAAGTAGAGGGAAGCTAAAATAAATGTACAGGTGGAGAGGCTGATGTTCAGGATTTGCTCCTAAAGCGCTGTTTTATATACAAGTCCAAAAATTTGGTGACTGCATCGTTTGCATCACAACTGGGGCTGTCCGACAGAAAGATAATCTTTTGCAAGTCAGATGCATACTCTTTTTTGAGTAGCAGGGGTGACAAGTATTTGACTCTGGGTACTGTGTAAAGTGGACAATGGAGTAAAATATGGTCTACAGAGTCAACACAATTCCCGTTGCCTATGCATAGCCTTTGATGGTGAGGGGTTTTAGTGAATCTCCCTGTTGATACGGCTGATGGAAGGGCATTGCAACGGGCCAACATCATTGCTCTACGGAGCCTGGGCACGGTTATCTGGTGCAGGTATTGAGCCCCCTTATTACCTTGCCTCGTTATTTCTGCCGTTCAGCAATCATTTCTGTTCTTTTCCATTACAAAATGTTCATCCTGCTCACGTTTTTTTTTTTTTTGGTGGGGGGAGCGCCCCCCCCCCCCAGTATCTTGTGCGGGCGGGGTGAGAGTTTAAAATAAATCTCTGATGTGTCTGTAGCCCACAGCGGGCGATCAATAGCGTCGGGCAAGCCGGATCCCAGCTTGCTATTTATCGCCACCTCCTAACAGAAATCAACGTTTTCTCCACTCTTGTTGAAAATAAGCGTAAAAGAGCAACAAAGAAGGTAAAAAGCGCAAAGGGAAATGTTTTCACAACACGGCTGTAATTAAGCAGTCATCAAATCCAGAGAATCTGCCTTCACGTGCGCAATTCAAGACAATTATCGCTGTGATTGTTGGCTCTGGTGGGTATCTATGTGAAGCTGATTGCTCCTTGCTCTTAATTTAAATATTCTGCAGACTGCCCATTTGGTTTGTTTCGTTTCAACAGTATTGTTTTGCAAAAACGTCTGCACACAAAGGGCCCGGACGGGATCTCGCCGGCATCTCTCGCCTCTCCTTAACCCCCTTTAGAGGATGACTGATTTCTTCTGGTGTTCGGAGTCTATTCCTCTTTCTAGCACCATTTGAAATCGGTTATAGTGATGGGGGAATATCGCCACCCTGAGCCTGTGTAGCATCGGTACCGAGAAACAGAAAGAAATGGCCAGCAGCGGAAGACACTGATTGGACAAAGGGACTTCTGTCATACCGTGTTTCCCCAAAAATAAGACAGTGTCTTATATTAATTTTTGCTCCCAAAGATGCTCTATGTCTTATTTTCAGGAGATGTCTTATTTTTCTGTGTTCTGTTCGTCGGGCATGCTTCCAAACAAAACCTTTGCTACGTCTTACTTTCGGGGGATGCCTTATATTTCGCACTTCAGCAAAACCTCTACTATGTCTTATTTTCTGGGGATGTCTTATATTCGGGGAAACAGGGTAATAAAGCATTTGTGTGTGTATGTTAGTAGCTGGAAGGCCGGAGACGCTGGCCCAGGGTTTAAGGCAGCCCAAATCTTACCTTTGTGATGGTCTAAGGCTGAACTGGAGTCATGCTATTTCTTATAAATAAATGGGGTGGAACAATAACGGCCTTCTTTACAGGGTTGTTGTGAAACCAACGTGATAAAAAGTGCAATACGCCGTGTAAATCACCAGCAGCATCATTGGAAGCTCCCTCATCCAACTAGAAAACGCCCTTTGGCGCCGGATGGTTCTTCCTGGAAGACTATCAAAGCCCTTCCAGATCAAGCCGTTTCTCCCGAGATTCTCCAGCAACGTATCATTTTTCTAAATAAATAAACAGAAGCAAGGTCTCCGAAAGTCTCTTCCGCACAGGCAGAATAATGCACTTTCAGTCCACTTTCACATTTGTTTGTAAGTGGATTTTGCTGCGGAAGGGGTCCAAGACTCTCAAACAGGGTTGCAAAACGGTGTACAGGAATTTAGTTTCTGAACAAGCTTAGTCATTATGTTACCGCTGCTGCTCGGGTAGCATTAAGTGATTTCATCTCAGGCAACGTAGTGAGGTGCAGGAAGCCGGCGTTCTTCAAAAGCAAAGTATTTTATTCGGAAGTGGTTGCTAAAGCTCAGGCAAGGGAATCGCACTCTCGTAGCCAAGCGCAAGAACTTTTATACACACACATCAAAAGGGGCAAGGGAACAGGTAAGGGGGCAGGTCCCTTACCGTACAACAATAAAGAAAACATCAGCGCATAAAAGAACAGGTGCAATTACAACTTTGTGAATGGGGACTCTCGAAGATCCTCGCCAGCTTATCAGGCTGCCTTCTCCGCCGGTGAGACTTTTATCATTTATACCCGCAGAAGGGGTTGAAGAGTGTCCATTCATAAAACTGGGTGAGGCAGCTAACGCACCCAGGTATCTGGGTATCTGATGGGCCGCTTCCTTGAATTATGTCCTGAGGCTCCCGCGCCTCAGCCCCGTAACAAAAGAAAGTTCAAATGGTCCAATGGCGATCTTAGTTTGTTCCTCAACGGCTGGGACCTCTGGGGTAAAGCCGCCATCAGATTCCAATTTGTAATCCAAAAGGGTCTCTTTGTTTTCGCTTAAAGAGATTTTACCGGGTGTTGGCCCGCTTTCGGATTCTCTAAGGCTAGCTTCCCTATGGCTCTTAATATCAGCTGCTTACAAGCTATTGCTTTTTTACTAACAGATACAGATATCTAAAATAACATATCTAAACTTAAACATTAGAGACAATCTTAAAGAACTTCCAATACAGTACAAGCACGTGTGTGTGTGTGTGTGTGTGTATATATATATGTATGTACGTACACACACACACAGAGAGAGAGAGAGAGAGAGTACAGTACAATTCCAATACAGTACAGGCACATGTATGTATGTATGTATGTATGTATATATTATATCCTAAATTAACAGTAATAAACCTTAAATCAACTGGAGAACCTAGCTAAAGTATAAGCCTAAACATTGGGCAAATAATACATCCAACACCGAGGGGGCTTACATTAAATCTTAAAAGGGATAAAAGCAAGGAGAAAACCATGTGAAACATTAGCCCAATTATATATACACGTTCTTTCCAGGCCTTATGGAGACTTTGCAACAACACTGGTCTCTTTGCTGTGGTCCTTTGCTAGTGTAGTTCAGCGATAGGCTCAGGAAGAAGAAGAAGAAGAAGAGTTTGGATTTATATCCCCCTTTCTCTCCTGTAGGAGACTCAAAGGGGCTTACAATCTCCTTGCCCTTCCCCCCTCACAACAAACACCCTGTGAGGTGGGTGGGGCTGAGAGAGCTCCGAGAAGCTGTGACTAGCCCAAGGTCACCCAGCTGGCGTGTGTGGGAGTGCACAGGCTAATCTGAATTCCCCAGATAAGCCTCCACAGCTCAGGTGGCAGAGCTGGGAATCAAACCTGGTTCCTCTAGATTAGATACACGAGCTCTTAACCACCTACGCCACTGCTGCTCCTATTGTTCCTATTTTCCTGGCGGTAACCGTTGCCTGTGAGGTTCAAGGCAGTGGTCATTGCGTTCTCCTCTGCTTCAGTGTCTGGACAGGAGGTAAACCAGCACAAGAACCAAAAAGTCTTTCCTATGCCCACTGCAAAAACAAAAAAAAACTTCTTGTAAAATGGCCAACCTGGTCTGTAACCTTTTGGAAGAGGCCTTCCCTTTTTAAGAGATCTGCAGCATAGAAATCCGTTCAAACACATTTGCTGTACCAGTGGCCACGAACGGCCAATCACGAAATGACATACAAAACCCTAAAAAAAACCCCCACCCAGCAATAAAAGTTGCTCGCCTCAAAGTTGCATTCCCAAAAAAGCCATTCTGCTGCACAAACAGGCGCACATTTTTAGAAGTGTGCCCCAAAGTATCTAATGCCCCTTTTTATAGGCCCTTTCCGCACAAATCCCGATGAGAAAGTATAGGGAAAACTAGGCGTGGGAAACGTCCTTAAGGGGACCACGCAGGCAAATGATGCCGTTTTGAAAACGTTTCGATGAAAGAATCGTTTCATTGCCAGCCAGTCCCATCCAACATGCTGTTTCCAACAATGGACAGCTCCGCATCCGTGGGAAAGCCCCCAAGGACCACTGGGGAACGATTCCCAGCAGTTGATATTTTCTTGCGTGCAACCTCTCTGAATTCGGATGTTCTAGTTTGCCACTGTTGACAGATCCACCTTCCATCCATTTGTCTTCTTTCAAAAGTCCGTTATTTTCTAGTTCTCCACTGTCACAAAAAAGAAAAGGTGTTGACAGGTAGCTTCATGCCTGAGATTGGCATATGCTGCCACAGGAGGGGGTGATGGTCACTCACCTGGATAGCTTTAAAAGGGGCTTGGACAGATTTATGGAGAAGTCGATCTATGGCTACCAATCTTGATCCTCCATGATCTGAGGTTGCAAATACCTTAACAGTCCAGGTGCTCAGGAACAGCAGCAGCAGCAGAAGGCCGTTGCTTTCACATCCTTCACGTCGTGAGTCTCCAAAGGCCAGTACCCTGGTGCGGGCCACTTCCTCGCGTAGCAAGCAGAGTGCTGGACTAGATGGACTCTGGTCTGATCCAGCAGGCTAGTTCTTATGTTCTTAAGGCCATTGCTTTCACATCCTGCAGGTGAGCTCCCAAAGGCACCTGGTGGGCCACTCCGAGTAGCAGAGTGCTGGACTAGATGGACTCTGGTCTGATCCAGCAGGCTCTTTCTTATGTCCTTAAGGCCATTGCTTTCACCTCCTGCATGTGAGCTCCCAAAGGTACCTGGTGGGCCACTGCGAGTAGCAGAGAGCTGGACTAGATGGACTCTGGTCTGATCCAGCAGGCTCTTTCTTATGTTCTTAAGGCCATTGCTTTCACCTCCTGCACGTGAGCTCCCAAAGGCACCTGGTGGGCCACTGCGAGTAGCAGAGAGCTGGACTAGATGGACTCTGGTCTGATCCAGCAAGCTCTTTCTTATGTTCTTATGTTTTAAAAGGGCATTCATTAAAAATGTTTTGAGGCTCAAAAACTCAAAAAAATGTTTTGAGTTCAACAATGCAGAACTCCATGGAGGAAACACTTTATTTCCCGCCTTTGTGTGGAAAGGGCCGCTGAAGCAATGCAAAAATACCGCCATGACTCCCTTCTTTTCTGAAGTCTCAAAGCCAGGGGACATTGCACGGCTCCTTTGGGCAGCCTGTCCTGGACTGTCGGAGCCACCACTGAAAGGTTCAAGAATGGGTCACAGTGCTTCAGTACCCATACCCACGACACCTAACCTGTCCCTAGTGCAGAAAGGCCCAGTAGCATGCGAAGACCTCTCAAATTGCAGGTGACTTGCAGCAACCCCAGCAAAAAGTTCTCAAGGCAAGGGATGATCAGGGGGGCCTGCCATTCCCTTCCTCTGCAGAACCTTCTTTAGGGGTCTCCGTACCAAGGATCGACCCTGCTTAGCTTCTCAGATCTAATGAGATTAGGCTACATTATGCGGCCTTCCCTACCAGATCTAGCAGCTCAGGAGCCTAAATCCTTTGAGGGTCTGCTGCCCTCTAGTGGTACGAGTCGGACACATCCAGTATGTGGATCCTTTGCTGTTGGTGTGTTCTAAGGACAGAGCTGTAGCTGTGGGACAGAGAGGCATGCCCATGAACAGAGCGCTGAAATAACTGAACAGCAGAGTTAAGGCTTTGCTTCCTGACCAATGTAGCCCTCTGCCATTTTATAGGTCCAGCATGGGCCTATAAAAAGAACCAGCGTGGCGTAGTGATTAAGAGCAGGTGCCTTCTAATCTCGAGAACCGGGTTTGATTTCCCCACTCCTCCACCTGAGTGGCAGAGGCTTATCTGGTGAACCAGATGTGTTTCCGCACTCCTACATTCCTGCTGGGTGACCTTGGGCTAGTCACAGTTCTCTCTGAACTCTCTCAGCCCCACCTACCTCACAAGGTGTTGGTTGTGGGGAGAGGAAGGGAAAGGACTTTGTAAACCACCTTGAGTCTCCTTACAGGAGAGAAAGGTAGGGTATAAATCCAAACTACTACTACTCTTCTTCTTTACAAGATCTATCACTCTGTGGTGGTTTCCTGCTCCTCAGTAGATACTCTCAACTTGTAGCAAATTGCAAATATCTACTCTTAACTTGTAGCAAAGATACTCTTAACTTGTAGCAAATATCTGGTGAACCGCATTAGCTTGTGCACCCCAACACATGCCAGCTGGGTGACCTTGGGCTAGTCACAGTTGTAGAGCAGAACGTTCCCGCTATGGGCACGCTACGAAAGTTATTTCGCTGATGAAGCAATACAGCTGCCCCAAAACAGAAGAGACCGGGAAACCCTTGTCCTAATACACTTGAAGAAATGTATTGATTATATTGGAAGACTTCAAGGACTTAGCTGTATTTGAGACTGTGGCATCAGCACAACGTGGTCTTCTTTTCACATTTTGTTCTTTTGTTCAGTGTGTTCTGGACACAAGCATCATTTATTAGTTCATTTCCCTCACACTGTTATCTTGTATATCGCCTAGCTTTCTGTTTGTATGGGATATGCAATTCCTGTACGTTGTATTTTCTTCACATGTGCACACTTGCTTTTATTTGTCTTCTGGATTCATTGCATAATATATCATTTCTACGTTTATATGTTTTGAAGAAGAAGAAGAAGAAGAAGAAGAAGAAGAAGAAGAAGAAGAAGAAGAAGAAGAAGAAGAAGAAGAAGAAGAAGAAGAAGAAGAAGAAGAAGAAGAAGAAGAAGAAGAAGAGGAGTTTGGATTTATATCCCCCCTTTCTCTCCTGTAGGAGACTCAAAGGGGCTTACAATCACCTTGCCCTTCCCCCCTCACAACAAACACCCTGTGAGGTGGGTGGGGCTGAGAGAGCTCAGAAGAGCTGTGACTAGCCCAAGGTCACCCAGCTGGCGTGTGTGGGAGTGTACAGGCTAATCTGAATTCCCCAGATAAGCCTTCACAGCTCAGGTGGCAGAGCAGGGAATCAAACCCGGTTCCTCCAGATTAGATACACGAGCTCTTAACCTCCTACGCCACTGCTGCTCATTTGGCGTAGTCATTTGGAGTGGTAGGTTTTGGGTCCAGTTTTCTGTGGGAACGGGAAGGGAAGAAGTTTTTGTAAGCTGCTTTGAGACTCCTTTCGAGAGAGAAAGGATAAGGTATAACTCTAAACACCTTGTGTCACATATGTATAAGTGAAAATTTGTAACATGGGCTACTCTAGGCCTTTAACATGCATTGCTGGTTTTAATTTGTAATAAATATATTTTTCTATATTTTCTATGTCTGTTCATTCGTCTTTTCTTGACCTTCAGGTAATTAATTCCATTGATTTAGGGCAAAGTTTGGTTCCCCTTCTTTGTTTGTGCTGTGGATAACTGGGGAGAATAGCTTGCACACATTATGACTCATAAGAGAATTGATTTTTGGCTACTTTGAAGAACAGCCTTCATTTTTTAAGAAGAAGAGTTTGGATTTTTTTCACCCTCCCCTCCTTTTCTCTCTTGTAGGAGAATCAAACCCCTTTCCCTCCCTCCCCCACAACAAACACCCTGTGAGGTGGGTGGGGCTGAGAGAGCTCTATAGTGCTGTGACTAGCCCAAGGTCACCCTGCTGGCGTGTGTTGAAGTGCACAGGCTAATCTAATTCCCCAGATAAGCCTCCACAGCTCAAGCGGCAGAACAGGGGATCAAACCCGGTTCTCCAGATTAGAGTGCACCTGCTCTGATCCACTACGCCACTGTTGCATAACACAAAGGGACCTGTGGAAAGATACAGGGCATGGGAAAAGTATGAGAATTTGAATGTTAAAGAAATGAAAATTGATGTTCTAAGAGATTATTTGGAAAATAATATTATTCCAATGGGGCTGCGCATGAGAAAAAAACACCAGGCATGTTTCCCCAGAGCAATAAATTTAAAGAAAAATGACTTGTAAATTTAAATAAATGCTCTGAGGACGTTACGGCTTGTTTAATAGAAACCACTAATATTGAAAGTTTTGACATTAGAACATGAAACTGTGTCTTTGACACTCTCATGCCCCCACAGAGGCTTTTGTTATTTCCCCATTAAGCTTCATTTTCCCCATAGTTAGCATGGTTTAAGTTCATTGTTAAGTCTTCTAAGGGAGGGTATTTTAGTTAGCCCCTGTCCATTGAAGACATTTCCCAATAGGCAGTTTCCCTCCTTACCCAGCAATCCCCTGTTTTAGTTCTAGCCAGTCAGAGTGAGGTGCTAAGGGTAGTTGGAGGCTGGAATATTCGTGACGTTCACATTAGTATATGGTGGTCCATAGAGCACAAGTTAAGTTTAACAGCAGTTAGAACTAGACAAAGACTGAAAGAACTGAAAGGAAGCAAGATACAGTGGACTTTCTTGAAAGCAGCCAAGAGAAGACACAGTCTGCAGCTTCAAACCTGCTCAAGACAAGAAAGTATTCTGACTTAGATAGACCCAAGGGAGGAGTTAGGGTCTTGATTCTCTCAAGTAATAAACCTATTGTTTGAACTGTTGAACCTGGCTCTTGTGTCCCCCACTCTGTCCTAACCAAGTACAGGGCTCCAAAAACAGATTCACTTGGGGGGCAGAACAGACACTGGAGATACAAAAAACAGTGGGAGGCAAAGCCTTTTCAGATAAACATACTATTTTAGATAAGAATGTTGAAAAAGAATTCAATACAATCAAGGAAATTAAGTTTAATGAATTCCAAAGTGATATGAGAAATTACGAAGAAAACAGAGTATATGAATGGTCGAATATCAAAAAAGGAGACAAGAAGAAGAAGAAGAAGAAGAGGAGGAGGAGGAGGAGGAGGAGGAGGAGGAAGAAGAAGAGTTTGGATTTATATCCCCCCCCATCTCTCCTGCAGGAGACTCAAAGGGGCTGACAATCTCCTTGCCCTTCCCCCCTCACAGCAAACACCCTGTAAGGTAGGTGGGGCTGAGAGAGCTCCGAGAAGCTGTGACTAGCCCAAGGTCACCCAGCTGGCATGTGTGGGAGTGCACAGGCTAATCTGAATCCCCCAGATAAGCCTCCACAGCTCAGGCGGCAGAGTTGGGAATCAAACCCGGTTCCTCCAGATTAGATACACGAGCTCTTAACCTCCTACGCCACTGTATAGAGTAATTTGCTGGTTTAACACTACCTATAATACTAGCTCTGAGACAGATATTTTTACAGGGAGGGCACCATATCTGAAAACCCTCATAATAACTAATAAGGAGAAGAGTTGGATTTATATCCCCCCTTTCTCTGCTGTAAGGAGAGTCAAAGGGTCTTACAGTCTCCTTTCCCTCCCCCCTCCCCCCAACAAACATCCTGTGAGGTGGGTGGGGCTGAGAGAGCTCAGAAAAACTGTGACTAGCCCAAGGTCACCCAGCTGGCGTGTGTGGGAGTGCACAGGCTAATCTGAATTCCCCAGATAAGCCTCCACAGCTCAAGTGGCAGAGCGGGGAATCAAAACCGGTTCCTCCAGATTAGAGTACACCTGCTCTTAACCACTACACCACTGCTGCTCCTTTGGGGACTGTTTCAGTAATATAGCTAGCACCTCTAATAAGAAGAATTTTTTAGACAAATGAGGCAAAAGATGCAGAACAATACAACCAAGGAAAACATTCAAAAAGAAAATTCTCAAAACCCGCAGGTAGTCAACTTTTCAAAGCATAGATTTGCAGAATCAGAATTCTGTTTTTGAAAAGTTTTTTTTCTTTTATCCCTACTCCACATTATAATCCTTTTAAAGATGGTGGTTGACATTCAACATTCACTTAGAAAAAACAGACTTGCTGATGTTTCAAAAGATTAAAGGGAACCCATACAGAAATGCAATCTTACTTTAGACCTAAATGCAGTGATGGGATCCACAAATTTTAGTAACAGGTTCCCATGGTGGTGGGATTCAAACTGTGGCCAATGGGGCTGGGCGTGGCCGGGCATTCCAGGGGCGGGGCATTCCAGGGGCGGGGCATTCCTGGGCGGGGCTGTGGCAAGGACGCAGCTCGGCATGCGCCAGTCCCTTGAAGTGGGGAAATCTAATACAGCACTTAGGCGCAGGCTGCCACGCACGCCGGTGCACCTCCTGCTAGACTGCTTCAAGTTCTGCGCGCTACTGCTGAGAGGAGGGGCGTAACTAAGGCCAAAATCACGTGGCAAAATCACCCATTAGTAACCCCCTCTCGGCACACACAAATAATTAGTAACCTACTCTCAGGAACCTGTGAGAACCTGCTAGATCCCACCTCTGCCTAAATGCAACTTTAACTCTGGTACACAAAATCCCAGCATTTTAACTTTCCAAGAACTAATATTGGAGAACGTATAGAAGAAAAACAGATACATCAGTTTGGTACAACCTTACAGAAGTGGCGAGGCAACAGAGGCGGAGCTACAAGGGGGCCGGGGTGCATGCATTGCATGAGGTGCGCGCCTGGGGGGGGGGGGCAGCAAAAATTTCAGGTTTGTTTTTTGTATTTTTTAGTGTTTTTCAGTTTTTGACCTGCAGGGGGCGCAGTTTTTAGGCTAGCAGCCCCAAAATTCCAGGGAGTTTTCGAGAGACTCTCCTGATGATGCCAGCCAAGTTAGGTGAGGTTTGGTTTAGGGAGTCCAACGTTATAGACTCCCAAAGGAGGTGCCCCATCCCCCATTGTTTCCAATGGGAGCTAATAGGAGATGGGGGCTACACCTTTGAGAGTCCATAACTTTGGACCCCCTGAACCAAACTTCACCAAACCTGGACAGTATCATCAGGAGAATCTCCTAACGATACCCTGACATTTTGATGCTGCTGGCCTAAAAACTGCGCCCCCTGCAGGCTGAAAACTGAAAAGAACATTTAAAAATACAAAAAACACAAACGAACTTGGGAGGGCAGCAAAACTCAGATTTTGCACCGGGCCCCATTTCCCCCATCTACGCCTCTGTGAGGCAAACATTAAAAACATTAACTTTGAGGTTCCACTGCACTTAGAGCGCTGGTTCCCTCATCAGATGGTGAGAAACAAAAGAGAAGTAATTAGAGATTTGATCCTTCAGCTTCACTTGCAACAGCAGAAGGGTACCAAGAGCTAGCTGGACAGTTCTTCCAATCTTGCTAAAGAAAATTCTTCCTCCCTGCCCACACGCCTAAAATCACTGGAAGTCCGGTCAGAAGCATTTCTGCCTCCAGACTTCCAAAGGGGGGAACTGCAGATCATATTTTTGCTGATTTTGAATATATATGTAATCCAAGGGTTTTAAAAACTTGATTGGTATTGGTAGCCACTCTTGGGAAATGGATACATATAAATTGCAGCCGTGCCATTTAAAGTAAACATTTTTATGTTACTGATTGGCTTTTGATTTGGTATATAAGAAGCGGCATGAATGGGAATGTGCTACGAAGTTGGGAAATATTTTAGCTACTTTCCGTCCTGCTAAATAGATCTGTAGATCTTATGCCTGATCCTACACAAGGGGGAAACGTTGAGGCACTATCTAGAGACATTTTTAAGTCATAGCGCACTCTTGTAGAAATCATTCCCATGCCTAAATCAGTGAAGTATAAATGCTTCTTGTCTGCTTCTGAAATTTTGGCACACAGTGTTTTTTTTCATAAATCAATACCTATGAACACTTTTCTGTGTAACTTTTTTGAACTCAAGATAAATAATGTAGAACTGGTCCCGTATTTTAAAAATGTAACACAAGAGGGAGCAGTTAGGTAAATAGTTCTTTTTCATAAGAACCTAAGAACAAGCCTGCTGGATCAGACCAGAGTCCATCTAGTCCAGCACTCTGCTACTCACAGTGGCCCACCAGGTGCCTTGGGGAACTCACATGCAGGATGTGAAAGCAATGGCCTTCTGCGGCTGTTGCTCCCGAGCACCTGGTCTGCTAAGGCATTTGCAATCTCAGATCAAGGAGGATCAAGATTGGTAGCCATAGATCGACTTCTCCTCCATAAATCTGCCCCCTGGTTATAGTATTGTCTCATGGTCTCATGGACCAGATTTGGAAACCTAATTTTATTTCCATGCTGTGCTGTACTTGTGTATAGCATGAATACTATGTATTTCAATGATATAAAGCCATGTGGTTTTTGCCATACTGGATGCAGTAGTATTTTACACCCACAAGATACCACCCTGTTTCAACTGTGGCATTTATTTCAAAGGGAAGGAAAATTGATTGTTAGGTATTTCATAAACTTCCTATTTTTTAAAATAAACTTCTTACTCAGAAGTCACATCATGTTCAGAGGCGTGTTGGGTTAGATCGTGGAATTTTCTCCGCCTTCCTCTTAGTGGCCTGCAGAGAGTCTAAACAGCTAATGCTGGAGCCTTGTGGAGTAAATTCTACAGCTACAGTAGGATGTCACGGAATGGGTGAATTAGGAATGATTGAGACCTCTTTCCTTTCTAGTGCTGCATGGAGCACATTGTACAGCAAGCCTTCTATTGGTGCAAAAAAGAAGAAGGGCCGTTCTCAACCTATCCGTGGTGGCGAACCTTTGGCACTCCAGATGTTATGGACTACAATGGAGCTGATGGGAATTGTAGTCCATAACATCTGGAGTGCCAAAGGTTCGCCACCACTGGAACTGCAGCCTTTCCCCACCAGTAAATTGATGTTTAAAAACCCAGAGAATTTTTAAGAATATCTTCATATATTAGAAATAGGAAAGTGGCTAGAGCAGTGGTTCTCAACCTGTGGGACGGGATCCCTTTGGGGGTCGAACGACCCTTTCTCGGGGTCGCCTAAGACTCTCTGCATCAGTGTTCTCCATCTGTAAAATGGATCAATGTTAGGGTTGGGGGTCACCACAACATGAGGAACTGTATTAAAGGGTCGCGGCATTAGGAAGGTTGAGAACCACTGGGCTAGAGAAACAGTGGACCTTGTGGATGGCAAAAGTAGTGAAGACTTTTAAAAGAAGAAAGGTTGCAGAGAAGCGAATTCTTTAGATCTCTTCGTTGAGGAACATGTGGAGTGGTTATCCATCCCAGAAATTGTACAGTTAGAAAGTGTGCATAAAGAAGGGAGGGGGATGAGAGATGAAGTTTGGGGGTTAAAAGACAAGTTAAGAACATAAGAACATAAGAACAAGCCAGCTGGATCAGACCAGTCCATCTAGTCCAGCACTCTGCTACTCGCAGTGGCCCATCAGGTGCCTTTGGAAGCTCACGTGCAGGATGTGAAAGCAATGGCCTTCTGCTGCTGCTGCTCCTGAGCACCTGGTCTGCTAAGGCATTTGCAATCAGAGATCAAGGAGGATCAAGATTGGTAGCCAGAGATCGACTTCTCCTCCATAAATCTGTCCAAGCCCTTTTTAAAGCTATCCAGGTTAGCAGCCATCACCACCTCCTGTGGCAGCATATTCCAAACACCAATCACACGTTGCGTGAAGAAGTGTTTCCTTTTATGAGTCCTAATTCTTCCCCCCAGCATTTTCAATGAATGCCCCCTGGTTCTAGTATTGTGAGAAAGAGAGAAAAATTTAAGCTAATAAGTCATGGTCTGTATGGCTCATCATGGAGGATGCTTAAGAAAGTCAAATATGAAATCGTTACTGCTAGGGAGGGGGCCACTGTAACGCCACCTACAGCGGGCTTTTCGGCAGTGCAGGACTAATGTTGGCTCCACCCCCAGAAACACCCTGCTACGCTGATAGGGCGCAGAAGCTGCCTGTTGGCCTGTTTGCCCCTCTGCCAGGGTAAGTGCCCCGGAGAGGCAAATCCACCCTCCACCATCTCCATAGCATGATTTGCCCACCCCCCAAATCTGGATTAAGCTCATAAAGATAACATGCAACATCGTTAAAAAGATAACTTGCAAGCACCAATATTCAAAGAGGGTGACCACACGTCACTGGCTAATTACAGACCCATTAGTCTTTTATCTGTCTCCGGTAACCTTTATGCCAAACATCTGTTAAATAGGCTTTGTACATGGATTAATGATGGAAAAATCATTCACCCCGAGCAAATAGGGTTTAAAAAGGCTGCTCTACGCTTGACCACTGTATGATCCTTAACCTCCTGTTATTAAAATACAAAAAAAGGGCGCGATCTTTGCTGCCTTTTTGGACCTGAAAAATGCCTTTGACTCAGTTGTTAGAGAGTTGCTATGGCTTAAGCTAGCAGAGATGGGAATCGATCTTAGATTATTATTACTTATCAAATCTCTCTACTCAAACACAACCTGCCAGATAAAATGTACAAGCTCTGGAGACCTAGCCCCAAGGATTCCCGTTGTGAAAGGTGTTAAGCAGGGCTGTGTATTGGCTCCAGTCTTGTTTAACCTGTTTATTAATGATCTGGTACACGCATTGTCAGATGTTAACTCACATAGCCCAGTTATTTCAAACAAACCCATACCACTCCTACTTTACGCTGATGACGTGATACTGATCTCTAGGTCTCAAGTGGGTCTTAAAAGGCTTTTAGATAACATGCAAGATCAGAGAACTGTAAGGTACTTAACGTAATGCTGATTTTTGTTCGTTCTGGATAAACTGGGAAGAACCAGGATTAAAAATAAAAATTTCTACACACAAGTCCTATTAAGAAAGAATCAGCACATTTTTTGCAAAGGGGAATTCTGCTTTGCCAATCTTAGACCGTTTCTGCACAGCTAATTGCACCGTTGTGCAGTCGGTGTTATTGGCAACGCTGCAGCAACGGGGCGTTCGCATGGCCGGCTGTTCCATGGACAGGAAGTGCATCGGTTGAACTGTGGCGCTTCGCATGGCTGCACTTCGCAAACGTTCTTTTCCCCCTCGGGTAGATGTCACGGGCGTTTGGCGCCAGGATTGGCTGCCATTCTGGGGGGGGGCGCTCTGTGGCACCGATTCCTGGCAGGCGCTTCGTACAACGCCGGCTGCGAAGTGCTGTTGTTGAAAAGACCGCTGGAGTGTTGCTGCATCGCTGCAGCAGCATTTCTGTAGTGGAGGCCCATAACGCTGTTCTACCGTCGTTTTGTCAGCTTCTTTGGCCCGTACGGAAATGACCTATAGGAGTCTTTAAGAGCATTTATAATCAAGAGTGTAAGTATGAGCTGCTAGATGTTGTTCCACCGGGCCTTCTCTGTTGGGCCAGCCGGGACCTGTTTAACGTTGGTTCTTGATCCTCGCGTGGGGTCTGACACACACACCTGCTCTCTCATATTGTTAGGATTTTTATGCTAACTTGAAATTACTGGTTTTAGTTTTTATACCTTGTCTTTTTGTAAATTTGTATTGGTTTTATTGTATATTACGTGTTAAGCCCCCTCGAGTCCTTCGGGAGATTGGCAGGATATAAATGTAATGAATGAACGAACGAACGAACGAACGAACGAACGAACGAACGAACGAACGAACGAACGAACGAACGAACGTTGTATACTTGGACTTCCAAAAAGATTGTGACAGTCACCAGTTTAACAGAATTACCAAAAGGTTTCTACAACAAACAAAACAAATTGCCTATTGTAGTTTGCATGAATTGTACTTAAAACCTGTCAGAACTTTACCAAGTAAAAGGCTTCTTAGCCCAATAAGACACACAATGAAATCAGGTGATTCTAATAATTTTCTTTATTACATTTACTTGATAAATTATATATTTGGGGCATGCACAATAATATCGCCACACTTTATCATTACAGCATTACAGTGAGTAATTATTTGAAACTTGGCTTTAGTAAAAAGTATTTAACACTTCGACAGCCCAATTTAAACTGAGCTGACTTTATTCATCTATTTGTATTATATTCCACATTAAACTTACATCCAAAAGTTGGCACAAGTGGCAACCTTTGCCTGAGAGGTCATATATGAAGAATATTCCAGCATTACTAGTTTAGGAAGCAATAGTGTATTACATCTTGATAATCTTCTGTTTGTTCAATTCAGAAAGTCTCCAGAAGCTGATAAAAAATACTACAACTCAAAACGTATACAGAAATATCGAGATTTTGTATATCAAGCCTGCGTCAAAGTCATTTCGTAAAATCAAAATTAGGTTTAAAAGACATCCAAACATTTTTTATAAATAGGAAATTATTTCATATAGTCGTCTTCGTTCACTACTAGATCGTTGATTACAGAAGGTGGAAAAAGGGGGAAGGGTGCGACCAGTGGTGGGATTCCAATGATTTAACAACCGGTTCTGCCGAAGTGGTGCGATCCGGCTGAATCCCACCACTGGGTACAACTCTTCACTCACCAACATTTCACAGGTGAGAGTTTTAAAAGTGTAAACAATATAATACAAAGTCGGAACTTCAGGCCCAAGGCATAACTGCAGTGCAGACAGAACACTCCTTTAATACCTTGAGGTCTAGAGAATGCTTGCATCTGCTTCTGAGAGTACCTTGCTCCATTCAAAAAAATTCAACCTGCCCCCCTCCCCCCCCCCATCCAGGAGGTGAAAATTCTACATACCCTCACTGAGGGACTAGTAGGTCCTACATATTCTGGAGTTTAAGGACGGCTACATGTGCTGAGACTGAAAATAAGCACCTGAACAGCACCTTGCACTTCTGAATAAGTAACAAAGTTGTTTATGGAGTGCTTCACCTGTGTTGGTTTTGAATCGATTCACAACTTATTGTCGAAGGCTTTCACGGCCGGAATCACTTGGGTGCTGTGTGGTTTCCGGGCTGTATGGCTGTGTTCTAGCAGCATTCTCTCCTAACGTTTCGCCTGCATCTGTGGCTGGCACCTTCAGAGGATCATCTTCAGAAGATCCTCTGAAGATGCCAGCCACAGATGCAGGCGAAACGTCAGGAGAGAATGCTGCTAGAACACGGCCATACAGCCCGGAAACAGCACCCAAGATTCACAACTTATTGGTTGTCATGATTATGTTCAATGTGGTTCCCCAAATCCCTGTATTGGTTTTCGTTTATGCAGTGAAAAACATCTGGCTCTCGTGGGGAGGGAAGACAAAACAAGTAACAACGGTACTTGTTTTCCTCGGTAAGTTACTGAGGAATTTGGCCTTATAGTAAAAGGAGAGTCTTTTATTTATGAAACAAATCCAAGTGAATCCCCTTCAAAATATTTTTAAAAAGATGGAAAGGAGAGATGAAATTCTGAAAGTGGGACTTATCCATGAATGACTAGACACAGAGATCTGCCCTCTTCAGCGTCAGTTATTTTGTACAAATTTCACATCTGCTTGACTCACAAAATCATTAAGCAACACTGGGGAAGATAGATGACGAATAGTGGAATCAGATGAAGTTAGGTATAAGCAAGAGACATTGAATATATGAGCATCTGGAGCATAGGTGTCAAACTCGCAGCCCTCCAGATGTTATGGACTACAGTTCCCATCATCCCCTGTCAGCATCACACTGGCAGGGGATGATGGGAACTGTAGTCCATAACATCTGGAGGGGCGCGAGTTTGACACCTGTGATCTGGAGCATCTGCATGCATAACAGGGCTATCCTAAGCATAGTTATGCCCTGTTCCGTGTGTTGAGAAGGCCTCAGCTCTGCTTAGGATCCGCACGGCTAGTGCCACATTCAAAATTAGTCACGAGTATACTTCACTTGCTCTGGCGCACACCAGAAGTGAATTTCAGTGTTATTTAATTCACATAAGAAGCTTCAATTCAGACACACAACCGCCCTCCTTCCTTGACATAGAACAGTATCAGCAATATATCCTGAACACATAGTACTCATTTGGACTATAAGCATATTAAAGAAATAAATTAACAGGTAGGTCACTAAGTGCACATACAATGTAATGTTTATAGTTATGCTTAGCAATGGTATAGACCAGCTTTCATACTATTGACTGCAGGAGGTAAATTTTTCGTATTTATGTTAGATTACAATTTCACAAATATATAAAACCATGGTTCTCACAGATGTGTGAGAATAAAAGCTAATATATCAGAAGAGTTGGTAAACGTACTGCAGGTGCTTGATTGTATGCTTGGCTCCTCATTAAAAACAGTAATTCCCACACAGATACACTATTAGGGGGATGAGGTCCTAGCCAAACACCCTCTTTCCAATATGCCAGTCATATGTCTGCGGAATATTTCTCAGTTTTTTTTTTATCGAGAAATTCTCAGTGCAGATCTAAGCTCTAAAGCGCCTAGCCTTCAGCAGATTTCAGAAGAAGGATGTAACTCTGCTTAGGAGTGTATCACAGTCTGTTTCAAATCAAGGCTATAGTAAAATGACGAAATTACATCTTATTTAAGGCTCAAGATATATATACCAACCAGTACATGAGTTTTCTTTAATTCGGCTGTGTGAAATAGTTCCTTCAGTACTACAAATGTTTAAGAACAAAAATGTCAACACACAAACAAATATATATCTATTTTTAAAACTGTATATATGTGTTTAGCAACCAACTTAAGATAATATCACAAAGAATGAGGTTTAGCTTCTACGTTCCGACACACCAATAGCTTCTTGTTGGTGACTGGAAGGGTGAAGGCGACAAAAAATCCATGCAGCAATATTGAGCAGTCAGTCAAGAGGTAAAGCAACGTCAGTGCAAAAGGTGAAAACTAGTTTCTTGAAATAAAACAGCTGCCAAGTCATTTAGGAGCCAGAACATTTATTGTTTTCCGGTTGGACTGTTTGAAGATCATTTGCTTGAGCCAAACTGCAAAGTTATAGGACCCCACCCCGTTCATCTTCCAAGAGCCACAAGACTTAATTCCTTCTTTGTGTTTCAAGGATGTCTTAAGGCAAACGTGTCCTTGTAGTTTCAGAGTCAGAAAGTCCCTCTTCTTGAAGACAGGGCTCAAAGTCACCACCATTATTTGCCAAGTCAGCCTCAGCCTCAGGCTCATCGCTGCTTTCTGCACTATAATCCACTTCTTCGAGGAAGCGCGGCTCGTCTTCTTCCATTAGGTATGTAGTGGGGCTAGAGCAAGAATACCGCGGAGAAGGTTTTAAGGCAGCGATACTGGAATGAAACGGCATATTTACTCACCCACACCAGCACGAAAAATAATCTACCAAACTACCAAATTTAGAAAGGAGTTACCTGAAATGGAACCAAAGAGGCATTAGAGTGATAAGTATACATTTGTGTGCAGATTGTTTAGCCAGTCATGGATGATCAAACTAGATGTTACAGAGGTGAACCATAAACAATGTTTATTTTCTGATAATGAAAAGAAACTGTGGGAAACTGCCGATTTGAGCAGAGAAACGATGGGGGGGGGGGGGAAGGTGTTTAACCATTTCCTTCCTGTTATTTGTCTACTCAAAGTGGGTCAAACCCAAACTGTTTTCCCACACACAGAAGAGAAGGTAATTAAGACACAGATATTCTCCGACTGAAGGAATCCTTGTCCCAAGAAGACTATCTGGCCCCCTCACTTCTCATTTTCTCATGCTTAGTTAAGATATCCATGGCTCATTCCGCACATGCAGAATAATGCACTTTCAAACTGCTTTCAGTGCTCTTAGAAGCTGTGCGGAATAGCAAAATCCACTTGCAAACAGTTGTGAAAGTGGTTTGAAAACGCATTATTTTGCGTGTGCGGAAGGGGCCCATGTTACAAAGTATTCAGAGTACGATTTTATATTTGTTAGCCCCCTTTTGCGCTATGGGTCACACAGAAGGGCGGTATATAGTAACAGAAATAAATCAACGAAGTGAATGTTTGTAACTGCATCAAAAGAACATAGTTTTCAATACAATAATTTTCTTCAGTAAAGCTTTACATTCCTCATGGGATGCTGAGGACGATATTGCATGTTTTCCAAAAATCCATCACTTTGTATAGCAAATGAAACCACCATACAAAATTTAAAGTACGAGCAGAGTAATACAGACAGGGATGCTACTGATCACACACAATCCTGTTCATAGTATGTCAGGAGGGAACAGAAAGGACAAATTCGCCACAGTAAAGTATTAGGAGAGCAAAAAGTTTGACATGATTCATGCAACCGCACCAAGTCACAGAAGGCAATGCCCCTACTCCTGGGAAAGAAGCCCAGCTTCTGCCAACTTGTCCAAAAAGGGAATTTTACTGATTCTCAGTGACAGGAATATTTAAAAAGGTAAAGTTTCCCCTTCAGTCGTGTCCGACCCTGGGGTACCACTGCAAGTAGTGATTTCATAGGCAAGCCTCTTTTGTGGGGTAGTTTGCCATTGCTTTCCCCGGCTATTCTTTACCCCCTAGCTATGAGCTAGGTACTCATTTACCGAGCAAGGGATGGATGGATGGCTGAGTTGACCATGAGCCAGCTGCCAAGATATCTGACCCACAGGGGGCTCAAACTCCTGACCGTGTGAGTGGCAGTGCAAGGACTTAACCACCACGCCACGCAGCTCCTGGGAATATTTAGCTGCTATCAATTCAATTATAATGGATTGTCACTAAGTTGTACCAAATTAATCTTAAAAACTAAACAATAATTAAAACATTTCTCTGAAAGAAATCTTGTCCTCAGCCTTCAATTTTAAATTAAAAAAAAAACACTTAAACTGAAGAAATATTAATGCATACATGCTTCAGAAAAACCTGACATGACAAGGTTTTGATACTTTGGATACAGGACCTGATACAGATTTCTGCAGTAGATTCAGAATTGTGCCGGCAGCAATCCCATTATGTTCCCTGGTATCTACATATACACAGCTACATGAAGTCTTTCACATGTGTGGTAGGCGCAATCCACTTCTTTCTAGATCCAGATGATAGTGTTTACTACTATTGCTATTTGTACATTTCTGTAAAATGTTCACTGGCAAGTAACTATGCCAGTGATTTTAAATACTTTCATGGTAAGGAAGCTCCTTATCCAGAGGTGGGATCCAGCAGGTCCTCACAGGTTCCCGAGAGCAGGTTACTAATTATTTGTGTGTGATTTACTAATTTACTAATGCTAGTTTACTAATGGGTGATTTTGCCACGTGATTTCTTTTTTGGCCTCTTGTAGATTGCAGCCCCCCTCCCTCTCTCAGCAGTAGCAGCGCAGAACTTGAAGCAGTCCTAGCAGGAGGTGCAACCCGGCGTCTGCGTGGCAGCCTCATGCGCCATTCGTGGAATTCGCTTCCCTCACCAAGTGATCGCATGAGCTGGCTGCTGCCCTTGCCACAGCTCCCGCCTAGGAAATGCTCCCTTCCACCCCCAGAATGTCTGCCATGCCCCCCCGAATGCCCAGATCTCCGGCCCCGCCCAGCCCCATTGGCGCTACGCCACAGTTTGAATCCCACCACCATGGGAACCTGTTACTAAAATGTTTGGATCCCACCACTGTCCTTATCAAATCAAAAAATTCAACTTGAACTACCTTGTTACTTTACAACTGGATTCAATGAAATCATTTTCAGTGTCAAAGAGGCTAGGTGGAAGGTTGTATTCCAGCGGCGATGTCAATCTTTTCAAACGCAGTAAACCAGAACAGAACTTAGCTCCCATCTCTTCAAGCTCACGTGTCCCAATCTGCAAACCCTAATTAGAGAGAATGTATACCTTGAGTGGCTAGTTTACAGCAATTAGGTCTGATTTATAGTGCAAGTATAGGGTTGGTCCCAGTCAGTTTTATTCTATATTAGCCCTCCACATTACAGCCCTTGTTTTTGTACATGCAGGTCCCGTGATTTTCATAATAGCCATTCTTGTCTTTCATTATGGTAGACACTGGGTAGATCCAATCCATTGAAATATTAATTTCCAGTACATGTACCCTGTTAAAAGTATAGAACAGCGGTTCTCAACCTGTGGGTCGCGACCCCTTCACAGAGGTCGCCTAAGACTCTCTGCATCAGTGTTCCCCATCTGTAAAATGGACAAATGTTAGGGTTAGGGGTCACCACAACATGAGGAACTGTATTAACGGGTCGCGGCATTAGGAAGGTTGAGAACCACTTGTATAGAAACTAAAACCTTAAATCAACAGAACAAAAGAGAAAAATCCTGGGGTGTTGTGAGAACCAGATTTATGGAGGAGAAGTCGATCTATGGCTACCAATCTTGATCCTCCTTGATCTCAGATTGCAAATGCCTGAGCAGACCAGGTGCTCAGGAGCAGCAGCAGCAGAAGGCCATTGCTTTCACATCCTGCACATGAGCTCCCAAAGGCACCTGGTGGGCCACTGCGAGTAGCAGAGTGCTGGACTAGATGGACTCTGGTCTGATCCAGCAGGCACTTTCTTATGTTCTTATGTTGTGTGGTTTCCGGGCTGTATGGCCGTGTTCTAGTAGCATTTTCTCCTGACGTTTCTCCTGGATCTGTGGCTGGCATCTTCAGAGGATCATGTGGAGGAGCGGGGAAACAGAGGATCCTCTGAAGATGCCAGCCACAGATGCAGGCGAAATGTCAGGAGAGAATGCTGCTAGAACACGGCCATGCAGCCCGGAAACCACACAACATCCCAGTGATTCTGGCCGTCAAAGCCTTCGACAATACACTGAGAAAAATCCTATTATCTGTCTTCCTATTGTTTCTGACAACATATATTACAATAAAAGTCTTGAAGAAAATTCAACTGAAGCAGGAGGGTAATACAAGTGGGGAAGGTGCATTCCTTTCCACTCTTTACTTTCTTCGCTCTCCCCACTTCTCTTCCTTTTTCTTCCCTCTCCCCATCAACCCACCCCTCTCTCTTTCTTGCCCTTCTCAGACTTCCCATCTTTTGTCCCATCCTTTCTCCATCAACCTCTCCCCAATTTCTCTTCCCTCTTTCTACCTCCCTGTCTTTCTCTCTTCCCCCTCCTTACTTTACAAGACGAGACAGCTGCAGTTTTAGGAAGCTTAGAAGAAGAAGAAGAAGAAGAAGAAGAAGAAGAAGAAGAAGAAGAAGAAGAAGAAGAAGAAGAAGAAGAAGAAGAAGAAGAAGAAGAAGAAGAAGAAGAAGAAGAAGAAGAAGAAGAAGAAGAAGAAGAGGAAGAGGAAGAGGAAGAGGAAGAGGAAGAGGAAGAAGAAGAAGAAGAAGAGGAGGAGGAGGAGGAGGAGGAGGAGTTTGGATTTATATCCCCCCTTTCTCTCCTGCAGGAGACTCAAAGGGGCTTACAATCTCCTTGCCCTTCCCCCCTCACAACAAACACCCTGTGAAGTGTGTGGGACTGAGAGAGCTCCGAGAAGCTGTGACTAGCCCAAGGTCACCCAGCTGGTGTGTGTGGGAGTGTACAGGCTAATCTGAATTCCCCAGATAAGCGTCCACAGCTCAGGCGGCAGAGCTGGGAATCAAACCCTGTTCCTCCAGATTAGATACACGAGCTCTTAACCTCCTACGCCAAAGACTCCAGCTGCCACCACAACTGCAACAGGTATGTTTTCTGCACATGCAGAGTCAACACTGTTGTATTGGGTGGCACTTAATCCCCTCCATGTGTTTTTTGTGATTTCAATTTTTTCAACAAACCTGGGGTGACCCCCACATTTTTTAGGGAAATATGTTTCAAGTCAGTGTGGCCCCGATCCACAAATTTAGACATCTGCAGATGTGGGGGGGGCCACACATCCCTATTATACATAAAGATTATTCAAAAACATTAACAATACAGATGTTATATTCCTTTTCACATACCTTGTATTTCCCTTGGTCACATCCACACAATGTACTTTCCATAGTGTAACTTCTCTGAACACCTATCTCTCTCCAGACTACAACGCGTGCTGTGGATTCTTTAGACTTCTCCACCACAAAACTGCAGCTGCCCATGCAAAATGCTGGAGCTCTCTGGCTCAAAATCTTCGGGAGTGTCTACAGGAAATAAAAGTTTTAAAGGATCTAAGATAGATTTAAAGTAAAAATAGCATACCATAAAGTAACTATTTCACACTAGAAGAATTTTGGATTTATATCCCCCCTTTCTCTCCTGCAGGAGACTCAAAGGGGCTGACAATCTCCTTGCCCTTCCCCCATCACAACAAACACCCTGTGAGGTGGGTGGGGCTGAGAGAGCTCCGAGAAGCTGTGACTAGCCCAAGGTCACCCAGCTGGCGTGTGTAGGAGTGCACAGGCTAACCTGAATTCCCCAGATAAGCCTCCACAACTCAAGCAGCAGAGCTGGGTATCAAACCCAATTCCTCCAGATCAGAATGCACCTGCTCTTAGCCACTACGTCACTGCTGCAGATACTACTAGGTGTATTATCTGATGACATATTGAAATTGTTTTGGGGGAGCAGTTTCTTTTGAACATTTTCCCATTTCTGTTTTAAATGCAGAAAAATAAAAATTTAGAAAACACATTTCAATAGTACCCAAAAGTGCAAAAAAAACCAACAGTTAAAATTGCTTATTTTGTTCACAAATACCCAAGAACAACAAAAATTACTTTCTCTAAATAAATAAAAAGTGTGATTCCAGCTATTCCTATTGTTTTATTAATTCTTGAGACAGTTTATAAAGAACTGCCCATAACCTATTTGCTGTAGTACTGATTTTTGTAAGTATCACCTGGTCAGCTGGGGAGATCATAAGTATTCCAACTACTGCCTCAGCCTCCCATGAGTGCAGAGGCGGGGGGGGAGGGGGGTGTTGCTGCCATCTGATTCTATCTGAGTGACTGGAAGTTTTTATTGAATTGAATTTTATACATGGTTTTATATGGTTTTATGCTGCTGTGTATGCCACCCTGAGCCCTTCGGGGGCGGGGGGGGGGCAGGTTACAAGGGGAGGGCGGGTTACAAGTGTGATGGATGGATGGATGGATGGATGGATGGATGGATGGATGGATGGATGGATGGATGGATGGATGGATGGATGGATGGATGGATGGATGGATGGATGGATGGATGGATGGATGGATGGATGGATGGATGGAAGGAAGGAAGGAAGGAAGGAAGGAAGGAAGGAAGGAAGGAAGGAAGGAAGGAAGGAAGGAAGGAAAGAAAGAAAGAAAGAAAGAAAGAAAGAAAGAAAGAAAGAAAGAAAGAAAGAAAGAAAGAAAGAAAGAAAGAAAGAAAGAAAGCTGGAACAACTGGGGAATCTCTTGGCCAAATCAGGGAGTCCCTGAGGTCATCCCCCTTCTCCTAGTGCAGGGGTGTCAAACTCGCAGCCCTCCAGATGTTCATGAACTACAATTCCCATCAGTCCCTCCCAACATGAGCATTGGCTATACTGGCAAGGGCTGATGGGAATTGTAGTTCATGAACATCTGGAGGGCTGCAAGTTTGACATCTGTGTCCTAGTGGCTCAGCTGAAGCAAGTGCCAGACACCCTTGTTTTTTGGGAGAGATGACTCATCTTGACTCCAAGCGGTAGGCCCAATCCCTCCCCTCAAATAATACTGGGAATGGGAGGGGGAGAGACAAGGCTGTAAAGCTTGTATGTTTCAGAGCTCTACAGAAGCACAAAAGAGACAACCTGCCCTTGCACAGACAGGAGCTGGGAGAGAAGCCCTCAAACAGCTTCTGGAGGTTTTGACACTGTCTACCGCCCTGTTGCCTAAGGCAACGAGGCCATTGAAGATGACTGTCCCTGAATATTGTACATAAAGATTGACATCGGGAGTTTATTTTAAAGTAACTCACTGAGGAGATAAAGAAATGATTTGTGACCCAAAAGACAGTATACTTTTTTTCATATTCTGTAGGAATTTATGGGTGATGGTGGTAAAAAAGGAAAAACATTTTGGAAAAAATGTGGATGGGAAATGCCATATCAAATTCTTGCAACCAAAGAATTCTGGCTAAAACACATCACATCAAGGTATTTTTCTGAATTTCTTTAATTAATTAATCTATCATCCTTATCATTTATCATAGTAATCTCTCTCCTCCAAAGCCTAGAAGGAGCATTCATTTGAGGCTGACCCTGAGGGCATGTATCTTAAGTTTTCTACATTACTCAAAAGTTTTCTACATTACTCAAAAGATTTGCTCCAAACTCCTTTATTGGCTACTAGTTCCATTCACAGCTAGGTTAAAACCCGTGTTACTGCAGGACTAAGTTACAGCAACACTAACTGAGAAGTAACTATTTGTGAATACTTTTGGATTGCTTTCCAGGTTTTGATTTTGATCATTTCTTCTCCACTGTATGGTATCACAATCCCTCACAGGATACAGAATTAAACCATAAGCCAGTGATGGCGAACCTTTTCGAGACCGAGTGCCCAAATTACAACCCAAAACCCACTTATTTATCGCACAGTGCCCACACGGCAATATAACCTGAATACTGAGGTTTTAGTTTTAAAAAAAAACAGTTGGCTCCGAGGCATGCGTTACTCGGGAGTAAGCTTGGTGGTAGTCGGTGGCTTTGCTTTGAAGCAACCGTGCAACTCTTCCAACGGGTGAATCATGACCCTAAAAGGGTTTACTCAGAAGCAGGCCCCATTGCCAGTAACCGAGCTTACTCCCAGGTAAAGGATCGCGCTTTAGTTCTTCACATGAAAATCAGTGGGGTTTAACAGCACTTAACAGGGTTACCTACACTGCTTCCCCAAAATTAGGTCTTAGGTTTAATGCTAATAATTGAGCCCAGTGGCCCAGGCCAGCGTAGGTATGGGGGGGGGGCGACTCTGTGCGTGCCCACAAAGAGCGCTCTGAGTGCCACCTCTGGCACCCGTGCCATAGGTTCGCCACCACTGCCATAAGCCTACCTGGCCCAGCACCTGTCTTTTCCAGCCCGCTGCAGCTCTCTAAACTATCAGGTAGGGATCTTATCATGACTCTGCAAGCAAGAGTCTTTATTTTTCAACCGAAAAGAGCATACAATTCTGTCAAACTGTGGCTCCTCTCGTTGAGCACTAATTCATTTTTGTTAGGAACATTTTTCTGCATAAATTCCATTTTAAAAAATTGGATGCACAACAACATGGTAGTGTTTGATATCCAGGTTATTGAAAACATATTAGTAAATGCATTATAAGAATCAAACGAAATCTAAATGTGAATGGATAAAACTACTGTGTACAGCTGTGTACAATATTTATGTACAATATACGGAGCCACAAATAAAACATAAAGCTCACCCTGTAACCTAGGTCTTCAATCAGATCGCAAGAAGCGGCGCTAACGTTTGTATGCCACATCGTTTCCTTGATGCTGCAGCCATACATGAACACATTCTTCTTGCGAGAATGACCATGATAGTCACAGAAAACCTGCAAGAAACAATTTTGACATTTGTTTCTAACATTTGCTTTATCATTTGCTTGAAAGAAGCCATGTTCTTCCACTACGTCATTCTAAAGAGAGCAAGTAAAAATATACCTAGAAGAAGAAGAAGAGTTTGGATTTATATCCCCCCTTTCTCTCCTGCAGGAGACTCAAAGGGGCTGACAATCTCCTTGCCCTTCCCCCCTCACAACAAACACCCTGTGAGGTAGGTGGGGCTGAGAGAGCTCCAAGAAGCTGTGACTAGCCCAAGGTCACCCAACTGGTGTGTGTGGGAGTGCACAGGCTAATCTGAATTCCCCAGATAAGCCTCCACAGCTCAGGCAGCAGAGCTGGGAATCAAACCCGGTTCCTCCAGATTAGATACATGAGCTCTTAACCTCCTACGCCACTGCTGCTCCTAGTGCTTTTTTCATGGGAATATTCACATATGTGACAGCTATAATATGAATGATATTTAAAGAACAAACAGAATGGGATCTGATGTAATGAGGTGCAAATATTTCTAGGGAGAGATCTGTTCGCCTTAAGCATAACATTTTGCCAAGTTCACGTGTAGTTTTGCAGAATGCCGTTTTCAGGCAATGACAGAATGGCTTTCAGTGAACAGAACAAGATAAAGAAGCTTACCAACGGCAAACGTTTTATAGCAGACAAATACTGGAGGAGGCCCTTGGCGTGATAAATTGTAGGATGCAGATCTGGGTTTGGGTTTTGCCATTGCCTATTCAAGTCCTCCCCGCTTAAAGAACAGCGATGGCTGTAGGAAAAATACAATCTTAATAAGATTTCATCAACTTAAAAAAAAAGATTTTCCTCTTCAAATAGATGCATGTACCAATTTGTTTTGTACTATGAAAAAAATCCGTCTACGTATTATTAGGCAAAAGAATATTTTTTAAATGCTATTTTTGTCGCAATGGCTATTGATGGTGTTGCTGGCAACCACAGCAACATTGCCAGCCTTCATGTCTTGGTTTCTGATAACAAACGGTAAGGAGAACTGGGCAGGGCCGTATTTAGCAGCAAACACGATAGGCCTAGCTCAGTGGTGGCGAACCTTTGGCACTCCAGATGTTATGGACTACAATTCCCATCAGCCCCTGCCAGCATGGCAATTGGCCATGCTGGAAGGGGCTGATGGGAATTGAAGTCCATAACATCTGGAGTGCCAAAGGTTCGCCACCACGGGCCTAGCTGTTTGCCACTTTTCAGTTGGCATTCCAAGATAGGATCTGAGAGATTCAAGTTCAAACTCAACTTTGCCATAGCGTTCACTGGAAGAACTTGGACCAGTCTCATCAGAGGTATATCTAGGCAAACTGGAGCCCGGGGATAAAACCTGATTCTCCCCCACCCTGAAACAGCATCACTTTCAATGTTTAAACTGGAGACCTTGGATTCTCCCTTTAAGTCCATGCCGAAGGGGGTGGATTTAAAAGGAGAATCTGGGGAAATTTGGAGGGTGCCTGCTGTCAGGAGTGCAATTGTTAAGCTAGCACCACCAAAATTTCAGAGTATCTTTAGAAGACTCTCCTGATGATACCACCCAGGTTTGGTGAAGTTTGGTTCAGGGGGTCCAAAGTTATGGACCCTCAAAAGTGTAGCCCCCATCTCCTATTAGCTCCCATTGTAAACAATAGGGGATGGGGCACCCCTTTTGGGAGTCCATAACTTTTGATCCCCTGCACCAAACCTCACCTAACTTGGGTGGTATCATCAGGAGGGTCTCCTGAAAAATTCCTGAAATTTTGGCGCTGCTAGCCTAAAAACTGCACCCCCTGCAGGCCGAAAACTGAAAAACACTAAAAAAATACAAAACACACACAAAAGGACCTGAAATTTTTGCGCCCTCCACTGGGGGGGGGGGGCCACCCGGGGACATGTCCCTAGGCAAATACGCCACTGATATTCTCATCCTAACCTATCTTACAGGGTTATTGTGAGGATAAAAATGGAGGAGAGGAGCAGCATTTAGGCTGCTTTTGGGTTTCTACTATGGAAAAAGGTAGAGCAAGAATGAAGTAAATAAATACATATAGACGATGAGAGGGATTGATAAAAAACTGCTTGTTTGTGGGCGGAAGGGGAAAAAGAAAGTAAAGCAAAGTGGGAATATGGGGTTGACAGGAGGAGGGTAACAGGAAATAGTGTCAAGTTGACACAGGGGAACTGAGGTAAGCCTCACACATCTCTGTAGGTTTCCCAAGATGAAGCTGGACCATAGTTTTCCTAGGTAGGGGAAATTAAACATTCTACATTCTAAAGGATGGCATGAAGGAACTGGATATGAGTATTACAGAAGAGGGAGCATTTTCCTTAACTAAGGTTCATTCCGCACATGCAGAATAATGCACTTTCAAACTGCTTTCAGTGCTCTTTGAAGCTGTGCGGAATGGCAAAATCCACTTGCAAACAGTTGTGAAAGTGGTTTGAAAACGCATTATTTTGCGTGTGCGGAAGGGCCTTAGTTTCTAAATGCAGCTAAAAACTTTTAAAAACTTACTTTCCATTGATGACTCCATCGGGGTTAAGCATCGGTACAATTTTAAAAATATAGGATTCTCGTAAATTCTGGGCAGCAGCAGTATTACTCATGAGATATTCCAATGTTCCCTTCATAACCCAGCTTGAATTAGTCTCTCCAGGATGTACACGAGCAGATAAGAAAATATAAGGACGGTTTCCTAAAAACAACATAAAGAAGAATGATACACTCTTAGTCACTGTTGGAAAGAACTTCAAGGTGAAGTACTATGAATCTCTAAATAAGGCCCTTTCCGCACCGCAATGGTGCAAGGGTGCGTCGGCGTAAAAGAGGCCGACGCACCCCCCCAGGGACCGTTCACATGGACGGTCCCGGGAGGGCAGCAGGCAGCGGCGCAGCCTTCACACAGGCTGCGCCATCCCTGAAAGCTTACCTCGTCTCCTGGACTTCGGCTCATCGCAGAGGCCAGGGGACACGCCCCCACAGGCTGGAGCGACGGTTCTAGAGTCACAGGCCAGGGGGGCGTGTCCCCTGGCCTCTGCGATGAGCCGGAAGCCAGGAGACGAGGTAAGCTTTCAGGGATGGTGCGGGGGACATGGCGCCTTCCAGCCGCTGCCATTTGCACGGCAGTGGTTGGAAGCCACTGTTTCCGGAAAAGCTCGCTCAGGGAGCGAGGTTGGGAAACAGCGGTTTCGCACCACGGGGCGGGGGGGGGAGCGAGGGCGGCGCTGCTGCAATGCAGCAGCACCCCCCATATGAACAGCTCCCTAGGGACGGCGTTTTTGCCATCCCTAGAGCGCTATTTTTGGCCCGTGCGGAAAGGGCCTAAGATTTAAAAATATGAAATACATTCTAGCAATTCAGGTAACTGTTGGCAACATTTTTATATATTAAGGCAGGTGTGTCAAACTCGCGGCCCTCCAGATGTTCACGAACTGCAATTCCCACCAGTCCCTCCCAACATGAGCATTGGCTCTACTGGCAAGGGCTGATGGGAATTGTAGTTCATGAACATCTGGAGGGCCGTGAGTTTGACACCTGTGTATTAAGGGAATGTATGGACATACAAATAGACATTTATCAACATTCTATTATTCACTCGCAATTAAGCCTTTAAATTTTTCCACCAGTGAGTTACTGAAACAGCTATCTACCACCCACTGAAATGAATGAAATTTTAAAACTATTTAACGTCGGAGTGGATCATACAGATTATAGAAACAACCTACAAACACAGGAGAGAACAATTTACCAGCTGTACATTGAAATAGCTTTAAAAGAATCTCAGAGATTAGGAAAAACTATTATACTTACTGAACTGACAGATATGTTCATAATAATGTGATTCTGGCATGGCTGTTATAGTGACTAAAGGACAGCTATTTCCAGAAAGGGTCTCACACAAAGCATCATGTCGAAAATATATCTGCTGAGGATTGTATGTAGATTCCAATTTTTGGAGGTGCATCTTTATAAAAACAACAACAACAATAACTGTAAGCCTTTGAGGAGGTCCTTTTTATGGCGTAATCATTTTAGGTGCTTTCTAAATAATAATTTTGAACCTATTTTGAAAACCTATTAAGTGTTATTAAACTAATTTATCCTAATATTGTATTGTTGAAGGCTTTCACGGCCGGAATCACTGGGGTGCTGTGTGGTTTCCGGGCTGTATGGCTGTGTTCTATCAGCATTCTCTCTTGATGTTTCACCTGCATCTGTGGCTGGCATCTTCAGAGGTAAGATACTACACTTGATCTTAGCCAAAAGGCCGAGAAGCGAGGTAAGATGCCAGCCACAGATGCAGGCGAAACGTCAGGAGAGAATGCTGCTAGAACACGGCCATACAGCCCGGAAACCACACAGCACTCATCCTAATATTGGTTTTATATAGGATAGCTTTTAACATTTTCCACTTTTACCACATTTCCTTCATTATAAATAATCCTTTTAAAAATATGACAAAACACCCCACCAACTTTAAAGACATCTGAATTTAGCCAGAAAACAACAGCACCTGGTTAAACTATTTTCATACTGGTTCTGGTGGGTTTTCCGGGCTGTGTGGCCGTGGTCTGGTAGATCTTGTTCCTAACGTTTCGCCTGCATCTGTGACTGGCATCTTCAGAGGTGTATCCCAGAGAGAAGTCTGTTACTTTACTAATTCACTGAGCTTAATACTGCGCTTAAGAACAATCTTGTACATTATTAGTATACAAAATCAAGGACATGAATTGTATAGAACAGTGATGGCGAACCTTTTCGAGACCGAGTGCCCAAATTGCAACCCAAAACCCACTTATTTATCGCAGTGCCAACATGGCAATTTAACCTGAATACTGAGGTTTTAGTTTAGAAAAAACGGTTGGCTCCGAGGCGCACATTACTCGGGAGTAAGCTTGGTGAAGCAACCGTGCAATACGTCGAATGGGTGAATCACGACCCTAGGAGGATTTACTCAGAAGCAAGGCCAGCCTAGATGTGTGTGTGTGTGGGGGTGGGTGGGGGTGATTTACCACTCCCCCAAATGACGAACTCTGTGCACACGTGCCCACAGAAAGGGCTCTGAGTGCCACCTCTGGCACGCGTGCTATAGGTTCGCCACGACTGGTATAGAATTAACTGATTCCCTCAACTTTACAAGTATCTCAGAAAGTTCCTGTGTTTTAGTAATTAGGATCTTTGTAAAATTATTATACAATACAGTCACATATACTTCAGATACCTGAAGGTGTGTAATGAAATCACATATATTAAAATAAATTATCCAAGTTTAAATTAACTCACCATCAAAGCTGAATAAGTATATGGATAATGGTAAGCGAAGTAGCAAACATCTTCCTTATGTGGGAAGTTGACAGTGAAGGTAGTTGTGTAGTAGGATTTCCCCTTTTGGCCACCAGCTGCAGCTGAACTTCTAGAAAAATGATTCCTAAGAACAAAATGTTGAAATGTGCTTAAAATATACAGTGCCACCTAATCTCCTGAAATGGAGTAACACAAGATTTGCTTAAATATTACATCTGGTACAAATTAACAATGATTTGACTCAGAATCTTTCAAATGGTTAAATAGGCTTTCATTTATTTACATGACCCCGTACAAACATTATAAAATCATGAAACGGCATAAAAATCCTTCAAATTAAACTATAAACCTCCCAGCACACCAAATACTTTCCTTTCCTATCAAATACTTTTCTAGCTCACTAATTTAAAACCTGATCCCAACAATTAACATATGCTTACTTGTAGTAACAAATATCTGTTCCTACACGAATCCACCAGGGTTGGCCATTTAGCGCATCTTGGACAGAGTACATGAGAGGCTGCATACCTTCAAGAGAAATTATTATTATTGAATACAATTTCACATATTCAGCAGACAACCCCTGTCGTTGGTTCTACTCCATTGTGGCAAAAGTTCTTCAATCGGAGGAAGAAGGTTATCCGGACCTTTCAAAGACTTAGAGCAGAAAGGGGGAGTAAATAACGAACTAGAGTCAAAATCCATATGAAAAGCTGAAATAGCTGCCAAATGTACTTTGGTAGACGGATTAGTCAAGTTACAACCTTTTAAAGACCACAAATACTCAAAAATGAACTGCATGGGTAGAAGCAGAGGTGGGATCCAGCAGGTTCTCACAGGTTCCCGAGAGTAGGTTACTAATTATTTCTGTGTGCTGAGAGGGGGTTACTAATTGGTGATTTTGCCACGTGATTTTTGCCTTAGTTACGCCCCTCCTCTCAGCAGTAGCGCACAGAACTGGAAGCAGTCTAGCAGGAGGGGTACCGGTGTGCGTGGCAGCCTGCGCCTGCGTGCATTCGTTTCCCGCCCAAGGACCGGCACAGCGGCTGCGTCCTTGCCACAGCCCCGACCAGCAATGCCCCACCCCGGAATGCCCGGCCACGCCCCTGTCGTGCCTCACCCAGCCCCATTGCCGCTAGGCAATTTTTTGAATTCCACCATCATGGGAACCAGTTACTAAAATTTTTGGATCCCACCACTGGGTAGAAGTGACAGGATCAACATGTCTGGCATTGGCCCAATCACAAAAACGTCCTCCCTTTGCTTCATACGATCTGCGAGTGGAGGGCTTCCTACCAGAGAGCAGAACCTCCTTAACCCTAATAGGCCAAATGCTCTATGAAGGATCAACCAGGCAGCCTAGTGGAGGGAAGGAATATCATGATGGCGAACTCCTCTGCTTCTGGAAAAAAAAGTACACACTCCCTTTGGCCATCCTGTGCAACAGAGGGAATCCAGTATGGTGTTCCAGTCTGGTACTATGAGGATGCAGGTCGATCCCTCCTCCCTGTTCTTGGCCACCATCCAGTGTAGCAAGGGAAACGTGGGAACGGAGGTCGATTCTCCACTGGCAAAACGAAACTAGATACGGGACCTTTTGATTCGGGACCTTTTGAACACGGTTTCGGGACCTTTTGAACACGAGACCTTTTGAACACGGGATTCGGGACCTTTTGAACACGGGTAGATTCGGGACCTTTTGAACACGGTTTCGTGGTCCCCACCGCAGTCTGTGCCCCCTTCTCCCCAGAAACGCAGCAGGCAGGCAGGAGTCCCCACTGTCAGCGGATCAAACACGCAATCCGCTCAGGGGCTCTCCTGATTGGCTGCTCCGTTGTGCTGGGGCGGGAATTAATTTTTTTTAAAGAACGGATCCACGTCTCCACAAGCATGCGCAGAACAACCCTATGCGGGAACGGATCCACGTCTCTGCGAGCATGCGCGGGAACATTTTTAAGTGAATGCAAGGTGTGCATCGCGTGCAGCCCACTGCTTCCTGATTGGATGGGAGCTTCCATGTCACTCACAAGGGTGGGTAATTCGAATCCGGAATCACCCCCCGAGCTTCCCCACCGCTCCTTGTTCGGCGCATGTTTTTCAGAAAGGTCTACTTTCTTCCAGGTTCTGAAAAGACGCGAGCTGAGCGGGGGTGGGGGGAGCAACAGAGACGGGGTGAATGCGTTTTCGGCACTGGTGTAGTGGGGAGTTCTGCCGGAATCTGGACATTTTGTGTGACGAGCGCGCATCTAATTGTGAGTGGGGAATCAACCATATACAGAAATGTTCTGCTCCATTTGAACTGTAAAGTATTGCCCAAGGACTCCTTGTCCAGCCCTGCTTTGTAACAATACGTCTGTCAATTCGCGTTGTTGGGCAAAGCAAACCAATCAACGCTTGGGGTTCCCCAAGCGGTACAGACTGGTTTTAGATGACATTGGTTTAGGGACAGTCCTGGTGATCAGTTAGATCACAACACAGAGAGTGGGTCAAGGTGTTGCTCATCCCTGCTTTATGAACCACAGTCAGGAAGTCCTGATGTTGTATGGCCCACATCCAAAGTCCACCAGCTTCACTGCAAAGTTGAACTGACTCCATGGCACCCTGTTTATGCAATACTTGGTGGCCACGTTGTCTGTAAAAACCATCACACATTTGCCAGTGACAAGGGCTACAAAAGACACAAGGGCACGTCTTACTGCTCTGATTTTGAGAACATTAATATGTAAGTTGGTCTTTGCAACCAACCATTCCCCTTGGATATAGTTGTTGAAAGGTGCAGTACTGAAGCGGGGTTAAATCCCAAATAGCAGAGGTGCGCAACACACACACTGGAACTCACAGCAGGAACTGAGACGCACACAGCAATATCAGCTTCGCAGAAGCGGTCCTACTTTATTTAGTTCACAGAAAGTTGCTCTCTCAGACAAAGTGCTTCGCCAGACGACGCGAAGACAGGAGTCTCACAGCACAAAGCACAGTGCTGACTTATATACGATGCACTAACCAATCAGAGTTCCCTTCCTGTTAGTCCAGAAAGAGGCTGTGTCATGTGGCAATCTGTCATTTAGATTTTGCTGATCAAACATTGCTTTGACAATAGTTGCGCTTGCAGTGAGCCCCCCAGCCTTGGAGGGAGGCATCAGTAAAAACTTGAACCTCACAGGAAGGCTTCCTGAAATGCACATCCTCAGCGAGTTATTCAACACGTCCCACCCCCTTCCAAGGACTTCATGACAGACAGAGGAATGGAGAGTAGTTTACACTGAGATTTAAAATGCCCGAGGAACCAATTTTGAAGAGGATGGAAATGGAGTATAGCGAACAGGAGTTTCTAGAAGGATCTTAATGAAACTGACAAGTCTTCTACTGTGACTGGGCCTGTGCACGCACAGACTTCTGTGGGTCTGCACAGAAGGTCACGAATAGGAACATTTTGTTACAGGTTCTCACTTAGTATATATACTTAGTCTATACTAATATGACTCCATCTGTTGATCTGTTTTCTATCTACTTGTTTTCTATATAGCATATTGCAAACGATCACAGTAATGTTCAGCAATTCAAATATTTTGCTAAAAAAATTTTCCAGAAAGAAGGGAAGAAAGAGGTAAATGTTTTTCTTCTTTTTCGCTCCTCCAACTCTTCCTTGATAGCTTAGGGATTCATAAAGGGTAGAACTACAGAAGGCTATGGTTGAAAGAGGTCCGCAAGGCCTATTAGCATTTATGCCTGTGGGTTCTCTGAAGCCTACCTTCGGGACCGTCTCACCCCATATGTCCCTCTGCGGCCTCTGCGTTCGGCAGAGGCCAATTTGCTGGTGGTCCCTGGCCCCTCGATGATGCGGCTGGCCTCTACCCAGGCCAGGGCCTTTACAGCCCTGGCCCCTGCCTGGTGGAACACTTTACCACCAGCTATCTGGGCCCTGCGGGATCTTGGAGAGTTCCACAGGGCCTGTAAGACCGGATTGTTCCACCAGGCGTTTGAAGGGGCCGGCCGCTGATGTGCGCCCTCCTCCTCCCCCCTTTACACTCTGGGCCCTTAATTTTTCTGGGGTCCTCAGCTCTCTGGGTTTGTTTTTTTTCCAGGGTGGGTTTATTACGTTTTATTACATTTTATTACTTTTATGCTGGATGCCGCTGTAATTTTGTTTAATCCGCTGTTTCAATTGTGTTTTAATGTGACTGTTTGCTATTATGTTGTTCACAACCCAGAGCCCTTCGGGGGAGGGTTGGTATACAAAACTAATTATAAACAAACAAACAAACAAACAAACAAACTCTCAAACAACTGTTTCCTCTAACTTGGAGGTAAAGTGGGGTAGGGAAAGCTCTTGTACGTCTGAACACAGCCTAATTTTTCGCAACTCATTCTTTTCAACAGGAAAATTACAGCAGAGCCTTACCGTAATTGAACTGACTGTTTGACTTTTCACAGTTGATTATGTTAAATCGGTAAGCAATGCCTGCCCTCATTCCACTGACTTCGAAGTAAAACCACTGGTGATAATGGTTGCTGTTTATGTCAGCATTCAGAATAAGATCGTACTCATTTCTAAAGATAAGCAGGGGGAAAAAAGTCTCAAAATTAAACGAACTCAAAAGGCCAAAATAAAATAGAAGTGGTGGCAAGTTTCTTACTTTCTGATCTGAATAACTTTGCGCAAGTTCCCGGATTCAAATTTGGAATTAAACTTCAAAACGTCTCCTTCATCTGGCGCTGGACAGCTGAAAGACACCACAAGGGAAATAGTAGCACTGTTATAACTAGCTCAGCAACAATCGTTGTAACAGACTTCAAAACCTCCTGAGTACATACCATCAGACTGGGATGAAAAATAATCTAGTTCATCCTATTAGCTGTTAAAGGTTTCAGTTACACAAACCAGTCTTATTACCTTTACTATTTATTTATTTATTTTATTTAGTATACCGCCCTACCCCGAAGGGCCCTGAGCAGTGTTATCAAGGTACATACTTACTTTCATGTTATTGCTTTAACAGAAAACTGGTCACAAACAGCATCACTGAAAGAACCTTTTATTGCACTCTTTTAATTAACAACTGCCATCAATTTTTTTGCAAATAAAAACATAATTTTTTTATTCATTCTCAAATAGTAACATCTGGATTAGCCTCTCCCCAAAAAATATGATTTATAAAATATAAACTGCTATAAAAATTTCTTCCTCAAATCCTTCCAAAAGCAACAGGACAAAAGAATATGTTCCAAAGTCTCAATCTGACCATCCCCATACTTACATATTCTATTCAAATCAGAAATATCTGCATAACGGCCCTCAGTGACCATTGGCAGAAACATGTTTAATCTAGCAAGTATTCTATAATGCAATGGTTCTCAACCTTCCTAATGCCGCGACCCTTTAATATAGTTCCTCGTGTTGTGGTGACTTTCTTAAGCATCCTCCATGATGAACCATCCAGACCATGACTTGTTAGCTTAACTTGTCTTTTAACCCCCAAACTTCATCTCTCATTCCCCCCTCCCTTCTTTATGCACACTTTCTAAATGTACAATTTCTGGGATGGATAACCACTCCACATGTTCCTCAATGGTTGGTGTTTGGAATATTCGATTGGTGTTTGGAATACGCTGCCACAGGAGGTGGTGATGGCCACTAACCTGGATAGCTTTAAAAGGGGCTTGGACAGATTTATGGAGGAGAAGTCGATCTCTGGCTACCAATCTTGATCCTCCTTGATCTGAGATTGCAAATGCCTTAGCAGACCAGGTGCTCAGGAGCAGCAGCAGCAGCAGAAGGCCATTGCTTTCACATCCTGCCTGTGAGCTCCCAAAGGCACCTGGTGGGCCATTGCGAGTAGCAGAGTGCTGGACTAGATGGACTCTGGTCTGATCCAGCAGGCTAGTTCTTATGTTCTTATGTTCTTATTATGTTCTTAATGAAGAGATCTAAAGAATTCGCTCCTCTGCAATCTTTCTTCTTTCAAAAGTCTTCACTACTTTGCCATCCACAAGGTCCACTGTTTCTCTAGCCCAGTGGTTCTCAACCTTCCTAATGCCACGACCCTTTAATACAGCTCCTCATGTTGTGGTGACCCCCAACCCTAACATTTATCCATTTTACAGATATAGAACACTGATGCAGAGAGTCTTAGGCGACCCCTGTGAAAGGGTCGTTCGACCCCCAAAGGGGTCACGACCCCCAGGTTGAGAACCGCTGCTATAAAGGGACACCATTACATAACAAAGATAGAGTGGATTAGAAATCGAGGGGTTTAATCCAAGAGTGGCTTGTTGCGCTTTCCCACGTACTTCTAAAACCCAACGATGTTACAACTGACTCGATTTTTATTTCATATGCATTATTTGGGCTAAAGCCCAACCGCATCCTATTTACCTTTTCCCAAGAAGACAATGACAAGTTCTTTCTAATAAAGCTTAGCAGCCCGCATTAGACACAATCATCTTTCAGTATAAAACAGTTGCACTTACCTGTAACTGCTGTTCATCAAGTGGTCTTCTGTTGAAGGAAACACATTAAGACTGTGCATGCACAGAGCCCGCGATGGGAAAAGTCTGAAGATTTTCCACTAGAGGGCACTCCTGCCATTAGATGTTCCTCATGATCATGCCCCCCCCCCCATGGTAACGTAATGGCGAAATGCCCTCCCTTCAGTTCGATCTCAGCTGCCACCATTCCCATAGTCAGAACTCAAGCCGGGCAGGAGGGAGGGTATGTGAGTCTGCACAGAAAACCACTCAATGAACAGCACTTACAGTGCAACCCTGTTTTCATCATCATGACTTCTGTGCGGTCCCACATTTGGAATATTCCCAAGCTACTCATATAAGAAGGCAAGTGGAATTCTCATTCACTCACTGAAACATCTCACTGAAACGATCTCTGGCTACCAATCTTGATCCTTCTTGATCTGAGGTTGCAAATGCCTTAGCAGACCAGGTGCTCGGGAGCAACAGCAGCAGCAGAAGGCCATTGCTTTCACATCCTGCATGTGAGCTCCCAAAGGCACCTGGTGGGCCACTGCGAATAGCAGAGTGCTGGACTAGATGGACTCTGGTCTGATCCAGCAGGCTAGTTCTTATGTTCTTAAGGCCACTGCTTTCAACTCCTGCATGTGAGCTCCCAAAGGCACCTGGTGGGCCACTGCGAGTAGCAGAGTGCTGGACTAGATGGACTCTGGTCTGATCCAGCAGGCTCTTTCTTATGTTCTAAACACAACCTTTATTGAAAAACAGAATGAAGAACAGTCTTCCCCACAGCAACTTCCTTCTTGTATGCAGATCGAGCACATAAAGCTTTCTAAACATCTCCTCTGGTGACCAAGTCACTGCCTTGCAGAATTCTTGAATCAAAACACCTTTCAAGAACACAGACTATAAAAAGTGAGCCCTAGTGTAATGTGCACGTATACCTAATGGACACTGTACCCAGTGGTGGGATCCAAAATTTTTAATAACAGGTTCCGATGGTGGTGGGATTCAAACAGTGGCGCCGCCGCACACACGCACCTCCAGTCCCTGTTGGGCAGGGAGGTTGCTTTAGTAACCCCTTCTCGGCACTCAGAAAAAATTAGTAACCACTTCTAGAGAAGTGGTGAGAACTGGTTGGACCCCACTTCTGACTATACCCCAATGGAATAGTGCCAAGGGGACGGGGGTGTGCACGATGCACCGAGCATGTGCCGGTTCAGGGGCGTGATGTGGGCATTCTGGGGTGCAGAGCTCCTGAATGCCCCGACCGGAGTTATGCCTTGCTAGGGCTCTGCTGTACCCCTGATGAATTGTAACACTTTCAAATTGTTCCTACTATCCGTCTTGATAAAGTCCGTGGTGATACCTTCCTACCTTTTTACTTCCCTGAACATACCCTTTGTGATTCAATAAAAGTTCTCCAGTCTCTGGGCAATTGCAAAACAAGTTGCTGGTTTGGGCAGCAGTTCATTCAAACGCTCCACAAAACCCTCCAACATAGGGAATGCTGCTAACCTAGGCAATTCCAAATAAAAAAATGCTTCAAAACATTATATTTAGATTTTGGGGCTGAGTTCGATAGCTCGATATTCAGCTCCCTTGCCACTGGAACATTTGCTGTGCGTATAATCTTAAATTCTCTGATGGAAAGACCTCAGGCACCTTCACTACTTTTTCATCAGACGAAGTCTCTGCCATCTCCTCTGAGGCCTCTTCAGACAAGATTACACGACTCTTCTCCACAGATGACTCAAACAACCGCTCCAACAAAGTTGACAAAGTTCCTCACCAGAGACTATTAAGAAAACTCAGCAATCAAGGGATAAGAGGGGAAGTCCTCCTATGGATTAAAAACTGGTTGAGAAACAGGAAGCAAAGAGTGGGTGTAAATGGGAAATTCTCACAATGGAGAGATGTAAGGGGTGGTGTCCCCCAAGGATCCGTTTTGGGACCAGTGCTCTTTAACCTATTCATAAATGACCTGAAAGTAGGGCTGGGTAGCATGGTGGCCAAGTTTGCAGATGATACCAAATTATGTAGTGTGGTGAGAACCGCAAAGGATCATGGCGTAAGAGCTCCAAGCGGACCTTGATAAATTAGGTGAGTGGGCTCAGAAATGGCAAATGCAGTTCAACGTAGCAAAATGTACAGTGGTGCACATAGGGGCAAAAAATCCAAACTTCACATACATGCATACAGGGTCAGTGCCATCAGTCACAAGACCAGGGAAAGGGATTTGGGCGTCCTAATTGATAGTTCCATGGGAATGTCAACTCAATGCATGGCAGCTGTGAAAAGGCAAACTCCTATAACTGGGGATGATTATTAGGAAAGGAGTTGATAATAAAACTGCAAGGATTGTCATGCGTCCTTTATATAAAGCAGTGGTGCGACCGCGACTTGGAGTAACTGTGTTTCAGTTCTCTGGGTCGTGCCACATCTCCAAAAAGGATATCAAGAGATAGAAAAAAGTGCAGAGAGAAGGGCAACGAGGATGATTGAGGGACTGGAGCACCTTCCCTTAAGTGAAGAGAGAGGCTGCAGCCGCTTGGGACCTCTTTTTTTTAGTTTGGAGAGGAGAGACGCTCTGAGGGGGGGATAAGGATTGAAGTCTATAAAAATTCATGCATGGGATAGAAAATGTTGACAGAGAGAAATTTTTCTCTCTTTCTCACAATACTAGGAAACCAGGGGGGCATACATTGAAAATGCTTGGGGAAGAATTAGGACTAATAAAAGGAAACACTTCTTCTACGCAATCGCAGGATTGGTGTTTGGAATATGCTGCCACAGGAGGTGGTGATGGCCACTAACCTGGATAGCTTTAAAAAGGGCTTGGACAGATTTATGGAGGAGAAGTCGATCTATGGCTCCCAATCTTGATCCTCCTTGATCTCAGATTGCAAATGCCTTAGCAGACCAGGTGCTCAGGAGCAGCAGCAGCAGCAGAAGGCCATTGCTTTCACATCCTACACGTGAGCTCCCAAAGGCACCTGGTGGGCCACTGTGAGTAGCAGAGTGCTGGACTAGATGGACTCTGGTCTGATCCAGCTGGCTTGTTCTTATGTTCTTAAATCTTAAATTCTCGGATGGAAAGACCTCAGGCACCTTCACTACTTTTTCATCAGATGAAGTCTCTGCCATCTCCTCTGAGGCCTCTTCAGACAAGATTACACTACTCTTCTCCATAGATGACTCAAACAACAGCTCCAACAAACCCTCTCTCCATGCCAGAACTGAATTCTGCTGCCTCCCTGTCATGACTGTTGGTTCCGACTCTGGAATAATGAATGAAATTCTCTCCATCCCTTGATGGGAAACAAGGAATAGCAGTAACTGTGGCAAGCCCATCACCAAAGTTGATGACCCTACAGCTGAGGGTCTCGAGTCAGTTGGAACCAGGAACCGCCCCTGTCTTCTGATTCACCACCTGAGCCTTCTCAAATACAGAAATGGCTGGGGACAGTGCGCTCACTGATGGAGAATGTGGAAGCGAAGCATCCCTCTCACTTTCCATGAGATATGCCTTTATCTAGCACAGTGGTTCTCAACCTTCCTAATGCCACGACCCTTTAATACAGTTCCTCATGTTGTGGTGACCCCCAACCCTAACATTTGTCCATTTTACAGATGGAGAACACTTATGCAGAGAGTCTTAGGCGACCCCTCTGAAAGGGTCGTTCGACCCCCAAAGGGGTCGCGACCCACAGGTTGAGAACCGCTGATCTAGCAGGACTGCGTATCTTTTCTCTATTTTTCACCTACTCTTTCACTTTCTTACAGGGAGGCTCCGACCCACTCCTCAGAATGGATGGTGAAGTTGATCAGATCCAACCCCATTCTAAGATGGAATCCTTGGAATCTTTTTAAGGGTTCCTAAACAGAAAATCAGTTGGGGGGGGGCAGCCTTCCCCTAAAGTTAGATAGTTCACCACTACTTACCTTGTCATGCAGCATCCACTCACAGGAAAATGTTGGTTGTGCTCTACAAGATTGATTCTGCACTTGAGAATCGATCTAGGTTCAACCTGGGTCCCTGAACAGTACTGACCTAGGTCGACTCCGTTGTTACTCCCCACAGCAGCCAAGGTCGTTCCGCCGGAGCCTAGCTCAGAGGGCAGGATCACCTTGCTGCCTCTTCACTGCTCGTTCCTGATTGGCTGCTGTTCTACAGCGGGAAACGTGAATGTGCGTCCCTTTTTTTGTTTTTGTTTTTTTACATGACGGCAACGTAGCCACAAAGCAGTGCTCTACATAGCTAAAAGCAGCATGTAAATGTGCGCTGTTTATATGCATGGCCGTCGCTTCGTATTTAAGAAGGAAAATGTTTTTTAAAAGGCGCGCTTTACCCCGCCGTGAGTTTCCTGTTCTGCGCATGCCCAAAACACTGAACTGTGATTGGCTGATCTGGAGAGCCACTGGGAGGATGATTCCCCACTTTACCGGCTTTGACCTGAGTTCAACCTAGGTTCACTGAAAAAGTTGTACCTCCCTGGTGGAGTTGGAAATTTGACAGTTGGAGGGGGCGAAGCTGGGACAGACTCGCGTTGAACTCAGCGGCTGTGGGGAGTACCAAGATCAAACCCAGATCAAACCTAGGTCGATTCAGCAAGTGGGGAATTGACCCAGATGTGCTTAAAGTTTACACGAACAATCATATCTGGAAACTTCCCTTCATAAACCAAGTATGAACCCCAGAACATTTTCCAAAATTACATCATACGGGGTCTCTAGTGCAGGAATTCCTCATTAGACTAATGTGGAATTCCTCATTAAACTAATGTGAAAAAGTTTCCCCACAGCTAGCAAACACTCAACTTATCCAATCAGATAAAATATACTGGTTTGTAATACAGGACGGATGTAGCAATGAATTTGTCTTAGACATTAATGAAGGTGAATTTTTAAACAGAAGAACTGACATGAAAATGCAAAACAATTCAAACTCATATTACGAGTGATACAGATTGTTCATCTCTAATTGTCTCTGTCTAGCATAATGACAAGTTTCCAGGGACTTTATAACAGTATAAACGGTCTGGCTATATCACACCTTCACTTACCTTCTCTTAAACAACTGAAAAGAGAATACCAGACTGTAAAGAAGAGTTAGAATGAGGACTCTTACAATGGAACCTACCTGGGACTATCAAGGTCATATACAACTCTGTCTACAATGTCACTAGGATGAATCAGTCTTTCAATATCCTGGGCAATTTTTGTCCTATAAAAAACAGAGAGCGCTCTCATGTAAAGTTTCCCAGTTGTTGTCTAGAAAGGTATAGTGCCACCTATTAAATCTAAGCTATAAGAAAAGAAAGAAGACTTAGAATCATAGAATCATAGAGTTGGAAGAGACCACAAGGGCCACCAAGTCCAACCCCCTGCAATGCAGGAACAAACACAATCAAAGCACTCCCGACATATCTTCATCCAGCCTCTGTTTAAAAACCTCCAAAGAAGGAGACTCCACCACTCTTTGAAGGGTGCTAAAAATTTATGCTATCAGTCTTCTACATGGAGAAGAATCAGCCTATAAACCAGTCACAGAGGCTTAGAAATACAACTTGGGTTTCCTTTCACCAACTGGCTCAGGGCGGCTTACAGTAAAATAGTGTTAAAACAATAATACAATATAGACTAATCTCTAGCGCCATGTATTCCCTATAGGAGAAAAAACACATTTCTAATAAAATGCCATTCCCACCCCCAGATCTATCATTCATTCACTAAGAAGGGGAAGAAAAAATAAAAAGGGGAAAAAGGACAAACAACAGGAAAGGAAAAGCCAGGAGGGGGAGGTCAGATCTTAGTTGTCAAACTCGCGGCCCTCCAGATGTTATAGACTACAGTTCCCATCATGATGCTGGCATGGGATGATGGGAACTGTAGTCCATAACATCTAGAGGGCTGCGAGTTTGACACCTGTGGACATGTTGCTGTCTTCAGTTTTATTGGACGTACATGTCTAGACTATAAAACATATGAATAGTTTAGAAGTGCTAGCCAATAAAGATCACTGTGTGGCTGGTGAAATGTATTTGTATGTTGTATTGTCGAAGGCTTTCACGGTCGGATTCAACTGGTTGTGGTGGGTTTTCCGGGCTGCGTGGCCATGGATCTACTAGACCACAGCCACTCAGCCCAGAAAACCCACCACAACAAGTTACTTGTACGTTATTTGTCAGATTTACAGCCACCCAGTACAGCTGCAAAGCCTTGGATTTGAATATCCTTGTTTAAATGCCCTATTTGAACAAACTGAATAATGTATAGCCGGTAAAAAAAAGATTAGGGAATGTGCTATGGAAAGGTCTTACTTGCTCCATTAAATCTAACGAGCTCATACTAGCCTTAGGAAAAGCTTTAAATTTAGAATTGCCAGTCTATCTGGAATGTTTGCAATTTTCAGGAAATAAGTGGTGAGTTTGAATCAGTTCTTCTAAACTTCACTACAAGAACTGTACCAGATACTCATTAAAAAGAGCGGCAAGCCCCCATCCTGTGTCAGTACAAAGGATACCTGGGATGTGATCTTGCTATTCATGCAAGAACTTTCATTTACTAATAATCTGAGGCTGTTTCCGTACTGGCAGAAAAAAGTGCCCTAGGGACGGTAAAAACACCTTTCCTGGGGCGCTGTTTGCACAGCTAGCGGTCATGCTCGCCCCCCCCAACTGGTGCAAAAATGCCGCTTTTGAAACTCGCCGCTCCTGAGCTTCAGGCTGTTGTTCAAAAAAGCAGCCGCCTTTCCTGCTGGCACGGTGCAAAAGCTTAACCGGGCGTGAGGTGGCTTCACTTTGGTCAGCCTAGTGTTCCTTTCGAGCCACCTACCTTGCTTCTTTCTTCACAGTTTCAGGTGAGTTGGAGAGACACGCTCACGGTGCCCTTTGACCCCCAGAAGTCAAATGGCAGCGTGGGCGTGTCCCTCCAGCCATCCAGAGCTGTGCAGGGAGGAGAGGTAGGTGAACGGGATTACCTCAAGCGTCTGCGGGTTGCAGAAGCCTCTGCGCTGCCCGCATGAGACCATGTGGTCTCTAATTATGCCGGTGGACAGATGTTTCTGCCACCGTGCAGAAACGGCCTGAGGAACAGTCTGCCTACATTATTTGGCTACTGTGGAAGTCAGATTTTTTACAAACATGGAACCAGAAATTACCTGACCAAGGCAAGTCTAAAAATTAACATATTTGCATATGATGTGCAATCAGAGAATACCTAAGGTTCCAGTTATCTTTCCAAGAGTTTTGTCAACATCAATGAGGATGTGGAATTGCTGAAGATTCTATGCCAGGGGTGGCCAACCTATGGTGCTCCAGATGTTCATTGGCCAATTGGCCATGCTGGCAGGGGCTGGTGAGAATTGTAGTCCATGAACATCTGGAGCACCATAGGTTGGCCACCTATGCATTACAATGTCCTAAAATTTGGTAGTAACTTGCAATGTACTCAGGCTAGCCCATGGTTCTCTCTGATCGAAAGAAAGATTGAATCACTTGGTATATCTCTCGACTCGCTTTTCCCGCTATCTAGTTCAGAATCCTACAACTTGTTAAAACAAAAATTGTTGGAAAGCGAATGGATTAATTTATTTAGGGCTGCTATGAAAACCTGTTCACCCTTACATCTTTCAATACCCCTATATCAAAACAGGATGGCTCCCTATTTGTATTTTTTGACTAATCCTATGCAGAGAAGAGCCTCCTTACATTTGCTCTCGGCTTTTCCAATGTTTTCCTCCGCTTTATTATGCGTGGTAGATTTAACAACCTTGAAATGAGCGAAAGGGTATGCTCTTGTGGTGAACAACAAATTGAAACATTGGCACATCAACTGCTTTGCTGCCCTAAATTTGCTAATATCAGATCAAAATATTCCAATATTCTTTCTAGGATACCTAGTGAAATGGGAGAATCAGGTAAACTTCCTTTCCTTCTGGACAATTCTGACAATGAAACTTGTGAATTGGTAGCACGATTTTTACTGGAGGTGATGAACAATTAATAATTTATATTCTATCTTAAACCTTTGTATTTGTGTACCTTTTATCTCAGGTTTTTTATTGTGTTATGATTATTGTTATGCCAAATAAAGGCTTATTATTATTATAATCATGTAAAACATGTATTTTTTTATTTTTGGAAAGGACAGAGAGATCATGACAGAGATGAGGGAAAATGAGACTTAATCATTGAATGAAGTTATCTAGATTTTTTGCTCCATTAAATTGGAATACAAAGCTCAGGAAACTGCATACACCCATCTACTACCAATTGTTGCCCCAAAAGAGTTCAAGAGCCAATGTTATGAAGGAGAAATATCCGGTATTTCTTTCACACACATCAGAGTTTGCATGTGCTTGTCAACTGTTCTCTTCTTCCTTGTGGAAGAAAAGGAACAAAGGTTGAGATGACATATTATCTGTGAATTCTAAAACTCCTATTCTTTTGATGGTAATTCCATGAATCATACAGTACTTTTGAGTATTCAAAGCAATGTATAAACATTTGGTAATAACATACAACATTTCTGTGATTAGATTGCTATTCTGCATTTGCAGAGGGAGAAAATAAGAAATAATAGACTGTCCCAGGACACGCTATGAATGCGGAGATATTTTAAATGGGGTGTCTCAGTGAACTCTCAGTTCGACAGACTATCACCTATTTTCACATTTCACATTACTAATGCTACTGACCATTAAATTTCTAAATTGGCATAATTATTTAAAGGTGATGTTCTCTCATTTTTCAGAGAAAAAAGAATTTCAAGATGAAGATTATTCACCCATATTGACTAACACCTAGAACAGGGGTCTGCAACCTGCAGCTCTCCAGATGTTCATGGACTACAAATCCCATCAGCCCCTGCCAGCATGGCCAACTAGAACTAGAACCAGGGGGCATTCATTGAAAATGCTGGGGGGAAGAATTAGGACTAATAAAAGGAAACACTTCTTCACGCAACGTTGGGGTTTGGAATATGCTGCCACAGGAGGTGGTGATGGCCACTAACCTGGATAACTTTAAAAGGGGCTTGGACAGATTTATGGAGGAGAAGTCAATTTATGGCTACCAATCTTGATCCTCTTGATCTGAGATTGCAAATGCCCTAACAGACCAGTGCTCGGGAGCAACAGCAGCAGCAGAAGGCCATTGCTTTCACCTCCTGCGTGTGAGCTCCCAAAGGCACCTGGTGGGCCACTGCGAGTAGCAGAGAGCTGGACTAGATGGACTCTGGTCTGATCCAGCTGGCTTGTTCTTATGTTCTTATGTTCTTATGAATTGTAATCCATGAACATCTGGAGAGCCGCAGGTTGCAGACCTCTGACCTAGAACCACAAACGTTTGACAGCACAGCCAATGTTTTTAAATTAGTCATCATCTAAGATTTAGTTTTCACACAAAACAGCAATTACAGAAACAAACTCACCTTTGAACACCATAAGGCCTTTCAAGAATGAGCTCTTCAAATGGTGGGGGCAGGTGTCCAAAATAGTCGGGATAAGCCACCTCTGAATATTCAGGGACAGACTTGGTATTTTTCACTATCTCGATATAAAGTTCTGGGTCATGGAGCTGTAACAGATCGGGCACATCCAGCATCCCTTGCTCTCCCAAAGAAACTGAGCAGGGTACTTCCTCCTCTTCCAGATCAGCTCCAGAACAGCACAGCTTTCCTAGCGGGACAGGCTGGCCCTCCAACAAAACACTTCCACGGGATGAAACATGTTGTGAGGGTTTACTGCAGGTAACTTCTTCACAGCTAGTTTTGAACTCTTTGGGGGTCACTGCTCTAGAACTGTAAGACTGTTCATTTTTGGCAGTGTTCTGCAAAGTAATTCGGTCCAAGCCTTTGACTATTTCATGGTTTAGGCACTGGCACAACGAATGCAGTTTCATCTGACCCTCTCGATGCTGCAAACTATTGTCCGCATTGCTATTTTTATTTCCCAAACCGAAGGAGATGGGCCTTTTATTACAGTCCTCCATTTGCAAAGGATGACTCTCCTTCCCAGGACTTTCTAGGACATGATTTGTGGGAGACAGCTCGTCACCAGCTGTAGGAACAATAATAGGTCCTCCTAGTGATACCTCAGTTGACAAAGGCTTTGGTTCCTTGGAAACTAGGTCATATTCCTTAATATTAAAAAGAAAATGAAAAAGGAGAGAGGTTAAATATTTGATTTATGCATCGGATAAACAACCTCTAAATGATACAATCCCTCTCAGGGCTTCCCACTATGTTTTGAGGCTTAAGGAATTACTATAGAGAAGCAGCTTTGAGGCCCAGGCTGTTTCCGCACGGTGGTGAAAACAAACCTCCACTGGCATAAATTATGCCGGTGGAGGCTCGGGGACTGTTCACACCGTAGCGTGCAAGAAGCCCCAACTTTCTCCCCTGTTGGAGAGACGGCTCTGCACGAAGCCGCCTCTCCTTCAGTCCCCTCCACTCACCTCTTCTTCCAGCATCGCTTTGGACGGCTGGAGGGACACGCCCACGCTACCCTCCGACCTCCAGGGGTCGGAGGGCAGTGTGGGCGTGTCCCTCCAGCCCTTCAGAGCGACACTGGAAGAAGAAGTGAGGCAACGGGAAAAGCGGCGGTGGCCCACTGGTGTGGTTCGCACCGCACTGGCGGGAAGCTGCCGCTTTTCAAAAACCTCGCTCGATGGGCGAGGTTTAAAGCGGCGGCTTCACGCCGCTCCGGGGCGGCCAGGAAGGCGCTGCTGCTCCTGTGCGAACACTTCCCCAGGGATGGCGTTTTTGCTGTCCCTGGGGCGCTCTATTCCGCCCGTGCGGAAAGGGCCCCAGAAGGAATACAGGCTGGGTGAAGAAAGGAAAAATGGGAGTCAAGAGTGGGGAGCATTTTGAATGAAACAGAAAAATGTGGAAGCATAAGAACACAGAACATATTTTCAGTCATTTCATTTATACCCCACCTTTCTGCATAATGGGACTCAAAGCAGCCTTGAGCATTCTTCTCTCTTCCATTTTATCCTCACAACTACCCTGTGAAGGAGGCTAAACTATGAATGTGTTACTGGCCCAAGTTCTTTCAATAAAAGGGGCAGATGCACCTAGCAAAAGCCTCACTTACTTGGGTCTCTCTCATGAGCACTGGCATACTTGCCTAGGGACATGGGGTACCCCTTGTCCCCGGGCGCATCGATTGAGGTCACATGGGGGGGCGCCAAAACATTTCTCCCTCCTCCACACAGCTGCGGATTGAGCAAGCCCCCAGCAAGCATCACAAGACTGAAACAGAGCCACTGCCCTCCCAGTGCCTCAAAGCTCGTGAGTCCCCTACTTCACTCTGTACGGTGGCCTGGAGTGTCCAGGGGGTGGGGGAGAAATCCCACTGAGCTCCCAGGAGCAGGACTGGGGAGCTCCGCCTCCCCTCCCTCTGACCCAGCGTGCCTTATTCACCTTAAATTAAGTGTGGCAGTACTCAGAAGCCTTCTCCTCGGCAGCCGGGCGCCGGCAGGCACAGGAAAAGGCAAGCTGAGCAGGGAGCCCAGCAGCAGCAGCAGAACTGAAGATGATGCTGACGTTTGTTTGGTAAACCTTCAGATGGGGGGTGACTTGTGAGAGATTTACATGCTTAAAAGTTAATTCCCCTTGCACTGGTTTGAAGCTGTTTCTCAGGCTAGCAGCCTACCTCATAGGGTTGGTGTGAGGACACAATTAGGAAAGTGGTGGGGAGGGAGCCATGTATGTTTTGCTGTGGGTATGAGGTGTTTTGTGAGCTGGTGCACAAAAATATTGTTTGGTCAACGTGAAGGAGGGTGGCCACCTATGCTGGGCCGGGGTGGGAAGGAGGCGAGGTGCCAAGCTCAGGTTTTTCCGCAGGCTCCAGTTTGCCTAGATACGCCTCTGCTCATGAGCTCTAAAAATTCTTTTCAAAGTACTAATATACGTACCTGAAAATCTTCCACAAGTTCTGGGAAAAAAATTTCATACATCTTTAGATCTTCTGTTGGTCTTCCCAACTCCTGCTTTGGTTTCAATTTGTTGATATCAGTCTCTATATCATCATTCTAAAAAAAGCAAACAAGAACAACCTTCATGTATTCAAATATCTTGGGAACTACGCTTTAACTTTACTAAGAATGCTAAACAATTCTAAACAATTCAGATGCTATAAACAGATTTGTTTATGACAAAAACAAGCCTTCTGATTCCTCAGAGACTCTCTGTCCTGTCTTGTGCGCTGACTGTAAACATTCTAACTTGATAAATTGCAGATTTTAAAAAAAAATATGTCCAACAGGGCAAAATTATCCCAGTTTGTAGTTAAGAAATTACTACGATTTAGAATTTGTCCAATTCAGACATCACAACCGACTATGGTCCTTACCAAACTGGGAGGTCTTAAATCTGAATCTCATACATGAGGGAAGAGTATGAGATGCGTGAAAGCTAAAGGATTTTAGAGGATTATTTGTGATGTCTAAATGCAGCAGTATTCGAAGTGCCTCATGACCAATTGGCCATGCTGGTAGGGGCTGATGGGAATTGTAGTTCCTGAACATCTGGAGAGCCGCAGGTTCCCTACCCCTGCTCAAGACGAATCATAAGAAAGATTCTTCATGACTCATGTTGGGTAACTGGCAAATACGGTTAGAAATCTCCATACTGTTTAACACTAAAATGTTGTGCTACATAATAAAATTAAAATCTCCAAATTAGATTTCACAATTACATTTATTAAACAAGCAGTCACGAATATATATGAGAAAGGTTTGAGAAATATTTCAGTAGTAAGAGCAATATGTCTCTTATTTTTAGCTTCCCTGGTTTTTTAAATAGATCTTTCAGTAGATCATTTGGGGTGTAGAAATCTGGCATAGTATGAAAGATCATGGAAAGTATATTTAGTTAATGTGACATGTTTCACAGCTTCATCAATTCTAACAAAAAATTATAGAAGCAGAGTGACAACAACCTGATTTTTTTGTAAAAAAATGTTATAAATATAAAATGTAAAAAAGAACACATTCACTTCTATGCAATTAAACAAAACTTCTAGAGTAAAAATTAGGTATTTGTTCTTTAGGAGAAATTCACAGGGGAAGAAATGAATAAAGTATAAAAACTTATTGGGAGTCTCTAGCAGCACGGACCTGGGGACAATTCATTACAGTCACTGGTATCCCCCAACTGATGGGATATACAAAGTACAAAGACTCAGAAGCAATCACAGCCTGAATCGGTTGGCTGCTACTGGGAAATGAAAATGAATTAGAGTGACTTGTGCTGCAATCCTATGCAGAATTAATCCAGTCTAAATTGGTCTGGAATAATTCTGCACAGGATTGCATCGTTTACATAGGCATTGGAGAAAAGTACTACTGCCTGTGCAAAAGTCATTATTTCACTCCAATCTAGGTCATTCCACACATCTGAAGATTTCCAGATAGTCTCTTGCCAAATCAACAGATAAACTTGAACATAAGAACATAAGAATATAAGAACAAGCCAGCTGGATCAGACCAGAGTCCATCTAGTCCAGCTCTCTGCTACTCGCAGTGGCCCACCAGGTGCCTTTGGGAGCTCACATGCAGGATGTGAAAGCAATGGCCATCTGCGGCTGTTGCTCCTGAGCACCTGGTCTGTTAAGGCATTTGCAATCTCAGATCAAAGAGGATCAAGATTGGTAGCCATAAATCGACTTCTCCTCCATAAATCTGTCCAAGCCCCTTTTAAAGCTATCCAGGTTAGTGGGCCATCACCACCTCCTGTGGCAGCATATTCCAAAACACCAATCACACGCTATGAAGAAGTGTTTCCTTTTATTAGTCCCAATTCTTCCCCCCCCCAGCATTTTCAACGAATGCCCCTGGCTCTAGTAGACAGGGAGAAAGAGAGAAGTCACATCTCTCTGTCAACATTTTCTACCCCATGCATAATTTTATAGACTTCAATCATATCCCCCCTCAGACGTCTCCTCTCCAAACTAAGAGTCCCAAACGCTGCAGCCTTTCCTCATAGGGAAGATGCTCCAGTCCCTCAATCATCCTTGTTGCCCTTCTCTGCACTTTTTCTATCTCCTCAATATCCTTTTGAGATGCGGCTAATTGACCAGAACTGGACACAGTACTCCAAGCGTCGCTAATTCTCACGGCTTTGAGACATATGGCAATGACAATCCTTGCAGTTTTATTATCAATTCCTTTTCTAATGATCCCCAGCATAGAGTTTGCCTTTTTCACAGCTGCCATGCATTGAGTTGACATTTCCATGGAACTATCAACTAAGAGGCCCAATCCCTTCCTGGTCTGTGACTGATAGCACTGACCCCAGTTTGTAATGTGAAGTTTGGATTTTTGCCCCTATGTGCATCAATTTTTACATTTTGTTACATTAAACTGCATTTGCCATTTCTAGCCCAATCCTCCACTTAATTTATCAAGGCATCCACTTGAGGCTTCTTTATCGCGAATCCTCAATCCTTTGTGGTTCTCTACTCAACCCTGGCTATAATTTGGTATCATCTGCAAACTCTACAACCATGCTACTCCAGCAATTTCCTACTTTCAGGTCATTTATGAATAGGTTAAAGAGCACTGGTCCCAAAACGGATCCTTGGGGGACACCACTCCCTGCATCTCTCCATTGGGAGAACTTCCCATTTACACCCACTCTTTGCTTCCTGTTTCTCAACCAGTTTTTAATCCATAGGAGGACTTCAGATCGTATCAAGAACAGAACTTGGTGGGAAAGGCGTAACAAGTTCAACAAGCTAATGAAAACACTGTAGTCAAAGAGAAGTATATAACACAGACCCAACCATCCTTGGACACACTGAAACTAATTTACCCTTATCAATCAATCATTTATTTACAATCATTTATTTAGTCAAAAACAATTGTAGTCAATGAGCAGTATATAACACAGACCCAACCATCCTTGGACACACTGAAACTAATTTACCCTTATCAATCAATCATTTATTTACAATCATTTATTTAGTCAACGACCAGTACAACAAAACAAAACAAACATGCATCTACCCTTATATTTTCTCAGATCATTTTAACAATTCAACTACAACAGTTACCACATTTATGTTGCTAAAAATAACCTACACACCCTAAAATTTTTAGATTGGTAAAGACATTTTTCCCATAACAGGCAACAAAAGTTACCATTTCCTTAATTTCAGTACTAACCTTAAAATGTTGCTCAATGTCATCTTCATTATCATTTTCGATCTCAGTATCTGTTTCGGTGTCATCATTGTCATCACTTTCATCTACTACGTCATCCGCTGTGATATAAAATGTTCTATAAGTAGGGCAGATGGTACGTTTTCTATAACACGTACATCCCAGAAAAGAAATGATGCATGTGAAACTTTTCCCTCACCAGCTGAAACCTAATACTACATATGAAGTAAAATCCCCATGAGACCATACAGTGTATGCTAGACCACACATTTTCTCCATCTCACAAAAACATTTTTACAGTTAGATTACAGCAAGTAGTTCCACAACTACAACTATTGAAAATTAGCCTGCATGAACAAAGATGAAAACAAGAAACCTTAATTTTCATTTTGATCAGGTAATGTATTGTCGAAGGCTTTCACAGCCAGATTCAATTGGTTGTGGTGGGCTTCCTGGGCTGCGTGGTCGCATTCAGAGATCTTGCCTGGAACGCTTTCGCCTGCATTTCTCCAGAAGTTGGCATCTCTCAGAGGTGTATCGCAGGAGAGGAAGTCTCGTTGTGCAACCGCGTGATACACCTCTGAAGATGCCAGTCACAGATGCAGGCGAAACGTTCGGAACAAGATCTACCAGACCACGGCCACACAGTCCGGAAAACCCACCACAGCCAAAACAACGTTGTATTCTGTATTCTGTTTGCAACATGGAAGTTCCACAAAAGAAATTATAACACGCATAGTGGTTTCATGCTGCCTGTCCAGTCCCAGACAGACTTGGAAGAACTAAAGAATGGTAGACACTTCACGCTGTTCAAATTTACTTTTATTGAGAAGGAAACCAGGAAGTTTCCTGCATTCAGAGCCTCGCTGAAAAGGCACTTCAATGGAAAATGTAGGGAAGTACAGGAACGTGTGAAGGAAATACAAGATTACCTAATATGAACAGCATCTGAAATGCTATAGCCGTTGAAGGGCAGAACTACAGTTATCTCAGCAGACGTGTCTTGTGAAGCCTGCATTTGCTAATATGATAGGAAGGCAAAGAGACAGCTGGCAGCAGTGAAGGAATTAAAAGCATGGGGGATGGGTGGAGTACAGTAAAGAACGGAGAAAAAGATAACCTGGCGTAGGAGGTTAAGAGCTCGTGTATCTAATTTGGAGGAACCGGGTTTGATTCCCAGCTCTGCCGCCTGAGCTGTGGAGGCTTATCTGGGGAATTCAGATTAGCCTGTGCACTCCCACACACGCCAGCTGGGTGACCTTGGCCTAGTCACGGCTTCTCAGAGCTCTCTCAGCCCCACCCACCTCACAAGGTGTTTGTTGTGAGGGCGGAAGGGCAAGGAGATTGTAAGCCCCTTTGAGTCTCCTGCAGGAGAGAAAGGGGGGATATAAATCCAAACTCTTCTTCTTCTAACTACTAAGGCTGGCTTACGCAAGGGCCTACATATAACTAGCAACGTTCTCAGGAGCACCTTTTCTTACACAGAAATTTATTTCCGTGCCTGAAAAACCACATATCTAGTGATCTATTTATTTATAGAAGTGGCTTTAAAAAATCAAGTATATATCAGGAAGCCATTCTTTAGAACCATTTCCAAATGTACACACTTATGCCTTGTCAGTGATAAACCTAAGATGATGATGAAATGCCTGTGAAAACATTTTCATTTCAGATTCAAAAGCCCACTAACTTCTGTGTAAACAAATCCAGAGTTCAGGGTTTTTTTTTAATTGTATAGAGAGCGCATTTCAAGACAAACTTATTAGAGCTATCTTGATACATTAAAAAAACTAAAGAAACATGAATGGACTTTCTATTATTTGGTTGTTCTGAGTTTTCCGGCAGTGGTGGGATCCAAAAATTTTAGTAACAGGTTCCCATGGTGGTGGGATTCAAACCAGCCGTGAGAAGCACCAATGGGCTGGGCGGGCACCCACAGGGCTGGCTACGGGCATTCCTGCCAAGCGGGCATTCCTGGGAGGGGCTGTGGCAAGGATGCAGCTGCTGCGCCGGTCCTTGGGCAGGAAACAAATGCACGCAGGCGCAGGCTGCCACACACGCCGGTGCACCTCCTGCTAGACTGCTTCAAGTTCTCAAGGCCATGCTTACTGCTGAGAGTGAGGGGGGGCTTTAACTAAGGCAAAAAAATCAATGCGGCAAAATCGCCAATTAGTAATCCCCTCTTGGCACGCACAAATAATTAGTAACCTACTCTCGGGAACCTGTGAGAACCCGCTGGATCCCACCTCTGTTTTCCGGTTTTTCTATTATTTGTTTACCTGGTCAAAATGAAAATTAAGGTTTCTTTGTTTTCGTCTTTTTACAGACAGGCATAATTTTCACAAAACTGCTACACTACAATATTTTTCAAGCTATTAAAATGAACTTATTAAGAAGAATCTTTGTTAAATTGCATAACGGCTGTAAGTTTCTATAGCTTTGTAATTTTCTGTACTATGAGAACAGAAGAAGCCCTTATGTTTCAGAATTAAACATACCTTCCGGAGGCAAACTATATAGTTGAGCCGCGGGTCCACTATTAGGGATGACAGGCAGTTGGAAATGGAAAGCACTTTTAATGGTCGGCAGCGGAAGACGATTTTTAGGATAACATTTTCTCATTATCAGACTGGAAGTGTTAACTAATGGATCAAGAGTTCTCACAGCCAGGCATTCCTAATAATACAAATAAGACACACTACAGTAAAAACGCTGTACCACATATTTTGCTCTTTACGAACTATGGCTATGTTATGGTAGCAGGCAGCAAACTGAATTTTTAAAAAAGATATGCATGGTTTGATAGCGGAATGTTTCTTTCACCTCTTTTAGAGAAAACTACTTTCAAGTATTAATTATGTTTATGGCTATTTCTCAAGTTAAGCCTTTTCTATGTACTATTTCTGTGTTCCATACTTCAAAGTATCCAATGATAGCATCGATTCTGGTTATCTTCAATATTTTCTTCTAGAACAGTGGTTCCCAACCTTTTCGAGGTCAGGGTACCCTTGACCTCACTCTTCATATCTCACAGTACCCCTGCTGCCACTCCTCCACCTTCCCATTGCCCCTGCTTGCCACACACATTCACCCTTCCCCTTCCAGGGTGAAGGAAGCACTGGGGTGGCTGCTGACCTTGTGGCAGGTCCCTGTCCCATGGGCCAGCTCCATGTCCCTTGCTGGCTTCAGTGGGAGACACCGCACCAAAAATGAGGGGGGCGGTAGTGTTGCCGCGGTACCCCTGGGACATGCTCACGGCACCCCAGGGTACCAAGGTACCCTGGTTGAGAATGGCTGTTCTAGAATGTCAGCCTGGACTCGCTCTGCTCATGTACCACAAAGCCAGGAGGAAAATCAGGTTTCTGCTGTCAAACACTTCAGTGTGCAACTCTTTATCAGAGACAAACAGCAGCTATTTCAGTGGAAAACAGACTGCAGCTTCTAGAGCATATTGCAAAACCCCTGGAGTATGATCAAGAAATAATCTATAAACTGAAGTGGTATACAAAAGTTTTTTTCAGTCAGTAGTCAATGTGCATTTATGCCCCAGATCACACATAGTCTTCAAAAACTGCAAATAAAAAACAGTGAAGGAAGCACAGACTAAGGCCCCTTCTGCACATGCAGAATAATGCACTTTCAATCCACTTTCAATCCACTTTGCAGCTGGATTTTATTGTGCGGAACAGCAAAATCCACTTGCAAACAATTGTGGAAGTGGTCAAGTGGATTGAAAGTGCAGTATTCTGCATGTGCGGAAGGGCCCTAAGAACCTGTTTGACATAACAGTTACATTACTGGATGCTGATCTACCCAGGCACTTAGCATACTAGCAGTGGTGGGATCCAAAAAATTTAGTAACAGGTCCCCATGGTGATGGGATTCCTAAACTGGGTATGAAGCGCCCAGTGGGGTCGGGCTGAACTGACGGGGCGCTATTGGCAATTTCCTGGGTGGGTGGCATTCCTGGTCGGGTTGTGGTAAGGACGAAAGCCGCCATGCCTCGGTCCTTGGCTGGAAACGAAATGCAAGCCGGGTGCACCTCCTGCTAGACTGCTTCAAGTTTCCATGCGCCGCTTACTGTCTGAGAGGAGGGGCGAACTAAGGCAAAAAAAATCATGTGGCAAAAATCACCTCAATTAGTAACCCCCCTCTCTCGCACACACAAATAATTAGTAACCTACTCTCGGGAACCTGTGAGAACGTGCTGGATCCCACCTCTGCATACTAGGTAATCTTGGGCCAGGTATTCTCAGCGTGACCTATTTTTATAGGATTGTGAGGAAAAATGAAGTGAGACAGAATTTAATGTACTGGTCGGCTTTCACGCCGCGAGCCTCACCAAGTGCTGTGTGCTCTCGGCTGTAATGGTCAGATTCTAGCAGCATTCTCTCCTGACGCTTCAACCTGCATCTGTGGCTGGCATCTTCAAGAGTGATCTTGATAGGACTCCATTTCCTTTTGAGATAATCACCTTATTTTGTGGTTACTATGGCAACAGTCATCAAAATACATGGTAACACAAAATTTCAAAAATGTTCACAGGCTCAGTAAGGTTTAGCACCTTGAAACAGATGATGATGATGAAGAAGAAGAAGAAGAAGAAGAAGAAGAAGAAGAAGAAGAAGAAGAAGGAGAAGGAGAAGGAGAAGGAGAAGGAGAAGGAGAAGGAGAAGGAGAAGGAGAAGGAGGGAGGAGGAGGAGGAGGAGAAGAAGGAGAAGGAGAAGGAGAAGGAGAAGAGGAGGAGGAAGAAGAAGAAGAAGAAGGAGAAGGAGAAGAAGGAGAAGGAGAAGGAGAAGGAGAAGAAGAGGAGGAAGAAGAAGAAGAAGAGGAGGAGCAGTTTGGATTTATATCCCCCCTTTCTCTCCTGTAGGAGACTCAAAGGCGCTTACACCCCCCCACCCTTCCCTCTACAACAAAACACCTTGTGAGGTAGGTGGGGCTGAGAGAGCTCCCTGAAGCTGTGACTAGCCCAAGTTGTCACCCAGCTGGCGTGTGTGGGAGTGCACAGGCTAATCTGAATTCCCCAGATCAGCCTCCACAACTCAAGTGGCAGAGCTGGGAATCAAACCCGGTTCCTCCAGATCAGAGTGCACCTGCTCTTAGCCACTACACCACTGCTGCTGGTTCAGGTACAGGCTTTTTTGCTAAAATTTTGGTCATTATAAATTAATTCCAATCCTACATCATCATAGGACTTGGAATCCAGGCATGTAGCTGCAATGGGGATATCCGGGGCAGCTTGTCCTGGGCACTGCCGTTGAAGTGCCATGGGGTGGCAGGCCGGGGCAGGGGGTGTCGGGGGTGGGGGCAGGGAGGGCGCGCGAGGGCAGTTCATGCTCCGGATGGAGTTCCCCTCCCTTCGTCACCATCTAGAATAACAGAAGCATAACTGCTGTGAACAACATATATGTTACGCCTGCTGTTAACTGTTCAGAAAGTATCACGGCCCATAGAAGCAATGCAAATGAGTCGCAAAGGCCCATGGTGGAAACGGTGGCATTACCGAAGCAGTATTACTCACTGAGATAATTAAATCTTTCCTTCAACGACTTAAGGAGCAGCAGTGGCGTAGGAGGTTAAGAACTCGTGTATCTAATCTGGAGGAGCCGGGTTTGATTCCCAGCTCTGCTGCCTGAGCTGTGGAGGCTTATCTGGGGAATTCAGATTAGCCTGGGCACTCCCACACACGCCAGCTGGGTGACCTTGGGCTAGTCGGGCTAGCTTCCTCAGGGATCTCTCTCAGTCCCCACCCCACTCTCACTATGGGTGTTTCTGTTGTGAGGGGGGAAGGGCAAGGAGATTGTAAGCCCCCTTGAGTCTCCTGCAGGAGAGAAAGGGGGGATAAAAATCCAAACTCTTCTTTTTCTTCTTAAATTCAGTAAAAAGGCTGAATCGCAGAACTCCAAGCAGCAAACAAACAGCCATGAATACACTGTCCCAAGTGGGATGATATGGCAAGAACCTTGTTTGATCTGGATGGTCTATCATCAGACTAGAGCGTGTTATGCTACCTCCATTGTGAGCAGCTTCTGTACAAAATCATTTTAATCAACACTGCAACTAACTCTGGTATCCTTTTTGAAAAGATGTACATGCACCAGACTTTCCCTGTGACAATAAAGAGACTAAATTAAAGTGGCAATACTATGGGACAAAATAATTAGGACACGTAAGTCAAAAGTAGCTGATCTGAATGAATGGCCCCTTCCGCACACGCAAAATAATGCATTTTCAAACCACTTTCACAACTGTTTGCAAATGGATTTTGCCATTACGCACAGCTTCAAAGAGCATTGAAAGCTGTTTGAAAGTGCATTATTCTGCATGTGCAGAATGAGCCAATGTGTTTCCCCATGAAGGAAGATGACCTTTCTGTTAAGGAAGAATAGTAATAATTCCATTGGCACAATTTGTAGGATTTTATTCGATGCAAATTTCTAGAGCATTTATAAAATACATTTTTATATTCATCTTAAGAGCATACGAAAAAGCTTCAGTATTCAACCAGAGTGATCCAAGTACTTACTTGTGATGTATTATACAGAATTTTCATCCCACTAACATCAAGAAATGCTTTTCTTCCCAGTTTGGTATTTGTAACATTTTTAATGGACTGTAAGATTCCTTTCCGGATCAACATATGTCTATGTCGGCTATCATGACGATGCCAGTCTACGTAGATGGTTAAAAGCACATGGACATAGCCTCTGTCTACTGCTCTCCTGGCATTTGTTTCTTGGGGGGAAAAAGATTTTAAAGTTATCGAGCCATTTTAAAGTATCAAACCCAGTAAGAATCAAATAAGTGACTTTTTTGAGAAAAAAAATCTACAATGCATATTTATCTCTACAAGACATATTTATCTTATTCTCACATTACCAATTTAGCAAACATTAAGGGTGGAACATATGAAATGGTTCTCAAGGTTGACAGAGACCTAACATTTCAAGGCCAAGCTATTGATCTCAATAGACGTGAGCCACTATAGTAACTCAGTATAATATAATGCCAAAAGCAGGACAGTCCCGCCTTAAAACAACTTGTCCCCACAGTCTCCGCAGGTTTTTCTCAAGTGTCCCCGTTTTGAAGGCTGTCAGAACTGCCTTCTGGGCGCAAGCGCAGTGCAGTAGCCTCATGCTGGGAAGCTGCAGGGAGCCGCATCGCCTTCAGTGCTCCTGCTTCCGGGCCTCCAGACAGGGCTGGAAACCAGAGCATCCCAGAAGGTAAAAGCGCCTCATGGGTTGCATCGCACGCTAAGGCCGCACCCATCCCGGTTCACAAAGGTGACCATCTGGTCACCTTAATATAGTAAGAAGACTGATTTTCATTGCTCACACTTTTTCCTTTAACTTCCTTTGTAGAATCATCTACCAGCAAGAAATTCCAACACACAAAAGTATACATTCCATCGCAACCTATAAAATATCATCTTTCAGTTTTATCACTGTGTAGGCTTACAACACCCAGCAGACAGACTGTATTCTGAACTTCCAAATATAGTTTTGTTAAATTTTAAACCACACACTTACTTGATTTTAGCAAGGCAGCAAGAGTGTCTAAAGCAACCCTGTGAACATAAAAAGAAACAGATTTAAACAATAATTCTGGTCATTAAGCACCCTATGAACAGACCTGTAGTCCCAAAGTCTGATAATACAATTCCTCGTTGAAATGACTATTAATTCAAAATATTTTATTATTTCTTTTATGTTTATTATTTTTTTTCTCCAGCTTTATACACAGACGTACTCACCCAGACAAGATGACTGGTTGAATGACTATCTTTTCAAAATAATATTTCCTCCAATTTTAGGAGTATTTCTTTTTTCACTTTAATGTGTGTGTGGATCTTGTGGATATTTTACTCTGGCTGATTCTGCATGGGCCAAAAAACAGCGGTGTGAAAAAGGTGTGGAAACAGTATAAACCCTTTTACACTGTTTTAAACCATTTTACACCATTTTCACACTGCTGTTTTTGGCCCATGCGGAATCAGCCTCAGACTCTGGCTTAAGAAAAAACTGAATACATAGAATTAAAGACTAATAATATTCCACTATTAATGATGTGTCCATAGCCTCATCTCGTCTCCTTGACTTCCAACATGGCTGAAGTTCATTTTCTACAGCCTTAAAAAAATCTGCTACCATTAGTTGATCCCAGCACAGCCAGCTGGACGATAGCACTTCATGACTACTATAGTCTTAATTCTAACAGGGCAAACCTAAGACCACTTTCCTCAGAATAACCTGTCTAAATAGATCTGACTAGGATTCTGAGTAGCCCTGCTTAGGTTGTTTTCTAAGGCCCCTTCCACACACACAAAATAATGCGTTTTCAAACCACTTTCACAACTGTTTGCAAGTGGATTTTGCTATTCCACACAGCTTTAAAGAGCACTGAAAGCAGTTTGAAAGTGCATTATTCTGCATGTGCGGAATGAGCCTTAGCTTCAGACACAGAGAACAAAAGAGAACAAACTTTGATAATATGAGTAAGGGCACTTTCGCACGTGCAAAACAATGAACTTTCAATTCACTTTCACAATTGTTCGCAAGTGGATTTTGTTATTTCGCACAGTACAAATCGGGCTGCAAAGTGCATTGAAAGTGGATTGTAGTATATTTGTGAGTACATGGAACTGTAAATTTATAAGGACAAGTTTTATATTTAAAAGAGTTTATAAAAGGAAAATCAGAAATGTACATACAGTTCAAAAATTAGAAGACATAAGAGTGGAAAGGGAAGAAAAATACAAGAATTCAGAACTTTCTGACAATGCCTCATTAAAATTCAGGTAGAATCCTGTAACATCGAGACTATACTATAATGCACTCTTTGTAGGTCTCCCCTCAAAGTCAACTCTGAGACATCAGTTGGAGCAGAATGCTGCAGCTTGGTTTTTATTAAGAGCTAAATGAAGCATGCATATTGCTACCATTCTGTAGTCACTTCATCAACTGCCCTCTAGCAACTGAGTTCAATTGTTTAACATGCAGAAAGCAGTTTTGTTTAGTTTCATTTTTGTTTCAGATTTTTGCTTGGTTTTAGAGTTTCACAATTACAATCTTAGTACATCAATTCCTGCATGTTCCATCTTATTGAAGAAGAAGAAGAGTTTGGATTTATATCCTCCCTTTCTCTCCTGCAGGAGACTCAAAGGGGCTGACAATCTCCTTGCCCTTCCCCCCTCACAACAAACACCCTGTGAGGTGGGTGGGGCTGAGAGAGCTCTGAGAAGCTGTGACTAGCCCGAGGTCACCCAGCTGATGCGGTGGTGGAGTGCACAGGATAAATCTGAATTCTAGATAAGTTCTCTCCAGAGCCTGTAGGCGGCAGAGCTGGGAATCAAACCCGGTTCCTCCAGATTAGATACACGAGCTCTTAACCTCCTACGCCACTGCTGCTCCTGTATTGACTGCATTGATTTACACTGTGTAATCTGCCTTGAGTCTCAATGAGAAAGGAAGATTATAAACAATGTAAACAATATAAAAACTTATTCAAAGATTTTTCTCAAAATATTTTCAAAGATGACTGTAGCCCAGGGCTGGAGTGAGGGGGCACCCCTGCCACGCCTCCGCACTGGAATGCCCCCGGGATGCCCCCCCGCCATGCCCTCACTGGAGATGCCCCCCCAATCTCCTGTACGCGTCTGATGTAGCCGTATGGCTTCTCCAGTTGTACAAAAGCCACAGAGGTTCAGTCATGCCATTTCCCTTCTCATCTCAAATACCAGCTGCCCTTCTATTAAAATAAATATTTCAGTGGCATTTCAAACGTGCTAATCAAACTACTGAGTATTTTACTTACTTCATAAGGCCAGTGTTTTTCTTGCTGAAAGGACCAATGATCTTAAACAACAGCTCCACCACTCCATTCTTACCCAAGGACACAGCATTTACAGCTGAAAAGGTTTGGAATATGATTTTAATTGAAACGCAAAAGTATTAATGTGATACTTTATAATCAATGTATAAGCAACTAAGGCAGGGTTGGGAGGGTTTTAATAAGGGTTTTATCGCTGGACGCCGTTTTATTGCATTGACCGCTGTATTTTAATTTTAATGGGTTTTAGTTGTATGTTGGTTGTGAAGTTATACAGCAAAGTTGTACGCCTAGAGTTCCTTCTCGGGTAGGGCGGTATATAAAACCCAATAATAAATAAAATAAAATAAAGCGCTATCTTACTAACTTTTCCCCCTTCCATTAGAGAGAAGTTGCATGTTTGTTTCCCTCAAACCTTGTACACAAATGTCCAGTGAACTTTCAGAATGCTACATGGAACTGTTTGGGAGCAGAGGTGGGATCCAGCAGGTTCCTCACAGGTTCCCCGAGTAGGTTACACACCATTTGTGTGTGCCGAGAGGGGGTTACTCATTGGTGATTTTGCCATAACTTCATTTTTGCCTTTAGTAAGCACGCCTCCTCTCTGTAGCAGTAGCACGCGAAAGAACTTGAAGCCAAGCCTAGCAGGAGGTGCACCGGGCGCATGGTGGCAGCCTGCTTCATGCGGCACTTCGCTTCCTCGGCCTAAGGATTCCACCATGCGATGGCCAAGGCCCTTTGCTACAGCCCCCTGCCCAGGAATGCCCCTCGGCCTCTGGAATGCCCCCCCGGCCACACTCTGTCGCAAGGTCTCCGCCCAGCCCCATTGGCGCTACGCCACAGTTTGAATCCCACCACCATGGGAACCTGTTACTAAAATTTTTGGATCCCGCCACTGGTTTGGAGGTATTATGCTACAGAATGCTTGTTGTTTCTCTTGGATGTTATTAAGCACTAGTGATGGAAGCAATTTGCTCTGCTCAAGTCATACTTAGACCACCAATTTCGAGTGGTATCTGTGAAGATCTGAATAAGCTTTCCTTAAACTATACTGCAAACATTTCCGGAATGAGTGTTTATACACTGCTACTTAGGAGCTGCAGCTCTAGGGAGGGAAGGAAGATAACTGTGACCTATAGAGCATCGCACATTGAATGCACTGTCCCATTACCAGCTGTTCTAATGCACCAATTTTGTCATTTACTAGCTGCATGGCTTCCCTCATGAAAGCAGGAGCCGCAGCAGCAGTTCCAGGGGCAATACAACTTGCAAGGTAGTTACCCTGTTTCCTAATATAACAACAACACATCCCTCCAAAAATAAGAATCTAGGTAGAGGTTTTCTTTGCTGAATGTGCTAAATATAAATCATCCCCTCGAAAAGTAAGAGATGTAGCAAAGTTTTTTCTTTATGTTTGGAAGCATGCCCGACTTTAACAGAACACAGAAAAATAAGACATCCCCCTGAAAAATAAGACATAGCGCATCTTTGGGAGCAAAAATTAATATAAGATACTGTCTTATTTTCGGGGAAACACGGTAGCAATTGTTAGCCAAGGCAAGGAAGCTACTACTAGGGCCCAATTGCTATAGTCTCCCCCAAGTCTTCTTCCTATATGCAAAAGCAACAGATCAATTCTAGTAAATGGTTCCTTGTAAGGCAGGAATTACAATAGCAGATAGGAATAAAAAACATATTTACACCATGTTTTGTGGTGTAACATATTTTTCTTTAAATTGATCTCCTGGTCACCTTTGCAAGAATTCTTAATGTCAGTGCCAATGTAACCTTGAGTCAAAGTTATAACTGGTTAAACAGTTCCACCTCCATTTACTGATGGTGTAATGTCCACATAAGTCATGCCTAATAATAAATTCAATAAGACTTAATATTAAAGGGGTCTGCCGTGCCACAACAGAGGCAGATGACTTCTTGAAAACAGGAAACAGTCACATACCAGCAATTAAGGACAAACAAGGTCTAGCGCTGCGCTAGTGGATGGGATGCAAAATCCCCTGTACTTGTTTTTGACATTAACATGCAGGTGTTCTCATTCTGTATATTAGACATCAAAATAAATGGTATCAGAGGGAAAAAGCCGAAGTTCTTACAGTTGGTTGAGTATACTCGTAACACTTGAAGACAAGGCAGTATTAATCTTTGATTCTGTAAGTTTTGCTTCACTATGTTTAGGGTTATGTTTAGAGCACCACTAATTCTGGCTTTGACTCCAATTTTTTTATCTGAAAATGAAAATCAATAGAAATCTTAGCACATATGCAAATTAAAATTTATCCAAATACACTCTCAGAATTAAATTTTAAAAACTACTACATGCTTAAGGTATATCACAGCACAGTCCATGGGTGTGTGTGTGTGTGTGTGTGTGTGTGTGTGTGTGTGTGTGTGTGTGTGTGTGAAAGCACTATGAAAGAGGCATGAACCTTGCCCCTCCCCCTTCCCCTGCCGCCCAGCCAGACTGCTTACGAGCTTTTTTCAGCCGGCTGCTGGTAAGCAGGAGGGGGGAGTGGCTGCGGGGGGCTGTGTGAGTTGGGGGCGGGGCCGTGGGGGTGGCGCCCAGGCACCACTTTGCCCCAGGCGCCATTTTCTCCCCCTGCGCCCCTGCTGACCACCAGATCTATTAAAAAACCCAGCCAGAAGCTGCCAAACCCCATAAGGTACGGCATGCAGCCTGGGATGCTGTCTGTCAGTTCTATGCCATGGGGGCTTAAAACAAGAGGGACAGCACTCAGGGTGTAAATAAATATCTAAATCTTTGTTTGAACTCTATCTGCCCCTGGTGCCAATTTAATGTTAGAAAAACATTAAATTGGCACTAGGGGCAGATAGAGTTCAAACAAAGATTTAGTCTGAAAAGACTGAAAAGAATAGAATACTGAGTGCCTACACAGAGTTGACCATTTTTCTGAATGTAAAAGTGCCTTGTGGGGGCTAATCTATCATACCTTGTACATCTACTGCAGGGTTCAGAGGGATCCAAGCTTGGAAACCCCATTCTCAGTGTTGGAAGGCCAGAGCCTGCATGGCCATGGGGACCGCCATCTGATCAGATGGTCTATTCATATGTCCAATCCCTTGGCTTCATTCTCTGGTGGAATCCTAGCTCTTAGCAGTTTCAAAATGGTACAACAGCTCAATCATCAATCCAGTTGTGATTTAAAATCAGTAGGGACATTGGGGTGTTTCTGGGCTGTATGGCCGTGTTCTAGTAGCATTTTCTCCTGACGTTTTGCCTGCATCTGTGGTTGGCATCTTCAGAGGATCTGAAGGGACATTACATAGATACCTGACTTGTCAACAAATCTATAACATATTGTTGTCTGGACAATCCCTGTGGGCTGGCTATGGTGTCCAGCAGTCAAATCAAGAGTATAATTTCCTGATTTTCTTACTGTTATGTAACAATGATAGCAAGTCCAGCTCACCTTTTGGACCAATCTTTGCAAGGAGAGAATGAAGTAGCACCATTAAGTCTTCATTTGGTGGGGAATCTTTGCTGACATTCACAAGCAGTTGCAGTAAGATTTGTGTTCCGCCTTTAGAAACAAGAATACTTGTTCTCCGGCTACCACCTAGGAATAACATATAAGCAACAGCAATCCTAAATTACACAGACCTTGGTGAAATTCAGGGTCATTTTGACAGATTTTCTTGTCGCTTTCGCACGCCCATATACGACGCTCAGCGTAAAACGCCGCCTCTGCTGCCGTTAAGATGAGCGCCGCTGCTGCAATGCAGCAGCGGCGACCTGACTCGCCTTCCTTGTGGGCGGGCGTCTTCGTCGCCAAAACAACAACCCTTTAAAGGGTTGTTGTTTAGAGGAAGCGCCCGGCGGCGCTGGGCGCGAACCATACCGGAAGATGCTTTTCCTCATTTGTTCGCTTAAACAGGAGTCGCTACATCGCTGTCCTCCGGACTTCCAGGGGTCGGAGGACAGCGTATGGGCTTCCACGGCAGCAGGGCATGACCGGGGACATCGTGGCGGGGAAGGAGTAGGGGAGGGCGTCTGCGAGTCACGCCGGCCGCCTGGTTTCTGCTCGGCCCGCTCATGCGAATGCCTCCACGCCGTATGAACTCACGGGCGTAGCTACCGGAGGCCGTGCGGAAACGGCCTTAAATTATCTGAGAATATAAAAATCCAGAAATATCCCAAGTCAACGAAAACTCCACTATTTGCAATTTAATATAAACTTACCCACTGCTACCAACTCAATCAGGATGTTTAAGATATTTAGTGTCGTTTGAAGATCTCTTGTGTTCTGAAATGAACAAAGATTTCAAATATTTTTTAAAAAAACTTCTTGCATACACAAAAATTTGTAGCACAAGTTAAAAGTATTATTTGCTCAATTAAGATTTAATTTAAATAACGTAAAATATCTGCCTTACAGAATCTAATCAGACATGAAATACATACAAGAACATCTTAAATATTATATTTCCTAATCTCTGACATAAGCAACATTTCAAGGGGCTTTATTTTGGCTGTACCATTTCCTATATTTTCTCCTTATATAACAATTGTAGTCGAACAAGTTTTCATTTGTCTTAAACGTCTCAACTGCACACCACCAGGTTTTCTATTATGAGGTGAATATGATGCTTAAAAATGTTTCCATTCCATTCAAGAAACGGTCTCACTCAATTACAAACATAAAAAGTCAATTAAAGAACTGACTTGTCAGACAGATTTCATAACTAACAGAGGCTGATTCCGCATGGGCCAAAAACAGCAGTGTGAAAACGGTGTGAAAATGGTGTAAAAGGGTTTATACTGTTTTCACACCGTTTTCACACCGCTGTTTTTGGCCCATGCAGAATCAGCCTGAGAAAAAAAGCTTTGGTTGTGGTAAGGAAGTCCCAGTGATTCACTATAAACATAAAACCAATACCTCTAATGTTGAGAGAATAACTTCAATGCCTGTTGAACCTTTGGCAGTCATCTCCTTCTTTATTTTTTCTGAAAAATTAAAGATGTTTATTTTTAGTGCGTGTGTGTTTATCTGCACAGGAAATTAATTATAAATGCGTATGATATCAAAAGATGCAGAAAGGCTATACTTGTGCTGAAGATACAAAAGCAAAGTCCATAAGCAGAGGTGTAGCTGGGCCAGAGTGCGCCCGGTGTTGTCGTCCCCCCATGGTGCCCTGCCCCCCCCGCCCCCTCTTACCTTAGTTCAGCCTGGAAAAGTGGCCTGTTCCCTACAGACTGAAAACGGCCTGGTGGGAACTACACTTCCCATGATACCCTGGGGCTCGCAAGGTCTCCAGGGAAGTGTAGTTCCCACCAGGCCATTTTCAGCCTGAAGAGAACATGCTGCTACTCCAGCCTGCACTGATTCACGAAGGTAAGTGTGTGTGTGTGAGGGAGCTCCACTGGCGGGGGGCAGGGGGAGATTTTCCACCCCACAGGCATGCACCTGGTGCAATGCACATCCTTACAGCCCCCTGGTAGCTCCGCCTCTGCCCATAAGCTAGTTTCACTCCTTGTTCATTTCACTCCTTGTTCATTTCAGAACACAAGAGGTAGTTTCTTAATGGAGCCATAGTTTAAAAGTTTGTTTTACTTGCATATTTCATTAAAGGCCAGCAGTGACATCAAACTTCCATACTGGCCTACATTTTCTCCCCTGTGCCTCTCGTGTGGCTAGCTCCTAGCTCCTCTGTGCCAGTTCCTCTGTGCCAGCTCCTCTGTGCCTCCTAGCTCCTCTGTGCCAGCTCCTAGCTCCTCTGTGCCAGTTACACGAGGCCTGAAATTAATTTGGGCTATCTCCCCAGACAACATTGAAAGCCACTGGAGCAGCGGTGGGATCCAAAAACTCTGTTATCTGTTACTGAATCAAGTTCCCATACACTCCTGATGGCTTTATCTCATGTTTGCTGTCCGAGGGTGAGAACCTCCTGCGTGGATCCTCCCTCAATAACCACACAACACTTCTGCTGGGATAAATCAATTGGCCGTAGCCATTTTATTATACAAAAACGGAAGTGCGAGGCCTAGCAGGGGTCATGATCTGATCGTGTTCTGCATCATAGCGAAGCTCCCGCGGGCAGATGCCCGGTACTGGAGCTCCGCTCCGCTGAGGGGCTCTGCCAGGTGCACGCTCCTGGCAAGAGGTGTTCCTCCTTTGCCCCGTCAGGCAGGGCGGTTGCCTCTTGCCGCCGTGGGCCACTTGAAAGGGGGGGAAGAGATAGCTTCCTAGCTCCCTTCCCCTGGCCCTTCCGAATCAATACCCATGCACCAACTGCCAATGGCTATGACAAGAAAACGTGCATTCACAAAACTTATAAAGATAGGGAGAGGTGGGCGGGCAAATTGTCGGCCGGCCGAAGCACATGGCCGGCACAAAGGAGGGCTTGGTCCTTTAAAGACTCGGGCCAGCCCTCCTCCAGTGACATCTGCCCTGGCCTATCATGGCCAGAACTCTGCTTCCGCCCTTACATGGGCAGTGGCAGCCAGCTCCACTCCACCAACACACCCCGAGCGGCAACTGCAGCCCGTGGTGATTCACAGCTGTCTTTAACTACGAAGGTTTCATGGTTCTAAACACACCATGGGGCTTTCCCCACTGACAGAGTTGAACTGGTTTCTACCTAGGTTCGCCTCAGTGAATCCCACTGCCACCAAGCTCAACATTGTTTTGTCTCAGTCCCCCCTGCCCCTGAGAACTGCGACATCCTTGTCGCAGTTATGAACTACACTTTTCTGCCGGAACAAGGTCGATACCGCTTCGAAGCGGGGAAGCATTGAAACGACACCTCATCCAACCAATAACGAGCTGCTTTTGTGGCATGCGCAGAACAGGAGAGTCGTGGCGGGCAGAAAGCGCATGTAACTGTAAACTGTAAAAACTGTAAAAAAAAAAAAAGAACGCTCCCGTTTCCTGCCGTAACACAAGCGCCAATCACGATCAAGGAGCGAAACAGGCACCAAGATGATCCCGCCCACTTAGCTTAGAGGGGGCCAACTCAGTTGCTGTGGGGACAGCCTGGAATCACCCTCCACTGAAGGGAACCGAGTCGACCTTAGCTCCCTTCTGTAGTGGGGAAAGCCCCCATCTTGTGTATCTAGCCCCTCTAACCTACTTTGGAACGACAGCAGGGTTTGGTTCCCACTGCTGTTTTCCTAGATGTACCTGTTGGGATTATTGGCTCCTAGATACCGTAACAAATCTACAGAATTAAACCTGTGCCTAAAAGTGAAATGTAGTACATATCAGCTAAGAAAGGAAAGCAAAGTTTATCGAAAAGAAGAAAATCAAGGCGATGTGATTTGGGATGAATTTAATATGCTGCACTCGTATTTACCTTGACTTTGAGTCAGATGGAGTATCTTTGATGTTACATATCTGGCAGAGTCCGTTTCCACCAAACATTCTGCGTTGATCTTCTCAAGTTGTGTCAATAAACTTACAATCCGAGAATTGTTAGTTACGCTATAAAGGGGGAAATATTATATCATAAACACAGAAACAGTGTAAACAGTTTACTTGTGCTGTAAGAGTCTGCCCCCACCCACACCCATAGTATAGCCCAGGGGTCTGCAACCTGAGGCTCCGGAGCCGCATGCGGCTCTTTCAGCCTTTTACTGTGGCTCCGCGTGGCCTGGAGGTCAGAGGGTAGCGTGGGCATGTCCCTCCAGCCCTCCAGAGAAGTGCTGGAAGGAAAGGTGAGTGGAGGGGCCGAACCGGAGGCGGCTCCATGCGTGAGGGAACCGCTTTTCGCGTCCCCTCCACTCAAGTCTCCTTCCAGCTCTGCTCTGGAGGGCTGGAGGGACACGTCCACGCTGCCCTCCAACCCCTGGACGTCGGAGGGTAGTGTGGGCGTGTCCCTCCAGAGCAGCCACCATCCCCCCTCTGCCCCACGGAGCAGGCGGCTGCCTGCTCCATCAGGCAGAAGGGGTTTTTCCTGCCCGGTGCCTCCACCCCCTAGCGCTGGAAGAAAAGATGAGTGGAGGGGCTGAAACGGAGGTGGATCTTCGGGGTCATGGAAAACGGGTCCAAATGGCTCTTTAGGTGGTAAAGGTTGCTGACCCCTGGTATACCCTGAAGACTGTTAACATTACAGCTATGTTATTTGCATCCAGGAGAATCACAAAAAGATTCTTATGGGTTGCAAGTTAAGACTTCCCATAAGCCGGAGATTTTACTGTAAAATTGTGTAGTTGACACAACAGTAGCTTTACATAGGATTATCACAGCCAGCTTGGTCTTTGCTAGGAATTGGGAAGCAAAAACAAAACAAAACAAAAAACAGGACCCAAATTTACAACTGGCTGATGAAAGTAAGAGAAACCTACAGTCTGGTGAAACTAATACCCTACCAAAAAACAGAGATATTTCTGGACTCATTATGGCCAAGGATTCTGCAGGAAATGTAACTTGCAGCAATGTGAGAGAGAGCAATTCTTAATTTCACACTATTTTAGTTCCTGTCCGGAAATTTCAGTGTCTATGTACTCAATCACGTGGATAAAACAGGTTCCAAATTATTAAATATTGAAAGATCCTGAGGGGGCGGGGCTAAGGGGGCAGCGCCCTGCCACCAAACCCCGCCTCCAGGTTGTCACTAGGCGTGTTCTCCGGGCACCATTTCTGGTCCTAGCTGAATAGCATTATATTTAATCTTGAATCAAGCCTAGAGTGTGGATCAAAAATCCACACACAGGTCAGGAACAGATGAGTGAGTTATTTTAACAAACCTGAATAAGGCCCAAGGGTTACAGGTCACACATGCAAATCAAACTTGCTAACTGCACCCTTTACACTTGTTAACAGGCAAATGGTTCATCCCCACCCCTGGAGATTCCACAGGTAGGTAGGTAGGTAGGTAGGTAGGGAGGGAGGGAGGGAGGGAGGGAGGGAGGTATCTATCTATCTATCTATCTATCTATCTATCTATCTATCTATCTATCTATCTATCTATCTATCTATCTATCTATCTATCTATCTATCTATCTATTTATTTATTGGTTATATTTATACACCGCCCTCCCCCGGAGGGCTCAGGGCGGTGAACAGTAAAACATAAATAGAGCACATAAGACCAAGACTAAAAACCATTAAATTAGCTTTCTGGCTCTATAGAAAATAAAACCCCATCTCATTAAAACGCAACATACTAAAAACCACATGACAGATGGCACCTACTATGAAATCCCCTGAAGAGAAAGGGAAGGGGACGGCAGGGTCCACTGATGTTGTAAAAGAAGGGGAGCCCATCAGCAACCAGCCTCCGCAAAGGCCCGGCGAAACAGCTCAGTCTTGCAGGCCCTGCGGAAATCATTGAGATCCTGCAGGGCCCTGACAGCTGGAGGGAGAGCGTTCCACCAGGCCGGGGCCAGAGCTGTAAAAGCTCTGGCCCAGGTAGAGACTAGCCGCATCATATATACTCCACTTGTTTTACTACCATCAGATCCTCTGAAGATGCCAGCCACAGATGCAGGCCAAACGTCAGGAGAAAATGCTACTGGAACACGGCCATACAGCCCGGAAACCCCACAACGTCCCAGTGATTCTGGCCATGAAAGTCATCGACAACACATTGGTTACAGGAAACATTAATTTTTAGCAAGTTATATAGGGGAATTACCTACTCCTCTCCCAACAACAGAAACAACACCTGCAATTTTGAAAGAGGAATGCCCATGGAGATCTTGTACAACTCCATTTTGAAATCCTCTGGGCCATTTTGGAGGTTGCTAGTCAACCACAGCGGTACTGCCAAGCCTCGGTTTCTGTCAGTCCGAAGATGGCGTGGGGGGAGAGAGGATACTGGGAAAGGAAAATACTGAGCAGGGAGGAAGGAAACGGGGAAAGGAAAGGTTGAAGGGAGGGACAGAAAAAGGAAGTTAGGCAGGTGAGAGAGAAAGGGGGAAACTGCCAGGACAGGGAAGGGTTAAAAAAAATTAAAGTTGGTATGTGAGGTCATTTAAGGGTTTAAGGTACGGGTTTGAAAGATCAAGGAAGTAGGGAAAGGGGGGAGGCTATGAGGGCTGCCAAGGAAAAGGAAAGAGGAAACACTGTGGGGAAAGGGTACAGGTGGGCAGGCACATAAGTAGGGTGGGACATGCCAGGACTTGTGCTGGGGCCCCCCATGATTGGGGGGCCCTGGCTGCCCCTTTGTGAGAAAGGAAGAGGGTCATTGCGTGATGCTCTGCGGCTCACCCAATTAACAATAGCTTCCTGGAGGTGAAGGGAACCGTGTCATCTGGACCAATGTTGGGATTCAAATAAATTAACAACCGGTTCCGGTGGTGAGATTCAAATAACATAAACAACTGGTTGTTTACAAGCACCATTTCAACAACCAGTTCTGCCGAAGTGGTGCAAACCTGCTGAATCCCAACCACTGATCTGGACCCAATACAGACTCAGACTGGAGGGTAGAGGGAGCTAAAGGCACTCGAGACACTTTGCAGGGAAATCGGCGGCAATTAATTTGGCAATAATTTTGCCTAGCAAGTTGATATTATTCAATATTCCTGACTATATAGCAGCAGTGGCGTGGGAGGTTAAGAGCTCGTGTATCTAATCTGGAGGAACCGGGTTTGATTCCCCGCTCTGCTGCCTGAGCTGTGGAGGCTTATCTCGGGAATTCAGATTAGCCTGCGCACTCCCACACACGCCAGCTGGGTGACCTTGGGCTAGTCACAGCTTCTCGGAGCTCCCTCAGCCCCACCCACCTCACAGGGTGTGAGGGGGGAAGGGCAAGGAGACTGTCAGCCCCTTTGAGTCTCCTGCAGGAGAGAAAGGGGGGATATAAATCCAAACTCTTCTTCTTCTTCTTCTATATGATCTCACTGGCATTCGGAAATGGAGCAAAGAGCTGCTCTGCTATTCCCACACTTTAAAAAAAAAGTGGTCTGCTCTTGGATTTTCAATAGCAGGTGGGGTGCTGGAGTTCAACAGGTAAAAATCCAATCCATTGTGCAGGGTTGCCAATCTCCAGGTGGGGTCTGGAGATCATCCACACTCACAATTAATCTTCAGGCAGCCTAACAGTTGCTTGGAATTGCGGGGCGGGGGGGGGGGGCGGGGGGCACAGTTTCAGCCCTTGCTCTGGGAGGCATTTTTCTGTAGATGGGCCCCTGTAGGTGGGAAGTGATTTGCTGCCTGCTAGTCCATATGGATCTACTGCAAATGCAACACAGGAAGGGGATGCTATGGTGTCAAAGTTTGGGGGTCGTGCTCTGTAGTCTTGCAGTTAATCTCCTTTGCAGTTCATTCTCCTTTGCAGTCGTGGTTTGTCGCTTTTGTAGTTATGTTCTGTAGTCTATCCCTTTTTGTAGCTAAATTCTGTAGCCGATCCCTTTTGATAGATAGATAGATATTTATTATTACGGCCTTTTGGCCAGCCAATAGTTTAGAATCAGAGTACATGTGAATGCATAGCACTCCACTTATACAAAAATATAATATAAATTAAAATCCATTATAAAATCTATTAATAAATAACATTAGCTTCAGGCATTATTACAGTCCTCATCACACAGTGCGGCTCTTTGTTTTAATAAGGAACTACGCTTGTTGTGTACCAGTATGCAAAATTTAGCTACCTTCTGTGAGATGGCAGAAACACGATCTTCTAGTAATATTCTTACAGAATTGTGATCCGAAGTTATCTATGAATGGATATACATGACAAGTTAACAATGGTTGGATCAACAGCTTCCTTTCACCTTCATGTAACTTGCAATGCAGTAAGATATGTGACATTGAGTCTACTTCCCCTGAGCCGCATTACCACAGGTTCTCCTGTGCCTTGGAATGTTTTGGAATCGTCTCTCCATCAGATTAGCTGGATGGGAAGGCATCAGCGAGCCCTAGAAAAGCCCATCGGCTTCTTGGTTGATGTTATTAATGGATAGATAAGGTGCAGCTGGAAATACCTATCCATGATTTTAGTGGTTTATATAGGACAGGTAGCCGGGGAAATCTGTGTTTGCAAACTCAATGTCAGTAAGATCGCTGGTGGACCATACCCATTGCTCTGCTACTTCCAATCTCCAAAAGTTGCATTGGATCAAGACCACACTGTCTGAGTTTTGATGTAATCTTTTCTAGCCATCTAGGGTAGGGTGTTGCTGCCAATAATGAAGGCATTAATCCCTGGGGACAGGAAAGTACTTTAAGCCAGTATTTGATGGTTAATTTCCAAAAGATGGTCTCAACTTTGGCCATCCCTGCTTCTTGCCTTAATACCACATTGGCTGTACATTTCGGTGTATTAAACAAGTATCTCAGAAAAATCGATAGGACTCTCTCCAAAGGCACAAAATCTGAAATCATTGCCAACGGAGCACCATAGGTCAATTGGGCTAAGGCTTTGGCCTCAAACAGTCTAACTGCACTTGGGATGAATCTGTTCCCCTGTGAGCGAAAAAACCTCAAGATTGCCTGTGAACTTCTTTGAGCCGATTGAATAACTGATTGAGATCCCTTTTGAAAATTTTGTAGTTTTCTTCCAGCTTAGGTAGCAGTTAGTTTGTAAGCTCAGAGTAGGTGTTCTGATTTTTGTAGCCGTTAGTAGTTAGCTGCCCTTAGATGATCTATTGTGGATCCCATAGGGCAGTGGTGGCGAACCTTTGGCACTCCAGATCCTATGGACTACAATTCCCATCAGCCCCTGCCAGCAATTGGCCATGCTGGCAATTGGCCATGCTGACAGGGGCTGATGGGAATTGTAGTCCATAACATCTGGAGTGCCAAAGGTTCGCCACCACGGCCATAGGGCATAGTGTTGTTTTTTGCTTGAGCTAGTAGTGGGGAGAGGTGGTTGTTTATGATGTTATATAGTTATGAGTGGTTCTGTGATCTACTTCACAATTATTTAGATGCTTTATTCTCTTTACTTAAATGTAAATAAATGTATGTATAGCAAACGTATGTATAGCAAATGTATGTATAGCAAAAATGTATGTATAGCAAAACATTTGTAAAGTAAGGGCATATTGTTGGTCTGCCTGCCTGCCAGCCAAGCAGAAGTCCACCGGGTGAGCTGCCGCCTGCTGCCACTGGGAAGGAGTGAGAGTCCTTCCCCACTCACCCCATTGGAAACACCTGCAGGGGGTGGGGCCTGGCAGCTACAACAGGAGTTCCACCAGCAGCCCAAGGCAGCCAGCCTGTTCAGCCCTGCCTGGGACAGACCCTCCTGTTGGTCTGCCTGCCTGCCAGCCAAGCAGAAGTCCACCGGGTGAGCTGCCGCCTGCTGCCACTGGGAAGGAGTGAGAGTCCTTCCCCACCCACCCCATTGGAAACACCTGCTGGAGGTGGGGCCTGCCTGGCCAGCTACAACAGGGAGTTCCACCAGCAGCCCAAGGCAGCCAGCCTGTTCAGCCCTGCCTGGGACAGGATCCTCCTGTTGGTCTGCCTGCCTGCCTGCCAGCCAAGCGGAAGTCCACCTGATGAGCTGCCGCCTGCTGCCACTGGGAAGGAGTGAGAGTCCTTCCCTACCCACCCCATTGGAAACATCTGCAGGGGGGGTGGGGCCCTGGCAGCTGGCTAACAGGAGTTCCAATCTGTAGCAGCCCACCTGGTCCTGGTGGCGGGAACCTTGTGCCTGTCGCCCTGGCTTAGGTGTGATTGGCAGTATTGGACCCTGAACCCCGGACAACATCGGCAGGAAGAAATGGCAGTGATTCCTGACCCGATGTATAGTTTGAAATGGGATCTTACCCTCCCCATCGGGTCATCATTGCCATCTTTGTTGTCGTCGCTGTTATTGCTAATTGATGCACTAGCACTTCTATAGAAATTATAGTATTGGTATTGGCTGTACTCTAGCGCTAGGATTAGTGGCTGCCGGAATCAGATAACAGAAAGTGTTGGGAATGATTGTCGGCAAGGCCAATAGATTTAATTATATTTGTATATGTGTATGCATAAGTTAGGGTTGGAGTAGGTAGTACCATAAGAGGTACCAAGTTAGTTTATTAGACTTTTATATGGGAGGAGATGGCAGCGAGGGGGCAGTGTGGGGGGCAGGGAGATCCCAGTATTGTGGGGACGGGGTAGATATGCGGGTGCGAGGGGGCATTATGGAGAGAAGGGGGGGGAGATGCATTTATGCTCGTCCCCTTTCTGGCCTCCGGCCTATCCCGAGAGATGCTTGGGCAGAGAGGCTCCAGGTATACCCTGCCCTTTCAGCCTGGTGTGCTGGATTTCAATGCCAGGTCCATTAATAATAAGACCGCAACGCTCGAGATTTTCTCAGGCGCAGCCTGATGGACCCTGGGCCTGCATCACCGTAGACCTGGAGTGCGAGAGAGGCTTAGACGGTCGCCTATGAATGCGATCATGCGCCCCCCAGGTTTTCGCTTTGTGTCCACCAGCCTCGAACACAGGGCCGGGGAGGTGTGGCGATGGTTCATCCTGGAGATTCCCATCGCCTTCAGGGGGGCAGTCCCCTGCCCCTCCAAATTCCCCGGATTCGAAAGTGTGCTGGATTGGAGTGGCTGTCAGGGGAGAGGTTGGCCGTCCTCTTGGTGTACCCACGGTCGCCTAGCGCACCTGAGGACGGCCTGCCACACGCGGCTGCTGGAAGGCGGTGGTCGAGTGGGCGTTGCTGATTCCCGCCGACTTATTGTCTTGGGGACTTCAACGGTCCATGTGGGACGCCGCCTCATGTTCAGCAGCAGTGGACCTGGTGTCATCCATGGCGCACGCTGGGACTCTCCCCTTCTAAAACACCGCTTCCACCCATGAAGCTGGTCACACACTTTGGATCTGGTTTTGGGCGAGGAGTGAACATGAGTGCGTATCCCTCTGTTAACAGAGTGCCATGGTCCGGACCATTTTGCCCTGAAGGTTCGGGTGGACTGGCCGCGCCAACCTCTGGTCTAGGGCTGACCGGACTCTATTCTACGTCCGCCCTCACGAAGACTTATGGAACCGGCTAGGTTCCTGAATGCTTTGCGGGACCCTGAGTCCTCCTGGCACCCTCGGGATGAGCAGGTGACAGACTGGAATTCCAGACTGTCTGATGCCATCGAGGAAATTGTTCCAGGCGCCCTCTGCGCCCCCGTTCACCTGACGGGCTCCTTGGTATACCGAGGGAGCTGCGCCAAATGAAACGGGAACTCCAGGACGGCTAGAGCGAGAGTGTGGAGGAAGTCTACCAGAACGAAGTGGCGCGAACTAACTTATAGGACGCGAGTTATGAAAGCCTATGAGTTGGCGTATACGGAGGAGGCGAAGAATGTCCATTTCTCGTCTCCTCCCTCAGCATCTGCTAGCTCTCGCCCGGCACAATTTATTTCGGATTGTTCGATCCCTCTCCTCCTTGCTGGAGCGATCTATAAATTCCCAATTGACTATTGGCTGTGAGGCATTTCAGAGCTTTTTTGTAGGAGAATAAAGTCTGGCGTCACTCCGGCGGGACCTCTTCCGACCACAATTGATACAGTAAAAGGAACTCGTAGGCTCTCGTGCGTGTCTTTGGGTCCCAAGTCTGGACCGGTTTTCCCTACTCATGCGAGTCTGATGTTGACACAGAGTCCTAGCTGCTGTTAGACCTACCTACCTGTCCACTCTGGATCCGCGGCCTCCTCTTGGCTGGATACAAAAGCTTGCCGGGAGGAGTTCACGACCCCACCTGTTGAACCAATGGGGTCAACTGCTCCCTTGAGCAAGGAGTGTTCTCGGGTGGTGGGTTGAAGGAGGCAGATGGTCCGCCCACCTCTTGCAGCAAGCACCAACTTTAGATCCTGGCGATCTGGCCAATTACCGCCCGTTTCGAACTTGTCGATTCTTGGGGAAGGTAATTGAGAGAGTGGTGTTGGAGCAGCTTCAGGGCTTCCTGGAGGACGCTGTCGGGTGCTCGATCCCTTCCAGTCCGAAGCTTCCGTGGCTGGGCATGGGATGGAGACCGTCCTCATTGCCATCACAGACATGCTCCGCATGCAGCTAGACCAAGAGGCGGATGGTGGCGCTGCTTGTGATACTTGATCTCACAGCAGCGTTTGATGCTGGTGCGATCACGACCTTTTGATCCACCGCCTGGCAGCCTCTGGAGTCTTGAGGGCATTGTCATCCAAATGGATTGCCTCGTTTCTTCTACCAGGGTCGGGGTCGAAAGCAGGTATGGTGGGAAGGGGTTGAGGGCCTCCCAGAGAGCCTCCCACTTAGTTGTGGGGTTCCTCAGGGGGCCTTGCTTTCCCCGGGCTTTTATTTCAGCATCTACATCGCGATCCCTCTGCTCAGCTGGTGCTGGAGCTTTGGGCTGGTCTGTCACCAATATGCAGTTGACACCTGGTCAGCTCATTCTGATGTTGATGGAGAGGGGGGCGGCCTCTGCCCCCCTGCAGCCCTGGCTACAGCATTGTCTGGAGTCAGTCAGCTGGTTGGTTGAAGCAGAGTAGGTTAAAACTTAATCCAACAAGAGCACGGAGGTCCCTCTGTGGCTGGGCGGGGAGAGACCAAGGGAATTCCAGCCGCCTATATTGAGGGGGGGTCGTTTTGGCCCCGGGGCATCTCTGGCTCGTAGCCTGGGGGTCCGCTCTGGACTCTGCCTTGTCAATGGAGAGCCAGGTGGCCCATGTTACCCAGGTTATCGCGTTTTTTCATCTTCGCCAGGCACGGCGGTTGGCTCCCCTATCTCTCCCAGGACTGACTCTAGCCACTGTGATCCATCGCGACATGTCACCTGCAGCGGTTAGATTACTGTAACTCGCTTTCTGTAGGGCTTCCCTTGCGATTACACGATCCGGAAGTTGAAGCTGGTCCAGAATGCAGCGGCACGGCTTCTGACAGGTGAGTGATTACTCAGACCATATCACCCCTCTGTGCTACTGCCCGTCTGCACTGGCTCCCAGTGGAGTTCCTTGGATCAGTCTTCAAGGTGCTGGTAATAACCTTTAAGGCCTTAATGCTGGCATGGGGCCCCTCATATCTCACGTGGGACCGCATCAACCTCTTATGTCCCACATAGGCCACTGCTACGGCAGTGGCAGAATTAGAGCCATGGCGACCCCTAGCCCCGCTGGCGATCGCGGCTGGCCTCGACCTCGGGCCAGGGGTCGCTTTACGGCTCTGGCCCCAGCCTGAAATGGGAATACCTTACCCCATCAGTCCGGGCCCTGCGGGATCTTGGCGAGTTCCGCAGGGCCTGTAGGCTAGAGTATTATTCCTGGCACCGGGCCTTCTGGAGAGGCTGGCGGCTGTTCTACTGCCCCCCACTGGAAACTCTGGCCGATTTCCATCTTTGTCATCTCCGGGTTGGGCAACAGGTGTGACTCCATCTGGGCCCACCTGTTCCCTCCCTTTCTTCTTTCCTCTTTTCCCTTGCTTTTAGCCTTAGGAACGGGCGCCTGTTTGAACTGTTTTATACGGGTTGAATGGCTTGGATTGTTTTAATTATATGTAATTGCTGCCGGGGTTTTAATGTTTACGTTATGTTGTTGAGTTGCTGTTAATAACAGCCATGTTGTTGAGCCGCCTCGAGCCCTTCGGGGAAGAGGCGGCCTATAAATCTAAAATATAAATAAATAAATAAATAAATATGTTGTTTTTTGCTTGAGCTAGTAGTGGGGAGAGATGGTTTGTGTTGTTATATAGTTATGTTATTGTGTTTAAGATGTTATGATCTTGAAAATTGAAAATTGTGAAAGGAAAAGAGGGTTAAAGATCATTTAAAATTTCACAAAAGCTATCAGTTGTTGACAGAAAGACACTAATCTTGAACACTTCTTTTCATAAAATGTAAATACTATAATAGCTTAGCAGAACAGTTTTCAAAAAATGTAAAAAAATGTTCATAGTTCATTTTTATAGGGAAGACTGACCTCTGCATAGAAGTCCCTTACATGCTTTTAGAAGCCAATTCAGAGGGTGCTCAATCCTCAGGAACAGCTTTTCAGGATGGGAAAGGGAACCTCAGAAAAAGCTCATTTGCTCTGCTCGAAGATGTCTGACTCCAAGCAATTATATTTAGATATATACCGTAATAAACCGAATAAGTGAATTCCTCCTATGTCTTTTGTGCTCACTTTACAAGTGCCTCGAGTGTAAAGGATGTATTATTACTAACCAAGATCAAGTTAACTCATGCCACAGTATTCCCCATCACTATGTAATGCACGTCGGACAATGAAAAAAGCTGGCAGGAAGAAAGTTGATACCTTTGAAATGTAATATTGGAGAAGAGTTTCACGGATACTGTGGACTGCCAAAAAGACGTATCAATAGGCTCTAGATAAAATCAAGCCTGAACTTTCCCTAGAAGCTAAAACGACTAAACTGAAACTACTGTACTTTGGTCACACTATAAGGAGACACTAGTCCCCAGAAAAAAACAATAACACTAGAAAAAGTTGGAAGGTAACCGGAAAAGAGGGAGACCCAACATGAGATTTATTAGACTTCTACCCCACCTGGGGTTCAAGGCAGCTGAGATGAATTGACTCAATAAAACACGGTGTCAAACTCGCGGCCCTCCAGATGGTATGGACTACAGTTCCCATCATCCCCTGCCAGCATGATGCTGGCAGGGGATGATGGGAAGTGTAGTCCACACCATCTGGAGGGCCGCAAGTTTGATACCTACGCAATAAAGGAAGCCACAGACCGCACTCTGGAAGACCTGAACAAGGCTGTTAATGAGACATCATTTTGGAAAACATTAATTCATAGGGTCACCAGAAGTCAGAAACCACTTGACGGCAGTGGCGTACCTAGGCAGACTGGAGCCCTGGGCAAAACCTGAGAAAGAAAGAACACAAGCATTGGCAGGAAGGGGGTGGATTTAAAAGGAAAATCTGGGGAAATGCCTGCTGTCAGGGGGTGCCTGCTGTCAGGGGTGCAATTATTAAGATAGCAGCACCAAAATTTCAGAGTATCTTCGTGAGACCCTACTGATGATACCACCCAGGTTTGGTGAAGTTTGGTTCAGGGGGTCCAAAGTTATGGACCCTCAAAGGTGTAGCCCCCATCTTCTATTAGCTCCCATTGGAAACAATGGGGGATGGGGGCACTCCCTTTGGGAGTCCATAACTTTGGACTCCCTAAACCAAACCTCACCAAACCTGGGTGATATGATCAGGACAGTCTCCCGAAAAATCCCTGAAATTTTGGTGCTGCTATCCTAAAAACTGCGCCCTATGCAGGCCACAAACAGAAAAACACTGAAAATATTAAAAATCCCACAAACGAACTTGCAGTTTTTGCACCCCCCACAAGGCGGTGCCCAGGGCAACTGCCCACTTCGCCCAATGGGAGGAACGCCTCTGCTTGACGGCACTTAATTCATGCACATCAGAGAATTCAACTCTAGAACTTCTGTCTATACAATCAACTTCTTCATAATGACACAAAAATTCTTACAAAAGCCTATCACGTAATATATACTAGAACTGCAAATCGCTTGATGTTCATGCCCCCTTTCACCTCAGGTAGATTTTAATAGGTATATCTACCTGAAACTTACAACAGTCTCAAAAACCAAGTCAGCCAATAAAAGCAGCCCTAACTATACAATTCTCTATACCTTTTTCTTACCTTTTCTCTGATGCTGGTCTTAATTTATTCATCTTGGAAAGATCAGTTGCTCACACCGACATCTCAGGTGATCTATAAAAACAATAAGGATTGCAGCATTTGGCATGAAAACTTGACATTGTAAACGCCGCAAAAGAATTCATGTGATAATTAGATACGGCACTGATCAACTCTGGAATCAGTAGGTAGTGGCAAAATCCAAATACTCGGTAGAGAATGAGGGGAAAGTGTCATTGGGAACGACAAACTCAAGGAGAGGGAGAGACAGTCGGGAGGTCATCTTGAACAATGTAGCTAGAGGCAGGAAAACAACTAGTTAACAGAGCAAGAAACTAGGAAGACTGGTTGTTGTGGGTTTTCCAGCTGGGGAAGCAGAGGATGGAGAAGGTTTGTTAGCTGCTGGCTCTGCATGCTGCACAAACCATAAAGAACAGAAGTGTGTACCTGAACGCCTCCTTATTGATGGAGGCCCAGGTAACACACATGGTCTATCTCTATCATCTACGCTGTGCAAAGCAACTGGAGCCTTACCTATCCCAGGCTGACCTGGCCACAGTAATCCATACAATGGTGACCTCTCGGTTAGATTATTGCAACTCATTTCATGCAGGGCTTGATCTGGAAACTCACTAGTCCAAAATGCAGCAGCACAGGTCCTTACAGAGACCCCATGGGGCACACATACTCAACCAATGCTGTCTCAGCTGCATTGGCTCCAGGCGGAGCACTAGGTCAGGCTCCAGGTTTTGGTGTTAACCTTTAAAGCCCTGGATGGACTGGGGCCTGCATATTTACAGGACCGCTTCTTCCATTATGCCCCTTGAAGGCCACTACACTCAGCAAATGAAAATCTGTTGGTGATTCCCGGCCCAAGGGAAATCCGGTTTGCCTCCACCAGGGGCAGGGACTTTGTGGTGGAACGCTCTGTGTGGAGAGACCAAAGCCCTGCAAGTTTTAAAGCAATTCTGCAGGACTTATAAGATGGAGCTATTCCAACAGACATATGGTTGAGATCAGTGGTGGGATCCAAAAATTTTAGTAACAGGTTCCCATGGTGGTGGGATTCAAACTCTGGCGTAGCGCCAATGGGGCTGGGCGGGGCACGACGGGGCCTGGTGGGGCATTCCGGGGGCGGGGCATTCCTGGGCGGGGCTGTGGCAAGGACGCAGCCTGCCACGCACGCCGGTGCACCTCCTGCTAGACTGCTTCAAGTTCTGCACGCTACTGCTGAGAGGAGGGGCGTAACTAAGGCAAAAAGCACGTGGCAAAATCACCAATTAGTAACCCCCTCTCGGCACACACAAATCATTAGTAACCTACTCTCGGGAACCTGTGAGAACCTGCTGGATCCCACCTCTGGTTGAGATATCTCCTTCCGTTTTTTCCCTCCCTTTCTTCCCCTTCCCTTCCTTCTTACTTTTCTTTAAAATATTTCTTTTTCCTAATCCCAGATATATCTAGAGAATGAGTTTTAAGTATTTCCTGTTGACTTATATTGTTTTTAACTGAGACTGTAAATTGCCCTGAGCCTATGTTCATACTCTAAGATTTGAAACTATTAAGAATTTCAGCCATCGCACGCAGGCTATTTGCCCTGAGTTCGATCCACTGGGCAGTGAATTTAATTTCCTGCTTCCCCACAGTATCTTGGTACATTCATTCACTTCCTGAGGTTTGCAAAAAAAAAAAATGAGAAAGATTGCAGCAAAGTGGTTGTTGTGGGTTTTCCAGGCTTTGTGGTTGTGGTCTGGTAGATCTTGTTCCTAACATTTTGCCTGCATCTGTGGCTGGCATCTTCAGAGGTGTATCACAGAGAGAAGTCTACAGACTTTTCTCTGTGATACACCTCTGAAGATGACAGCCACAGATGCAGGTGAAACGTTAGGAACAAGATCTACCAGACTACAGCCACACAGTCTGGAAAACCCACAACAACCAGTTGAATCCAGGCATGAAAGCCTTTGACAATATACTGCAGCACAGCTTTGTGGTTACTTTGTGGGTGGAAAAGTTGGGATTTTCCTTGCCTGGCTCATACAGCACCCATTTCCCCCAGGGTAGCCATTTTCTCTCTCTACTACAGAGGGCTTTGATAACTTTATATCAATATACCATTATATCAAAATTTGTATTCTAAATTTTGAGCTTTCAATTTTAAAAAGCTAGCCGATTTCCTTACAACAATATCTGGAATAAAGCATACCTCCACAATGAAATGGGCTAGAAACTTTTTTTTTTAAGCTAGGAACTCAGAGAACCTGATGTATATTTTTGCAAAATGGTGTATCAATAGAACACTATTAAATCACCTATTGACAAAAACTATCAGGTAATCCAAATGTAGAAGCGTTGTTGGGGGGAAGAATTAGGACTAATAAAAGGAAACACTTCTTCACGCAGCGTGTGATTGGTGTTTGGAATATGATGCCACAGGAGGTGGTGATGGCCACTAACCTGGATAGCTTTAAAAAGGGCTTGGACAGATTTATGGAGAAGTCGATCTATGGCTACCAATCTTGATCCTCCTTGATCTGAGATTGCAAATGCTTTAGCAGACCAGGTGCTCAGGAGCAGCAGCAGCAGCAGAAGGCCATTGCTTTCACCTCCTGCACGTGAGCTCCCAAAGGCACCTGATGGGCCACTGCGAGTAGCAGAATGCTGGACTAGATGGACTCTGGTCTGATCCAGCAGGCCAGTTCTTATGTTCTTATGTTGTTACTGTGCTGTATAATAGCTGCAGCAGCAACAGGAAACCGGGTCCGGGTAAAAGGCAGATCCAGATTATTTTAAATGGATCCGCATGAAATCCTATGATTTTTCCATTGGAGTGAAATGAAACCACCATGAAACTATAGAGCATGTCTTGGTCTACAGGCAACATCAAAACAATCGCGCATGTCACGCTCTGCGTCATCGCAGTGGCGCAAAAACCTGCTTGAAAGAGGATGGATCCTCATAATTTTTGCACTAAGTCACACCCAAATCACCACCACATCACAGCCCAAGCTGTAAGCCACATGTCTGAACACAATAATCACACATCTCATGCTCCATGGCGCAGCAGTGGCGCAAAAATGTGGTTTAAAAGCATGGATCCTCATGATTTTTTCACTTGGTCGCCCCAAAATCACGAGCACATCGCAGCTTTGCCACATATATGAACACAATGACCACGCATACTATGCTCAGTTGCGCCACAATGGTGCAAAAACCAGCCAGATCCAGATTATTTTAAACGGATCCTCAAGAATTCATATGATTTTTCCATTGGAATGAAATGAAACCATCATGAAACTATAGAGCATGTCAAAGGCTCATTCCGCACATGCAGAATAATGCACTTTCAAAGTGCTTTCAATGCTCTTTGAAGCTGTGCGGAATGGCAAAATCCACTTGCAAACAGTTGTGAAAATGGTTTGAAAACGCATTATTTTGCATGTGCGGAAGGGGCCTTAGTCTACAGGCAGAACCAAAACAATCACGCATGCCACGCTCCGTGGCACCGCAGTAGTAAAAAACCTGCTTGAAAAACATGAATACTCATAGACTCTCAAGATTTTTGCACTGTCACTCCCAAGGAGCAGCAGTGGCGTAGTGGCTAAGAGCAGTGGCTAAGAGCAGGTGCACTCTGATCTGGAGGAACCGGGTTTGATTCCCAGCTCTGCCGCTTGAGTTGTGGAGGCTTCTCTGGGGAATTCAGATTAGCCTGTGCACTCCCACACACGCCAGCTGGGTGACCTTGGGCTAGTCACAGTTCTTCAGAACTCTCTCAGCCCCACCCACCTCACAGGGTGTTTGTTGTGAGGGGGGAAGGGCAAGGAGATTGTAAGCCCCTTTGAGTCTCCTGCAGGAGAGAAAGGGGGGATATAAATCCAAACTCTTCTTCTTCTTCTTCAAATCAGCAACAAATCATAGTCCAAGCCATTAGCCCCATGTCTGAACACAGCAATCACACATTCAACGCTTCGTAGCGCCGCAGTGGCCCAAAATCTGGCTTGAAAAACGTGGATCCTCCTGATTTTTGAACTATGTCACCCCAAAATAAATAACACATCACAGCTAACACCCTTTGCCACATGTCTGAACACAGCAACCACTAAGTCACCCCAAAATCACCAGCACATCACAGCTCAAGCTGTGAACCACATTTCTGAACATAGCAATCACTCATCCCACACTCCGTGGTGCCACAGCGGCCCAAAAACTTGCTTGAAAAATATGGATCCTTGTGGATCCTCCTGATTTACGCGGTCACTAAATCACCATCACTTCAGAGCCGAAGCCCTTAGCCACATGTCTGAACACAGCAATCATTCATCCCACGCCAGAAGGCCAAGAGTGGCCCAAAAAAATCTGGCTTGAAAAACGTGGATCCTCCTGATTTTTGAACTATGTCACCCCAAAATAAATAACACATCACAGCTAACACCCTTTGCCACATGTCTGAACACAGCAACCACTAAGTCACCCCAAAATCACCAGCACATCACAGCTCAAGCTGTGAACCACATTTCTGAACATAGCAATCACTCATCCCACACTCCGTGGTGCCACAGCGGCCCAAAAACTTGCTTGAAAAATATGGATCCTTGTGGATCCTCCTGATTTTTGCACTTGGTCACCCCTAAATCACCATCACTTCAGAGCCGAAGCCCTTAGCCACATGTCTGAACACAGCAATCATTCATCCCATGCTCCGTGGTGCCACAGTGGCCCAAAAACTTGCTTGAAAAATATGGATCCTTGTGGATCCTCCTGATTTTTGCACTTGGTCACCCCTAAATCACCATCACTTCAGAGCCGAAGCCCTTAGCCACATGTCTGAACACAGCAATCACTCACCCCAAGCTCCGTTGTGCTACAGTGGCTCAAAAACTTGGTCATCCCTAAATCACCATCACATCGCAACCCAGGCTCCAAAAGGTCAGGGGCCACTGATCTATTATGACAGCTATTCAAAGTAGGTCTTTTTCGGTAGTGGTGTTTGGGAAACCCCTGTGAAGTCTGCAGGGCTAGAAAACCAATAGTCTCTACCCTCCTCCCACAAAAAAACCCAGTCAAGTCACCCTGACTCAGCAAACCTTGAAAAAGATAAAAAGTAAAGGGCTTCCTTTCTGACTGCTTTCGTACAAACGGGGATGGCTTAACCAGTTACACGGCCATGCACTCCTTGGAAGAAGGATGGGATAAAAATACAAGAGAAATAAAAATCAACTTGTAACACCGGCATAGCACTGCACATAGATAATTCACCTGCCAACAGACCCCCTCTCTGACCCCCTTTCTATATGGACACATAGCAAAGGAAATGCAAGTGGTCATTAAGGAAAACAGAAAGTCTGCAACTATCTCCCATATCTTCCCTGTTCTCCCTCAAAGCAAGTTCCTCATGCTCCAGAGAACATACAACAGACATAAGAACATAAGAACAAGCCAGTTGGATCAGACCAGAGTCCATCTAGTCCAGCTCTCTGCTACTCGCAGTGGCCCACCAGATGCCTTTGGGAGCTCACATGCAAGATGTGAAAGCAATGGCCTTCTGCGGCTTTTGCTCCCAAGCACCTGGACTGTTAAGGCATTTGCAATCTCAGATCAAAGAGGATCAAGATTGGTAGCCATAAATTGACTTCTCCTCCACAAATCTATCCAAGCCCCTTTTAAAGCTATCCAGGTGAGTGGCCATCACCACCTCCTGTGGCAGCATATTCCAAACACCAATCACACGTTGTGTGAAGAAGTGTTTCCTTTTATTAGTCCTAATTCTTCCCCCCAGCATTTTCAATGGATGCCCCCTGGTTCTAGTATTGTGAGAAAGAGAGAAAAATTTATCTCTGTCAACATTTTCTATCCCACGCATAATTTTATAGACAGAGAGGGCCAGTTCTCCCCAACTGTAGCACTGGTACAGGTAGGAGAAAGCAGTTTCTGCAAGTTTCTACTGAGTGCTATGGGAATTCTCCATAAGTGAATTTGTCCCTTAGGTGTGGTTTATTGGAACTGGTCTGTTTGTTTGTTGTTTTAATTTGGACTGCTGGGAATATTATGGTTTTCCCTTTCCTAGTCCAAATCGTTGGAAGGAACCCTTCCAGGGAGGTAGGCGGGCATAAATAATTAAAACCAACCAACCCAAAGTCTACTGCAAAAAAAATAATTAAAATCAATCAGTTTAAGAACTACCGAAAAGTATTACCACAACTAATCATTACTAACTCGCATCCTCCCTAAACTGGACAGATCATATAGTGTAAAACCTTCTCTAGAACCAGCACTCCTGACAAATAAAAAAGGTGGAGAGCGAGCAGATATGTAACTGATGTTAAGTTAGGAGGTCCTTGGCAAGGGCGAGCCACGCAAACCGGCCGCTTCTGCACATGCAGAATAATGCACTTTCAAGCCACTTCCACAACTGTTTGCAAGTGGATTTTGCTATTCCACACAGTCAAATCCAGCCAGAAAGTGGATTGAAAGTGCATTATTCTGCATGTGCGGAAGGGGCCCAAGGACACAGTCCCACAAGACGACCCTCTCTCCCTTAGCCATGTGCAAAGCCCACCCAATGCCCAGAGCTCCCGCCGCGCCATATTTAAAACCTGCCCGTGTTGAGAAGGACCAGGCAGGGGGGGGGGGACTCGCTAACATGGCTCCCCGGCCCCCCTTCCGCACATGCAGAATAATGCACTTTCAATCCAATTTCAATTCAAGGAGCAGCAGTGGCGTAGGAGGTTAAGAGCTCGTGCATCTAATCTGGAGGAACCGGGTTTGATTCCCAGCTCTGCCGCCTGAGCTGTGGAGGCTTCTCTGGGGAATTCACATTAGCCCGTGCACTCCCACACACGCCAGCTGGGTGACCTTGGGCTAGTCACAGCTTCTCGGCGCTCTCTCAGCCCCACCCACCTCACAGGGTGCTTGTTGTGAGGGGGGGAAGGGCAAGGAGATGGTCAGCCCCTTTGAGTCTCCTGCAGGAGAGATGGGGGGGGATATGAATCCAAACTCCTCCTCCTCCACTTTCAATGCACTTTGCAGCTGTGCGGAATAGCCAGATCCACTGGCAAACAACAGTTGCGAATGTGGACTGGAAGTGCATTATTCTGCAGGTGCGGAAAGGGGGCCAGGGAGGCCTACCTGCCCGTCTCTCCCTCTCCAACGCCGGCTGGGCCTCCTCCGCCTGCAGCCACCTTCAGTGCCCAGCCAGCGCCCACCTACCGGTTGAGAAGGTGGGGAGCAAAGCCAGGTGAGAAGCAGGCGGCAGCGCAGCGCCCCCAAATCACCCCCGCCCGGAGGCATCAAGCCTAAACGGAGGAGGAGGAGGAGGAGGAGGAGGAGGAGGAGGACGCGGCGGCAGGAATCTGTCTGCATCCTGGGGACGTCACTGCGCTCCTCGTCCCTCCCTGCCGGTGCACACTCGCAGGCGCGCGCAGTTGCCGGGCCCCGCGCGCCCCCTCCCGCCCGCCCGCGCGTGCGCGCAGCCAGCCCCGGAGGCTGAACGCCATTGCCTTGGAGTTGGCTTCCCGGCTCTCCTCCCCCGCTTCGGGACAGCCGCTCGGCATCATCTCGCGCCCCACCTTCCCCACGGCGTTGCCTCCCCCATAGAGAACGCGTTGAGGACACACACAAGTGCAAGAGGAAGGAGACTGGCCCTCCAGATGTTATGGACTGCAGCTCCCATCATCCCCTGCCAGCATGATGCTGGCAGGGGGTGATGGGAACTGTAGTCCATAACATCTGGAGGGGCCCGCGAGTTTGACCCCTATCAGGGGTAGGGAACCTGCGGCTCTCCAGATGTTCAGGAACTACAATTCCCATCAGCCCCTACCAGCATGGCCAATTGGCCATGCTGACAGGCTTTGATAGGGTGGGGTCCTGAATATCTGGAAGAGCCTGACCTCGAGACGGATCCCAAATTAGAATAGAATCTTTATTGGCCAAGTGTGATTGGACACACAAGGAATTTGTCTCCGGTGCATATGCTCTCAGTGTACATAAAAGAAAAATACATTTGTCAAGAATCATCAGGTACAGCACTTGGAGGTTGACAATGCCTCTGGATTTGAAAGAGGTGGTGTCTTGGTCTTTAGCAAGCCTGCAAAGCAAGAGAGCTCAGGACTGAGCAGGCATCGCGCGCATCTCTTATGCAACCAGCAGCCTCCTCTAGAGTACAGATAGTATTGTCATCATCTGGGCGCTCTCCCAACCAGCTCAAACACCACGTCTCTACATGGTGTTTCCCCAACTATTACTAAAGAAGAAGAGTTTGGATTTATAGCCCCCCTTTCTCTCCTGCAAGGAGACTCAAAGGGGCTGACAATCTCCTTTCCCTCCCCCCCTCACAACAAACACCCTGTGAGGCCGGTGGGGCTCAGAGAGCTCCCAAGAACTGTGGCTAGCCCAAGGGCACCCAGCTGGTGTGTGCAGGAGCGCACAGGCTAGTCTGAATTCCCCAGATAAGCCTCCACAGCTCAAGTGGCAGAGCAAGGAAGTCTATAAAATTATGCATGGGGTAGAAAATGTTGACAGAGAGAAATTTTTCTCTCTTTCTCACAATCCTAGAACCAGGAGGCATCCATTGAAAATGCTGGGGGGAAGAATTAGGACTGATAAAAGGAAACAGTTCTTCACACAACGTGTGATTGGTGTTTGGAATATGCTGCCACAGGAGGGGGTGATGGCCACTCACCTGGATAGCTTTAAAAGGGGCTTGGATAGATTTATGGAGGAGAAGTCGATCTATGGCTACCAATCTTGATCCTCTTTGATCTGAGATTGCAAATGCTTAACAGACCAGGTGCTCAGGAGCAGCAGCAGCAGCAGCAGAAGGCCATTGCTTTCGCAACCTGCACGTGAGTTCCCAAAGGCACCTGGTGGGCCACTGCGAATAGCAGAGTGCTGGACTAGATGGACTCTGGTCCGATCCAGCAGGCTCGTTCTTATGTTCTTAAGGAATCAAACTCTTCTTCTTCTTCTTCTTCTTCTTCTTCTTCTTCTTCTTCTTCTTCTTCTTCTTCTTCTTCTTCTTCTTCTTCTTCTTCTTCTTCTTCTTCTTCTTCTTCTTCTTCTTCTTCTTCTTCCTCTTCTTCCTCCTCTTCCTCTACACGGCAGGTTTTCTGAAGTTTCCCTGCACAGGTCGTCCAGCAGCAATAATCCCACATGTGTTTTTAATCTGGAAACTGAATACTGTTACACTGATATAATGTTATAACAATGTGTAGCAGGTTCTCTGAATTCCCAGTTCTCGTTTTTTAGAAAGGTCGTCCGTTTCATTTCGGAGACACACCTTCCTCTTTATATCTCTGCAACCAAAGGTGCTGAAAAGCATTTCTTTTTCAATAAAAGCAAAGAATCCAGAGAATCTGTTACACATATCATCTGTTAGACATATTATTATACAACATTAGTAGACTGAGGAAATGGCTGTCCGTCGTGAGGGCCAGACCTGGACATTCTAAACTTTCATGCCCACAAAGCATCCAGGTTTTTGCTGCAATCTTTCCCAAAAGTTCATAGCAAAGCAGGGGAAATCCAAGGAGATGCACAAAGACAGAGTGATGCTGTGGGAATTGTGTGTGTGTGTGGGGTGGTGGTGATGGTGGATAAGATTCCCAACAGCATTGAACCCAGGGCAAATAACCTATAAGGAAATAGCCCAGGACAACTTTTATTTCTCTCCTGTAACAGTAGGAATGATAGGCACTCAAGGGGCAGCCGATAATGTACAGACATGCTTTCTCACTCAAAAGTTGTAGAATTTGCTACCACCCAGTGATGAATTAGGTACCACTGGGCTGATTTAATACAGCTGTTCTTTATGTTCACTTTCTATCACATCCCTTTTTTAATTTCTTACTTCGAATTAGGTCAACCTAAATGATGACACTCCGGTGTAAAATGTTATGATTTCCTTTTCACCCCTCCTCCTCAAATCTATAGAAACCTGTACACAAGTACAATGGGATCAACGTAACGTTATCATCATTTGTAAGATTTCGATAGTACTTTTCCACCCTATATGGCCCTCAATGCAGCTTACAAAATCTAATACATATTCGCGGTTACTAAACAGATGTCCTATTGTCCTCTCCTGGTTGTTAAGCATAAGCATAAGCATTTATTGTCATTGTGCCCGCACAACGAAATTTACAGCAGCATTCCTCGATGCGCACAATTCCAGACTCATACCCCATCCTCACTTTCCCCTTCCTCCACCCATCCCTACACAGCCCCAAACACATCAACAATAAGGTCTTTATGTATCCCTTTATCTTTCTAAGTGTGTTAACATAATGATGGTGCCCTACTTTATGTTTGTGGATTTCCAAATAAATTCTTATGATCTATTTTATTACGTATGTTTTAGCTACAAAATAATAACATAATGCAGTGTTGCGACCTTCCCAAAGGCAATGGAGCAAGTGTGTTGGGGCAAGCAGCAGCGCCCCACACACACAGGTTGATGTCCCCGACCCCCGACCCCAAGCCATCTCCCATACTTTCTGTGTCAAAAGACTGCAACCGCCCCTGAAAGGAAGGCAAGGAGGACCCATCACCAAGGGTTGGCGCTGGCAGGAAACCACACCAGGCATGAGCCGGTGGAGCCAAAGTTCCAGTCATGGTGGCAGAGGGGTGGCGACTGTGGTGCCCACGCCATGGACCTCAGGCAGATAACCTGTAACAGTGGCACACCACTAGGAGCAGCAGTGGCGTAGGAGGTTAAGAGCTCGTGTATCTAATCTGGAGGAACCGGGTTTCAATTCAATTCAATAAGCCTTTATTGGCCTATACCAGGGGTCGGCAACCTTTAACACCCAAAGAGCCATTTGGACCCGTTTTCCACGGAACAGAAAACACTTGGAGCCGCAAATACTTTTTGACTGTCTCAGGCTGCGCCTCTCTAGGAACAGAGGCTCTTTCCCATTAACCCTTAGGGCGACTCTCCGAAGGAGGCTGGGAGGACCCAAGCCACATGGAGCCGCAGTGCAAGGCCGAAAGAGCCGCATGCGGATCCGGAGCTTCAGGTTGCAGACCCCTGGCCTATACGATAGTATAAAAATATATACACGATAGTATACACGATAGTATAAAAATACAGTTCCAGTTAAAAAGTGAATAGTAAAAAACTTCACGTTTGTCATACATTCAGTTTACAAACTTCTGACAAAAACTTTGCCACTATAAGGCAACAATGAAAATCCTGACAATTTAAAAGTGTAACTACTTTATCTGATTCAGTATAATCAATCATAGAGTCTATAGCTTGGGATAACAGGCTGGATCGGAGTTCTTAGTATAATAAGCAGTTCAGGAGAATGTGTGGGATGGAATCCAGCTGTCCTAGGCTACAGGGACAGAACCTCTTATCGCTTGGAAGACCTTTAAGTCTTCCTCTATGTAGCAGAGATGGCATGATATTAAATCTAGCCAGCATATAGGCTCTCCTGTGTATAGGATTTGTGAGCGCTATAATATAATAGGCTGGGTATCCCTGCGTGAAAGGAATTGACATATTTGTTGGTGAACAAGATTTATTTGCCAAGCTCTGCAGTTGTTGGTTAAGAGCACCGGGTTTGATTCCCCGCTCTGCCGCCTGAGCTGTGGAGGTTTATCTGGGGAATTCAGACTAGCCTGTGCACTCCCACACACGCCAGCTGGGTGACCTTGGGCTAGTCACAGCTTCTCGGAGCTCTCTCAGCCCCACCTACCTCACAGGGCATTTGTTGTGAGGGGGGAAGGGCAAGGAGATTGTAAGCCCCTTTGAGTCTCCTGCAGGAGAGAAAGGGGGGATATAAATCCAAACTCTTATTCTTCTAGGCAGCCCAGCTCATGAGCAGTTATGTGGGAAACAGTCTTAATGGGCCTACGCCCACCAGAGCTGCATGGCCTCCTCCCAGCAGCTGCCATGTTCAATTACATGTAGGGTGGGCCAGCCACCTCTGGCTTGAACAGGAGCACAGCCACCATGGGAGACTGGCAGGCTACACCCACTGGTCCACTCTGGGCTCACAGTCATGGGAGGAGGGAATGGGCAGCGTGGTGTTAAGAGCAGGTGCACTCTAATCTGGAGAACTGGGTTTGATTCCCCGCTCTGAGCTGTGGAGGCTTATCTGGGGAACTAGAACCTACCATGTGAAGAAGGAAGAAGGAGAAGGAGGAGGAGGAGGAGGAGGAGGAGGAGGAGGAGGAGGAGGAGGAGGAGGAGGAGGAGGAGGAGGAGAAGGAGAAGGAGGAGGGGGGGGAGGAGGAGGAGGAGGAGGAGGAGGAGGAGGAGGAGGAGGAGGAGGAGGAGGAGGAGGAGAAGAAGAAGAAGAAGAAGGAGGAGAAGAAGAAGAAGAAGAAGAAGAAGAAGAAGAAGAAGAAGAAGAAGAAGAAGAAGAAGAATTTGATTCCCCGCTCTGCCGCCTGAGCTGTGGAGGTTTATCTGGGGAATTCAGACTAACCTGTGCGCTCCCACACATGCCAGCTGGGTGACCTTGGGCTAGTCACAGTTCTTAGGAGCTCTCTGAGCCCCACCCACCTCACAGGGTGTTTGTTGTGAGGGGGGAAGGGAAAGGAGTTTGTAATCCCCTTTGAGTCTCCTTACAGGAGAGAAAGGGGGGATATAAATCCAACTCTTCTTCTTCTTCAGATGCACCTGCCAACAGGGATTATGGCCCCTTTGTTTAGGCAATACCCATGCAGAAGTTTGGTTGTTTCTGAGCTTGGGACTCCAACTGTTCACAGCTCTCAGCCGGTCTGATAGGGAGAGTGGTTTATAAAATGAATAAAATATATTTTTTTAAAAACCTTCCAAAATATTACATCATTCTTACTTCCTTAGTCCCTCTCCAGAGCTCCTCATATCCAATACACTGTAAACCTCTCCAAATCAACAACATGGCAAAATTATATTATCCCATTTTAAAAGTTGCAACTCAGCTCTGCTCATCTGAGTAACTCCATTCCAAGAGCAGTCCACAGAATTTCACCTGTGCAACAAAGCAAGTCTTACTCTAGCTTCATTTTCTGGGTCGCTTTTCCTGGGCAATAGTGAGAAATAATCTGCACCAGAATTGCACAGTTGGCAAAAAGAAAGAACAAGCCTGCTAGCCACGTGAGCAAGAAAGTGTTCTGCCCTTCAAATTCCAAAAAGTAGGCTGGTGCCAGCCACAGCGCTTGCCCAACAAGCCAGAGCAGGAGAAGGAACGCAGCCCTCTCCCAGGACATCCTCAAAAGTGGGATTACGGGGGGCAGAAGGCAAAGGTACCACAGAAAATACTGGGAGGTGCACACTTTGTTAAAACTCACAAAAACGACAGTGTTCAGGAAGCAACAGAAGATGAGATCTTTGTAGCAAGTGAACGAGAGAGCTACAAGCAGCAGAAACTGAGGAAAGAAAGCCGCAAGGCCAAGGAAAAAACTCCACTCGTTTTTTGCAGTCAAGTACAGCATGTAGAAATAGGGTGAGAAGTTGTGTCGGATATCTCTGCGGGTCAGGTGGTAGAGATACGTCTGCTCCAGGAAGTCCCAACCGTAAGAGAAATAAAAAACAAGGCCTAGGGCTGCGAAGGTCCATCCTGCCACAGCTCCGAAAAGCAGAACGTCCCGACTGAACGTCCTTCCAAAAAGCTGCCGGAAACTGCCGAAAGAGCGGCTAATTTTCCCTTTCTTCAACACGTCTGTCTTTTCTTCCTCGCCGCTTCGGCCGCGTTGCAAATGGAGAACTATGGGCAACGCGTAGATCGCTGGGTAAATTTTCATATGTACGGATAGGCCGTAAAGAACGGCAGCCTTGGTTAGATGCCTCTTTTCCATATAATACATGGTGCCCAGAACTAGGCCTGCTACAAGGGATTCAGCGTTTCCTCGGCTAGATACAGTCATCGGCAGAGGATTGAGGACCCAGAACGCACAGCACTGACACGCCATCTTGCTGTCCTGCCCTCGGAGCAAAATAATCTCATACATGAGGTTGGCAGCCACCAGATCCCCAATAATAAAGAGGAGCTTTCCGTACAGATGAGTAATGTAGATGTTTGGGGTTAAGATCCAGGCCAGCAATGGCGTATAACGGTAGGTCGCTCTTAAGTACGGAGACTTCGCCTCCGTGATGTATTGGGCAGCATCAGTGAATACTTGATAGTCAATGTCGGTGTATTTTACCAGCATTGTTCTGTCCTGATAAACTCCGTAAAAGACAAGCATAAGTCTGATGACGAAAGCACCGCCAAACAAAACATCTTTCCTGAGAAATCTTGTAAAAATTGGTTTCCAAGATATCCGGTGGGAAATCATATTTGGTCCTCTTCAAAAGAAATCAAAACGAGAAATAAAACTTAGCGTGGAGTCAGGCTTGAACCATCCTCTGGTTTTGCTTCTGTCTGAATAAGAAAATGAAATTAGCCTCTGTACGGAATGCAAAGGGGAGCTGGGTTCAGATCACGAGCAGTCCCGTTGGAAAGCCAAAAAGCAGTTAAGAAAAGGAAAAGGGTTTTAGCTTGGTGAGCACAGTACAGGAAGGAACAAAAAAAGTGTTTGGTTTGGTTTTCTTGTTGCAGGTTCCTCTTTAAGGATTGGGTGTCAACAAACAGGAACCCTCAAGGACCTACATCTCATTTCCCCCTTTCCCACTATTTCTTCTTTCCCTTCCCCGAAAGCCCCCGTAGCCATTCCTTTTTCCTTCCTCCATTCCACCTCCCAACCAACCTTATATATCCCTGGCACGACCACCCAGTCTCCAGTTTTCCATCTTGCAGGCCCAGTTACACAGTGGGGAACCTACAAGAATGCGCAAGGGATACTTCATTGTCTCCTGTATACTTTCCCCAGACTATGTGCTCACCTTCCACTGCCTGCTTCTCTCCTTCCCACCCACCTACCCATTAACCTTTTCATCTTCAGCTATATTTCTTTCATTGATACCCCCCACCTTTCTCCACAATGAAGACCCAAAACAAATGACTTCATTCTCATCTCCGCATCATGCTGGCAGGGGATGATGGGAACTGTAGTCCATAACATCTGGAGGGGCCGCAAGTTTGACACTGGCGGTGACTGCTGGCTTTGAGTACAAATGGATCCCCTTCGGGGATCGGGCGGTATACAAATTAAATAAATAATAATAATAATAATAAATTCCTCCTAGGGATGGAACTGTTTCAACAACAGCCCTGCTCCTTCCCAACTCAGTAGGATTCGTTTGGAAGAAGAGCCCCTGCGACTCCTGCACCTGTGCAGGGAGCCCCTGCAAGAACGAACGGAGGGAGCCAATCAGAGAAGCTGTTCAGTATTTCCCTGGCACTTGAGGAGTTCTCTTCCCCTCTAGTGGTGGAAATGGGGTTTAGCTGCGCCTGCGCGTTAGCAGAACTGAAGCCAGCCCTGCGAAGGCGGAAGCTGGAACAATAGGGTGTATAGTTCAGCGTGCTCTGTAATGCATGCAAGGCACGATGGTGTAGGGAGAGAGGAAGACCGCCTGATATTGGACTCTACCTCTGATATTGGAAACCAATGCCTGAAGTGAGGTCAGGACCAAATAAAACCACGGGAGGTGGAGCCGATGGTTGAAGGGAGCATAGGGCCCTGCAAGCAGTGTTAAGGTAGTCCTTGTGAGTCTGTTGCAATTTGGGGGGCGCTTCAGCAAAACAGGTGAAACTAGAACAAGGGGGAAAGGAGCCGCAGGCAAAGAGCTTGCCATCCCTGCAGAGCGGGAGGACCGGGAAGGAGGAGGGGAAAGGCACATTTTTCCTACTTCTATAAAAATCCTGCAAAATCTTACCTTGCAGTGGGGAAGCTGCTCGAGCAATCCGAGCATGCTCAGTGTGGCGCTTGGAAGCTGTTGCCCTCGATTGCTTTGCCCATCCGCGGTGATGCGACTTCCTAGGCTCGGTTTTTTAAAAAAGCACGTGCGACAGGAGCAGCCAGGGCCAAAGATGTCTTGAGTTGCAAAACATCGCTAAAAGCCAGGGCTGAGGAGGAGAGGTGATGGATTTCCAGGGGATTACATACGAGGGCAAGCACAGTTTAAACTTTAAAGTAAATGAGTTATTGCTCTGTCCTCTAGTGCATTTTACTGTCTACCTATTTTTCATGGCGATTAATTTATAGCGGTGCTGTGAACTCTTGTGCGGCACATTATAAAGCGATGAGGGGCAGGAAATGCCTGTAAATCATGTCTGCTTCTTATGCAAGGATATAGATCAGCTTTATAGGGAGTCAGTCTGTCGGTCCATCCATCTGTCCAAGATCTTATTATTATTATTACTATGTTGTTATTATTATGGAGGTCATGTTGTTCTGATTACTGCTTTGATGTTCCATATTATGAAAGTTATTATGTTTTGTTATGTAATTATGTTTGAGTTTGTTAACTGATACGTGACTATTGAGTATTTGTTCATCTGATTTTGGAAACTATTAAAGAGTTATTGAGCTTGTATATTATTGCTGATGCTGTTGTTGCATGTATTGTTATGATGTACTGTATTGCTATGTATTACCGTGTTTCCCCAAAAATAAGACAGTCTCTTATATTAATTTTTGCTCCCCAAGATGCGCTATGTCTTATTTTCAGGGGATGTCTTATTTTTCTGTGTTCTGTTTGTCGGGCATGCTTCCAAACAAAAACTTTGGTATGTCTTACTTTCGGGGGATGCCTTATATTTCGCACTTCAGCAAAACCTCTACTATGTCTTATTTTTAGGGGATGTCTTATATTTAAGGAAACAGGGTACTGCTAAGTATTATTGTTATGATGTTGTTCTCCGTGAGCCCTTCAGGGAGGGCAGGTATACAAATTAAAAATTCCATTCCATCCCATCTCTGAAGCAGAAACAATGGCTGCCTGCATCAAAAGTGCCATAGACTGAACCTGGGACTTTTCTACATACAAAGCAAGTGTAGTACCACTAGGGATGCCAGCCTCCATGTGGGACGTGTGGATCCCCAGGAGTTACAGCTCATTTCTAGACTACAGAGGTCAGCTACTCTGGAGTAAAATGGATGCTTTGGAGGGCAGGCTCTGTGGCAGTGGTGGCGAACCTATGGCACTCCAGATGTTCATGGACGACAATTCCCATCGACCACTGCCAGCATGGCCAATTGGCCATGCTAGCAGGGGCTGATGGGAATTGTTGTCCATGAACATCTGGAGTGCCATAGGTTCACCACCATGGCTCTATGGTATTGTACCCCACTGAAGTCCCTGTTCTCCCCAGGATCCATCCCCAAACCTCCAGGCTTTTCCCAACCGAGATCTGGCAACCCTACCCCCTCTCCTGCTGGTGGGCAAGGGGGACCCTCGGCATCACTGAGCCAACCCCCCTCCCTGCTTCCCTACCAGGAGTTGGACATTCTACAGTAGCCTAAGGAGGGTCTCTAGATACCAATATGAGTCCAACAGAGCATTGCCTTGGATGGAAAGACTTCTGAGGTACAGGTTGCAGAAGCGAGGGAGACTCAACTTTGACTTTAAAAACTGCCTCTTTTATAGACAAACTTCACATGATGAACCATTGAATTCCCATGCATCACAGTCCCTGACATCAATAATATTTTTTTTAAAAAAACTTAATGTTTTTCAGTCTGCTAGTGTCTTACAGATACATATTATTTTTGGGGAGTCTTCGACAGGTTTAAAGAATCTTTGAAGTACAGTTGTTTTTCTTTGGTGATTCTCATTTGTCACAGATGAATCAGTTGTCACAGATCCTCTGAAGATGCCAGCCACAGATGCAGGAGAAATGTCAGGAGAGAATGTTGCTAGAACACGGTCATACAGCCCAGAAACCACACAGCACCCCACTATCTTAATTTTACTCAACTCTCTTTCTCTGATCTCAGTTCAGTCCAGTGATGGTGAACCTTTTCGAGACCCAGTGCCCAAATTGCAACCCAAAACTCACTTATTTACCTCAAAGTGCTAACACAGCAATTTAACCTGAATGCTGAGGTTTTTGTTTAGAAAAAATGGTTGGCTCCGAGGTGTGCGTTACTCAGGAGTAAGCTTGGTGGCAGTTGGTGGCTTTGCTTTGAAGCAACCATGCAACTTTTTGAACAGGTGAATCACGACCCTAGGAGGGTTTACTCAGAAGCAAGCCCCATTGCCAGCAACTGAGCTTACTCCCAGGTAAAGGATCGCACTTTAGTTCTTTGCATGAAAATCAGTGGGATTTAACAGCGCTTAACAGGGTTACCTACACTGCTTCCTCAAAACTAGGTCTTAGGTTTAATGCGAATAAACAAGCCCAGCAGCCCAGACCAGCCTAGATGTGTGGGGGGGGGCAATTTCCCCCCACATGACAAACTCTGTTTGCACATGTCCACAGAGAGAGCTCTGAGTGCCACTTCTGGCACCCGTGCCATAGGTTTGTCACCACTGGTTCAGTCAGAAGGATTTACTGCCGAATGCCTGGATGCTGTAAGCAGCCTTACAGGCCCTTTTGTTATGGCGATAGAGCAGTGATGGCGAACCTTTTCGAGACCGAGTGCCCAAATTGCAACCCAAAACCCACTTATTTATCGCAAAGTGCCAACACGGCGATTTAACCTGAATACTGAGGTTTTAGTTTAGAAGAAACAGTTGGCTCCGAGGCGCACATTACTCAGGAGTAAGCTTGGTGAAGCAACCGTGCAACACTTTGAATGGGTGAATCACAACCTTAGGAGGGTTTACTCAGAAGCAAGCCCCATTGCCAGCAACTGAGTTTACTCCCAGGTAAAGGATCGTGCCCAGGCCAGCCTAGATTGTGTGTGTGGGTGGGGGGGGGGTGATTTTCTGCACACACCTCCACAACAAACTCTGTACACGTGTGCCCACAGAAAGGGCTCTGAGTGCCACCTCTGGCACCTGTGCCACAGGTTCGCCACCTCTGCGATAGAGGTTTGTATTAGGCTGTGTGTTCCTCAGGGCTTTTTAATCAACATTAAACTTAGGCATCCATGCTGTTTGGTTTTCTAAGGCTTTCATTATTCAGCTCAAATTGAGGATCAGAGATTTCTTATTTCTAAAAGTGAGTACCTGCAAACAGTAAGCAATTAATGTAACATGGAAAGATTAATACATTCAATTTGATATCAGTAATCCATCAATGCGATTAATTTTTGTGTGTGATAACAGTATGCTGCCCTTACCACTGGAAATGGGTGACTACACACAGTAGCTTTCCCAACACTGGCACCCAGTCTCTTCAACTCTCAAATGAAGCCTACATTGATTCCTGCTCTCATTTGTGCACCAGTAAGACTGCTTTCCTGGAGAATCTTTGACACCCGAAAGCTTTGCTGCCTGTCTCTGAAGTTGGTTTCCGCCTTCTTTGTAACTGTGCCATGATTGCTTGTTGTTGCTGCCATTTAATAATTGTTTCTGCATATACAGGAGTGAATGGATGTCTTCCTATGAGAACAGAAAGTGACTTCAGTGAACAGTTTCTTAAAGGGGGTTGAACTTTGGATGGAGCTCACTTTGGGTTGCCTGAATGCAAGCTAGAGGTGCACACCTATATGCAAGAAGGCAGATTCAAGACAGCGCTTCAACGTATACAAGAAGCTTCCAAAATTCTGTAGAGGGGAGAAGTCTTCCTGATGGCTTTATATTGTAGAAGAACCATTACTTTCACAGTGGAAGAAGTCCTTCATATTCCAGCTGATCCTGATTATGAGAAGGTTATAACTGAACCCCCATGCAAGCCTTGCAGTGGTGATGTCTTCCCAGATTCTTTTAAAGGTTCTCCTCAGGAAAAAAATATATGATTGGCGCTGTGATCAATATACCGGGATCAATTCTGGAGTCAAGACTGTGGCCAAAAAGGAATCCGAAGTTGAGAAAAGTTGACCACAAAAGAAACTTCGTAAGGCATGGTTACACATTGCTAGAGCCTTCCGGTCGAATTATTCTGTTACACTACATTGGAGATGAGAAGGAATTCCAGGCATCTCCTCATGGTAACAGGTGGATTCACGATAAAGATGCAAAAAGTATCATCAGGCAGAAAAAGAAGTTCCGGAACAGACTGCTGAAAAAAACAAACACAGAAGCAACAAGAACAGGAAATAGCTATTGCCACTCTTAAAATAAATTCTTTTAAAAAGAATTTCTACTTACAGCTAGTTTTTACTGCTCAGCCATGTCTCTTGATCTCTTTCTCTTAGGCCATAAATACCAGACCATTCATTGCTTTTGTAATAAACTGTAAAAATACACACACAGTTGTTATCTTTTGTACATCAAATGAAAAATTTTAAAGATACAATTGGTTATGCTTTTATACTAATTCTGAGGAGAGAAAAGCCCTACTATACTTTAATCTGCAGTAGAATGAAGGAGAAAATGGGAACTTACTAATTATAATAAGGTCAAACATACCTTCCAGGATAGATGGATATCTCCTGTTCATTTTTTGCCTGAAATCTGAGAAAAAGAATTTTTTTTGAAATCTGTGTCCGAACTGCAACAGTTTTTAGTTACCGCACTTACCCAATCCATACATTTCTAATTTTGTTATTACTCATAAATATCTACACTGCCTCCCAAATAAATCTGCTTATATTATGGATTTTATGTATAGAGAGCAGCAGCGGCATAGTGGTTAAGAGCAGGTGTATTCTAATCTAGAGGAACTGGGTTTGATTCCCTGCTCTGCCACCTGAGCTGTGGAGGCTTATCTGGGGAATTCAGATTAGTCTGCGCACTCCCACACACACCAGCTGGGTGACCTTGGGCTAGTCACAGCTTCTCGGAGCCCTCTCAGCCCCACCTACCTCACAGGGTGTTTGTTGTGAGGGGGGAAGGGCAAGGAGATTGAAAGCCCGTTTGAGTCTCCTGCAGGAGAGAAAAGGGGGATATAAATCCAAACTCCTCCTCTTCTTCTATTTAATTATTTAGTGTATTTTTATCCTGCTCTTCATCTGAGGAGCTTGATGCTCTTCCTGTTTAACTTCAGAACAACCCTGTGAGATAGGTTAGCTTCAGAGACAGTGCTTGCTCTAAGATCAGCCAGTCAGCTTCGTGGCATGCAGGGATTTGAACTAAGTTTCTCCCTGGTGTCCACTCTGGCTCTCATGCATTACAGGCAATTTCCAAACGACGTAGGTCAAATGTAATTGCAAATGTGGTCTGTAGGGTTGATCCTTGGACTTGCATACTCTTCTTGCATTAAACTGGAAACAATCAAAAGGTTTTTTTGATGACAAATTTTGTAAACAGTTATATTTGACAGAAACCTATTTATCATTACCTTGACTGGTGTCCATTTTGTAATATAGCCAATAGACTCCACCAACTCCGCAAACTTCCAACAGCAGAACTCCTTTCAAGATCCTTTTTGCCAGAAGAGGATTCATTGTGCGGACAGCTTCCAGTAGATTAAAACTTGTTCACTATCAGGAAAGTATTCAGGCATTATTACAAAATATTTATAGAAAAGCCACATTTGCTTTTTCACTCTGTGTTCATTCTCTTGCTCGTCCTCCAATGCAGTCTATACCATTATTTAGAAGAAGAAGAAGAAGAAGAGTTTGGATTTATATCCCCCCTTTCTCTCCTGCAGGAGACTCAAAGGGGCTGACAATCTCCTTGCCCTTCCCCCCTCACAACAAACACCCTGTGAGGTGGGTGGGGCTGAGAGAGCTCCGAGAAGCTGTGACTAGCCCAAGGTCACCCAGCTGGCATGTGTGGGAGTGCACAGGCTAATCTGAATTCCCCAGATAAGCCTCCACAGCTCAGGCGGCAGAGCTGGGAATCAAACCCGGTTCCTCCAGATTAGATACACGAGCTCTTAACCTCCTATGTTCTTCTGTTACCTATATATCTAATGGAAACTCCTGTATTAAAAGTGACCAGTAGATTTAATGTATTAATCAGAAATAAACACTTTTAACTATTATAGATGTCCTCCGATAGAAACCTCCTGGTCCCAAAGACGTTAGACTGACCTCAACCAGAGCCTTTTTTTTGCCCTGGTGGAATGCTGGCAGCTGACACCAGGACCTTGTGGGACTTCAAATCAAATGAGTAAATACAACAAATTAAAAAAAAACAGTTGTGGAGAGCCTGTAAGACAGAGATGTTCCCCCGGGCTTTTGGATGAGGCCACCTGTTCATCCGATGCCCTCTGCTGGCCTCACATCCACTTACCACCAACACACATCTTATGCCTTGTGTGTCTTTCCTCTCTTCCTAATCTCTCTCCCCCCCCCCCCCATGCTTGAGCAGCCCTTAGAAAAGGGGCTGTGTCAAGGTGAGAAGGATGTTCCTTTCTAGGACTGCTATTTCTAGATTTTGCCATCTTTTAGGGCTTTTTTTGCCATTTTTAGCTTTTTAAGATTAGATGGTACTCAGGTTTTACAAATACAATATTTAAGTAGTGTTTTCAATATTATTATTTATTAGATTTCATAGACCGCCTCATCCACCCTCTGTGCCACCCTGAGCTTGACTTTGGTTGGGAAGGGAGGGGTATATGGTTAATAAAATAATAAGTAATGGATTGTTTATGCTAGGTAACTAGACAGCAGAGGCATATTTATCACCAAGTACCGCTGAAGATTCAGTACCCTGCTAAGTCTGTTGCTACAATAGTCTAGCAATATTTAGATATTTCAGTGTAGTTCTAAAATAAGGGGTGTGTAATGCCTTTGAAGATCCTCATGTCAGATACAGGAGCAGCCTGTAATAGCATATTTTTCTCCTGCGACAGACCCCGGCCTCCCTGGAAAAAAGGGGAGGGCAAAGCAAAACCCAAGCTCCCCAAGACCAGCAGTCAGAGTGATAGCCACAGCGGCAAACTCGGACGGAAATTTGCAGGAGTCTCGGGGCATTTTTCAGATCTCTATGAAGCACGACAGCGAAGGCGATAGTGAAGTTAAGGAAGCAGGTGCATTCTAATCTGGAGGGACCGGGTTTGATTCCCCGCTCTGCCACCTGAGCTGCGGAGGCTTATCTGGGGAATTCAGATTAGCCTGGGCACTCCCACACACGTCAGCTGAGTGACCTTGGGCCAGTCACAGTTCTTCGGCGCTCTCTCAGCCCCACCCACCTCACAGGGTGTTTGTTGTGAGGGGGGAAGGGCAAGGAGATTGTCAGCCCCTTTGAGTCTCCTGCAGGAGAGAAAGGGGGATATAAATCCAAACTCCTCCTCCTCCTCCTCTTCATAATAATAATAATAATACTAAGACATTGCATTACAACTTCCTAGGCCGCTGGGTGAGGCTCGAATTGTAATGAAGGCCAACAACCAGCTAAAGATCTGGCAGCTGTGAAATCTACAATGATGATGATGATGATGATGATGATAATAATAATAATAATAATAGTCTGGGCGCAGTGGGACAGAGGTGGCGAAAAGCCTGACAGCGGAGAGACCCAACTGCTTACTACCAAAAAATTGACAGAAGCTATAAAACAAAATAAGAAGAACAAACGAAGAACCCCGGAAACAAACCATAATGCCTTACCAGGTGAGCAGAGCCTGTCGGCACACAGACTGGAAGAAGGCTAGGAAATTTCCTTCCGGGGGAAAAAAACAACCCGGCGAGGGAGGGTGGTGTCGCCCCTTCCGCTCCAGACAGCCGCGAACAGTAAGTTTCACTGGTGTTTCTTGACTTTTAATCCATGCCGGGCGCTGGCAAAGAGCCAAGAGCATTCAAGTAGAAGCGGCTAGACCTTTCCAGACGCTCTCCAGCCACCCGGAAGCGGAAGTAAAACTAGAGGAAGTAAGGCGATCACCATAGAGACTTCGAATACCATAGAGTCTCCACCAGACTAAGACCTGGAGAACTTCAATAGCATTTCTAAAGAGTCAAGAAGGCAAAAATGCAGCCGCCACCAAGTCACGTGGGCGCAAAGGAGTGTGAACTGAGCCAATACTCCCCTCTAGTGGCGGACGGGTTCCTTCTCTCCTCCTCTCTTGGTTCCTGAGTTTGTACAAACCAGGGCTAATATAAGAAATAATCAAAAAGACTGGAGGAGACCTCAAGTCCCCAGACAAGAATGGGGCTGATACAAATGCCAGGCTTGACCAATTGATGGAGATGACTGGATATTGGCATGAAAAAACCAGAGAACCTCTCAAGAGGGTTGATGGAAGGCTAATGTGGGTAGAGGCTGATACAGTAGACATGAAGAATAATGCTGTTAATCATAATAAATGTATTGTCGAAGGCTTTCACGGCCGGAATCACTGGGGTGCTGTGTGGTTTCCGGGCTGTATGGCCGTGTTCTAGCAGCATTCTCTCCTGACGTTTCGCCTGCCTCTGTGGCTGGCATCTTCGGAGGATCTGATAGTAGGAAAGGAAAGCAAGTGGAGTATATATACCTGTGAGTAAGAGTCAATAGATGAGGGCATCTGAATAGGAGTGGCCTGGCAAGTGAGTAACAGTGAAGTGTAGCATGTGAGTAACAATGGAGATAGCAAGGTCAATTGGTGAGGCACCTGAACAGAAGTAGTCTGGTCTTTGTTCCCTTTGATTGTCTGTAGTCCTCCTGTGTCTGTGTGGAGCTGATTAGTCACTGTTTTAACTCTAGTGTTTTTCAAAACTGGCAGTCAAATTCTGTTCATTTTCATGGTTTTTTCCTTTCTGTTGAAACTGTCCATGTGCTTGTGGATTTCAAGCACAGAGAAGCCATCTAATCTGGAGGAACTGGGTTTGAGTCCCCGCTCTGCCGCCTGAGCTGTGGAGGCTTATCTGGGGAATTCAGATTAGCCTGTACACTCCCACACATGCCAGCTGGGTGACCTTGGGCTAGTTACAGCTTCTTGGAGCTCTCTCAGCCCCATCTACCTCACAGGGTGTTTGTTGTGAGGGGGGAAGGGCAAGGAGATTGTAGGCCCCTTTGAGTCTCCTGCAGGAAAGAAAGGGGGGATATAAATCCAAACTCTTCTTCTCCTTCTCTCAGCCCCACCCACCTCACAGGGTGTTTGTTGTGTGAGGGGAGAAGGGAAGGGAGATTGTCAGCCCTTTTGAGTCTCCTACAGGAGAGAAAGGGGGGATATAAATCCAAACTCTTCTTCTTCTTTTCCGGACTGTGTGGCCGTCGTCTGGTGGATCTTGTTAGGCGAAATGTTAGGAACAAGATCCACCAGAACACGGCCACACAGCCTGGAAAACCCACCAGAACCAAACGGAACTCAGTTCTCAGAAGCTAAACAGGGGTGGGCCTGGCTAGTATTTGGATGGGAGACCTCCAAAGATACTAGACACATGACGTAGAAGCAGACAATGGCAAACCAACTCCAAAAGTATCTTGCTTTGAAAACCCCACGAGGTGCGACTAGATGGGGAAAAACTGGGAGGGGGGATTAGAGTGCGGAGATCAAAACAATGTGCTTGGCTTATCAAGTCATAGTATGGTCATGGGGGGTATGGTCGGGGGGGGGGGGCTTTGCTTGTAGCAATGCATAATCCTAGGCTATCTCAGCTAAATGTAGCCTACAGAAGGCAGGAAAGGAGAAGCGGTTGTAAAGAAACATTGAATATCCAAGAAAAAATAAACATAGAGATGGCTAAGACAGCAAGGTATACAGAAGGAAAACAGTGCTAAGTTCCATCTCTAACTGGACAACCTTAATAAATGTGGCCTTCCATATAACATCCATATGATCAAAAATTGGGATCATTTTAAAAGTGAACTTACCCAAAGAATCAAAGATGTATCACGACAGTCTGATCTGGCAAGATATTCAGATTTTCCTCTATGCTATACACAGAAATATATCACTGCCCCTGCTCCTTATTTAACTTATCTGGATAAAAAAGATCTAAGGAGAGCTTTTACTCTTGTAAGAAGTGGCATTTACCTTCTGCTACGTGAGAAGGGAAATATCAAAAGATACCTTACGCTTCGCAAGGTTATTATGCCCTTGCTCTCTGGAATTCTGTAGAAACTATATACTATAAGCATTAAAGTGTCCCCTTTATGAGGAGGCAAGGAAAAAATGCCTGTCACATCTACTACACAAAATGACATATTGTTCTGATAAAGTTTGTTGTGAAAAACTATTACAAGATAAGAAGGAGAATATTACTAAATGGGTAGCAAAATTCTGTCTATTCATTATGAAAAAGAAAAAATGATCTGAATATGGTATCCCCCTTAGATATTTTTGTTTTGTTTAGTATTTTTATGCTGTTTGGTGTGTTTACAAAGTATAATGATATATAGATGGATAGTGCTGGATTATGGGAGAGAGATCTGCATTCTTGTTTTGTTGTAGATATTTTGGAGATTTGTAATATATCTGGTCATTGACTGTAAATAAAGTCTTCTTCTAACTGGACAAAGAATGCAAAATGGTCTTATTGCAGCTGTTGCTTGGAAGAAGAAAAAACTTTGTTCAGGACAAATATGAATCAAGTACATATTTTTTAAAACGGCTAGTACTTTATAAGCATGTGATAATGACAACCAACGGCAGCCATCAGCCATTTCCTTTGACACATCCAAGGGTGTCACGGAGCTTCTTCATTTCCTTTTATCCAACACAAGGGAGGGCCAGGAATTTCCCCAACTTATTCAAACCTTTTTACTTAAATCAAGTACATCCCAGGCATTTCGCTGCACTGAGCTCTATTTCAAAAGCAGTGTTTCAGCACACGGGGAAGAAAGTGTCATACTCAAAAGCTCCCCAAACATAAACCTTTCAAGAGTTTGTCTATTAAACAGATGCATTAAACAGTCTATTAAACAGATGCATTTAGTCCTAACTGCACATCGAGGAGATACAGTCGACTCTTATTGGTTCCCCCCTCTTCCCATTACATCAGGTCAATTCTTTAAGACTACAGACAAGGTACAATCCCGATTAGCATCAGGAGATGATGCCAGCCGTCAAAACCAAAATGTGGAGGTTTTTTTCACTCTGAGATGCCTACTACCACCACCACCAAGTGAAAAGGCATCCTTTCAAAAATGAGTCTGTCGTGAGAAAGGGGAATGAAAAGTTTTGTCTGCAAAGTGCCACGGCTGGGTTGGCAAAAAAGTTTCTTTCCTGTATCTGAATTCAAACTCCCCGCCGGCTGGATTACTTATTTGCGACAGCTGAAAGCTGGTCACGAATCCTCCCTAGGCCATCCAGCATCGTGCCCACGGTTTGTTTATTCAGCTCTATGGTCAATGCAGAGGTTGTGAGGCCGTTCCCGCATAAGGCAGCATCTTCCTGAATCTGAAAGAAAATCAGAACTTAGGTTCACATTGGCTCTATTTTTCGCTCTATTTTCCCAGTCTCATTTCCTTCATCTTCTATTGAGTAGAACAGTGGTGACGAACCTATGGCACGGGTGCCAGAGGGGGCACTCAGAGCCCTCTCTGTGGGCACGCACAAACAGAATCCCATCCCCCCCACATCCAGGCTGGCCTGGGCCACTGGGCTCAATTATTAGCATTAAACCTAAGACCTAGTTTTGGGGAAGCAGTGTAGGTAACCCTATTGAGCGCTTTAATCCCCATTGATTTTCATGCGAAGAACTAAAGCGGCATCCTTTACCTGGGAGTAAACTTAGTTGCTGGCAATGGGGCTTACTTCTGAGTCGTGATTCACCCGTTGGAAGAGGTGCACGGTTGCTTCAAAGCAAAGCCACCAACTGCCACCAAGCTTACTCCCGAGTAACACACGCCTCGGAGCCAACCGTTTTTTCTAAACTAAAACCTCAGTATTGAGGTTAAATTGCCATGTTGGCACTTTGCAATAGATAAGTGGTGTGATGGAAAATAGTTAGCTGAACTGTGTATTAGCAAGAAACATGTGATATTATGCAACCAGTATTATTAGGAAGCTGAAGTATGTCAACATGGAGTTTACAGACTTCATCTCAAAAAGAGGCGTGTCATGGAATGATGCTATCGCTACAGTAAAGGGAAGTCACATATGACTGTGAAAAGCATCTTTGCCTTTTGATTTCCTGGAGGGAGGACAGGAAACTATGCAGAGGTGCTAGGATGAAACTTCAAAGGCCTAAGTTACCTCATGGCCTGAACAGAGTTTTCCTGAGAAGGGGAAAACAAAGGGTTTTGAATTCCATCTTGAGACGTGGACAGAGAAGCATCTCGGGGCCATGGGTTCCCGGAATGGGGACAAAGAACCAACAGTAATGTAACCAGTTGAGCAACCTCCGTGCATTTAAGTTTTATTTCTTTGATTTCTGTTTTTCAATAAAAATCGTTGAGACCTCAGCTGGTTGGAGGTATTGGGGAAAAGAACCCAGGTTTTACTGAAACAAGCATGGCTCTCCCAGGCTTGCTTTCATGATATGTGGGTTTTGGGTTGCAATTTGGGCCCTCGGTCTCAAAAAGGTTCGCCATCACTGGAGTAGAACCTTAGACATACTGTAACCTACTGCTTCATTCACCTTGATGTACTCCAAGGAGACATTTTTTTAATGCAAGAGGCTCTTCTGCTGGTGGAAAGGCCTTTGGGCTGGAGGACAATGAAAAGCAATAAGGTACAATCAATACTTCACCATCTTGAAAAAGCAGGATTTTTGCAGATGGTTTTTGAACAGTTTTCTGTGGGGCAGGCATGCAGGCTCTGTGGTAAACACTTAAAACATTCAAGGAAGGTGGCAGCAGTGGTGTAGTGGCTAAGAGCAGGTGCACTCTGATCTGGAGGAACCGGGGTTGATTCCCAGCTCTGCCACTTGAGTTGTGGAGGCTTATCTGGGGAATTCAGATTAGCCTGTGCACTCCCACACACGCCAGCTGGGTGACCTTGGGCTAGTCACAGCTTTCTGGAGCTCTCTCAGCCCCACCTACCTCACAGGGTGTTTGTTGTGAGGGGGGAAGGGCAAGGAGATTGTAAGCCCCTTTGAGTCTCCTACAGGAGAGAAAGGGGGGGATATAAATCCAAACTCCACCTTTTCCTCCTCCCCCTCCTTTTGCCTCCCTTTCATTATCCCTGAATTCCAGTTTAACATAGCTACGTTTCAGAAGGCCAGACAATAGTTCAAGTAGAGGTAAACTAGCTGACTTCTCTTTTCTGGACAAACAGCCATATTTTACCTTAGCTATCTGAAAGTTGTTTTAAAGCACAAGGAGAAGGTCTCTGTTTTCAGTAGTTTAAGAAGTTTTAAACACTAACCAATCATCACATCAATGTTTCACAGCACAATCGCTCTACAAGATATACAGACAATTACCCCCCCACACACCCCCAGATGTTAAAGTAGTATGGAAGAGCAACTGCCACCATTTTTGATGGGTCTTGCAGGTTTTATAGTGCTTCTGAAACCCAGGCTCATTCCGCACATGCAGAATAATGCACTTTCAAACTGCTTTCAGTGCTCTTTGAAGCTGTGCGGAATGGCAAAATCCACTTGCAAACAGTTGTGAAAGTGGTTTGAAAATGTATTATTTCGCGTGTGCGGAAGGGGCCCCACACCAAGTTTTAGCAGAGACTCATAAAAATGAAACCCATACACTCACGAACAATGGTTTTACTACAGAACTGCACAACCTTTGGTCCATCTACCTGAAAGCAACCCATCAATTAAGGTTCCCCATGTATCTCTCCTTCTCTTCTTCAGTCTCACAAGCAGGAATTTTGCAGTCAGACCTCTGATACGCCAGGTGATGGACTACATTCAGCTTGGGAGATCAAGTTGTGATCTCAAAAGCTGTGGTGGTAGTGAGCTATACAGTGTGTACACAATCTTTGCATGGGAGAGAGCAAGATGCCAATTTGTTTAACAACAACCACCACCTTTATTTGGCATTTAAAAATAGGTTCTAGAGCGTTGCCAGACATTTTTGAAATACAAATCAAGAGTACATTCAAAGCACAGACAGGAAGACTGTATATCGCAGTATACATTACTCAGAAAGTTCTGTCACTTGTAAAAGAAATTTTGCTACTTTTTCCAAGAGCATGACATCTGTGTTGTTTAACAGAAGCTTCACCACAGAACAGTGAGAGTCACTTTCGGATTTGTCTAGGGCCAGCCTGGGAGAGAAATTCCTGATGCCCACATATCTCGGACAGTCAAGAATAATGCGAGCAAGAGTCTCCACTTGGTTTTTACAGTGTGGACAAACCCGATCCTGGAGAGGGATGGATAAGTAACGACCCTTCGTAATGGCCGATGGGAAGGTATTGGATCTGGCCCTTGTGATAATTCATCTCTGGCCAATTTGTTTATTTCTATTCTTAAAGCAGAAAAAACCAACCACCACCAGGTCAACAAACAATACCTTTAGCTGTAGCAGGCAGGTAGGGACAGCCATTCTGTTGACACTGTCCGAGGAGGTTTTGATGTCCACTCGCCAGTCCATATCAACCAGTCGGGGCAGGGAAACTGTGGAATTAATGAAATAGAACTATCACCGGCTTTTATCTGCTAGAATGCCACTATTCTTAGTCTCTACTACAGGACCACTCAGCAGCTCCAAGATTCTTTCTAGGGGTCTTCTTTCAAAAGCATTTCGTTAGCAAGCTTGTGCCTGTTTTCCAACTGGATAAGATTCTTGCCCAACAAATATAAGCCCAAATAAGAAAATGGAAGGAGTTCATAATCCAGTAGGGGAACAGTAGTTATTTGTAGGACCACCCAAGTGGTGTAGGAGGTTAAGAGCTCGGGTATCTAATCTGGAGGAACCGGGTTTGATTCCCAGCTCTGCCGCCTGAGCTGTGGAGGCTTCTCTAGGGAATTCAGATTAGCTTGTACACTCCCACACACGCCAGCTGGGTGACCTTGGGCTAGTCACAGCTTCTCGGAGCTCTCTCAGCCCCACCTACCTCAAAGGGTGTTTGTTGTGAGGGGGGAAGGGCAAGGAGATTGTAAGCCCCTTTAAGTCTCCTGCAGGAGAGAAAGGAGGGATATAAATCCAAACTCTTCAAACTCTTCTATATGCAGCCCAGGGATGACTAAAGCTCAGTGGTGTAGCCAATAGGTAAAAAGGTAAAGTTTCCCCTTCAGCCGTGTCCGACCCTGGGGTACCACTGCGAGCAGTGATTTCATAGGCAAGCCATTTTTGTGGGGTAGTTTGCCATGGCTTTCCCCGGCTATTCTTTATCCCCTAGCTATGAGCTAGGTACTCATTCACCGACCAAGAAATGGATGGATGGCTGAGTTGACCATGAGCCAGCTGCCAGGATATCTGACCCACAGGGGGCCCGAACTCCTGACCGTGTGAGTGGCAGTATTTCTGTGTTAATAGGCTATATGCACCTCACTGAATACAGTGAGCATATATGTCTCTCTTTTGCCAGTACCCTCACAGCTAGCAATGCAAATGGATGGCAAGTAGGTGTCTTATCTCATAAAATAAGGCACAGGAAGAAACAGCCACATACCAGGCTACTCTATTCAGAGGGCCTCACCTTTTGACCTCACAGTGTATATACTCCACTTGCTTTCCATTCCTACTATCAGATCCTCTGATAGTAGATGCCAGCCACAGATGCAGGCGAAACGTCAGGAGAGAATGCTGCTAGAACACAGCCATACAGCCCGGAAACCACACAGTACCCCAGCCACATAAAGTGCTTGCCTTTTGTGAAGGGGTCTTAAACAGAGATTAATTCATTTCCACATGTTTCATATTACTTAGTAGGCAACGCAATAACAATGGTCGCTAACGAAACATAGAGGTTCCCATTTCAGATATATAGGTTACTCCACCTCACAGGGACGTAGTTATAGAATTTTTATGGGGTGAGGAGCTCAGGGGGCAGGGCTCAGGGGGCGAGGCCTGCCCCACCCACCCCTGGGGGTGTGGCCCCACCTCCCCAAGCCCTGCCTCCAGCCTGCAAGCCAGCCGGAGTCCAGGAAAGAAAGTCTTGCCTCTCACGAGACCTGCTAGGCGAGAGGCGAGACTTTCTTTCCCAGGCTCCGGCTGGCTTGCAGCTTGCAAGCAGGAGATGCGGGCTGTGCCTGTGTGGGCGCACAGGAGCGCCCGACCCTGCTGGACATGCAATGGGGGGGTTAAACCCAAGAACCTCCCCTCAGCTACGTCCCTGCCACCTCACTACCTGATACTTACTTTGACTGGCTTGTACTTCATTTCTCCAGGTAGATCTGAGAAGAGGGGAAGAGAACACAAAACAGTTATTGTAAAACTAGCAGTACCCAGCCACGCGTTGCTGTGGGTTATTGTGGTGAAATGGGAAAGGAACAGACGCTGACCCTTCCCTCTCCCTCCGCTAGGGTGGGTGGGTCATATCCAGATGCTGGGGCCCCTCCCTCCCCTCCCTTGCATGCCACTCCTCACTCTCTCCCCTCCCTCACTTCTCTTCCCTTGCATGCCACGCCTCCCCCTCTCTCCCTTCCCTCTCCCGCGTGTTTATGTAGGTGTATGTGTTTCACTTCTACTCGAGCTATTGCCTATCTACTGTGTTCACTGCTCATATCTGGCCATCTGAGCGAACATTCTAAGCTGCACGAACATTCCAAGGGTGACAGTTACACACAGGCAGCTGCATGTCCTTCACCATGGAGCGCGAGGAAAAAGGCATTTTACCTGGGCCAGGTGTGAAATTTCAGGTATGTGAACATCTAAAAACACACTCACCTGGCTGACTATAGTGGCTGAGAATTTTAAGAGGAATTGGCCCAGCAGTTACTGAGTTATACTAACACTAACAAATACACGGTTAGCTTTATATATAGATTAAGTAGTAGTAGAGTCAGGCAAGCAATTTCCACCAAACAGTTGTTTTGTAACCACAGTGTCTGAAAGAGTCCATACGTGAACTCAGTGCCACTACTGTGCATTTGACCATTTCCACTGGAATCTGCCTTGTACTGCAGTGTTTCAGACAAACTAGCTCTTTTTGATCGCCACCACTCTGTATCAACAATAGAACTGCCTGAGGGAACCCATCAACCATATTTGATTGCAACATGTAAATCTACCCTTCTCTGATCACCTGAGCTGTAAACAAAGAGTGGGACAAACTTTTGTTTTTCCTACTGAGGGGATCTCCATTGTCTCCTAAGACTTTAGGGATCTGGGTTCATTTTGAATATTAACCTTCCCATCAGTTTCCATGTGTACTAACATAGGCCCCTTCCGCACACACAAAATAATGCGTTTTCAAACCACTTTCACAACTGTTTGCAAGTGGATTTTGCCATTCCGCACAGCTTCAAAGAGCACTGAAAGCAGTTTGAAAGTGCATTATTCTGCATGTGCAGAATGAGCCATAGTAAGTATATAGGTTTTGGGTTCGCTGCTCTGAGGTAAATTTTGTGGCGCACAAGGAGATTACTGAGCTCATTGAGGCTGGATTAATATATGAACAGCTATGATTTATGTATTGACAACTTGGTTTGAAGGAACAAACTAGCAGCACACATCTGCAGGTAGACAAAGCAGAAACCTGGCACAAACATTTAAACTGGTTATGACCAGAGAGTAGTTAGACTTTTCCACAATGCTTTCAGGAACTAGTCACTGATTGGATTCCACCCCGCACCAGCCTGCCCTTTTTCCAGTCAGACTAAATTGTACCAAGTTTGCTCATCACCAATAAAAGCTGCCACATATTTCAGGAATGAATGTTGAAAGGGATTTGGGCGTCTTAGTTGATAGTTCCATGGGAATGTCAACTCAATGCAAGGCAGCTGTGAAAAAGGCAAACTCTATGCTGGGGATCATTAGGAAAGGAATTGATAATAAAACTGCAAAGATTGCCATGCCCTTATATAAAGCTGTGGTGCGACCGCACTTGGAGTACTGTGTCCAGTTCTGGTCGCTGCATCTCAAGAAGGATATTGAGGAGATAGAAAAAGGGCAGAAAAGGGCAACGAGGATGATTGAGGGACTGGAGCACCTTCCCTATGAGGAAGGCACTTTTCCCTATGAGATATGATTGAAGTCTATAAAATTATGCATGGGGTAGAAAATGTTGACAGAGAGAAATTGTTCTCTCTTTCTCACAATACTAGAACCAGGGGGCATTCATTGAAAATGCTGGGGGGAAGAATTAGGACTAATAAAAGGAAACACTTCTTCACGCAACGTGTGATTGGTGTTTGGAATATACTTCCACAGGAGGTGGTGATGGCCACTAACCTGGATAGCTTTAAAAGGGGCTTGGACAGATTTATGGAGGAGAAGTCGATTTATGGCTACCAATCTTGATCCTCTTTGATCTGAGATTGCAAATGCCTTAACAGACCAGGTGATCGGGAGCAACAGCCGCAGAAGGCAATTGCTTTCACATTCTGCACGTGAGCTCCCAAAGGCACCTGGTGGGCCACTGCGAGTAGCAGAGAGCTGGACTAGATGGACTCTGGTCTGATCCAGCAGGCTTTTTCTTATGTTCTTATGTTGAAAACCCCAGTTCTTCAATTACACTGATCCATATTACAAACCAGACAATTCTACAGTGTGTTAATTATCCAATACAAACGCAGCAATAGCTGTGAACATCACAGATACAAACCAAAATGATAGACCCTGCTTCAAACAGCCAGAACACCTTCCAAGGGGGTCTTGAGAGCGGCACTCCCTTGTTAGCACGTGCTTATTTTCCACTTGCACGAGAATCTTGCCATCAGAGGAGGCATCCTGGGTGGCAGAACTGCAAATTAGGTTCAATTTCACAACTTGGAAACCTTTCCAATGCTCAGCAGCACCCATGATTTGCGAGCTTTGATTTTTCTTTTCAGACAACCCCAGGGACGCTTCTTTAATCACCATTTGGCTTTGATACCCAAGTCACAACTTTGCCTCACTCGATATCACCAGGAGAACACTTACAGGTTTTCCAGAATTATCTTGGTCAGAAGGTTTTTAAGGTTTTGGTGGAAGCCTTCTGGAAAGAGGGAGAGAATTTCTTCCGGTGAGGCCAGGCCCCGATACACAACATGCCTTGAAAGGTTGTGCAAAGACCAGATCAACTGTATGAGGAATCAGAAACGGAAAGACATGATTAAAGTGTTCCTATTATTGCCAGACAGGAGATTCGTTACCTCCTAAATTTGAGGGAATCCGCTTACCTTTTGGTCAATAGTTACTTCTCCCATGTAATCTGTTCTTAAGCATAAGCATTTTATTGTCATTGTGCATGCACAACGAAATTTACAGCAGCATTCCTCGATGCACACAATTTCAGACTCATACATCATACTCATACAATTTCAGACTCATACATCATCCTCACTTTCCCCTTCCTTCACCCATCCCTACACAGCCCCAAACACATCAACACGAAGCCACGGAGTTTAGCATAGCCCCAGCTCTAGAGTAGAAGCTGTCTCTAAGCCTCTTTGTCCTAGATTTGATAGACCTGTATCGTCTACCAGATGGTAACAGTTCAAAAAGAGAGTGTGCTGGATGAGACGGGTCCCTCAGAATATTTTGGGCTTTTTTTAGGCTTCGGGAATTATAGAGTTCTTCCAAGGAGGAGAGAGGGCAGCCGATAATCCTTTGTGCAGTAGTGATCACTCTTTGGAGCGCCTTCCTATCTGCCACTGTGCAACTGGAGAGCCATACACAGATGCAGTAGGTTAAGACACTCTCTATAGCTCAGCGGTAAAAGGACACCAGGAGTTTTCCATCCAGTTGTTGCTTCCTTAAAAGTCTCAGATAGTACAGTTCTTCAACCTTAAACTGTACTCCATGATGTTTTCCCTGCAATAAACCTAGACATGCTACCCTTCCTGGATTTTGATGCCTGCTCTCTAGTTCCTGCTGCTCCAGGACCTAATCAGTAGGCCAACATGGTTAAATCGTATCCAATAATACTCACTTGCTTAGCTTCATCTGCTGCAACTGAGAGGGTAGAACAGGTGTCCTCAATCAGTTTCTCTGAACCAGCGGCTGAACTCAAAAAGCACTCTTGGCAAAGATGCCGGATTTCATCTTTTTTGGAAGCCTGTCAAAAAGAAACGCTCTTGATCTTTTTGAAAACACAGGATGGGGTGGTAGCAGTGAAAATGGCTTTTTGAACAGAGTAAACATATCAATACAACATAAGACTATTAATAGTCATAAGCCATGATAGTCCACTAGAACCTCCATTTGCAGAGGCAGTATACCTCTGACCATTTTGTTTTCAGACAGTTTAAACTTAGTACCTATAAGAAAAGACTGAAAGTGTAATACTGTTTCAGGGAATTTTACTTTGCGTGTTGGCATCATTAAGATTGCATTTAAGAAGAAGAAAAGTTGGATTTATATCCCCCCTTTCTCTCCTGCAAGGAGACTCATAGGGGCTTACAAACTCCTTTCCCTTCTCCCCACACAACAAACACCCTGTGAAGTAGGTGGGGCTGAGAGAGCTCCGAAGAACTGTGACTAGCCCAAGATCACCCAGCTGGCGTGTGCTGGAGTGTACAGGCTAATCTTGAATTCCCCAGATAAGCCTCTACAGATCAGGCAGCAGAACAGGAAATCAAACCTGGTTCCTCCAGATCAGAGTACACCTGCTCTTAACCACTACGCCACTCTACTTTTACTTTGAATGTTGGTATCATCAAGATTGCATCTAAGAGGTCTGCCAAATGCAGTATCACAGCTCAGCTGGCAACTTTTCACAAGTCATTTTAATAAATTCTCAAGCTGAAAAAAATGTCAATTAAAAAGTATTCCAAAATTCTCATTAATACAAGGGGTGTTTTTTTAAAAAGAAAGAAAGAAAACAAAATAAATATTAATGACTTCTGTCTTGTACAGGAGTCATACTTGAATCCCATCTGAGGCGCAGGCTCAACTTTTACCTTCATTGATTTATTGTGGAATCCTGGCTAAGTCTCAGCTGGGTTGCTATAAAGAGGTTTCTTTTTAAAATAAATGGGGCTACAGATAAAAGACAAATAAGCATTTTTAAACATCATCTCAATTCCAGATCTTCATTCAAAAGGGCCAGGAAGCAGATTGCTTGACAAACAGTATCCTAATAGCAGCACTTACTCACTTTTAGTAAGATCTGGAGAGCTAAAAACTGTTCTTGGCTCAGCGCAGCCATCTTCCCTGATCACATGATCGTCAGTCGCCCAATCAGAGAGGAAGAGAATAATTTTGGGTCAGCTTTCTAATAAGCTGCTCTGAATCTTGGGAATTGTAGTCCTAGGAGGATAACCAATAGCAGGAGAAACATAGAAGCGCTTCAGTGTCTGTTTTTCAAAGAAAACCGGTCCCCCCCCCCCCCAATATTATTTTTTCACCAACAAATTTACTCCTTCCAGTAGAGTTCCTTTACGTGGATTTGCATGACCCCAGTAGCAACAGACACGTGTTTCAAACGAATTGCAAAAACAAATGGAATGGAGCCTGCTTCGTGTCTAGATACTTGCAACCTCTAAAGATGCACCGTTTATGGGGGTCAGTTTCCTTTCCCCAGAATAATAATGCCTAAATAAGTATCCTTATTTAGTGGGGTGCTGTGTGGTTTCCGGGCTGTCTGGCCGTGTTCTAGCAGCATTCTCTCCTGACGTTTCGCCTGCATCCGTGGCTGGCATCTTCAGAGGATCCTGAGTTGTGCTACTTCATTTGGCAGACCTCTTAGATGCAATCTTGCAATCTCTGAGCTGTGATACTTCATTTGGAAGACCTCTTAGATGCAATCTTGATGATACCAACATGCAAAGTAAAAGTGCTGTGGCGTAGTGGTTAAGAGCAGGCGTACTCTAATCTGGAGGAACCAGGTTTGATTTCCTGTTCGGCTGCCTGATCTGTAGAGGATCTCCTCTGAAGATGCCAGCCACAGATGCAGGCGAAACGTCAGGAGAGAATGCTGCTAGAACACGGCCAGACAGCCCGGAAACCACACAGCACCCCAGTGATTCCGACCGTGAAAACCTTCGACAATACATATCCTTATTTAATTCTCCTTATTCAGATATCATCAGGATTGAAACTAAACGAATTGAGAGGGGCAGGGAAAATTTGCCATCCATTTTAAAAGAAAAAAAAATTCACCCTTGAACCTCTCCTGAATAATACACCCGCCTGGGCGAAAAAGTTGACTCCCCCTTCTGCACAGGAAGAATAATCCACTTTCAATCCACTGTCAATGCACTTTGCAGCTGGATTTGACTGTGCGGAATAGCCTAATCCACTTGCAAACCATTGTGAAAGTGGATTGAAAGTGCAGTATTCTGCATGTGCGAAAGGGGGATTTCGTGGATCACCTCGGTTTTCAGCCTGTTCCGCACATGCAGAATAATGCGCTTTCAATCCACTTTCATAACAGTTTGAAAGTGGATTCTGCTATTCCGCACAGTCAAATCCAGCTGCAAAGTGGATTGAAAGTGCATTATTCTGCAGGTACAGAAGTCTATTTCCATCAGCTGCTGTCCATCAAAACCGCATCAATAGAGGGCGCCCCAGGACTGCAAGGTTGTCATCGGGTTCAGTTTTTGCTGGTTCCCCCCCCTCCCACTCTGCATGATGCAACGGATTGGCTGTTTCATCCGTCAATAACGCCCGTGGGTGGGAGGAAACAGCATATTCCTTAGGAAGGCTCTCTTGACATCATCTTCAAGCGACGGAATGTGAGGGGCGGGGTGTAATTCTGACCCTGGTGAACAGCAGTTTGGTCCGACTGGCTATTATGGCTTCGGTTGCAGAAGCAGGAGAGCCCAGCTCGGTCACGGCGGAGGCGTCTGCCCCATTGGAGGACCCGGCGGAAAAGCTCACCTTAGAGATCCTGGAAGGCTGCCTCTGCTCGCTGCCCGACTTGCTGGGGCAGGTTAGTGATAAGAGGCGATTGGGGGAAATGCAGTGAATAGAATAGAATAGAATAGAATCTTCATTGGCCAAGTGTGATTGGACACACAAGGAATTTGTCTCCGGTGCATGTGCTCTCAGTGTACATAAAAGAAAAATACATTTGTCAAGAATCATAAGGTACAGCACTTAATGATTGTCATATAGGTCTAGTAAGCAATCAGGAAACAATCAGTAGTAATGAAAACATAAAATGTAAAATCATAAAATAAAATAAAATAAAATGAAATGTCAGCACAGGCTATAGTCATACAGTCATAAGTGGGAGGAGATGGGTAATAGGAATGATGAAAAAAGTAGTGCAGTAATTAATTATAATAGAGTATATAATAAATAGTTTAACGATTGGTTCGAGGGAATTATTTTGTTTAACAGGAGTGATGGCATTCGGGAAAAAACTGTTCTTATGTCTAGTTGTCTTGGTGTGCAGTGCTCTGTAGCGACGTTTAGAGGGTAAGAGTTGAAACAGTTTATGTCCAGGATGCGAGGGGTCAGTAAATATTTTCACAGCCTTTTTTTTGACCCGTGCAGTATACAGGTCCTCAATGGAAGGCAGGTTAGCAGCAATTGTTTTTTCTGCAGTTCTGATTATTCTCTGAAGTCTGTGTCGATCTTGTTGGGTTGCAGAACCAAACCACACAGTTATAGAGGTGCAGATGACAGACTCAATGATTCCTCTGTAGAATGCTCGAAGTGATGCTCGAAGGTATGCTCGAAGGTAGTGATGCTCGAAGGTAGCAGGAGTAACGTTTGTATAAACAAAATGCAAATATTTTTTGTATAATAATAAAATCAGTATCCTGAAGCAGAATGACAGGGTATTGACAGGAAGAAACAACGAAAATTATTAGTGCACGTTGCCAAATAAGAATTGCAGTTCTTTCTGCTAGTTTTGTGGGTCTAATTAATTTGGGATCTTAGCCTATTTGTAGAAGTGAAATCCTGTTCTGCAGTGTAATCCTGTTATGACACTGTTTGTTCTTTTGAAGCTTAATCTTGGAGACGATGTGGTGAAAATTAACATTGACTGGAGCAAGTTTCAGCACACTCCGCCACCCCAGCCCATGTTGCTCTTAAGTGTTCTGCAGCAGCATATTTCAGATTTGCAGGTAAACGCTTTGTTCTACACTTTGAAACCCCAGACTTCAAACAAATCCTTCAGTGGCAGCTTGCGTGCTGCAAAATCTCATCTTCTGTGGTGTCATCTCTGGATAAGGAATGGTGTGGTTGTATTGTGCATTTCAGTCTCTCTTGAATTTCGTAAAGCACTTCAACCTGTTATCTAAAGGGGTTATCAGAAGAGCTACGCGAATTGCATTGTAGGCTTCTGTGAGCGAGTAGAAGAAGAAGAGTTGGATTTATATCCCTCCTTTCTCTCCTGTAGGAGACTCAAAGGGGCTTACAAACTCCTTTCCCTTCCCCCCTCACAACAAACTCTCTGTGAGGTAGGTGGGGCTGAGAGAGCTCCAAAGAGCTGTGACTAGCCCAGGGTCACCCAGCTGGTGTGTGATGGAGTATACAGGCTAATCTGAATTCCCCAGATAAGCCTCCATAGCTCAGGCGGCAGAGCGGGGAATCAAGTGCAGTCCTGTTCATTTCCACGTTTGCGTTATAAATGCAGTACATTTCCATGTGTCGTGGCTTATAATTAGGCAATAACATAGCAGGTGGGTGCCATGTTATGATAATGATTACATGCGTTGGGTGAGTTATGTGTTTTGCAGAGTGCTTTTGGTGGATCAAGAAATGGCATTATCCCACCAGGAAACATCTTGGTATGCCTCTGCAATTAACCAATTTGTAAAAAATTAAGTAATTCATTAGACAGTCAATGTTTCATTTTGTCAAACAACCTATAGCTGTGTTGCATCATTTTCAGTGGACTCCTTAAAAGCTTTCTTACCGTCAAGCTACGCTACTTGCCCACAGTCTCTCTCTGTTTCTCCTTGGGGAGAAATGGGGATTCTTCTCTGGCGGAGGAGCTAAATCACTTTTTTGCCCGCTTTGAAACAGGTCTATCAGAAGGAGATGACACACAGCCACCAGGTGATTGCAGCTCACACCTCACTGTGGAGGAACATGAGGTGAGGTGCTCTTGAGGGCTGTGAATCCAAGGAAGGCTGCTGGACCGGATGGTATTCCCGGTCGGGTGTTAAAGGAATGCTTAACCAACTGGCTGGTGCAAGCTTTATTTCGATCTTTAATCGATCTTTATCCCAGTCCACCATTCCATCTTGCTTGAAAGCTTCCAGCAGTGTGCCACTACCAAAGAGACTTCCTCCTGACAATCTTCAGGATTATAGACCAGTGGCACTCACCCCCATCATCATGAATTGTTTTGAAAATCTGGTCCATATAGGCATATTAGTTCTTTGCCTTCCAGATACATTTTGGATAAACATCAGTTCACATATCGGACCAATAGGATCTAATGGAGGACGCCATTGCCATTAGCCTCCACACAGCTTTGACGCATCTCGAACAGCAGGGGAATTATGTGCGAACGTTCTTTTGGCGGACTTTAGTTCCAGATTTAATACAATCTCACCACAAAGACTGGTGACAAAACTTGTGGATCTTTGGTTCCTCACATTCAATCTGTTTGTGGATTAGGGGACTTCCTTGTCTGATCGCTCCCAGAGGGTTAGACTGGGAAATCCAAGCTCTCAGTTCTTACTCTAAATATGGGAACGTTTACAGGGCTGTGTGTTGAGCCCCTTTTACTGTTCACCCTTTATACATAAGGATTGTAATTCTGTTCATCATAGTAACACCATTATCAAATTTTATTATGACATTAACGGTGGTGGGGCTCATCTCTGGAGGGGATGAGTCCTGCCTATCGGAATGAAGTGGACCGACTGCTCTCTCATGTGGTGCAGGGAAAACTAACCTGGTTCTGCACACTAACAAGACAAAGGAGCCTTATAGTGGACTATAGGAAGGAATAGCTCAGGAAATTCAGCCCTTGACTATAAATGGAGATCAAGTGGAGCTGCGCTAGTTTTAAATTCCTGGGCTGCTATGGATTAAAGAGGATTTGACCTGGGGAGTACAGACTATCAAGGGTGAGAAAGCCCAGCAGCAGACTGTACTTTCTGAGACTTTTAAGGAAGCAACAACTAGATCGAAAACTTCTGGTGTCCTTTTATCAAGAAGCTATAGAGAGCGTCCTAACCTACTGCATCTGTGTATGGTTCTCCAGCTGCACAGTGGCTAACAGGAAGGCCCAAAGGGTGATCAATACTGCACAAAGGATTATCGGCTGCCCTCTCCCCTCCTTGGAAGAAATCTATAATGCCCGAAGTCTAAATAAAGCCCAAAATATTCTAAGGGACCCGTCTCATCCAGCACACTCTCTTTTTAAACTCAAGTACCATCTGGCAGACGATACAGGGCCCTCAGAACTAGGACAAAGAGGCTTAGAGACAGCTTCTACTCTAGAGCTGTGGCTATGCTAAACTCCGCTGCTTCATATTGATGTATTTGGGGCTATGTAGGGATGGGTGGAGGATGATGATGTATGAGTCTGAAATTGTATGAGTCTGAAATTGTGTGCATCGAGGAATGCTGCTGTAAATTTCGTTGTGCGTGCACAATGACAATAAAATGCTTATGCTTATGCTTATGCTTATGCCTTAGCTATTTGTAGAAAAACTCCAGTCTTTGATTAAAGAAAAAAACGTCATGCTCACTGAGGATTCTAGTAAGGCAGAAGGCAAAACGGGGGAGGCTAATTCAAATGTAACAGAGAAAGATGCGCAGATGGAGGTGCAGGAAACAGCCTGTGCGTCTGGAAGCTCCAAAGAGGCACATGTGGATTTCAACCCAGAAGTGGTCCAGATAAAAGCTAGAAAAGCTGAGGTAAGTGACTCTGGGGCCGTTTTCCCTCCTTGTCCAGCCAATTCTCTCACTTTGAATAGCAATCATAAGAACATAAAAACAAGCCAGCTGGATCAGACCAGAGTCCATCTAGTCCAGCACTCTGCTACTCGCAGTGGCCCACCAGGTGCCTTTGGGAGCTCACGTGAAGGAGGTGAAAGCAATGGCCTGCTGCTGCTGCTGCTCCTGAGCACCTGGACTGTTAAGGCATTTGCAATCTCAGATCAAAGAGGATCAAGATTGGTAGCCATAAATCGACTTCTCCTCCATAAATCTGTCCAAGCCCCTTTTAAAGCTATCCAGGTTAGTGGCCATCACCACCTCCTGTGGCGGTATATTCCAAACACCAATCACACGTTGCATGAAGAAGTGTTTCCTTTTATTAGTCCTAATTCTTCCCCCCAGCATTTTCAATGGATGCCCCCTGGTTCTAGTATTGTGAGAAAGAGAGAACAATTTCTCTCTGTCAACATTTTCTATCCCATGCATAATTTTATAGACTTCAATCGTGAACATCTCAATGCACGTTGTTCCTGTTACTTGCAGATCGACAGACGCATATCAGCCTTCATCGAAAGGAAACAAGCTGAAATAAATGAAAATAACGTCAGAGAATTTTGCAACGTTATTGACTGTAACCAAGGTAACTACCCAATCAGGATTTGATTTTCGTAGGTCTGCAACTGTGGTTTTTCACCACTTACTTTAGACATCTCTTTAAAAAACTTTTTTGTACAAAAGGGAAAGTAGGTTTTGTGGGTGAGTACAAAAGCTATTCGCTAGACATAATGCAGACAAACACCTTACTTTTCACATCCCCCATGATCCTATACTAAGCCGATTCCCAGTGGTTCAAGCTAAACTTAAGTAATTTGCTTAAGCTAAATGCTGTATTTATTCTGATACAGTCCCATTGAGATTCATGGGGTTCAGCTGTAAAACTGATTTGTAAACCAAACTAGCCTCTTAAGTGAGGTAAGAATTGTATTGAAGAAGAGGTATTCAAAAGGCTTTCGTGGCCAGAATCACTAGTGTGTGGTGGGTTTTCCAAGTTGTATGGCCATGTTCCAGTAGCATTTTCTCTTGATGTTTCACCTGCATCTGCAGCTGGCATACTCTAGAGAGATGCCAGCCACAGATGTAGGCGATACGTCAGGAGAAAATGCTACTGGAACACGACCATACAACCTGGAAAACCCACAACACACTAGATATTGTATTGTCGAAGGCTTTCATGGCCGGGTTCAACTGGTTCTGGTGGGTTTTCCGGGCTTTATGGCCGTGGTCTAGTAGATCTTGTTCCTAACGTTTCGCCTGCATCTGTAGCTGGCATCTTCAGAGGTGTATCACAGAGAGAAGTCTGTTACACTGTGTCTGGACACAGCCCAGAAAACCCACCAGAACACTAGATATTGTTTGTTGAGAAGGCATCCTGAAAATAGAGGGGAGGAATTAACCTTCCTGTCACTTGTTTTGTAATGAATGTTCAAAATAAATCCAGTGTGGGGTTATATTTGTTTGTTTCCTACTGATCAAGAGCGTTTTCTCTGGATGACTCTTCAAATTAGCCCCAGAATACCCTTTCTTGGAGAAAATGTATATCAGACAACTAATGTTTGATTCAGACATATTTTCATGATGCCCCTAGAAGATAAAGGTGCTGTATTCTGGGATGGAGTAACAAAAACCCTCTGTAAACATTAGCAGCGTTGGCTCTTCTGCACATTGTCTGTTCCTGGATTTGATTTGTTAGCCTGTTCTGTTCAGTCTCTAGAATGCGTGTTTTAAAAGAAGTGCTAATTACCAATTCTTTGCCCAATTCTTAGAAAACAGCTGTGCTAGAACTGATGCCGTGTTCACACCTTATCCAGGATTTAAAAGTCATATAAAGGGTAAGCAGTACTGGGTTTCATTGCTGTCAACATATTAAGTGCGGGGTTTTGTTCTGTGAAATTATTTTGTAAACAAACGCTAAACCACACAATTAGTATGAATAAAAAGGCTCGTTGAGTTTTGCTAAAGACTTTCCTGGGCAGAATCAACTAGCTGTTGTGGCCGTGTTCTGGACTGCGTGGCCGTGTTCTGGTAGATTTTGCTCTTAACATTTCCGTCACATCTGTGGCTGGCAATTTCAGAGGCCCTGAACTCCACAGTGTGCCATGGAGAGAAACACATCTCACCTTGACTTGCCTGTTCGTGCGTAAAAATTAATCCTATCCTATCTAATTTTAGTCTCTCGAGTTGTAAATACCTACGGCCCTCAAACGAGAAATGAAAACGCTCATGGGTCCAGTCATAAAGTAAACACCCTCCGCGATTGTGGGAATCAAGCTATAGAAGAGCGGCTGCAAAATATTGAGGCTCATTTGAGGTTGCACACAGGTTAGTAGAGAAGCTTTGTAATTAGTTCGGATTTTTGGCGTTATATAATTCCTGTAAAACATTTTCAGGTTATATTCCCAGATGTTGGTATTTGGTGTGTATCTATATATGGTTTTCCAATATCTCTTCCATTCATGTAACGATATTATTTTCCCTCTGAGTTTTGCCCATTCATTCATGCAGTTTCTTATCAGGTCTTGCTCTACTCTTTGCTCCAGTAGTATTTTATATATTGTGGTGGTGGTGGTTGTTTTGATATTCATTGTTAAAACTCTGTCCATTCCATTGATATTTCCCATCTCTCAATGTCATGCATCATATTGTCCTTTATTTGTTGGTATGTTATCTCATCACAAGGTTCACCATTTATGTGTATTTCCTCTCTTGATTTCAGCTGTAGTCGTCCATTTAATTTCTTTTGTATGTCACAATAGGTTAGCCAAGTGTATCTCACTTTTCCATTGGATTGTTGTCTTGCTTCCATTCTTGATACCCATTGTGGTATCCTCACATAAAATATCTTCCTGTATTTTCTCCATATCCCATAAAGTGAGTTTCTGATATAGTGTATTATAATTTCCTTATTAACATCCACATTTCTGGTAAAATTTGGCCACAAATAATGGCTTTTCTGATGCTGCTTCTGATTTTTGAAGGTGGACCTGTCCCAAAAGACATTTATCAAAGAATTAAAAAGCTTGAAGATAAAATTCTTGAATTGGAAGGAATGTCACCTGAATATTTTCAGAGCGCTGTAAGTAACTCTTAAATAAGTTGAACTTATCTGTTGGATGTAGTCGACAAGAAATGATTGTATTTATAACTAATGAAATATAAAAAATATGAACAATGATATAAACTCATGTATATAGATAAATGTATCTGAAATATTAGTTATAGCCAGAGTGCAACAGTAGTGGTAGTTCTATTATTGTTAGTTACTCATAACATATTTCTTAGCTTGATTTTATTGTTATCCTCCTTTGGAGGCTTTTAAAAGTAGAAGTTATTGAATAAAAGGAGACGAGAGAGGATTTCTTATATTGTTATAGTGCTTCACTGTTTATGTTGCGACTGCATGTAAAGATCTACTTACATTTCAGTTTTGTTGATGTTTTGTAGAATTTGTCTGGCAAAAGAAGGAAAGGCCAACCGAATCAAGTAAGTGCATGAATCCTTGGAACTATACACTGGATATTCAAAGAAGCTCTTTCCATTCCCATTCTCTTCCTCTAACCTGTGAAGATTAAAAAAAAAATTCCCGCCTTAAGCTAGTTTAAATGTTTTGCCCCCACACACAAATCACACACCGGCCAGCCACAGATGCCGGCGAAACGTTAGGAACAAGATCTGCCAGACCACGGCCACGCAGCCCGGAAAGCCCACCAACAACCAGTTGAGTCCGGCCGTGAAAGCCTTCGACAATACATCTCACACACACTGTTTGTCAGGATTCATAGAGTGTCTCTGAGAAAATGCTAATGCTAGCTCTCAAAATCATCTAATTCCACTTGAGATCTCTATCAAAAGACAGCTTTGGTAGTGTTTGAGTCTGCTTATGCTGTATTGGCTATGGCCATGCTGTATTGGCCATGGCCATGCTGGCAGGGGCTGATGGGAATTGTAGTCCATTAACATCTGGAGAGCTGCAGGTTGCAGACCCCTGATTTAGAACTTTCAGTGCAGAAATAATCCCACCACCTTCGTAGCCTATGAAAACTACTTGGAGCTCTTACGAATGTTGTTTGTGTTTCTTTTCTAAATTACAGAACTATTCTTTGGTTGAACTTGACGAGAAGATCAGAGCACTTAAACAAACATTGCTGCAAAAAACAAACGAGGAAAGGCCCAAGGTGGTTGATGAGCTTCTCTGAGACCAACACGGTTTCACGTTTCCTTGTATGCTTAAGATTGAGCGGTATTTATCTAGGCACCCAACTGAAGTCTCATAACTTGTCTGACTTGATGCTAGATCCCTAGCAAAAATAAACTTCAGAATGAAGAGGCTCTGGGAATAACGTTGTGACTGTCTCATCCCTTCTGCCAAAAGCTTGGCAGAGCCGTTCGTCGCCAGTTGAAGGAACGCTTCAGTTTCTCTCTGTGAAAATATTACACGTTAAATGTCATGTTTGTGGATCTGAAGAGGGTCTTTGTCACTGTTCTGTCCAGAGGCTATGTATAATGTGATATGTTGCTTGTTCGTATAACTTTTATAACTTTGTGAAATAAATGGAAGTGAATGATAGAACTTGGGGGAAATCACTGCAGGTATGAAGATAGATTGAATGGGACTGGGGTTACATAATCAGCGCCTCTTTGACTTGTGTCTCTCATGGCTTGGAATGAAGAAGAGTTTGGATTTATATCCCCCCCTTTCTCTCCTGTAGGAGACTCATAGAATCATAGAGTTGGAAGAGACCCCAAGGGCCATCAAGTCCAACCCCCTGCAATGCAGGAACACTCAATCAAAGCACTCCCGACATTTGCTGACCCAGCCTTTGTTTAAAAACCTCCAAAGAAGGAGACTCCATCACTCTCGGAGGCAGTAAATTCCACTGTCGAAGGGGCTGACAAACTCCTTTCCCTTCCCCCCTCACAACACCCTGTGAGGTGGGTAAGGGTGAGAGAGCTCCGAAAAGCTGTGACTAGCCCAAGGTCACCCAGCTGGCGTGTGTGGGAGTGCACAGGCTAATCTAGTTCACCAGGTAAGCCTCCACAGCTCAAGCGGCAGAGCGGGGAATCAAACCCGGTTCCTCCAGATTAGAATGCACCTGCTCTTAACCACTACGCCACTGCTGCTCTTGACAACAGCCAAGTCAGCCCAGAAAGGTTGCGTGAGAAGACTGCACAATATCTTTATGCCCCTAATGTCCAGTGGGCATATGTCCAACTCTTTAAATTCTAGAATCACTCCTCGTCTGTATGAGTGGGGGGAAAGGGCAATAAATATCTTCCCTTAAAAATCTGTGCTTCAATGCCTGAACATCAATGGGGTATTTTGATCTTTGTAGCAGAACAACATGAGCAGGGTAAAACTACAAGACAACTACAGATAAGTACAATAAAGGTCTAACCTTTGTAACATACAGTGAGATCAGTTTTGATTCCAGAAATTCTCCAGCCAGTCCCTGGAGGTTGGCATCCTTGAGAAAATGCTCTGAAAATTAAGTGTGCATTCTTAGCTGGGAAACATTGGGTTAAAGCCATTTCTTTGCCCTCCTCAATGAAAGAATGCAAAGGGCTCGTTTTCCCACTGATCTCTGCAGGGTAAGGATCAGTTTTGATTCTGGGAAATTTCCAGCCAGCCCCTGGAGGTTGGCATCCTTGAGGAAATGCTTTTAAAATTAACTGAAGTGGGCAAATTCTTAGCCGGGACACATGTTGGGCTAAAGCCAACAGTATATGGTATTTCTCTCCCCGTAGCTCCCAATAGAATGAAAATGACTGAAGAGGGCCCATTTTCCCCAAGGAAGGTAAAGGAGGAAATCTAACATGACATGTGAATAAAACATACCTTTCATTGCCCCTTTATTGATTTGGGTAGCATCAGGGTCCTCCTCTTCTGATGCATCTAGTTCTTTTGTTTGTGTGTACTGAAGCCTCAACTTTCAATATTAAAATAAAAAGGGAAACGGTTATCCTTACCTGCTTTAGTGGGCCCCAGTGGACGCTGGAGCGGTTCAGCCCGGCCTTGTATCAGAAGTTGCCATCTTGACCTCATCAGGGGTGTACCACCCATGGGGTCATGGGGGAACCCATGTCCCCGGGCGCACGCCATCTGGTCACGTGGGGTGCAAAATCGGCCCCCCACGTGACTAGGAAGAAGACGGCAAGGCAGCAGGAAGTCCTTCTGTCTTGTTGTCTTTGGGCGCCCTCAACCCTGCCCATGTCATCATTGACATGGGGTCAAGGGCGCCCACCCACCCTACCCCCTTGCCAGGAGTCCCTCTGCCCTCCCCTCCGAGGAGGCCAGAAAGACTGCAGGTCTTGGCTGCTGGAGAGCTGCTTTTATAGGCACTGAGGTGGGGGTGGGGCTCAGGGGGGCGTGGCCATTGAGGGGAGGGCAGAGGGACTGCCGGCTGCTGACTGGGAGCTGGCAAGTGGGCAGGGGTGGAGCCCCATGAGTCAGTGGAGTGGCAGAGCCCCGCCCCACCTCCAGGGGGGCGCCTGGAGACAATTTGTCTCTGGGCGCCTGTCCCCCCCCCCCCCCCCGGTACGGCTCTGTGAGCAGCCAATGAGCTCCTTTGTACCCAGCCAGCTCTGTTTTGCACTGAGTACAAGAGCACAGCAAGTCAGGGAGGTGTGGGAAAGAAGAGGATTGTTCAAAGAACTGTTTAAACAAAAAAAACACCATTCCTAAAAGAGGCCAAAACAAAAGCAGAGGGCAGATCTGGGAAAGGACAGAAAAGGTGAGTTTCTTCCTCCCCCGCCCCCAAGATCTACCGCAAAGGGCGGAGGAGCAGGGAAGTCCAAAAACCTTTGCACCCGAGTAACTTCCACAACAGTCAACTGAGCCAAGACACAAAAGGCACCAACTTCTGCAAGTAGCAGTAGGGAAACCGCGCCGAAGGGGGCTCGTGGGTCCCGGGAAATGGAGGAGAGCCTTGGTGGACACCCCACCCCCCTGAGAAGCACTTTTGCACCCGTGCGCACACGCCTTCTCCTCCGGCTGAATCTCGCCCCCGACCAGGTCCAGATGCTTCTCCAGTGGGGCAAAACTAAAAGGGCTCCGCCTCCCCCCCCATCCCCAGGCGCCTGGCCGAACCCAGGAGACGCCCCCGGCCTGGCCAGCACCTCCCCCCTCGCCCCTCTCTAAATTGTTCCCGTCTGGCTGCCCCCGCACCGTGCGTGGCACTCCTCTCGGCCCTTGGTGGGGGCGGCGGCTACAGGGCTGGCAAACAAGCTGCTGCTGTGGCCGCTGGAGGGTCCGGGCCATTAAAGGTGCTGGGAGGCGGCCGCAAACACAGGAGGAGGTGGGAGTGGAGGGGGAGCAGCAGGAGAAGGGTTGGCGTGGCCAGGGCGAGCTCGCTGGCTCCCATAGGGAAAGTGGAGCCCAGGCAAGAAACGCGGGGTGGGGACGGCGAGGAGAGCCCCGCTGGTCAGAGGAGCAGGAAGTGGCCGCCGCTGCTGCTGCTTGGCTGTCTCCCACCTCCGCCCACCCCCTGCTGGGCCATCTGGAGGCCGAAGGGCACAGGCCTCCTCCCGGTCTGTGCGGCACACACATGGTGCTCCGAGGCCGAGCCGAGCCCCTCCTCTTTCCTGGAAGTGTGGAGGGGATTTTCCCGCCCCCCACGTGACTTGGCAGGGGCGCGCCTGGGAGAAGCTGCCCCAGATGTCCCCATTGGCGCTACGCCACTGCGTGGCAGTGGCCCCCAGGAAACTTTGGAGACTCTCTCCTGCAGACATGGGAGTAGGGTGCGCCCTGTAAGAACATGGCAGCGGCAGCTCCCTAATGGAACGCCTACTGTCAGCCCTCAGCGTTCGATGCACATTGCTTCCCACTGTTGTTTGTTCAAGTACCGTAATTAGGTTTGTTGTAGTTAACATGGGACTTATTTGTATAGTCAACTCGGGGCGTATTGTGTCTTTCGGTGGCATGTAATTATAGAGTTTAGCCAGATTGTTGATTCCTTTTGTTATAATGATGACAATTAGACCCTTTTGGCTGAGTTAGTATATGTAGTAGTAAATTTGTAGTATCGGTAGCGTAGGATTGTCTTTTAGTCTCAGGTATTTGGAATGTAGAATTTGATAGGAATTCGCCATCTATTTTTCTCTCTGTTATTATCAGGTTAATTTTGATGATTCCTGTTCCCCTTTTATATTATATTACGTTGTATGGTGATTATGGTATTATGTGATTATTATGTGACTATGTTTCATTATTATGTGATTACTAATAATACTTTTGATGTCCTTATAGGGATTTGTTATAAGACGCTGTTTATTATTATAGATGTTGTAACGTGGTAGTTCTGTTCCTATATATTGTGGTATTTATCAAATGTTATTATGTTTGGCTATCAAATATTATTATGTTAATGAGGTTTATGTTTTTGTTAATCTGACATGGGAATGTTGAATATTTGTTTATCTGGTTGAAATGTTGTTAAGAGTTTGAAATTATTATTATTATTGCTGAGACGATTGTTAGTTTTATTGTATTCAGAGGTGGGATCCAGCAGGTTCTCACAGGTTCCCGAGAGTAGGTTACTAATTATTTGTGTGTGCCGAGAGGGGGTTACTCATTGGTGATTTTGCCACAATGCGGATTTTTTGCCTTTTAGTTACTGCTCTCCTCCCTTTTCAGCAGTATGTACAAGAGAACCTTTGGAAGCCAGTCTTAGCAGGAGGCTGCTTCCTTGCCATAGCCCCGCCCAGGAATGCCCCGCCTCGGAAATGCCCGGCAGCCACGCCCTCGGTCATGCCCTCTCACCAGGCCCCATTGGCGCTACGCCACAGTTTGAATCCCACCACCATGGGAACCTGTTACTAAAATGTTTGGATCCCACCACTGATTGTATTGTATTATTATGTATTGTTATAATGTATTGTATTGCTATGATGTTGTTCACCACCCCGAGCCCTTCAGGGAAGGGCAGCATACAACTTAAATTTCCAAGTTTAAGGAAAAGGAAAGGAACTAAGGTAAGTGTGGGAAGGGGAGCACCATGGGGGGGCGGAAAATATAGACTGTGCACCGGACGCAGTTTGACAGCCCCGGGTAGCATTTTCTGTAGGTGCAGAAAGCCCCTGTTCTTCCTGGTTATCATGACCTTTATTACCTTTCTCCAACCAGCAACCAGGTCAGCCTGGGTCAAAGAACCTTTTCGTGGAGTCTCAAGCAATCTCAGCTATATGCCTTTCCAACATAGCAAGCTTTTGGTTTAGGATCCTGGTTGCAGGGAGAAACACTTGTTTTGATTTAGCAAAAAGCAGGAACCCTCCCCTCAGAAATCTATAAAATTATGCATGGGGTAGAAAATGTTGACAGAGAGAAATTTTTCTCTCTTTCTCACAATACTAGAACCAGGGGGCATCCATTGAAAATGCTGGGGGGAAGAATTAGGACTAATAAAAGGAAACACTTCTTCACGCAATGTGTGATTGGTGTTTGGAATATGCTGCCACAGGAGGTGGTGATGGCCACTCACCTGGATAGCTTTTAAAAGGGCTTGGACAGATTGATGGTGGAGAAGTCGCTCTATGGCTACCAATCTTGATCCTCCTTGATCTCAGATTGCAAATGCCTTAGCAGACCAGGTGCTCTAGAGCAGCAGCAGCAGCAGAAGGCCATTGCTTTCACCTCCTGCGTGTGAGCTCCCAAAGGCACCTGGTGGGCCACTACAAGTAACAGAGTGCTGGACTAGATAGACTCTGGTCTGATCCAGCAGGCCAGTTCTTATGTGTTAAAGAGAATAAACACCGTCTTCATTCTCATATTTTTCCTCTGGCTCCCTATTCACCATCATGTTTTCCATATGGCACTGGATTAACCAAAAGCTGTCATAGGAAACCAGTCGCGCAAGGAATCCTCTGATGGCATAGGGCTAGGCCAATGGGGGTCACACAGCAATACCTAGTAAAATACATCATACTTAGTCATCCGCTCTCGGCTTAGAACACTATAACTACTATGAATAAAGGAAAGCACGCCCAGCTTAAAAGTGAACACATTTAATTTTTCCAAGAAACAGATCATAGGTACACATTATAAAGTTATTTCGGTAAAGAAGTGGACAGTGGAAATCAGTAGTTTCAATACATCTGTTTGATGAATTAAGAGTACAATCAATGCGTATCTGTTGCCCAAACCTGTAAACACTATTATTTTTGCTTTTTACCCTGAAGTAGCTTTAAAGAGCACAATGCTATGCTAAGATTGCTATGCTACAGATTCTTGATGTAAAAATATTTCAGTATTTTCTTAACAAAAACAATCTCATTTGTCACTATAAAATTAGATGAACACACTGACTGGAAACCACTTTTCAATACCAGTCTCTGCTGTTGAAAAAAGGAGTATTTCGCCAACTTCCACAGACAGGCTTTTGCTTAAATAAGAGGGGTTTTCGGAGAAAAACCTTAAAATATGTCATGTAAGTAGTTTCCTATAGGAAGTACAACAGTTTCCTGAATTCCAAAAGAAACAAGGCGTATTGGCAGATAAACACTGCATAGGCTCCACTGTTTTTCAAGGGAAACAGTGCTTAGCATTGAACTGAGCATAAATCCAGCTACAGATAAGTATATTTTAACAGAAACTTTAACAAGGTCACTTGTGGCTACCCAAGCCCTTTCCCTCAGCCCAGCCCGACCATACCATAACCCCAAACCCCAAAAATAGCATAGAGCAATTCCTAGTAGGCATGTCATTCTGGTTAAATGTGCACAAAAGACTATACTGAAATGCTTCAGGACAATTCTATTCCCAGGACAGCCAGTTATGATTTGTGCAAATCTCATCACAAAACCAGTTCAAACATGATTATTTCATGGCATAGATTGACAGATGTCAAAGCTACAAATTCAGCAGGGAACTCAAGAGTCTGAAAACATCCAGCACAACTTTGGACTTTCTTTGAACGATCCACATAATTCTAGCCTAGGGAACACTACCTGAACTAGTAAATTGTTATCGGTATAAAAAGCTACCTATTGCTCCCTGGTACCATCTGCTTTGAACCACTGGCATTGTTCTTGTAAGGCACAATTACAAAAATCGTTTTTACTCTACAATGTGTGTGTGCAATTTTAAGCAGTCCAGTTGTATTAGCCGTCCTCCCCACACCCTCCATGCAGTTATATTTCTGTATGATCACCACGCGGGCATAGCATACAATCCCAATTCTCCCTCACAGAAACCTGTGCTCAGATTACATAACTAGATCAGATAAACATAGCTCTATCTTCAGTTCAGTTCTTTCCTCTTGTTGTGACTTCTAGACGGTTAGCTCCCAAAATCTGTTGTTAAGGCTGTTGGGCCGGGGGGGGGGGGGTAGTATTGGGTTTACTAAAGGTGTGTATGCAGTGGTGGGATCCAAAAATTTTAGTAACAGGTTCCCATGGTGGTGGGATTCAAACTGTGGCGTAGCATCAATGGGGCTGGGCGGGGCACGACGGGGGCGTGGCCGGGCATTCCAGGGCGGGGCATTCCTGGGCGGAGCTGTGGCAAGGACGCAGTCGCTGTTCTGGTCCTTGGGTGGGAAACGAATGCACGCAGGCGCAGGCTGCCACGCACGCCGGTGCACCTCCTGCTAGACTGCTTCAAGTTCTGCGCGCTACTGCTGAGAGGAGGGGCATAACTAAGGCAAAAATCACATGGTAAAATCACCAATTAGTAACCCCCTCTCGGCACACACAAATAGTTAGTAACCTACTCTTGGGAACCTGTGGGAACCTGCTGGATCCCACCTCTGTGTGTATGTGGAGGGTTGTTAGTAAATAAATTACAAGGAATGACAGTTAGAAATACTTGTGAGAAAGCAGCGAAAAACAAGCTGTTTATAAGGCACTCCCCCCCCTTTCCTTGGAAAATCTGAAAGGCTACCCATTTGTAGTTTCCCAAGCCCAGAGACAGCCGATTTCTTTTCATCGTGTTTTCATGAAGTTTAGTTCGCAGTGGACATTTAGGACTGGGGGAGGGTGGGAGGGAGAGATGGACAAGAGGAAACATGATAAAAATTTACGCAACTATGTAAGGCGCCAAAAAGAACCCGCCAAAATAATACCGGTCCTGGAACGCAGCCTCAAGACTTTTCACGATACAATATACACTGATGGTTTTTAAAGGAGATGAACAAGAAGTTAAAACTACTCCAAACTCATCTTCCTCGATGCATCCTTGAGTCTGGGAACGACCCACAATTACAAGCAGGAACAACCACAGCGTGAACTGGAAATACTTGTGTACACATCACTGCAGTCATTCCTTTTCTTTAAATGTTTTTTTAAACTACATCAACTACAGTCATTCCAACAAGCACAAACACAATGTAGAAGTGTAGCCCAGTCTAAATGTGTGCATGTACTCTTTTGACTATTATGCCCTCTGTGGCGTAGTCGGGCAAGAGCAGGTGCGTTCTAATCTGGAGGAACCGGGTTTGATTCCCCGCTCTTCCGCCTGAGCTGTGGAGGCTTATCTGGGGAATTCAGATTAGCCTGTGCACTCCCACACATGCCAGCTGGGTGACCTTGGGCTAGTCACAGCTTCTCGGAGCTCTCTCAGCCCCACCCACTTCACAGGGTGTTTGTTGTGAGGGGGGAAGGGCAAGGAGATTGTCAGCTCCTATAAGTCTCCTACAGGAGAGAAAGGGGGGATGTAAATCCAAACTCTTCTTCTTCTTTCCAATCAATGACAATCAGAGACATTGGTTACATGAAACCTCCACTGTTCAGAACCAATGCACCTTTGCCAAACAGCTACTACTCAACTGCCAAAGCTGTCTAGGGGACCCACTATGGAAAACAAAATGCTGGACTAGAAGAAGAGGAAGAGGAGGAGGAGGAGGAGGAGTTTGGATTTATATCCCCCCCTTTTCTCTCCTGCAGGAGACTCAAAGGGGTTTACAATCTCCTTGCCCTTCCCCCCTCACAACAAACACCCTTTGAGGTAGGTGGGGCTGAGAGAGCTCTGAGAAGCTGTGACTAGCCCAAGGTCATCCAGCTGGCATGTGTGGGAGTGTACAGGCTAATCTGAATTCCCCAGATAAGCCTCCACAGCTCAGGCGGCAGAGCTGGGAATCAAACCCGGTTCCTCCAGATTAGATACACATGCTCTTAACCTCCTACGCCACAGATCAACTCCTACCCCTTTAAATATTAAGACATCATTGTGAAACGAGCATCCCATGGGTAATTAATAATGCACCCCATTTTACTGTCAAAGATTTGGGGGAGGGGGGAATCCTGTTTCTCACCAACCCTATATCTTATTTCCTAGTAAATGCCAGCTTTCCATTTTTTTTAGAATAGCCGGGAGATCAGGAAAATGACATTGCTTTGAGGAATGTTATAATACAATGCAGGTCCTTTGTACTCACAGAGCACTCGGTACTGAACACTGAACCATGTTCTTGGGACAGTGTTTACAATGTTTAGTATAGCCACCCTTCATGCCCTCAAAACGGGTGGGTTCTACTGGGTATTAACACTCCTGCGCCTCTGGATACTATACATTGAAACATACTCACTAGACTCGTTGTGGCGTGCCACGCACTTAGCAAACACATGCCAACCTCAGAAACTATCAAAAGCGTGCGGTTAGTTTAAAGCAAGCCAGCTGCCTCAGGCCAAGAGCCCTTTGAGAAAAAATGGTGCTTTTCCATTCCAAGGCTTAGTGCAAAACAGGAATATATTAACCTGAATATAAACCAACAGTGGGAAAAACTGGACACTACTTGAGACACACAGCCCAGCATTTGCGGGGATACTCATGGGGGAGGGTGGGGCAATAGTCCTTCTGTTATGGAATAACACTTCTAACCCTGGAAGGTAACTGTGTGAAACAGAGACACAGAGCTACCTACAAGAGCTTCCCCTGTTGGCAGCCACCCGATTTGCATGACACCAATACAGCGTCTGCGTGGCCTTCCTCATTGGAGGGTAGATTATTCAGAAAGAAGATTATTGCCAATGGCAAAGTTTTCTGAGACTTCACCATTTATATGAGGAAGGATCCTCTGCATAGAGAACGCTCACAAGACCAACGCTCTTAACCACCCAAGATGCAGATGTAGCATCAAGACATGTTCAACCCAGAAATACAACAAAACCAACTTGGGGCGCGGGGGTGGAGAACGCTGAACATTTCAGTGGTTATGATCTACAACTATAGCCACAAGTAACTTACAGAGGGGCTGCCTACAGTATACATTAACAAACCACTCACCAAGTACACTACTGAGTAATGGAGAGAAACACATCTTGCTGTGATAGGCCTCTGAAAGACCACCTGGGCCACGGCCACGCAGCCCCCAAAACCCACAACAACCCAGTCCGTCATTATTCATATATTGTCAAGTCTACCCCACACCCAGAGGCAATTGAGGAAAATTAAAGAAGACAACTTTGTGGGATTTCAGACATTGCCTTCTCACTTGTAAGTCTAACAAGCTCCTTTGCGCTTGACGTGGAACCGGGTTATCGAAAGCACTCCAAATGCTTTCAAGCGTGGACCACACAGGTTGGCTGTACAGCTTTATCTCTTTTGGAAAGCTACTTCCTGCTCTGGAGCGATTGCAGCAAACCTACTTGCCAGGCAAATTTGAAACGTCACGGTTAATTGCCACGTTCAAGCAATCTGTGTGTCTGACACGTGCTTGATTTGAGGAATTGCAGCAACACCTTTGCTGAAGACACGTTACAGTTTCCAAATAATTGCTTTAGATTTCAGCAGGGCGGGGCAGAATCGGAATTCTATCCAAGTAAGGCACACCTTAAAGATCGCTACTAAACTGCTTCGCTTATTCCCCCCTCCCCCCGCAAAGGTTCTCCACCTGAGCTGTGGAGGCTTCTCTGGGGAATTCAGATTAGCCTGTACACTCCCACACACGCCAGCTGGGTGACCTTGGGCTAGTCACAGCTTCTCGGAGCTCTCTCAGCCCCACCTACCTCACAGGGTGTTTGTTGTGAGGGGGGAAGGGCAAGGAGATTGTAAGCCCCTTTGAGTCTCCTGCAGGAGAGAAAGGGGGGATATAAATCCAAACTCTTCTTCTTCTTCTTCTTCTAAAGAGACAGCTTTGCTAGAGATTATTTGAACAAGTGCTACAGCAGACTTCCTAAGGAGAACAATGACCAATTGCTGACATTCTTTTTAAAAAATACCTGAATTAATATCAGGTCAAAAGTTTTTGGTACAAGGAAGAAGAGTTTTTCAGGATCTTTCCCCCACCATATAGTGCATCTCTCCTACAACTGCCTTACTGTGACTCCGAATAACCTACAAATGCCCTTCCCTTTCAGGACGTCACTGGCAGGTAAAATAAACCTAGGATGTGCCAAACGCAAAGTCACAAAAACCAGAAAAGTGAGCTTAGGTAAGGCCGATTAAGCCAGTTCTTTAAAAATCATACTCTTCCCAAACTGTCATATGTCTCTTTGTAGGTCAGCACTGAAAAAACACCATCACAAAGCCAAATATCATGAATATTCCTTAGAATAGGAAAGGTTTCCTGTGGCTCTGTCAAACGGACAGGATTTGAAATCGTTCCCCTTCGGGTGACATCTTTGCACTTAACATTAATAAACATTGAGTTTAACCGAGGCGGTGTAACTTCCACCCCCACTACAAGGCAAATAAGATTGCAAAGGAGCACCTTAATTTAGAATAACAGGCACTTAAAACTGGCAAGTTCCAAAATATTTTTAACAAGGCGGGAGGGGGGGAGAATCCCAGTTCACAGCAGTTTTCCAATTAACAATGTATGAAGTTGTTTTAGATCTGACCAGGCCTAAAACCCATGTCTGTGGGGATGTAAATCCTTCATGAGGAAGGATTCCTGGTTTGCAGGCCTTTCTATTTCTCAAACCGCCACACATGATTTTTATCTGCCGAATTACAGGTCCTCATTTGCACGTCCGGTTTTCCTTCCGGAGTGCGATAGGCGCTGAGGCATTTTCCCGAGCGAGGGTGATAAATCGTCCCGTCCTCTTTAAAATGCCATACGATGCTGTCTGGGATTGCAGCTCCGTCTTTGGGGCAGTTTCTCATGCCCACAAAGTCGTTCGGCTCTTGAACTTCAGCGCAGAGTTCCGTCACGGAGTTAAACCGTATTTCTTTGTTGGAAGTGTATTCGAAGAACTGGTTACCTCCTTGGCCGTGGCAGCCGAAGAGGGAAAGGTGGGCCCCGGTCGGATTGTGCTCAGGTGAGTTGTAGTCTAGACATTCCGAGGAAATGCCCATGCTGCGGATGGCGCCGTGCCAGGCCGGCCGATCCTCTGGCACGTGCAGATGAGGAAATATCGTCTCCAAATACCAATCGAAGTTTTTGCACTTCAAGCGCTCCCTCAGGAGTTTCCTCTCGGAAAGGTCTCCGTAGTTTTCCTTCCGCGCCGGAGGATTTCTGTTGTAGAAATGTTCCTTATAGCCGTCCATCCACACCTCGGCAGCACGGGCGGTGTTTTGGAGGAAGTTTGGCCTGGCGTATGGCGCCCGCTTAGGAAACACATGGCCCACATGAGAACAAGGATGGATCTCTAAGATGCCTCCGCACTGCCATACCCGAAAAGAGAGTTCCAAATTCTCTCCTCCCCAGACATCCATGCCCATATCATACGTGCCCAAATACTCGAAATACTCTTTGCTCACTGCAAACAATCCCCCGGCCATTGTAGGGGACCTTATTGGATCGATTCTGGATTTCCGCCTTTGCCGCTCATACTCCGGCACGGAGTGCCACTGAAACGTCAGCCGCCAGTCAAACCCCCCAATCATCGGCTCCCCAGACTGCATATAAAACTCGAATGTATTCCAATCAATGGTGTCAATAACCGGACAAATGATCACACTCTTGTTCTCAGAGATCCGTTGCAGAAGCGGCTCCAGCCACCCAGGAACGCATTCGCAGTGGCAGTCCAGAAAGGTGAGAACGTCCCCCGTGGCGTAGGTAGCCCCGACCAGGCGGGCCCGAACCAGCCCTTCCCGCTTGTTGGTTCTTATCAAACGGACCCTCTCCAGGTCGCTGATGTACCGCTCCAACTCCCCCTTGAGGTAGGCCTTGTCGCTCAAATCGTCCACCAGTATGATTTCCTTCAGCAGGATGGCGGGCGAAGTCTCCAACACGCTGTGGATGGTCCGCAGCAGCGTGGACCAGGCCTCGTTGTAGAACGCGATGACGACCGACGTGGTGGGCAGCTTGCGATAGTCGTAGGCCTTGGCCCTGCACTCTGGCATCCGGCTGTCTTGGATGTGGCGATGCAGAGAGATTTTGTCGCTCAGGTAGATGTTGATGGCGTATTTCTCGATCAGCTCCTCTTCTAGCTTCTTCTCCTCGGGGCCCAGCTGCAGGTGGGCCGGCTTGCCCCACTCGCCTAAGCCGTAGGAATCCGAGGAAGATTTCTCATAGAGGGGTCGGGCCAGCTCCTCGGGGTTTTCGGCCTGGCCTGAGAAGCGTCTCTCCCACCGCCGGCGGGTGACACCGCTCCCAGAGGACGTCTCCTGGAAGCCAGAGATGGACAGCTCCAGCATGAAAGCAGCAGCCGTCAAGAGCGCCAGGAAAAGGCATGCTCTGCCAAGCCAGGACCAGCGCCTGGCCAGCCGCACCCTCATGTCCGGCCTAGCCAAGACAGCCCCAGATCTCGGCGGCTGAACTGTTGCTTCTCAGCAGAGCTGGCCAGAAGGAGGATTCCTTGGGCTCTCCTCTCCGGGTGCAGAGGTGCAGCAGCCCCAAGGCAAAGCAGCGCACACAAATGCTCTTTTCCCTCCCCCTCTGCCTCCGTTCCTTCCTCCTCTCTTCTCTGGGACAAAGCCCTCCCCCACGGGCACTTCCTCGTCTGCAGCGGTTTGCTCAAAAAGTTGTCGCTTAAGGAAGGAGGCTGTAACTCCGGGCGGCCGGAGCATTTCCTTGCCTGCCGTCCTGCGTGGGCCCGTCCCACCCCTCCAGCTGCTTTGCACAAACAAACGGAGCCGGGCTGGCTTTCCCACGCCTGGGGGAGCGGAGGCAACTCTCCACGCCGGAATCTTCAGTGAGGCTCAGCTGCAAAAAGGGAGACTTGGGTGCTACAGCACTGGGCGCTTGTGCTAAAGCTACTGGAGTGGAGCGGGCTTTAAAGAGGCAACAGCACTGCTAAGAAAACAGCGGCATGTGTTGAAGGAGGAGGAGGAGGAGAAGAGGAGGAGGAGGAGGAGGAGGAGGAGGAACAGGAGGAGGAGGAGGACGAGGAGGACGAGAGGAGGAGGAGAAGAGGAGGAGGAGGAGGAAGAGGAGGAGGAGGAGAAGGAGAGGAGGAGAAGAAGAAGAAGAGGAGGAGGAGGAGGAGGAGAAGAGGAGGAGGAGGAGGAGAGGAGGAGGAGAAGAGGAGGAGGAGGGGGGGAGGAGGAGGAGGAGGAGAAGAAGAAGAGAAGGCGGAAGAGGAGGAGGAGGAGAAGGAGAAGGAGAAGGCAGAGGAGAAGAAGAAGAGGAGGAGGAGAGGAGGAGAAGAAGAAGAAGAGGAGGAGGAGGAGGAGGAGGAAAAGAAGAAGAGGAGGAGGAGGAGGAGGAGGAAAAGAAGAAGAGGAGGAGGAGGAGGAGGAAAAGAAGAAGAGGAGGAGGAGGAGAAGAGTAGTAGTAGTAGTTTGGATTTATATTGCCCCCTTTCTCTCCTGTAGGAGACTCAAAGGGGCTTACAATCTCCTTGCCCTTCCTGCCTCACAACAAACACCCTGTGAGGTGGGTGGGGCTGAGAGAGCTCCGAAAAGCTGTGACTAGGCCAAGGTCACCCAGCTGGCGTGTGTGGGAGTGCACAGGCTAATCTGAATATCAGGGGTCTGCAACCTGTGGCTCTTCAGATGTTCATGGACTACAAATTCCATCAGCCCCTGCCAGCATGACCATTTGGCCATGCTGGCAGGGGCTGATGGGAACTGTAGTCCATGAACATCTGGAGAGCCGCAGGTTGCAGACCCCTGCCCCAGATAAGCCTCCACAGCTCAGGCGGCAGAGCGGGGAATCAAACCCGGTTCCTTCAGATTAGAATGCACCTGCTCTTAACCACTACGTCACTGCTGCTTCTAGAACAAGACACTCCAGAACAATATTTCAAGAATTAAAACAGGGAAAGAGTACACATTTATCATCCCTTTCCGGGACAAAACGCCTCTGGAACACTACAGAAGTGCCATTAAACAAATGATAGTATTGCAAAAAAAAATCAGGGGCATACATTAAAGACACCCCAGAAGAATGTTTTGGAAATCAACATGCAGAAAAAGCGTGCATTTTATCACCCCTTTCCTAGCCAAAATTCCTCCAGAACAGCCTGGGACAGGCATTAAACAAACAATAGCATGGCTACAAAAAAAAATTGGCGCAAGAAATTCTACTGGCAGATTGTTCAACATTCTTCTTTCCGTGGAGTCAGTTCTCTCCCTTGCTTCCTTGATAATATGCCAGCAGATTAAGTCTAGAAGAAGAAGAAGAAGAGGAAGAAGAGGAGGAGGAGGAGGAGTAGTTTGGATTTATATCCCCCTTTCTCTCTTGCAGGAGACTCAAAGGGGCTGACAATCTCCTCGCCCTTCCCCCCTCACAACAAACACCCTGTGAGGTAGGTGGGGCTGAGAGAGCTCCAAGAAGCTGTGACTAGCCCAAGGTCACCCAGCTGGCGTGTGTGGGAGTGTACAGGCTAATCTGAATTCCCCAGATAAGCCTCCACAGCTCAGGCGGCAGACCTGGGAATCAAACACGGTTCCTCCAGATTAGATACACGAGCTCTTAACCTCCTACGTCGCTGCTGCTCTATTAAAAAAAATATTGGCATGCATTAAAAACATTCCAGAAAAAAGATTAGGGCTACCTGCACCGATTGGTTTCACTACTAGGTCACTTTGCTGTCAATTCAGTAGATTTCTCACTGCAGGTTAAACTGAACTGGTTTTATATTTTAGTTAGCTGTGCTTGTATTTCTGCGAACTCTTGAGTTTGCTATGCAATCTTAATACAAAATATCAAAAATGGCCTTCTGCTAAGAATGAACAGTGGCATCCGTGCGTTAAATTGTAACTTCATTCTTCTTTCTATCAATAGGTGGCTTTGGGGGAGAATGCAAATTTATTTCAAAGACTAAGGATTACTCAGGTAACTTGTTCTTCGAACAAGCAACACCTGGAAAACTTAAAGACACTTGAATGAAGAGGGACTTGCGTTTCCCCACTCACCCCGATCCCCCCAATGCCGCGCGCTGCTCTCAGCACGCGGCATCCCTGGTGCGCGCCCAGGCGTCCCCACGACCCAGTGCTCTGCGTGGGGTCATCAAAAGGCGCCCTTTACAAGAACGCCAGGGATGCCGTGCGCGGAGGGGGCGGGACAGCAGCAGCGTTGGGGCAGCTGTGCTGTCGCCGCCCCTGTCGTGTGGAGTGCCCCGGGACCCCGCGCTACTTGAGGAGAGTAGCGCGGGGCTTAAGGTAAGTGGGGAAAGGCCCACTGTTTCTCTCTGTCCCTCGGGGTAAAGAACTGTGAATGAAAGAAAGATATGGGGATTTTTCTTCTCCTATCAAGGTTTTTTTTTGGATGCAAGCGAATCTCTTACATTATTGCTCCCAGTCTCACTGACCCACACAGATCTCACCACGTTAAGTGTGCATCCAAAAGAGGGCTTTGGAGGATGCAGACATTAGAAAGTTTTACTACAACTCACTAGTATCTGGGTCTTATATTGATATCTGCAAGACACTGCTGCAGTGGTGGGATCCAAAAATTTTAGTAACAGGTTCCCATGGTGGTGGGATTCAAACTGCTGTCTAGCGCCAATGGGGCTGGGCGGGGCACGATGGGGCGGGGCATTCCTGGGCGGGGCTGTGGCAAGGACGCAGCCGCTGCGCCGGTCCTTGGGCGGGAAACGAATGCATGCAGGCACAGCCTGCCACGCACACCAGTGCACCTCCTGCTAGACTGCTTCAAGTTCTGTGTGCTACTGCTGAGAGGAGGGGCATAACTAAGGCCAAAATCACGTGGCAAAAGCACCAATGAGTAACCCCCTCTCGGCACACATAAATAATGAGTAACCTACTCTCGGGAACCTGTGAGAACCTGCTGGATCCCACCTCTGCACTGCCGTTTACATAAAACTGCCAACACTGAGCCTACACACAATTATTAATTCTCCCTACATCTAGAAATCCTATGACTGCCTTTCTGTCATTCAAATCATTTGTCCCTCGCTCTGTCAAGGGAGGCAAAGGTGAAGCGCAAACAGCTTTCCCTGCTCCCATATTACCCCATAGGATTGCAAAGACCTGGCGCTTCTTAGAACAAGCCTTTCTGGATTTATTATCGGAGGCCTCAAAGTTATGCTGTCTTTAAAATTCTTCTCTCTCTTCTTCCCAAGTGGGAAAGTCTTGTCTTGCAGATGCTACACCTATAGACGGTGCTGTAAAAGCACCTTCCAATATTTCATTCTCTGCCGTCCCCCGTCCTCCCACCTTGCATCAAGTCTCTTCCTCAAATCAGTCAGATTGAACTGTCCTTACTTGACTTCAGCTTGGAGGAAGTTAACTTTGGCTGCCAAATTAAAGCAGTAAGTCTAAACAGGTCTACATCCTTGGGGAAGTACATCCCATTCTAGTTAATGGGGCTGAAGCCCAAGAAAGTGTTTTTAGGATTACTGTCAGTGTTTAGTGATGTGTTTCCTCCAGGGGTGGGATCCAGCAGGTTCTCACCAGTTCCCCGAGAGTAGGTTACTAATTATTTGCGTGTGCCGAGAGGGGGTGACTAATTGGGTCTGCTTTTCTGTTAGAAATTCCAATTGGTCCAAAAATCATAAAGTCCTGTTGTTTCCTATGTGGCTGGTTAGCGAAGGTAGAAAACAGGATAATTCTCCCCATTGGGCTATTTTAAAAACATGTTTGAGAAATATGGTAAAGTTCCTTGCTTAAGGAAAGAATCCTTCCTTTGATTTCTAGGAACAAAATTAAGTATTTGAAAGTATTAAGTATTTGACAGGCAGTCAATTAGAGGAGAAGTAGTTGTTTCTGTTGGCTAGTAGTTGTTTCTGTCGTGTATCTAATCTGGAGGAACTGGGTTTGATTCCCCGCTCTGCCGCCTGAGCTGTGGAGGCTTATCTGGGGAATTCAGATTAGCCTGGGCACTCCCACACACACCAGCTGGGTGACCTTGGGCTAGTCACAGCTTCTCGGAGCTCTCTCAGCCCCACTCACCTCACAGGGGGTTTGTTGTGAGAGGGGAAGGGCAAGGAGATTGTCAGCCCCTTTGAGTCTCCTGCGGGAGAGAAAGGGGGGATATAAATCCAAATTATTCTTCTTCGTCAGTGCTATCAGTCACAGACCAGGAAAGGGATTTGGGCGTCTTAGTTGATAGTTCCATGGGAATGTCAACTCAATGCATGGCAGCTGTGAAAAAGGCAAACTCTATGCTGGGGATAATTAGGAAAGGAGTTGATAATAAAACTGCAAGAATTGTCATGCCCTTATATAAAGCCGTGGTGCGACCGCACTTGGAGTACTGTGTTCAGTTCTGGTCGCCACATCTCAAAAAGGATATCGAAGAGATAGAAAAAGTGCAGAGAAGGGTAACGAGGATGATTGAAGGATTGGAGCACCTTTCTTATGAGGAGAGGCTGCAGCGTTTGGGACTCTTTAGTTTGGAGAGGAGACGTCTGAGGGGGGATATGATTGAAGTCTATAAAATTATGCATGGGGTAGAAAATGTTGACAGAGAGTAATTTTTCTCTCTTTCTCACAATACTAGAACCAGGGGGCATTCATTGAAAATGCTGGGGGGAAGAATTAGGACTAATAAAAGGAAACACTTCTTCTCACAATGTGTGATTGGTGTTTGGAATATGCTGCCTCAGGAGGTGGTGATGGCCACTCACCTGGATAGCTTTCAAAAGGGCTTGGACAGATTTATGGAGGAGAAGTCGATCTATGGCTACCCATCTTGATCCTCCTTGATCTCAGATTGCAAATCCCTTAGCAGACCAGGTGCTCGGGAGCAACAGCCACAGAAGGCCCTTGCTTTCACCTCCTGCATGTGAGCTCCCAAAGGCACCTGGTGGGCCACTGCGAGTAGCAGAATGCTGGACTAGATGGACTCTGGTCTGATCCAGCAGGCTAGTTCTTATGTTCTTCTAGATTTTTTGGGTCTCCATCATGTATGTGAGAGTTGAAGGCTTTCGGGCCTGACTCACGAAGCTACACCCTCTGCCTTAATGGTCCTGCAGCTGAAACATAAACACGTAACATCACAAAAGGGTGCAGGCCTTGAAACTGTTTTTGCCAACCGCACCCAGGAAGAACATCTTTAGCAGTGGCTGCCACCTTTTGTCTCCTGACGGGATCAAACCGATAAGGTCCAAAGCAGGAGCCTTGGGCCACCGATGAGATCACCCACAGCAGAAAAGTCCCTGCTCCACAACTGGGCTTGCCTTCCACCAATGAGAAAATAGGACCTTCTATTTATTGTCGAGGGCTTTCACGGCGGGAATCGCTGGGGTGCTGTGTGGTTTCCGGCCGTACAGCCCGGAAACCACACAGCATCCAAGGACCTTCTATTTATCTAACACGCCCCCCTTTGTGTTTGAATTTGTTCCCTATAAATTGTGTTGCATGTGCCTGGTTGGGGGTTCTTGCTTGAAGCTCACAGTAAAAGTTTTACTTTTAAGATTCTTGTGTCTGCCATGGATCTCCACTGATAAAATGGTCACACCTTAGCCAGGACCAGGCTAACGCTGCCCCCTGGTGTTTGAGCATGGGTTTGGGACTGATCCCTTGCCTAGGGATCTTTGGCTGTTACTCAGGAAGGAGTTCATTGGGAGGAGGATGCCATAGAACAGTGGTGGCGAACCTTTGGCACTCCAGATGTTATGGACTACAATTCCCATCAGCCCCTGCCAGCATGGCCAATTGGCCATGCTGGAAGGGGCTGATGGGAATTGTAGTCCATAACATCTGGAGTGCCAAAGGTTCGCCACCACGGCCATAGAATCCACTTTCCAAAGCTGCCATATGCTCTAGGGCAGTGATCGCAAACCTTTTCGAGACCGAGTGCCCAAACTGCAACCCAAAACTCACTTATTTATCGCAAAGTGCCAACACGGCAATTGAACCTGAATACTGAGGTTTTAGTTTAGAAAACACGGTTGGCTCTAAGGTGCGCGTTAGTCGGGAGTAAGCTTGGTGGTCGTCGTTGGCTTTGCTTTGAAGCAACCGTGCAATGCTTCAAATGGGTGAATCACATCCCTAGGAGGGTTTCCTCAGAAGCAAGCCCCATTGCCAGCAACTGAGCTTGCTCCCAGGTAAAGGATCACACTTTAGTTCTTCCCACGAAAATCAGTGGGGTTTAACAGCGCTTAACAGGGTTACCTACACTGCTTCCCCAAAACTAGGTCTGAGTTTAATGCTAATAATCTCCCTGAAATAATTACACTAATTACACTGGGGGCCTGGCGGGGGAAGGGGGAGGAGTGCGGGGGGAGGGGGAAGTAAAACTTTCACTTTCTAAAACCCAATAACCCCACCACCACAAAATAGAAGTAAAAAGGCAGTCAAGGAAGGCAATCCGAAGCAAGAATGCTGTGCGAGAGGTGGGATAACTTCAGGAAAGCTAAATTGGTGGAGCAGCCATCTGATCTGCGGTTTTTCCTTCACGTGTCATCACAGCAGTTGACTTCCCACAAAAATGCAACAGGAACAGAAAAATAAAAGCATGGAGAATATTTTGAAACGGACCTCTCTGTTGCACGTTTCCCTCTGTCAGAATGGCCTTCATTCTGACAAGGGGGGTGGGGAAGGGATGCTCAGGGCAGTAAGGGATGCTCCTCTCCCTTTCCTGTCAGTTGGTTGGGGAAGGGGGAGGGGGAGATGATGGCACGCGTGCCCACAGAAAGGGCTCTGAGTGCCGCCTCTGGCACCCGTGCCATAAGTTCGCCATCACAGCTCTAGGGAAAGGTGGGAGCTCAGCAGGGAAGTCATGCCATAGAACTCGCCTTCTAAAGCTGCAGAGTCCTCCAGAGGAACTAATTCTGTAGTTTAGAAATCAGCTGTAACTGAGGGAGAATTCCAAGCCCACCTCAGGCGTGGGAAAGAATAAGAAGAGTTTGGATTTATATCCCCCCTTTCTCTCCTGCAGGAGACTCAAAGGGGCTGACAATCTCCTTGCCCTTCCCCCCTCACAACAAACACCCTGTGAGGTGGGTGGGGCTGAGAGAGCTCCGAGAAGCTGTGACTAGCCCAAGGTCACCCAGCTGGCGTGTGTGGGAGTGCCCAGGCTAATCTGAATTCCCCAGAGAAGCCTCCACAGCTCAGGCGGCAGAGCTGGGAATCAAACCCGGTTCCTCCAGAAAGGCTGGGGATTGCTCTTTGGGACTGTGTTACTTCACTTTCACTTGCTGCAGAGTACCCATGCAACTTACCTAATTTTAAAAACATTTTTTTAAAGTCAAAAACATCAACAATCATTATGAGATTCCCCAAAAACAGAGAACAATGCAAAAAAAATAGTATCATGCGAAGAGCAAACGATGCAAACAAACTGGATTAAAAGGAAAACAGAAACAGAATGGAGGGAAACCAAAAAAACGGCGTGATACATCTATGCGCTGCCATGAAAATCGCCTTTCAACATTCAACACCCACAACGCTACAACCCTATTCCATATTCCATTCTAACCCTTATACGAAACTTTGGAGTTCGATTTTTTTTTAATCAACCTTGCTGGGTACGAAGATGACGATCGGATGGGCTCGTGCCGTGGGAGGCCACAATGCTGTAGCAAAGGCAAGGTGAGTCCTGCACGTCGATTCTACTGCAATGCATGGGAAAGTGTGGGATTTGGAAAGTGACAGTCACACAGTCCAGCAATGAAGGAGTTAATTGTTGCATGCTAATTAGTTAGTGAGGTCAGAAGTCAGTGACCAGGTAATTGATACCTACTGGTCAAGCAGACTGGCATGAGCTACGTGCAGTCCCACATGTAGGCATTAGATATATATATATATATATATTCTTTGTTACACTCTGCACATGCTCAGTAGTAGCTTTTGTTAGCCCTGTAATAGTCAACCAACAAGCTCCATGAAGGAGCTTAGCTAATCAGATATTTCCTCTTTTGTTATTCCAAGTTACCTTTCCTTAGTTACCTTTTGTAACTGAACCATTTTTCTATAAGCAATTGCCTCTGCCTCTTTATTGTGCTAAGCCAATTCTATAAACTACGACAGAAAGAACTTGAGAAACAGCTACAGGCAGAGAGCGTGGAGGGAGAGAGGAGGCCGCGCCCACTGCGTTGCCAAAGTGATGGGATTTGGCAAGTGCCAGTCACACAATCCAGTAACGAAGGAGTTAATTGTTGCATGCTAATTAGTTAGTGAGGTCAGAAGTCAGTGACCAGGTAATTGATACCTATTGGTTGGGTGGGCTACATGCAGGTCTGCATGTAGGCTTTAGATATATGTTCTTTGTTGCACTCTGCACGTGGTCTGTAGCTTAGTAGCCATGTAATAGTCTAAGCAGCAAGCTGGCTGTTGGTGCTAGCTAGTAAGAAAGATGTTTATTGTTTTTCTTCCAAGTTTCCCTTCCCTGTAGTAAGTAATCTATATACATTTCAGTAAAGCAACTGGTCTCTGCCTCATTATTTGCATTAACTCTGCTAATTAAGTATTTGTCCACATGACACAAAGCCACCCCCGGTCCCTTCCGCACATGCAGAATAATGCACTTTCAATCCACTTTGCAGCTGTGCGGAAGAGCAAAATCCACTTGCAAACAATTGTGAAAGTGGATTGAAAGTGCAGTATTCTGTATGTGCGGAAGGGGCCCACCTCTGCTGCCTCCGGCCGGCCGTCCTTTGTGCCATTGGAGCTGCGATGGCGCTGCTGGTTCCAAGGAGTTCGGCTTTGAGGCATCAGGCAAACCTTCAGACCAGCTGCAGACAGCGCCCCCTTGTGCCATCTGGTCGTCTCCGGGGCTGCAAGGACTCCTGGCTCCACCGCCTCTTCCAGCTTCTTGGGGCGGGGACAAAGCTGTGGCCTCGGATGACAACTGTGGAGAGGTTGGACTTGTAACCCTGGAAACAAAGCAACAGTCTGACTGCGATAGGGAAGGTAAGATCTTGGTCCTGTTGGGGGGGGGGGCTGATGCTGGAAGGTTTTGGGGGCTATCCTCGTGAAGAAAGGAGTGGAGGTGCAATCTAGCCTAACTAGTCTTTGGGGACTGGGTCCCTTATAGACCCCCAAAGAAATCTGGAACAGACAAGGGGCAAAATAAAAGGCTGCGTAAGTTTGTCTCTCTTTTCGCCCCAGTCCCATCCTCCCACCTGCAGGGTCACGCTTTTAACACCTGTGTGACAGACAGCGATGGAGTAAGTAGGGAAAAATGAGTTAATTCTCGAATTCTTCTGCAGAGGTTGGCTAAGCCAAAGAAAGCAGTATATTGTGCCGTACGTTTTTGGGAACAAAGGAGAAAAGGATAGCACCGAATACTGGAGAGCAAGGTAAAGGCAACGCCAAAGCTAGACAAACACAACGGGAAAAAATGTTTCCATAAAAATATTCTTCCAGAAACAGATCCCCAGTTTGATTGTATTCCGGCACAGTTGCAAGAGCAGTGGCGTAGGAGGTTAAGAGCTCGTGTATCTAATCTGGAGGAACCGGGTTTGATTCTCCGCTCTGCTGCCTGAGCTGTGGAGGCTTCTCTGGGGAATTCAGATTAGCCTGAGCACTCCCACACACGCCAGCTGGGTGACCTTGGGCTAGTCACAGCTTCTCGGAGCTCTCTCAGCCCCACCTACCTCACAGGGTGTTTGTTGTGAGGGGGGAAGGGCAAGGAGATTGTCAGCCCCTTTGAGTCTCCTGCAGGAGAGAAAGGGGGGATATAAATCCAAACTCTTCTTCTTCTTCTTCAAGGTAATTTAGAGGCCTCGCACGCATATTTTACAAACCGCTGAAGAAAATTTCAGCTGTGGGGGGTTTCAGATGGGAGTTTTATTTCTGAAATAATGTTTTTATTAAAGAGTTATATTTGTGGAAGCCATTTTGACTTGACCCCAAGTTTTCATGAGCCGAAGTCCTCTTTATATTTGGACGCATACACACACACACACCCTTGCCATTGCAGTTTGCTCTATTTGGGGTACCTCTTTGCTGTTCCGGTCCTACTTCGATGTGTTTATGTTACTCGTGTTCAGAGTCTTGCTTGCAGTGTGGAAACTGTGAGTCTTAATCTATTCGTGCATTTTTATTCCATCCTCTTTTTACAAGGAGCTCGCAGTGGCGTGAATGACTTTTCCCTTCCCCCATTTTATCTCTGTGCAGTAGAACACATGTGACTGGACCATCCCAAGTAGCCCACTGAGTTTCATGGAAAAGTGAGGATTTGAGCCTGGGTCTTGGTTCCAGTCCGTCACTGAACATTGAACTAGACTGGCCTTCATGTCGCTAATAAAGGCACACCGCGGTGAGTTTGGGTTGATATCAGAGGTGGGATCCAGCAGGTTCTCACAGGTTCCCGAGAGTAGGTTACTAATTATTTGTGTGTGCCGAGAGGGGGTTACTCATTGGTGATTTTGCCACATGATTTTTGCCTTAGTTACGCCCCTCCTCTCAGCAGTAGCACGCAGAACTTGAAGCAGTCTAGCAGGAGGTGCAACAGCGTGCGTGGCAGCCTGCGCCTGCGTGCATTCGTTTCCCGCCCAAGGACCAGCACAGCGGCTGCGTCCTTGCCACAGCCCTGCCCAGGAATGCCCTGCCCCTGGAATGCCCAGCCATGCCACAGTTTGAATCCCACCACCATGGGAACCTGTTACTAAAATTTTTGGATCCCACCACTGGTTGATATGAATAAACAGGCTGACTAAATTTTTTCAGTGTGCCTACAGCTGCTAGCGTGGCTTTCCAGATGTTATGAACTACAGTTCCCATCATCCCCTGCCAGCATGATGCTGGCAGGGGATGATGGGAACTGTAGTCCACCACATCTGGAGGGCCGCGAGTTTGACACCTGTGTGCTAGAGCTTATCTTTTGGAGAAGCTCCGTGTGTGTGCATGTCTATGATTTCTTTTAGATGGCTTCACCTTTTAACTGTAACTGTTTTTCTTAACCCCTGGGGTCCACAAAGTGCCTAGTCAGGATTTTTTTTCCTCAGGGAAGAGCAGGGTAGCTAATATATACTAACTGATCTTGAAATTACTCTCTCACTTCAGAATATTAAAATGGGCTTGCTGTGGGCACCTAAGGATCCATCTAGTCTGACATTGTTTTCAGGTAATCGCAAGAGTTAAACATGTATTTCCTAAATTCTAGAAGACATGTCAGATACCGTGAGGGATAAAGCAGCGCGCTTGTTGAAGAAAAGGGGCAGCATCTCGTCTTTAGGGAGTCATGAAATCAAGGCAAAAGAATTTCTTGGGAAAACCAAAGAGTAAGTAGCCCTTTTGCTTCTCCTGACATGCTGTTTTCTAACTTGTCATCCTTCTAATTCTTCAGTTGCTTTGTTGGTCGCCACATCTCAAAAAGGATATCGAAGAGATAGAAAAAGTGCAGAGAAGGGCAACGAGGATGATTGAAGGATTGGAGCACCTTCCTTATGAGGAGAGGCTGCAGCGTTTGGGACTCTTTAGTTTGGAGAGGAGGCGTCTGAGGGGGGATAGGATTGAAGTCTATAAAATTATGCATGGGGTAGAAAATGTTGACAGAGAGAAATTTTTCTCTCTTTCTCACAATACCAGAATCAGGGGGCATTCATTGAAAATGCTGGGGGGAAGAATTAGGACTAATAAAAGGAAACACTTCTTCACGCAACGTGTGATTGGTGTTTGGAATATGCTGCCACAGGAGGTGGTGATGGCCACTAACCTGGATAGCTTTAAAAAGGGCTTGGACAGATTTATGGAGGAGAAGTCGATCTATGGCTACCAGTCTTATTCCTCCTTGATCTCAGATTGCAAATGCCTTAGCAGACCAGGTGCTCAGGAGCAGCAGCAGCAGCAGGTCATTGCTTTCACATCTTGCCCGTGAGCTCCCAAAGGCACCTGGTGGGCCACTGCGAGTAGCAGAGTGCTGGACTAGATGGACTCTGGTCTGATCCAGCAGGCTCATTCTTATGTTCTTATGTTCTTATGGACTGTTCTATTTAGCCACTTCAAAAACATTTTCTTTTACATCTGTCAAGGTTATATATTTTTAAATGGCAGCAGGTCACGATGAATCAGGGCCCACGTGGCGTTAACTCCCTGCCACAGTCTAGGGTTGTCAACAAGTCTGGAGACAAATATCCTGCTGCTTTAATACAAGCTTAATGTGTGGACATGTGCAGGAAACCGTTCTGGTGATTTGGAGATAATCCTATTAAGCCAATTATTAAAGGAACAGAACGTTTTTCTTCAGGCAGTACACAACCTCACAGCCAACTTCTGCCTTCTGTGCAGTGGTGGGATCCAAAAATTTTAGTAACAGGTTCCCATGGTGGTGGGATTCAAACTGTGGCGTAGCGCCAATGGGGCTGGGCGGGGCACGACGGGGGCATGGCCGGGCATTCCAGGGGCGGGGCATTCCTGGGCGGGGCTGTGGCAAGGACGCAGCCGCTGCGCCGGTCCTTGGACGGGAAACAAATGTACGCAGGCGCAGGCTGCCACGCACGCCGGTGCACCTCCTGCTAGACTGCTCCAAGTTCTGTGCGCTGCTGCTGAGAGGAGGGGCGTAACTAAGGCAAAAATCATGTGGCAAAATCACCAATTAGTAAACCCCCTCTCAGCACACACAAATAATTAGTAACCTACTCTTGGGAACCTGTGAGAACCTGCTGGATCCCACCTCTGCTTCTGTGGCCTATGATGCTGGGCTCGTGTAAGAACTGTGTGCTTGGCTCTGAACTTTAAAGGATTGGAGGGTGGGAAGGTTAAAATGCAGCCTCATGGTTTTCTGTTGTTGTTTTTTGGGTCAGTTGTGACCCCATTCTCTTGTGCAGACATGGTTCCTTGACCTACACGAAAAGTTGAAGACAAACTCAGAGTAAGGGACTTACATGTGCTTTGCAATGTGTGCCTAACTCTATTTTCTCCTAGGAAGACACAGAAATTCAGCCCTTGACTATAAATGGAGATCAAGTAGAGCGGGTGGCTAGTTTTAAATTTCTGGCCGTCATGATTAAAGAGGACTTGACCTGGGGCGTACAGACTGCCGCGGTGGTTAAGAAGGCCCAGCAAAGACTGTATTATCTGAGACTTCTACGGAAACAACAACTGAATGGAGAACTCCAGGTGTCCTTTTCCCACTGTACTATAGAGAGTGTCTTAACCTACTGCATCTGTGTGTGGTTCTCCAGTTGCACAGTGGCAGATAGGAAGGCGCTCCAAAGGGTGATCACTACTGCACAGAGGCTTATCGGCTGCCCTCTCCCCTCCTTGGAAGAACTCGATAATTCCCGAAGCCTAAAGAAAGCCCAAAATATTCTGAGAGGCCCGTCTCATCCAGCACACTCTCTTTTTGAACCGTTACCATCCGGCAGACGATACAGGTCTATCAAAACCAGGACAAAGAGGCTGAGAGACAGCTTCTACTCTAGAGCTGTGGCTACGCTGAACTCCACGGCTTTGTGTTGATGTGTTTGGGGCTGTGTAGGGATGGGTGGAGGAAGGGGAAAGTGAGGGTGGGGCATGAGTCTGGAATTGTGTGCATCGAGGAATGCTGCTGTAAATTTCGTTGTGCGTGCACAATGACAATAAAATGCTTATGCTTATGATAGTCTCTTTGAAATAGTGTAGTACATAAAACCATTATAGGCCTTTCATGGGTTTTTTTGTGTGGTGCTTTGCATCTGATTAGTTTCATGTTGTGTCCGACAAATAGCAATTAACCTATTTATTGTTTGGGATTGTCTTCAGCTCCATGAGTACAGTGTCTTACATGGATGAGCCGGGACACCATGACGACATTCTTCGTCCTCCTGTTCAGATGGAGAACACATACCAGTTAGGTAAGGATCTCTTACTCTTTGGCTCATTCCGCACGGGCAGAATAATCCACTTTCAAACTGCTTTCAGTGCTCTTTGAAGCTGTGCGGAATGGCAAAATCCACTTGCAAACAGTTGTGAAAGTGGGGTGCTGTGTGGTTTCCGGGCTGTATGGCTGTGTTCTAGCAGCATTCTCTCCTGATGAAGATGCCAGCCAGATGGCTACAACGTCAGGAGAGAATGCTGCTAGAACACGGCCATACAGCCCGGAAACTACACAGCACCCCAGCAATTCCGGCAATTCCCCCCCCCCCCGCTTTTTCCATTTTTATGGAATTAGGGTCCATTACCATCTGTTGGACCCACCCTTTCTTTTCTCCTCTCGGGAGGATTTAAGAGGGATATTGCTTGCATTGTTGTGTTATGTATTAATTGCTGCATTTTAATTTCTATTATTTAGAGATTAACTTAAATTTGATTTTATGTTTATCTGTATTTGAATGTTATGTTGTTCACCTCCCAGAGCCCTTCGGGGGTTGGGCGGTATATAAGTTCAAATAAATAAATAAATAAATAAATAAATAAATAAATAAATAAATAACTAACTAACTAACTAACTAACTAACTAACTAACTAACTAACTAACTAACTAACTAACTAACTAACTAACTAACTAACTAACTAACTAACTAACTAACTAACTAACTATGGGGAAACTGAAGCTTAATGGGGAAATAACAAAAGCCTCTGTGGGGGCATGACAGACTCAATTCTAGGATACCTGATTCAGCACTCCTAAGAGCTGCCAAGCAATGAATTCATTTTTACTGACTAAATTAATTTTACTCTCCAGTAAAATTTTACTCTCCAGAAGACAAATCTTCTTGACGGAGGGTATTGTAGCTTAACCTCTGGGAGGATAAGAGGGGAAGGGCCATTTATTCACTTGTGGTCTCCTTTATATTGAGCATTCAATCCATTCAGGTTGGATTATTCGTCATGCACGTGTTCCCCCCTCTCTTGAACTCCCCACGCCTCAGATCAGAGAATCTCTGCAGTTTCTGAAACCTCAGAAACCACTACTTCTACACAGGGAGAGCATCATAGGAAACAACATTTTGTTGTGACCGATCTGGTTCCACAGTTTTCCCAGTAGACTTTTAACGCCCTTTTTAATGATGACTACCAAGTGTACTTGGAGTTGTTTAGTTTGTTAACATTAGAGCCTTCTGAAACAATACTGTGAGCTGCTTTTGTATACCAGGTCCTGCAAAATACTTTCCGGTGGCAGCTGTGAATAATATCTTGAAGGACGTGGTAACAAGTTACCTTGAAGAAGAAAAATATGAAGCAGAGCTGTGCAGGCAGATGACAAAGACCATCTCAGAGGTATATATTTGTTAATAAAGCAAAGTATTGATCTCTGTAGAAATCCACAACTGAAGGAAGAGGGAGACAGACAGACAGACAGACAGACAGACAGACAGACAGACAGACAGACAGACAGACAGACAGACAGACAGATGCATAGACGAATAGACAGGCGGACGGATGCAGAACTTAATTTGGTCCATGCATTAGGTCAGGGAATGTTGATTGATGCCAGGCCCTGTCCAGTAATTTACCTTTTCTTCTATACTCTCTAGGTCTGATTTTGCATTCCAAGTATAATAGCTCTTAGGAATCATGCTTGTTGATGTTACGTTTCTGGTCTATGACAATATGCCAGCGATGGCGAACCTATGGCACGAGTGCCAGAGGTGGCACTCAGAGCCCTTGCTGTGGGCACGCGTGCACAGAGTTCATCATGTGGGGGGGCGGAAAATCACACATACCCCACACACACACCCCTAGGCTGGCCTGGGCATGATCCTTTACCTGGGAATAAGCTCAGTTGCTGGCAATGTGGCTTGCTTCTGAGTAAACCCTCCTAGGGTCGTGATTCACCCATTTGAAGCACTGCACGGTTGCTTCACCAAGCTTACTCCCAAGTAACATGTGCCTCGGAGCCAACTGTTTTTCTAAACTAAAACCTCAGTATTCAGGTTAAATGGCCATGTTGGCACTTTGCAATAAATAAGTGGGTTTTGGGTTGCAGTTTGGGCACTCCGTCTCGAAAAGGTTCGCCATCACTGCCATATGCTGTAACAGACTTCTCAACTAAAAGAGAAGCAGAGTTACACCAATGACTTTTTTTTTGTCTGCAACCTGCGGCTCTCCAGATGTACATGGACTACAATACCCATCAGCCCCTGCCAGCATGACCATGCTGGCAGGTGCTGATGGGATTTGTAGTCCATGAACATTTGGAGAGCTGCAGGTTGCAGACCCCTAGTTACTTTGCTAGACCATGTCAGTTTCACAGGGTTTCATTGGCTCCATCGCTCCAGCGACAGATCTTCAGTGTTAATGGAAGGAAGGAAGGAAGGAAGGAAGGAAGGAAGGAAGGAAGGAAGGAAGGAAGGGAGGGAGGGAGGGAGGGAGGGAAGGAAAGAGGGAGGGAGGGAGGGAGGGAAGGAGGGAGGGAGGGAAGGAAGGCGGGAGGGAAGGAAGGCGGGAGGGAGGGAGGGAGGGAGGGAAGGAAGGCGGGAGGGAAGGAAGGCGGGAGGGAGGGAGGGAGGGAGGGAAGGAAGGAAGGCGGGAGGGAAGGAAGGAAGGAAGGAGGGAGGGAGGGAGGGAGGGAGGGAAGGAAGGCGGGAGGGAAGGAAGGCGGGAGGGAGGGAGGGAGGGAAGGAAGGCGGGAGGGAAGGAAGGAGGGAGGGAGGGAAGGAAGGAAGGAGGGAGGGAGGGAAGGAGGGAGGGAGGGAGGGAAGGAAGGAGGGAGGGAAGGAGGGAGGGAGGGAGGGAGGGAAGGAAGGAAGGAAGGAGGGAGGGAGGGAGGGAGGGAAGGAAGGAGGGAGGGAGGGAGGGAGGGAAGGAAGGAGGGAGGGAAGGAAGGAAGGAGGGAGGGAGGGAAGGAGGGAGGGAAGGAAGCCCCTTTTGATTGTTCAGAAATGGTGCATGTTAGAGAGGGAGGAACTACTGTGGTATGCGTGGGGGGAGGGGGGAGGAGAGAGAAAACCCAAAGAAAGCTTAACACATCTCCTTCATTTCCCCTGTAAAGGGAGAAAAAAATTGCACTTTAGCAGCTTTTGGAAACCACAGATTTTCTGATCTGAGGGGAAGGGGTGACTTCTGAAGAGAAGTAAACATGTGCGGAACTGAGGCAATATATGTGAAGGAGACTACACATGCATAAAAGTCCTATGACGATGAATTTGGGCAGACCCTGAGAGGGAGGGCAGGAAGAGATAAGCCAGTGCTTGGCTTTTGTAGCCTTTTCTTGTAGACCCTGCATAATGGCAATTGCCGTTTTGGGATCAGGAAGGAGTTTTCCTTCAGGCCAGACTGGCCCAGGGATTCTGGAAGTTTTTTGTCTTGGGCATAGTGAGGGTCACTGTGAGGATTTCCACTGTTGTGAGGCGGGTTGGACTATGATCCTTGGGTCTCTTCCAGCTCTGTATGTTTCCCTGAGTTTACAGTGCTAAACGTTAGATTAAGTGACTTCTACATGACAGCTGTTTTCTTATTAAGATCGAACTGCTTTTAAAAAATAGTGCTAATTATGGAAACAAAAAGAAGATACGTGAGCTTGATATATCACTTGTGTCTTGAGCCTAATGCCTTCTAAAGTTAAGATGCTGAGCCAAAGTTTGCTGAATTATTTGCAGTGCGTTGTAGCACTGATGTGTTGTGTGGATGGGTTCAGAGGTGGGATCCAGCAGGTTCTCACAGGTTCCCAAGAGTAGGTTACTAATTATTTGTGTGTGCCGAGAGGGGGTTACTAATGGGTGATTTTGCCACGTGGTTTTTGCCTTCGTGACGCCCCTCCTCTCAGCAGTAGCGTGCAGAACTTGAAGCAGTCTAGCAGGAGGTGCACCGGCGTGCGTGGCAGCCTGTGCCTGCATGCATTCGTTTCCCGCCCAAGAACCGGCGCAGCAGCTGCGTCTTTGCCACAGCCCCGCCCCAGGAATGCCCCACCCCCGGAATGCTCGGCCACACCCCTGTCGCGCCCCGCCCAGTCCCATTGGCGCTACGCCACAGTTTGCATCCCACCACCATGAGAACCTGTTACTAAAATTTTTGGATCCCACCACTAGATGGGTTAGACTGTTATCGCTACAGTAAACTGATTCAATCCTTAACACAGCTCTACACCGGATCAGTAGTTTGCTTGTGTACCTTTAATTTTGCCGTACCAGTTTGTGCAAACATGTGGATTCTCTTCTTTTCTCTCAGGTAATTAAGGCTCGAGTGAAAGATCTTATGATACCAAGATACAAAATTATCGTGCTTATATATATTGGACAACTAGGCAAGCAGAGCATGCAAATTGGAAGCAGGTGCCTTTGGGATACTGCAAGTGACACTTTTTCCTCATATGCATTCAAAAATAGATCTTTGTTCGCGGTTGCAAAGGTCTATGCAGTTTATTTTGAGTAAAAAAAAGTTTTTAGTGTGAAATCTGTGAGCCCACAATTTAGAAACTAGGCTTAATATGAGTTTCCAAACACTGAGTTCTATTCCATGGTAGTAATTAATCTGTTGATTCAGAGGTTAATACTATTGATGCTGGTATGTAAAGATAGTATTCAGTTATGTAAACAGACCTGGGGAAAAGAACAAAGCCTTGGGTTAATAACAATTATGTTATAACCAGTGGTGGGATCCAAAAATTTTAGTAAGAGGTTCCCTCGCCAGCCCCCCCTCAGCAAAGGGGGCAGAGATGTACCTAGGCAAACCTGAGCCCTGGGCAAAACCTGAGTTGGATGCCCCCCCCCCCCATGGGCAGCCACCCCACCACGACCCCCAAATTTTTTTTGCACCAGATCATTTCTAAATCATCATCACATTATAGAAAATGCCCCAACTCACAAATCTGAACACAGCAATGGTGAAACACACAGGTTCTTTGATAGAGACTGGTGAGATAAAAGGCATGAAAGGCTGAGAATCAATGAAGTGCAGTACCTGAAAGGGATTAACCCAGTTCAGGGAGTTACATTATTAGTCGCAGTTGCTATATGGAGCCTTCACGTTCAAAGGCAGGATGCCTCTCGGGGAGGCGAGGGCGTGGAGATGGAAAAGCGGACCCAATTAGTAACCCCCTCTCGGCACACACAAATCATTAGTAACCCACTCTCGGGAACTGGTGAGAACCTGCTGGATCCCACCTCTGGTTATAACATTTGTGCATATGAGGCCTACTTAAACATGTTTCTATTCTCGAATAATTATTGAATTGTACAACCAATTTACATTTGTTCATGAGTGCTTGTTGATGGTTCAAAATATGTTCCTCCTATCTGAATCCCATTTTAGCCTTTGTTAGACTGTTAATGTGCAATATTCAAACCACATGGCTGTACTGCTTTCTCTTCTTCCCTTTTTAAAGGCTTCATCTGGCTCCCAGTGTACATGGGAACACTTAATATTCAACAATAAACTTCCCAAGAAGTTGAAAAGAATAGTTTGAAAGCAAAGCATGGAGAAGTCACCTGTCAAATTCACCAGGCCATCCCCTTAGCTAAAGACTCAACGAAAAATCTGAAGTCTCAGTCCCTAGTTGACACTGGTAGGCGTCTCCACACTTTGCCTTTTGCTTTTAAACCATTTCGGCTTATGTGCAGTGGTCCACAAATCAACTGATCTTTTAAAGGATGGAGGACAATTACAAGGCTACTTCCCAAACCTCCTGTTTTCCACAGCTGCCCCCTTGAGGTTGGCCACTGGTGTCTGATTTCATGTGAATTCCCTCTTTAGCAGCTGGTCATTGATGTAAGGATAACAATACAGCATGGGTAGGTGAGTTATGACATAAGAACATAAGAACAAGCCAGCTGGATCAGACCAGAGTCCATCTAGTCCAGCTCTCTGCTACTTGCAGTGGCCCACGAGATGCCATTGGGAGCTCACGTGCAGGATGTGAAAGCAATGGCCTTCTGCGGCTGTTGCTCCTGATCACCTGGTCTGTTAAAGAGTAGTGAGTTGACCCCTTCTAGAGCTTTTTTTACTCTTTTTGGAAGGACCAGCAACTAGTTTAGATGTGTATCTCTGATACTCAGTTTATCCTTGCTATGGTACACCTCCCTGTGCTCAACTTGATTTTTCTGTCCCAGACTCTCTTGGACTGTTACTTATGGTCCTGGTCTTAAAAGCAATGAGACTTAAAAATAAAAATCAGTGTTAACTCCTTACTCTCTCTTTTTATAATCTTCCAATTATTGCTGATTGTTCTGTTGTTCATTACTTTATTCAGCTTCACAAAATGTAACAAGAAAAAGGTACACGTTCTACATCTGTTGCCTTCGTCTTTAGTGCCTTTATTATCATATTATTAAATCAGATGTGATTGTTCAGCTTATCTTCTGTTTCACAGTAGCCTAATGCTCCTTGCTAAGTAGGCATAGTAAGTCTTGGGCCACAATCCTAGCGGATGGGTTTTAGTAGCTTCAGGTCAGAGGCAAAGCTACCAGAGGGCCACAGGGGGCGCGTCGCACCAGGCGCACGCCTGGGGGCAGAAAATCACCCCCGCCCCCTGTGATGGCCCCCTGTGGCCTCCCCCCCCCCCCACACACTTACTTTAACAAACAGCAGACTGGAGAAGCAGCCTGCCTGTTCCCTTCCAGGCTGAAAGCTAAGTAAGCGAGTTCCATATATTAGTGATATAGAATAATTTCCTTTAGCTGGTTGGCTAGATAATAACTTTCTACAAGTGCAAACAGCTTGTTTATGACTGCAAATGCAAACAACTTAATTATGGATCGTTGATGCACTGAAGGAGACAACGTTGGTCGAAAGCACCGGTTAGCGCGCAAAGCGTTTTGCTCTGTGCCCCGCGTTCCTGAGCTCAATTTGGAATCACTGCGCTGGTGCTCTTTTCTCCAAGATTACACTGCTGACTCCTAATTGGATACACCTGGCAGTATGGATGCGCCTGGTATTTCAAACGGTGTTGATTACTAGAGACGCTCTAGTCAGAATTTCTGACCAGCTGATTGGTCTCTTGTATGAACCATTTTGAACTCCAATGAGGTGCCAGCTTAGGTTTTCAGTATAGATCACAGGTGTCAAACTCGCGGCCCTCCAGATGTTATGGACTACATCATGGATGTACGGAAGGGGCCTAAGCCTACTTTTATATTGCCTTTATTTCCCCTTACCCTATTTACACCGCTCTATTGTAAATTCTAACTTTTCCAGAATCAAAGCATAAATATTTCTCAATCTTGTTGAGAGAATTTTGGGTATTAGTGGCTTTATGTATTATTTTCTTATGCAATTGCTAGAACAGAACTTTAGCACCTGAGGTAGAAAATGCATAGCTGGCAACTATTCTAATTTAGATAGGTAGGCTGCTGCCATTGTGGGATTCCTGCTAGTCATACCTTCAATTGCCCAATTTACATGGTATAATTATCTATATAAGTACATGGGAAAGCCCAAGGCACTGCTCACACAGTGTGGTAAAAAGGTATGTGCGAACATTCACATATGGGATTGGTAGTGTTCATAACGAAGATGAGGATTTGTTAGAAAATGCTTTTGTACTAAAGGGCTAACATAGCTCAGGATTGCAAACGCTCTGAGAATGCAAAATGCTTAATGCAAAACCAGAAAAGGAATGCATAAAAAATCCTGCAAACTTCATGCAACAACCCACAGCATATTCATTGACTCAGTACAGAACGCAGGCGTCAAAATGTGCAGAAGAATACCATTCGTCAGACTCGTATTCTGACAAATGCCAGTGGATTATGACAAAAGTGGGAAAAATCCACTGGGTACCCATCTGAACTGAAGCCTTAACACAGAAAGTTGCTTTGAAATACTTTGTGCATTTGTTCGTGAGATTTCCTGCAAATATGCCAAATTATCTTCCGCGTTGGAGGAACTTTATTTGACTGTCTTAGCCCAAAAGCACTCCTTGTTTTCTTTCCAGGAATATTCATCTTCATAGACCTCCTGAAACCAAAGAGTATCAAAGAGAATTATTGTCAAGTGGATTACATGGATGTGCACTTTATTACCTGGATGTAAATGAGAAATCCTTTTGTCAGATACCGCAACCAGTGGTATCTGGTTTTAATTAACTGCCTGTTAGAACATGCACTCAAACATGCTCCGACAGCCCATGGGTACAGCTAAACAACTAAATGTGGGTCTTTGGGGGAACCAATTGTCCTTCCTTCCACAGCAGTCTGCTGTTCCTCCCCAAATTGTGCCCACTGAAATCCCCAGAGGGGTCAAAGTGTGGGGGCCGCAATGAGGACTAGGGAAAATCACCCTCCCCATCTTCCAGAATCAGAAATGCCTGTCAATGGAAAAGATACTTTGGATCCAAGTCCCAAAACCCCAAATAACACAACAACATGGGCTTTTTTTTTTGTAAACGGATACAAATTTATAGCATTATATGAAACCTTTTCATTGAGAATGGATGTTCATTGAGCAGTGGCATACTGGTTAAGAGCAGGTGCATTTTAATCTGGAGGAACCGGGTTTGATTCCCTGCTCTGCCACTTGAGCTGTGGAGGCTTATCTGGGGAATTCAGTTTAGCCTGTGCACTCCCTCACACGCCAGCTGGGTGACCTTGGGCTAGTCTCAGCTCTACGGACTCTCAGCCCCACCCACCTCACAGGGTGTTTGTTGTGAGGGGGGAAGGGCAAGGAGACTGTAAGCCCCTTCGAGTTTCCTACAGGAGAGAAAGGGGGATATAAATCCAAACTCCTCCTCCTCCTCCTCCTCTTCTTCTTCTTCTTCTCCTCCTCCTCTCACTATGTGGACATACATTTACGAGAACAGACAACAAAGCATGTATATTTTTCATCTTGTGGAAAGGTTTCCTATTTTATTTTTTAATGGATCATTATTAGCTAGTACACCCTTGGCAAACAGGCAATTTGTTGCCCCCTCTGACTACCCTGTTTCCCCGAGTATAAAACATCACCTGAAAATAAGACGTCGTAGAGGTTTTGCTGAAGTGCGAAATATAAGGCATCCCCCGAAAGTAAGACGTAGCAAAGTTTTTGTTTGGAAGCATGCCCGACGAACAGAACACAGAAAAATAAGACATCCACTGAAAATAAGACATAGCGCATCTTTGGCAGCAAAAATTAATATAAGACATTGTCTTATTTTCGAGGAAACATAGTAGCTGTCCCTATGTAGCATGGACGATGTACATGGCCCTTACGGTACCATTTCAGAAAATAGAGATATTGCAAAACACGTACCTTTTTCCAGATAGGTACTGTTGTTTTTAAAGTATTGATGCAGTACTGAACAGCCTCCAGGGATTCCGTTCTGTGAGGAGTCGAGATTGCTACAATCACGCTCGCTTCGCTAATGGGAACCGTACTGCAGACAGTGAAAAGAGACATTTGTTGGTTGCTTTTAGCTACGTTAGCTTAATCTTCAGACGTCTAAATAAAAAGCCAAGACCTTTTGGCTAAAGGCTACACAGACATACAAAAACAGGCAGGACATGTTCTAGGAATCTTAAATTAGCCAGGAACTGCGCACCTCACAGTTGTACTTTACAAGGTAGGACTCGACACAAAAACAAATTAAGAAAAGCGGATAATTTGCAACAACCACCACCTGGAGCAGCAGTGGCATAATGGTTAAGAGCAGGTGCATTCTAATCTGGAGGAACCGGGTTTGATTCCCCGCTCTGCCGCTTGAGTTGTGGAGGCTTATCTGGGGAATTCAGATTAGCCTGGGCACTCCCACACACGCCAGCTGGGTGACCTTGGGCTAGTCACAGCTTCTCGGAGCTCTCTCGGCCCCACCTACCTCACAGGGTGTTTGTTGTGAGGGGGGAAGGGCAAGGAGATTGTGAGTCCTTGAGTCTCCTACAGGAGAGAAAGGGGGGATATAAATCCAAACTCCTCTTCCTCTTCCTGTTATAACGATAAATTAAACTCTGAGCTGGGCAACAGTACCACAGCCAGGAACGTTCAGGCTCCCGAGCAACTTGTCTGAGGAAAGTTAGAAGTGCCCCCTTGCCCCATCGGTAGAGACCCACACATTTAAAAGATCAAACAGACACACACAGATATATATGCTATTGCTTTTTTTAACGGCTCAGGAGATGTGTATGCAATGGCCATACGTACCCAAGTCTGTGGTGTATTGCTATATGTCTAACCGAGGGCCATTTTAATCTTATATTTGTGCATATTTTCTTGATTTCCACTTCAGCCATGGGTGCGTATGCTTCATATTCTAAGTGCTTGACCTTTTTCCCATCAAAGTTATTCCTGGTAGTGCCTAAAATAGAAGAACACGTTATTTTAACTGATACTTCATTCATTGAAAATGCTGGGGGGGGGGGGGGGAATTAGGACTAATAAAAGGAAACACTTCTTCACACAACGTGTGATTGGTGTTTGGAATGTGCTGCCACAGGAGGTGGTGATGGCCACTCACCTGGATAGCTTTATGAGGGGCTTGGGCAGATTTATGGAGGAGAAGTCGATCTATGGCTACCAATCTTGATCCTCCTTGATCTCAGATTGCAAATACCTTAGCAGACCAGGTACTCAGATTGCAAATGCCTTAGCAGACCAGGTGCTCAGGAGCAGCAGTTGCTTTCACCTCCTGCACGTGAGCTCCCAAAGGCACCTGGTGGGCCACTGCGAGTAGCAGAGTGCCGGACTAGATGGACTCTGGTCTGATCCAGCAGGCTAGTTCTTATGTTCTAAAGGACCAGCTAGCCCTCCACCTCTGGAACAACAGCTTTGATAGTTATGTGCATCAACTACGGCTAATTATGACCAAGAACTTGCCAGGAATTTGAGTTGACAGTAGAGTAAGCGGTAAAGCAATTTCTCCCGTCCTTGGTCAGGTAATCCTGTACTTATCTAGATTTGTTGGGAGTTGGTGCTGATTTGGCATGGGCTACCTTTCAAGGACATTCCCATGACACTATTCCAGATCCCAGACATGAAGATGATATGATCCAAAACTAGCAGCAAAAGCGCATGGGCTGGAGCTCACAGCACACACAAGGAAACAGATCTTCCGAATAAGGTTGTGGGCAGGTCTGAACAGCAGTCACACACAGCAGAGCATACCACTGTAGCCACACACAAAAACTGAGCCCCTTTCCGCACGGGCCGTTTACAGCTTCACAGCCGCGCCGCCCTCGCTCCCCTCCAGCGGTGCAAAGCCGCCATTTTCCCACCTCGCGCCATCCCCCCCCCCTTTCCCGATTGACTTACCTTCCCTGTGACTTTCCAGCGTGTCGTCGAGGTCGGGGGACACGCCCCCCTGCCCTGCGACTCCGGAGCAGTCGCGCAGGGCAGGGGGCGTGTCCCCTGGCCTCGGCAACGCGCCGGAAGGTCGCAGGGAAGGTAAGTCGATCGGGTGACGGCGCAGCGCAGTCTTCCCTGTCGTTACTGGGACCGTTCGTGCAAACGGTCCCAGGGGGGTTGGGTCGGCGTACATGATCCCCAGCATGGCTGTGCAGAAGTGGCCTGAGTGTGTGATCGTGGTGAGGTTTCTAGTGGCCTACACATGCCGACAACACCACAGACTATGATGCAACAGGCTTCGGCAAAAATGTTGTAACATATACATGCATGCAGGAAAGTTATGTTAGGAAGTGGATTAGGGGGAATCATTGCTTGGCAAAGATAACTATCACAACATGTCATTGTGTACTAGTTATTGATATCCATTGGTATTTAGCTATGTATATGTCATGATTGTTGTTATTTTGCGGATACTGTTACAGTATATGCCAGTGGTGGCGAACCTATGGCACGGGTTCCAGAGGTGGCACTCAGAGCCTTCTCTATGGGCACACGTGCATAGAGTTTGTCATGTGATAATAGTGTAATTATTTCAGGGAGATTATTAGCATTAAACCTTAGTTTTGGTGAAGCAGTGTAGGTAACCCTGTTAAGCGCTGTTAAACCCTACTGATTTTCATGGGAAGAACGAAAGCGTGATCCTTTGCCTGGGAGTAAGCTCGGTTGCTGGTAATGGGGCTTGCTTCTGAGTAAACCTTCCTAGGGTCGTGATTCACCCGTTCGAAGAGTTGCACAGTTGCTTCAAAGCAAAGTCACCGACTACCACCAAGCTTACTCCCGACTAACGCACGCCTCGGAGCCAACCGTTTTTTCTAAACTAAAACCTCAGTATTCAGGTTAAATTGCCATGTTGGCACTTTGCGATAAATAAGTGGGTTTTGGGTTGCAGGTTGGGCACTCGGTCTCGAAAAGGTTCGCCATCACTGTTATATGCTAATGTGTCATGTTACTGATAATTTTTGTGTGATGGTATACTTTGTAATGTACGATATTGTGATTTGTTATTTTGCTGACTTTATTCCCCATATCTATGAATTTTTTGTATATTATGATGCTTATTGATGTTTGCTAGTATTGATATTGCTGATATTGATATTGTTACTTATACTATTGTTGTGCGCCGCCCTGAGCCCTTCAGGGGAGGGCGAGATATACATTGAATAAACTAAACTAAACATGCATTGCCATATGAGCTATGGTGACTTTGAAGAACATACTCTGAGCCTCTTGGATTCAGAGTTGTGCTGCATGAATGAAAGTCTCATCCTCTGAAAGAATGTCTCATCATCCTTCTGTCCACCCATTTATTTAGCTGCCAAAGATCATTCTACGCATGATATCCTGTCTTGAAATGGTCTACCAGGCAACTCTCTTACTTAACAATATGCACTTGAGCCCACCTATGAACAGGGACACAGCCCCACAGCAAGGAGAAACCACCAGGGCGGACACTTCATCGGCTGAGAGCTTGCCTTCACTCAATTTAATGAAGTCCTTGGGTTCATCCCCAATTCCATTCATGATATCTGTAGAAGAAAATAATGACAGAGTTGAATTACTGTTCTGGTTAGCGGAATCACTGTTACAAAGTCATTTCTGAGCAGCTGAGGTTTACCAAAGAAGCATGCCTCACAACACGCTTCTCAACACAACTCTTTTTGGTGGTTGGGAGGGATTACGCGGTTTTGCCTGCAGTGCAAACCCATTCAATACCCCTGATTTCTCTCTTGCATGTCTGGAACTTTAACAGCCGTAGCTGTTCACATTCTTCAATATTTCGATCAACCAACATTTCCTGTAAGCTCCACAAGAGCCCAGCCACGTGGTCGCCACATCGGTCCCGTGTAGATAAGGGGCCCCTCCAGTGGTGGGATCCAAAAATTTTAGTAACAGGTTCCCATGGTGGTGGGATTCAAACTGTGGCGTAGCACCAATGGGGCTGGGCGGGGAATGACGGGGCGTGGCTGGGTAGTCCAGGGGGGGGCATTCCTGGGCGGGGCTGTGGCAAGGACGCAGCCGCTGCGCCAGTCCTTGGGCGGGAAACAAATGCACGCAGGCGCAGGCTGCCACGCACGCCGGTGCACCTCCTGCTAGACTGCTTCCAGTTCTGCGTGCTACTGCTGAGAGGAGGGGAGTAACTAAGGCCAAAATCACGTGGCAAAATCACCCATTAGTAACCCCCTCTCGGCACACACAAATCATTAGTAACCTACTCTCGGGAACCCGTGAGAACCTGCTGGATCCCACCTCTGGGCCCCTCTGAAGGGGAACTCTCCCAGTGGTGGTTCAGTTGTGTGCAGAATCTGGGAAGTTCTGCACCGCACCAGGGAACAATTAGAGACTATTGTTGTCTACACAATCGCCATTTAGGAAATGCAACTCCACACACCTGAAAAGGTCCTCCCAGCGTTAACCACCACTGATGGGTGGAATAATGGCAATCTCGTCACCCGTGTGCAGGTCTAGCAGCTGATCCCCAAGGAGTACGTATTCCTGGCGGACAGCCAAGACCACCTGATCTCGTAGGGCAACCAGGCTGCAGGAACAAAAACCAGGATAAAGATAATGTTTCCTGTGCTCACGCCCTTTCGCGAGGGTATTACAGGCCCAACGTCAACCAACTCAAGCTAGCTAATGCTAGATATAATACCGCAAGTCAGCTCTTGAGCCTAACAAATGTTTTCAAGGAAACTACATGCAGGAGCAGCAGTGGCGTAGGAGGTTAAGAGGAGGAGCAGCATTGGCGTAGGAGGTTAAGAGCTCGTGTATTTAATCTGGAGGAACCGGGTTTGATTCCCAGCTCTGCCGCCTGAGCTCTGGAGGCTTATCTGGGGAATTCAGATTAACCTGGGCACTCCCACACACGCCAGCTGGGTGACGTTGGGCTAGTCACAGCTTCTCGGAGCTCTCTCAGCCCCACCTACCTCACAGGGTGTTTGTTGTGAGGGGGGAAGGGCAAGGAGATTGTAAGCCCCTTTGAGTCTCCTGCAGGAGAGAAAGGGGGGATATAAATCCAAACTCCTCTTCTTCTCTTCTTCTTAATTCCTTTAATTCTGCCATCTCCTCAACTGTGATTTTTAAAACCTTTTTTGTCACACATTTCCCTAGAGGAAATGTTCTGAGGGAACAGAAGAGCTCATTTTTATTAGCACTTCTATTAGATTGACAGCAGCTGGGAAATGAACAGAGTGGGGAATCAAACACCCTCCTCCAGTTCAGAGTCCATCTGCTCTTAACCACTACGCCATGCTGGCTCTCTATCATGAAGCTACTTAACCTGCCATTAGTTTATGACAAAAGGCAAAGAATGTACTTTTATCTGGGCTTTAAATAAATGATAAACTTTCATTGAAATATAACACATACAAAGCTTTAAAGTTCATATAAAAAAACCAAAGTAACTGAAAAGAAAAAAAACCACATACATATTTCACTTCCCACTAACCATATTTAACTTTCTATCACTTTCACCAACTTACATTACAAATTCTCAATTCCATATCTTTTTTAAGTTTAACTCATACCAAGTTAGTTCATTCCCATTTACTACGGGCTAGATGTTTTGCATAGTATATACATTCCTCATCTCAGTGCGTAAGATACGTTGACAGACGCAGAAGTTCTTTTCTATTGCTGGTATATTTCACCAGGGGATTCCAGCCTCTTAGACCGTTCTCCAAACATATATTCTTTACTATTGTCGATAGTTTGTCCATGGCCGCGTACTCCTACAATTTATCCACCCAATCTTCTAATATTGGCATGTCTTCCGATTTCCAATATCTGGCTATCAAAACTCTTGTCGCTGAGATCATATATGTTAATTTTAATTTTCCTTTCTAATAGAGGTATTTAATATATTTAACTTAAACATCTATTTTTTATCTCAAAATCATAACCCAAAATATTTTTTAACACAGACACCATTCCAAAACTTTTTAGCCTTTTTACAGCTCTACCATATATGATACCGTTTCCCCGAAAATAAGACAACCCCTGAGAATAAGACGTAGTAGAGGTTTTGCTGAAGTGCTAAATATAAAGCGTCCCCCGAAAGTAAGACGTAGCAAAGTTTTTGTTTGGAAGCATGCCTGTCGAACAGAACACCTGAAAAATAAGACATCCCCTGAAAATAAGACATGGTGCATCTTGGGGAGCAAAAATTAATATAAGACACTGTCTTATATTCGGGGAAACACAGTATGCTTACATCTCCAGCCTATGTTGGAAACTTTAGAATAAATTTTAGCAAGTTTTACAGGGTAGAATTTTTTTTAAGGTTGGCATTACATGTACATTTCATTTTCCCCCCAAATTCTATCCCAAACTTACAACTCAATTTCTGAATCAACCTCTCATGTTAACATGGGCTCATTCCGCACATGCAGAATAATGCACTTTCAAACTGCTTTCAGTGCTCTTTGAACCTGTGCGGAATAGCAAAATCCACTTGCAAACAGTTGTGAAAGTGGTTTGAAAACGCATCATTTTGCGTGTGCGGAAGGGGCCATACATTCCTTTACTCTCTCAGTTTATGTTTCTCTTAACAATAATACTTTATATATCCTTTTAATCCCAAATTTTTCATCCTTGCATAGGGCATCCCAAAGTTCACATTTTTTTTCATTTCAAAACCTCCTTTCACATCTTGCTTATATTTTTCTTTAAGCTGATGGTATAATAGAAACCACTCTTTAGCTCTAATTTTCATGTCATTTCTTTCCTTCAATTTTTGTTCACCTACAGCTCTCTTTAGTATATCCTTATATCCCCCACAGAGGCATATCTAGGGAAAATGTAGCCTGGTGCAAAATCTGAGTTTTCTGCCCCCCCACCCCCACCCCCAATATGGGCAGCAGGAAAAAGAAAGGGAAGAGCAGAAGATGTAAACCTTAGGACAGTGGTGGTGAACCTTTGGCACTCCAGATGTTATGGACTACAATTCCCTTCAGCCCCTGCCATGCTGGAAGGGGCTGATGGGAATTGTAGTCCATAACATCTGGAGTGCCAAAGGTTCGCCACCACGGCCTTAGGATCTTCCATTTTTGCTTATGCAGTGGCAACTTACAGTTACCCATTAAATCTGAGCCAAGCCTTAGGCAAAACACACACCTTGAATGTCTCTTCACAATTTCATCCCACAGCTGCAGCGATGTTATCTGCTGAGGCACAGAAATGGTCTCACTGCGCACTCCAGCTAAATCAGCACTTCTTGCAAAATACAGCACTTCCACCTATTTTTAAAGAGTCCATCAAACAAAGAATAAAATTCAGCATTTTAACCGCAGGGTAATTCCTGACATGGTGCCTGCAGGCGCCACAGTACCTGCCTATATGTTTTCTGGACTACACACTTGCTTTTTTTCTCCAAAGATCTCTGCCCTAAAACTGGTCAGTGATGGTTTTCTTCTGCCCCACTGGCATAAGAGGTGCATCATCTCTGGGTCTATAGGGGTGAACCATTCAGAAATAGCTGCCCTGTCTTTCAGGGGATTTCCCGTGTCTTTCAGGGGGTGAGGCCAGTGGTGGGATCCAAACATTTTAGTAACAGGTTCCCATGGTGGTGGGATTCAAACAGTGGCGTAGCGCCAATGGGGCTGGGTGGGGCACGACGGGGGCGTGGCCGGGCATTCCGGGGGCGGGGCAATAATAATTTCTCTGTATTGTCGAAGGCTTTCACGGCCGGAATCACTTGGGTGCTGTGTGGTTTCCGGGCTGTATGGCCGTGTTCTAGCAGCATTCTCTCCTGACGTTTCGCCTGCATCTGAAGATGCCAGCCACAGATGCAGGCGAAACGTCAGGAGAGAATGCTGCTAGAACACGGCCATACAGCCCGGAAACCACACAGCACCCAAATAATTTCTCTGTTACTGTAAAAAACTCTTACTGTAAAAAAAATGTTCCTAATTTCCAGCTGGTATCTTTCTGTCCATAATTTAAACTCATCATAGCAAGTCCTATCGTCTACTGCCAACAGAAACAACTACTTCTCCTCTAATTGACTGCCTGTCAAATACTTAATACTTTCAAATAATTTTGTATCTAGAAATCAAAAGAAGGATACTTTCCTTAAACCAGGAACTTTACCGTATTTCTAAAACATGTTTTTAAAACAGCCCAACAGGGAGAATTATCCCGTTTTCTACCTTCGCTAACCAGCCACAGAGGAAACAACAGGACTTTATGATTTTTGGACCTAATGGAATTTGTAACGGAAAAGCAGACCCAATTAGCAACCCCCTCTCGGCACACACAAATAATTAGTAACCCACTCTTGGGGACTGGTGGGAACCTGCTGGATCCCACCTCTGGGTGAGGCTAGATGACTTTTGAGGTCACTTCCAGCTCTGTGTTTCCATGTTTAAGTGACACCTGTTAAATAAGTTCTGCAAGCTAGACCAAAGTTATGCAGCGGAAGCAGCAGAAGCAAGAACTAGCTGATTCCCAGCAATGCCATTCCCAGCTATTCCCAGCTGATTCCCAGCAATGCCATTCCCAGCTAACAGCCAAGTTTGCCTTTGAAACAAGAACGGATTATGCGCCAAACATCTCAGAATAACCATTTTACATCATTTTGTCTCCTAACTGTATACCCATTAATGAAAGAACGTATTTACCAACTGACTTTCCTTTGTAAACTTGCTGAGTCATTCTTCCTTCCCACCAGCGCACATAACCGAAAAGGTTATTCAACCCCACAAGTTTCCAGGTCTTCGGCTTTATTTTCAAAACGAACACGGGGGGGGATCCTTGCAAATCTATTCCGTATAGATTGCAGGCAGGGCTCAGCAGGCAGCTTTGAGATCCCCCACACGGTTAAATTAAGGCCCCTTCCGCACATGCAGAATCATGCACATGCAATCCACTTTCACAATTGCTTGAAAGTGGATTTTGCCACTCTGCGCAGTAAAATCCAGCTCTGAAGCGCACTGAAAGCGGATAGAAAGTGCATTACTCTGCATGTGTGGAAGGGGCCTTAGATGCTGGCCTGCAACCTGCGAAACCTAAGCTGGACCGAGGCGCGCGTGGACTACCAGCCCCCCCCCCCCCCAATGCTGCCTGTGCGCCCCCCCCTCTCAAATTAGGGGTCTCAGGAGTCCCAGATCCGTGGGCCTGGCTTGCAAGCTATAGGCCCAGCGGAGACCCCCGGGGGAGGAGGGGCAAGTTGTGCTAGGAAGGGGATGGGAGAAAGGGTGCGAGTCCTTGCAAGCGCTTTCCCACGACTCCAAGGGCAGCCCGCGGCCAGCCTCGCTTTCCCGCGGGCCCGGGGAGGGGAGGGGGGGGGTGAGCGCTGCATACCTGGCAGGTCATTGACAGTCCGTCCAGGTGCAGCCGCCGCCGCCGCCGCCGCCGCCGCCTCCGAGCCAGCGATTGGTGCGCCTGCAGCGTCTGCCCGGGGAGTCCCCGCGCCAGCTGCGGCTCCACCCGGCCGGCCCCTGCGCACCGCCTCCAACCTGCTCCGCCTTCGGGGGGGCTGGCTTGTCCCAGCAGGAAGAAACCCGAGATCGGAGGGGGAGGAGGACGTTTCGCCCCCGTTGGGTTGGGTGCGGAGGGAGGGTGTGGTAGTTGAGCCGGAGTAGCCTGCCTGCCTCCCGATAGTCTTTAGGGCAGTATTGGAGAGGCTGTGCGCCCACCCCCCAGAGGCGGGATCCAGCAGGTTCCCACCAGTTCCCAAGAGTGGGTTGCTAATTATTGGTGTGTGCCGAGAGGGGGTTGCTAATCGGGTCCGCTTTTCCGTTAGAAATCCCATTAGGTCCAAAAACCATAAAGTCCTGTTGTTTCCTATGTGGCTGGTTAGGGAAGGTAGAAAAACGGGATCATTCTCCCCGTTGGGCTGTTTTAAAAACATGTTTTAGAAGTAGGGTCAAGTTCCTTGTTTCAGGAAAGTATTCCTTCTTTTGATTTCTAGAAACAAAATGAAGTATTTGAAAGTATTAAGTAGTTGACAGGCAGTCGATTGGAGGAGAAGTCGTTGTTTCTGTGGGCAGCAGACGATAGGACTTGCTAGAATGAGTTTAAATTATGGACAGAAAGATAGTGTAACCCCCATGCCCAGAATGGGTTGGCCCAGAATGGGTTGACCCAGAAAGGGGTGGAGTCTGAAAAGAAGCAGAATAGAATAGAATAGAATCTTCATTGGCCAAGTGTGATTGGACACACAAGGAATTTGTCTCCGGTGCATATGCTCTCAGTGTACATAAAAGAAAAATACATTTGTCAAGAATCATAAGGTACAGCACTTAATGATTGTCATATAGGTCTAGTAAGCAATCAGGAAACAATCAGTAGTAATGAAAACATAAAATGTAAAATCATAAAATAAAATGTCAGCACAGGCTATAGTCATACAGTCATAAGTGGGAGGAGATGGGTAATAGGAATGATGAAAAAAGTAGTGCAGTAATTATATAATAAGTATATAATAAATAGTTTGACATTATCGAGGGAATTATTTGTTTAACAGAGTGATGGCATTCGGGAAAAAACTGTTCTTATGTCTAGTTGTCTTGGTGTGCAGTGCTCTGTAGCGACGTTTAGAGGGTAAGAGTTGAAACAGTTTATGTCCAGGATGCGAGGGGTCAGTAAATATTTTCACAGCCCTTTTTTTGACCCGTGCAGTATACAGGTCCTCAATGGAAGGCAGGTTAGCAGCAATTGTTTTTTCTGCAGAATGCTGCAGAACTCAGAGCTCTTTGGAGAAGACAAGGCTACCAGACTCGGACCTTGATTTCTATAAGCCCTTAACACCTTGTTAAGGTAATTGCAATATTATTGGGAACTACTGGGAAGGTAGTTGTTTATTTTTGCTATGTTGTAAATGTTGGAGTTTATTTGGGTGCTGTGTGGTTTCCGGGCTGTATGGCCGTGTTCTAGCAGCATTCTCTCCTGACGTTTCGCCTGCATCTGTGGCTGGCATCTTCAGAGGATCCTCTGAAGATGCCAGCCACAGATGCAGGCGAAACGTCAGGAGAGAATGCTGCTAGAACACGGCTATACAGCCCGGAAACCACACAGCACCCAAGTGATTCCGGCCGTGAAAGCCTTCGACAATACATTGGAGTTTATTGTTTCAGGGTTTCTTTTTGTGGTTGTAATGGGTGAGAGTTCTCCTGGAAACCTTCATCATGTTGCATCCTGTTCACCAAGCCCTTGGAGTCTTCTTCAGGAGCCAACCTACTTTACCAAAGAAGAATTGGACTTGGCAGTAGCAGTAGACTGTAACTAGAAGGACTTGAATGTAACTAGAGCTCTATAGGAATCGCAAGTTTCTCCGATAACTATACTTATCAGTTTCACCAGCATGGCCAATTGGCCATGCTGATAGAGGCTGATGGGAATTGTAGTTCCTGAACATCTGGAGAGCCGCAGGTTCCCTACCCCTGCCCTAGAGGATGGGGCGGTATAAAAGTTTAATAAATAAATAAAAATAAATAAACCTGAACAGGACCTTGAATTGTAATGTTCAATGTTGATGTTTAATGTTATTTGTAAAGAGAAGTTTTGTTTAAATTTGGTTCTTTGCAACTCCTTCCAAGTACTGCCCCACAGAACCCACAAGCTGAGGTTACAATAGCAGCTGGAAATTAGGAACTGTTTTTTACAGTAAGAGTTTTTTACAGTAACAGAGAAATTATTAATGCCCCGCCCCCGGAATGCCCGGCCACGCCCCTGTCATGCCCAGCCCCATTGGCGCTACGCCACTGTTTGAATCCCACCGCCATGGGAACCTGTTACTAACATTTTTGGATCCCACCACTGCCGACCCCTATCAGTTGCACAGGATTTCCTGATCTGCAAACTCAGGGAGGGCTTTAGCTTGGGGTACGCGTGGAAGTCCAGTGATACTCGCTGCCTTTTTTTTTTTTTTTTGTACACAGGATATAATGTGGATGCTGTAATTAACCACCACACAACCTTTATTAGGCATTTAAAATAGAGCATTACCAGACATTTATAAGGCACAAATCAAGAGTACATTCGAAACGCAGACAGGAAGACTGTATATAGCAGTACACATTACTTAGAAAGTTCTGTCATTTGTAAAAGAAATTTTGCTACTTTTCCCAAGAGCATGACATCTGTATTGTTTAACAGAAGTTCCACAACAGAACTGTCAGAGTCTCTTTCAGATTTGTCTAGGGCCAGCCTGGGAGAGAAATTCCTAATGCCCACATATCTCAGACAGTCGAGTATAATGTGGGCAAGAGTCTCCACTTGGTTTTTATAGTGTGGACAAACCCGATCCTGGAGAGGGATAGATAAGTAGCCACCCTTTGTAACGGCAGATGGGAAAGTGTTGGAGATGCTGCAATTGTGTAAATGATATATGGAATAGCGCCACAAATCTCTCTGATTTTTTTTCTCCACTTCATGTATAAAATCAGACTTGCACCAGATTTCTTTCTTACTGCTGTAAAAGTTTACCTTTGTGATTTTTTTTTGACTGCTTAAAATATGTGTGTGTTACAGTAATATATGTGTAAATATCTTGGGTTTTTTTCCTGATTGGAATTTTTTTTAAGTGACTTGCCAGGAAAAAGAAGCAGTGCAGCAGCATTCTGAGTTAAGTTGTGAGGCTCTGACAATTTCAATTTCAATAAGCCTTTATTGGCATACAGAACATACGATATAAATACAGTTAAAATTACTAGATAAAACTTCACACTGGATCATAAGTTCAGCTCACAAACCTCAGCCAGAAACTTTGCCACTGTGAGACAACAGTCAAGGTCATTGCAGTTTAAGAGCATATTTACTTTATCAAGCTCTGTCAGGGTTTTCATAGAGTCAATGATTTGTACTAATAAGCTGGATCTTGGTTTCTGGCAAAGTGGGCAGTGGAGGAGAATGTGCGCAATGGAATCCAACTGCCCTGGGCTGCAGGGGCAAAGCCTCTTATCGTTTGGTAGACCCTTGAGTCTTCCTCTATGGAGTGGGGATGGCATAATATTAAACCTAGCCAGCAAGCGCTGCGATATAGTAGGCTGGGTTTCCCTGCACAAATGGAATTGCCACGTTCATTGGCGAGCAGGATTTGTTGGCCAAGCTCTGCAGTTGTTGATAATCCATTGCTAGTAGCCGCTCTTTGATGAGGGCAAATGTCTCAGTACTGGTTAGCATGTTCAGAGAGTCACTATCATAGCCCAATTCCCCAATCTTTGTTATAACTGTTGTGCACCATTTAGAGTGATGGATTTCTCTCAAGGTGAGTTGCGTCAGTGAGTTGTCGGAGCTTTGATAGTGAATATGCAGCCAAAATTTTATGATGTTATGAGGCTCTGACATAAAGCAATTTTTCTGAGTATGGATTTTTGCCCTTTGCCTGGCAGCATGCTGCGGAGATGGACCAGAATGTCCATAAATTTGTATTTGATTAAGTTGTATGAACCAAAGATTGCTAAGAATCAAAATGTGGTTTCTGTATAAGACACCAGCAGGCCTGCATGTTTAGCAGCAGGTCAAAAGGCATGTCAGAAGCTTGTCAGTGATTAGGCAGGCAAGCAAAGATTAACATCTTTAAGATCTTGTCACTAAAGGGCCAACGTGACAGCAGACATATACTTTATAACTTTGTTTTTGGTTAGAACTAGCTATTTGAATAACAGAAGGAATGTGACACGTAGAATAGAGGCTGTCTTACTGTGACAAGGAGACAGAAACTATCCAATGGGATTTTAAGGTTCATGTTTATACCACATGAAAGGGGTATGGATGATGTACATGGATCTTAAGGGGATGAACTGTATGACGTATGTATTCTTTGTATCTATAAAGACTGAGGTCTTTCCTATGGTGGGTGTGCCTCTTACTTAAGGGGACACCCTGGTCAGATACTTATGCTGTCCAGTAAACTTATCTTCTGTTTCAAACCTGCTTCTTGGGTATTTTCTAACTTAGTCTTAAACTAATTCAGCTGTGTAGGACCAGAGACGCGGTCCTGGCCCCACAGCGCCTTTGTAAGGATTCCTGTTATGTATTTTAGACCCTATTTTTGACTGTTTTTAGCGCCTATTTGTAGCTGCAATCTTGTGAATGCTTTCTCACTTTCTGGGAGACTGAGATCTCTCAGACTGACCTACCTTGGAGGGTTGTTGACAAAATAGGGAAAGGAGATTCATGCATAATACTGTTAAGCTTTTGAAGGAGTGGTGAGATTTTAAAAATGGCAGATAGGAGTAAATATCACTGGATTTGATGATGCTTGCTTCTGAGTAAATCTACAGAGCATTGGATTGCAACTGCCACAGCATCTTCTGGGATTGTAGTTTTGTGAGGGTGCTAAAAATTCTTAGTTGAAGATCCTAGCCTCTCTTGCCCCGCACCCTGTTGCCGTTGTGCTCAGCTAGTGCCCTTGTGTCTAAAGAGATAAGATGGGATGTAATATATTACATACATGTAAAGATCTTGAGAACACTTCCTTAGGAGTAAGCCCCACTGACATACTTTGGATGTCACTGCTGATTTCAAGAGACTTAGAACAATGTAACTGTTTTTAAGATTGTCATATAAAGAATATGAGTTTGATTTATACATATTGAAAAGTAAAGGCAAGCACAGAAAGGCAAAGATTTTTTTTTCTGCTTGTAACGTGAGAAATCAGGACAGAGGGAAGTCTGATACACCCACAGAGGTGTATCACTGTGTGTAACAGACTGCCCTCTGTGATACACCTCTGAAGATTTTAGCCACAGATGCAGGCGAAACGTTAGGAACAAGATCCACCAGACCATGGTCACACAGCCCGGAAAACCCACCAGACCTAGTTGAATCCGGCCGTGAAAGCCTTCGACAATACAAAGAAACAGAAGTTTGAAAACTTGAAATGGGGGCAGTGGTTAGAGTTTTAGAATGTTCTGGAGAGACCCAGGTACTCTGCTTACCACAAACTTCATCATTTTCTCTCAACCTAGCCTACCTCACAAGATTGTTGGAAGGTTAAGGGGGAAGAATCATGTCTATCATCCCAAACTCCTTCAACTAAGTTGTGATAAAAGTGTACTATATTATAGATGCTCGGCTGCAATTTGGTTCTTATTGCTGATAATGTAAGAGACACAAAGATGGAAGCAGACTCTGTGAGTCTTTTACACACTACACATCACCCTGCTTTTCATTCCTGACTTCTTGTTTATTCTTAAGCCATATATTTTATTATCTTTTCATTGCAATGAATGATGGAAGCAAAACGTACCTGAGCACAGTGGCAAAAACGCCCCCCGTGCATGGGCAGGGAAACCCCCTCTGTCCCAGGGAGCAGGCTCCTTTGGGCAGAGGGGGAATGGCGGTGCCACCGAGCAGGGAACCCCTTCTGCCCCATGGGGAAGGCCTTCTCCCTGGGGCAGAGAGGGGGATGGTGGCCTCCGTGTTTTCTGCACCCCCATGGGTTCCTGCAGCACAGGGTCCATGGGAGTGGGGGAAATGCGGAGGCTGAACCGGGTGCAACTTTGCCCAGCTAAGCCTCTGGCCAACCTGGAACGGGCGCCATCGAAAGCTACCCTGAAGACACTTAACAGTGTATTTAGGAGCAGCAGTGGCATAGCGGTTAAGAGCAGGTGCATTCTGATCTGGAGGAACTGGGTTTGATTCCCCGCTTTGCCGCTTGAGTTGTGGAGGCTTATCTGGGGAACTAGATTAGCCTGTGCACTCCAACACTCGCCAGCTGGGTGACCTTGGGCTAGTCACAGCTTCTCAGAGCTCTCAGCCCCACCCACCTCACAGGGTGTTTGTTGTGGGGGGGGGGAGGGAAAGGACCCTTTGAGTCTCCTTACTGGAGAGAAAGGGGGGATAGGAATCCAAACTCCTCCTCCTCTTCTTCCTCTTCTTCTTCCTCTTCTTAACGCCACATTATTTTCAACCACAAACATGTAACTGGGGATTAATTTACTTCCTTAGCACTTCTCCGCAATTCCTACAAACAGCATTCCATTGTAGAACTGCCATCACAGAAGCAGCGGCCATCTTGGGTAAGGGCAAACGCCGGCTTCAGTAGAGTCCCGGCCGTATGACCAGCCTCCCGGAAGAAGGACCGTTCCAAGTCTCGCGAGACCCACAGCTGCTTGGCCGGAGCGATTTCTGCAAACGCTGTTAGAAGCTCGCATTGGGGGTGTCTGCAGAACCTCCGCGGACCGTGGCTCGTCCTGCCGCGTTATTGTCACTGCTCGGCCCTTGCCCGTTGAGTCCCTGCTGCGGGTCTTTGCCGTGTCGGTGATGGGGGTGAGCGGAGCCGCTGCCTCTGTGCAGAGGGATTGAAGCACTTGGGGGGGCTCAGACAGAGGCGCAGCTGGGCAAAGCTGCGGCAGGGGCGGCCTCTGCGTCCCCCCCCCCCCATGGCCCCGTGCCGCAGGGATCCATGGGGGGTGCAGAAAGCACGGGTGGGGCAGAGGGGGTTCCCTGCTCGGTGCCACCGCCATTCCCCCTCTTCCCAATGGAGCCTCCTCCCTGGGACCGAGGGGGTTTCCCTGCCCATGCAATGGGGGGGCGGGGGGCGTTTTTGCCACTGTGCTCAGCTACGTTCTGCTTCCAGCATTCATTGCAATTAAAAGACAATAAAATACGCGGCTTATGAATAAACAGCAAGTCAGGAATGAAAAGGTGGGTGGCGTCTGCTTACGTTATCTTGCATTATCAGCAATAATGCCTGGGGGGCATCTTTGCCACTGTGCTGAGGTACGTCTGGGGTCATCTCCCGCACCTGATACGCTCACCTCTCTTTGCAGAAGATCGGGTTGCAGCTGAAAGCCACGTTAGAAAATATTACCAATCTCAGACCGGTGGGGGAGGATTTTCGGTGGTACCTGAAGGTATGTGTGAAGGGCATTACTGCATTTACACAGAGTACATTGATAGGTCACGATGCAAATTGCAGTTATTATACCTTGTTCCTAGGTAAGGGTGGTTCCCCCCCCCCTTTAGTGTCAAATAATGGAGCAGCTGTCAGTTGGCACTGCGTGAACTAGCAGGTGCAGAGTGGCTTAGGTGGCGTAGGAGGTTAAGAGCTCGTGTATCTAATCTGGAGGAACCGGGTTTGATTCCCAGCTCTGCCGCCTGAGCTGTGGAGGCTCCTCTGGGGAATTCAGATTCGCCTGGGCACTCCCACACACGCCAGCTGGGTGACCTTGGGCTAGTCACAGCTTCTCGGAGCTCTCTCAGCCCCACCTACTTCACAGGGTGTTTGTTGTGAGGGGGGAAGGGCAAGGAGATTGTCAGCCCCTTTGAGTCTCCTACAGGAGAGAAAGGGGGGACATAAATCCAAACTCTTCTTCTTCTTCTTTTCTCCACCTCAGCCAGCTGACATTTGAGATTAATGACCACATTTCCCAAATCGGGAAGTATTTATAGGACATTAGCCTTTTTTTTTGCTTTGAAATGTATCAATTCAGTGATCATCAAGGACATAGTATTGTTTCCAGCTGAGCAGGCTTCAGATGCTAGTTTTCAGGCTTACTGGTATAGACCAGGGGTAGGGAACCTGCGGCTCTCCAGATGTTCAGGAACTACAATTCCCATCAGCCCCTACCAGCATGGCCAATTGGCCATGCTGACAGAGGCTGATGGGAATTGTAGTTCCTGAACATCTGGAGAGCCGCAGGTTCCCTACCCCTGGTATAGACTTTTCACGAATGCATTAAAATAAAGTTGCAGAAATATGGTGAGATGTATTGCTATTTGTTCTTCAAATGAATCACTATTTGCTATTCAAAAATAGTATATGTGAAAGAGTGAAACAGTAAAAATGAACACTATGAGAGAGCAGCATAAAACCTCATCCTGAAATCCGGTAGGAGCTCATCAGCTGCTACTACTCTTCATCCCTAGTTCAGTTTTGGAAAAGCTGGAGCGCTAAAAGGAAATCAGATTTTTAAACTTCTCTGACTTGTCTGAAAGAAAACACCTGGAACTACAACACAGCCCAGTCCCGTTTCTTCCACAAAATTATGGGCTTACCAAATTGTGCTTCATATGCAGCCCCATGTTTAGAACTCGGGCAAATATCATATGCCACGATGGCCTGGCTGAGAACTGTCAGATACTGGCTACGTATCCACTATTTGCAGGATCACTCCAGTTTGTTACACCTCATGCTTTCCGACTATGCAAATTCTAGGTGGCTGAAACTAGTTGAGGGAAAAATCAACACTCTTGGCTTTTCATTAGAGTCGTTAGTCCCTCTTTCCCTATCAGAAGCATATAGCTGCTTGAAAACTAAGCTATTAGAACAAGAGTATCGGGATATGATAACAGCTGCGAGGAAAACGTGTTCCCCCCTGACCCTGCTTATTCCAGATTGAACAAGGACACATGGCCAATTATTTACAGTGGATCACCAACCCTAAATTAAGAAGAGCTTTAACACTGGCCAGATTCAATCTTAATGCCTTCTATGCTGCTCTTATGGCAGATATCAAAACTAAATTGATAAACAGAGGAGGCTATGTGTCCATTGCAATATGGGTCAGGTGGAGACACTTTCGATCATACCACCTCTTTCATTGTGTAAGGTTTGCAAAAAATCAGAATGTCACAATCTGCACTTATCCCATTTCTGTATAACAATCTAACTGATGCTCTTAAGATACCTATGCTTTTGAACAACATGGATCCCACAGTGTGTGAGAATGTAGCAAATTTCTGCTAACAATAATAGACGTAAGTCTAGATGAATACCAACCAATGTCTATGTATTATGACCACATATAGCCAGCAGTAATTTTGCTAGCTTCTGTCAGTATCCGATGACGTTTAAGTGAGTTAACTTAGCTGAAGGAATGTCCTATAGTTACAGAAAGACCATGTATATATTTTAGTATTTAGTATTTTAGTACCAGTGTCTATAATTGTGAGCAATAATGGGCAAATTTTGTATGCTGATTTTGTATGTTTATTTTATGCCAATAAAGGCTTGTGATGATGACCTGGAACTACAAGAAGTCTCTGGGGGAGGGGGTTGTGTTGCAAACAGGGGGCCACCAAGAAACGTCTCCACCCACCTAAAGTAGGTCTGTATGTGAACTGAAAATACATAAAATGTATATAAAACTGCCCTAAGTGCCTAACTGATGCTTCTTTGTCACCTTGCTGTTTGTTTGTCTTTTTAAAATGTACTCTGCATTGAATTTTAGTTTAATTTATTGTTTTTAGATGGTTATGTGTTCTATTAATTGAATTGAATTGTTATGGGGTTGTTTGGGGTTGTTGTGAGCTGCCTAGAGCCCTTTGGCTGAGAGATCTCCGAGATTCAACATGCACTAAGAATATAAGACCATAAGAACAAACCTGCTGGATCAGGGGCGTAACTAAGGCAAAAATCACATGGCAAAATCACCAATTAGTAACCCCCTCTCGGCACACACAAATAATTAGTAACCCACTCTCGGGAACCTGTGAGAACCTGCTGGATCCCACCTCTGGTGGGGTTGGTTGGTTTGGTTGCTTGTCTACATAGTTTGAGATGGCATTTGGTTTTCTTTCTTTTTTTAGATGAAGTGTGGAAATTGTGCCGAGGTCTCAGAAAAATGGCAGTATTTACGATTAATGGTAAGTCTCCAGATCATATACAGGCTTGCATAATTATTACACACAGTATAGGGATGACTTTGGTTCCAATTCTTAGGGAACTTAAGAGTTGTTTATATGAATTACAGTGTTGTCATTAGAAGAGCAGCTTTGCGGCTTCAGCCCAAGAGTTCATCCAGTCCAACAACAGTGGCTGACAAGTTGCTTTGAAGGCCTCTGCTTTATGAACAGTTGACACGTGTAAAAGTTGGTGGTTTTGCTGCCTCACTGGGCCACTATTTACATTTATTTTTTTAGTTGCAACTCAGCATTTGACATGAGTGTGGTGTCCAGGGATTATGCGGTTGAGATTTTTTAGCATTCTGTAAAGTTTGATTGCATGTATGGGGTTCAGAGCGAGGTGCCACCAATATGCAGATGACACCCAGCTCGGTTTCATCAGATGAGTCCAGTGGACCTTTGGAGTTCATGAATGGGGTAGGCTAGGGTCAACACGATGAATCTCAGTCCAGTATGATACGGCGTTGCAGAAATCCCCTCCCCCGCCCAGTATCTTCACATGATTCTTGTCTTTTTGTCTGTGCAACAGGAAGCTGTGAAATAAGAACATAAGAAAGAGCCTGCTGGATCAGACCAGAGCCCATCTAGTCCAGCACTCTGCTACTCGCAGTGGCCCACCAGGTGCCTTTGGGAGCTCACGTGCAGGAGGTGAAAGCAATGGCCTTCTGCTGCTGCTCCCGAGCACCTGGTCTGCTAAGGCATTTGCAATCTCAGATCAAGGAGGATCAAGATTGGTAGTCATAGATCGACTTCTCCTCCATAAATCTGTCCAAGCCCTTTTTAAAGCTATCCAGGTTAGTGGCCATCACCACCCCCTGTGGCAGCATAATCTAAACACCAATCACACGTTGCGTGAAGAAGTGTTTCCTTTTATTAGTCCTAATTCTTCCCCCCAGCATTTTCAATGTATGCCCCCTGGTTCTAGTATTGTGAGAAAGAGAGAACAATTTCTCTCTGTCAACATTTTCTATCCCATGCATAATTTTATAACTTCAATCAAATCCCCCCTCAGACGTCTCCTCTCCAAACTAGAGTCCCAAACGCTGCAACCTGTCATAAGGAAGGTGCTCCAATCCCTCAATCATCCTCATTGCCCTTCTCTGCACTTTTTCTATCTCTTCGATATCCTTTTTGAAATGTGACGACCAGAACTGAACACAGTACTCCAAGTGCGGTCGCATCACTGCTTTATATAAGGGCATGACAATCTTTGCAGTTCTATTATCAACTCCTTTCCTAATCATCCCCAGCATAGAGTTTGCCTTTTTCACAGCTGCCATGCATTGAGTTGACATTCCCATGGAACTATCAACTAAGACGCCCAAATCCCTTTCCTGGTCTGTGACTGATAGCACTGACCCCTGTAGCGTGTATGTGAAGTTTGGATTTTTTGCCCCTATGTGCATCACTTTGCATTTTGCTACGTTGAACTGCATTTGCCATTTCTTAGCCCACTCACCTAATTTGCAGTCCTGGAGAGGCTGGCGGGAGTGTTAGCTCTTCTTGTTGTTTACTGGAACTGGATTCTACCAGCTCCCAGTGCCCACGTTATTTGTGAATTAACTACCCACTGCCTAAACAAACACTTCAGCATTTTCAGGCCTACTTGAAACTCCCATCAATGAAATGTCTCATTCGTTGGCTGCAGGACTGCCATTATTCCTGGCTTGTGTTGCTGTTCAACAGTTTAGCATATAAAAGAGTTATCACCTCCTGCTTTAAGGGTTCATCATCTTTAGACAATGCTTGACTTGTTCATATACTGGCCCTTCATAAAGTCTGTCTCAATTAATATTAGTCTTGCAATCAATACCTGTGTTCTCAACAGAGTGCTGTATTTGCAAAGTCTGAACATAATAATAAGAAACATACTAAAGGTCTGTTTTTGTCTTAGGCTGATTCCACATGGGCCAAAAACAGTGGTGTGAAACTGGTGTGAAAACAGTATAAACCCTTTTACACCGTTTTAAACCCTTTCACACCATTTTCACACCGTTTTCACACTGCTGTTTTTGGCCCATGCGGAATCAGCCCTTGTTTTGTTCATTTATTTTGAGGAAATAAGTTTCTTCTCTCTCTCTCTCTCTCTCTCTCTCTCACACACACACACACACGCACACACACACATTCAACAGTCTTAGTCCCAAAGAAAACGTGTTTAGTTTTACAATAGCAATCTGAATATTATATTACATTTGTGTTAACTTTTTGCAAAAGGGAACTGTAGCTTTTCCTCTATAGAGCCATACAATGTTCACATTAATAACTCCTCGGGAAACTGGTCTGGAAATGTACAATGGGGATTTTATATTCTATATTTAGTACCTTCTGGTCTTTGACCGAAATAAAAATATTGATTGAACTCCTTGGGAAATGTTGTTCAGGACAGTCATCCTCTCAAAGGAGGCAGAGGGAGCGCTACAATGGTACAGAAATGCAAGCTGTGCTCCAGAGAAAACTCTATAGGTAAGTAAAATGTCTGTAATTCCATCACACAGGACATACAGTATTAAGTCTGTCAGCCTTCATTTTATCTATTGCCTTCCAGCTTGGGGCAAATTTTTCTAGTTTCATTAATGGCGGCCACGTTATATGTCAGTAGTTTCTAAATAAATGTGTTTTCTAAATAGATGGTCTCAGGCGACCCCTGTGAAAGGGTCGTTCGACCCCCAAAGGGGTCGCGACCCGCAGGTCGAGAACCGCTGCTCTAAATAGACCATATTAAGAGAGGAATGGTTTTAGTTTTTGTATGTCTATTTTAATTTCTGTATATCTATTTTAGATCCATTCTAACCTTTCCATGGGCAAAATGGGAGAGTTTTTTTTCCTGTTGCCTTCTCCCACAGAAATCATTCAGCTCCTACCTCCACTCTATCCTGGAGGTCTCCCAGGAGTAGCGCTTGGGGCAAGCATTATGACTGTAGCAGGACGAGGTGGCATCCAAGTCTCTGTTTTCCATTTAAATTGTGATCTGACGACCCTTTGTATTTTTCTTCTTTGAAAAGGGGAAAGAATCGGTACACTGAGCGTTTTTTTCCTCCCAACTTATTTTAATAATTATTTATATGTTTCTTGATGCTCTCCTGCTCATTGTGATTACATCTAGAACAACCCGTTACGTAAACCACACAAAGGAATGTGTTTACAATAATTCAAATTGATTAAAGCTCGATGAAATAATTGACATGGAATCTATTGAGAGTTAAGTTTTGCATTTAGTTTTGTGAGTTACCCTCTTCATTTCATATTCTAGACCAGAGGTCTGCAACCTGCAGCTCTCCAGATGTTTGTGGACTACAATTCCCATCAACCCCTGCCAGCATGGCCAATTGGCCATGCTGGCAGGGGCTGATGGGGCTTGTAGTCCACGAACATCTGGAGAGCTGCAGGTTGCAGACCCCTGTCCTAAAAGCACTGAAATATTATGTAGCAGTTGCATTTTTACTTCAGCATTTCTTCACTGGGCCCAGAGTCACACACATGGTTTTCTGCTCCCTGTCCGTTTTGTCCTTGAAGCCGCCCTCTGTGATAGACCAGTCCCCCCTCTTCTTCTCTCCCTCTCTGCTTAAGAACATAAAAACAAGCCAGCTGGATCAGACCAGAGTCCATCTAGTCCAGCTCTCTGCTACTCGCAGTGGCCCACCAGGTGCCTTTGGGAGCTCACATGCAGGATGTGAAAGCAAGGAGCCTTCATCGGCTGTTGCTCCCGAGCTTACCCTGGACTGTAGTTATAGGCATTTGCAATCTCTGTGATCAAAGAGGATCAAGATTGGTAGCCATAAATCGACTTCTCCTCCATAAATCTGTCCAGTGCGGTGCTTAACCCAGTGGTGGCGTAACTCTATGGCACGGGTGCCAGAGGTGGCACCCCTTCAGAAGCCCTCTCTGTGTGAATTGCGCATGCACAGAGTTTGTCCGTGTGGGGGGGGGGGGGGACTTGCTTCTCACCGAGTAAACCCTCCTAGGGTGCAGCGATTCACCCATTGAGCGTTGCACGGATTGCTTCAAAGCAAAGCCGCCGACTACCACCAAGCTTATTCTCGATGCTTAGCGCTGCCTCCGGAGCTAACCGGGTTTTTCCTAAACGAAAACCTCAGTATTCAGGTTAAATTGCCGTGTTGGCACTTTGCAGTAAATAAGTGGGTTTTGCGTTGCAGTTTGGGCACTCGGTCTCGAAAAGGTTCGCCATCACTGGCTTAACCCAAGACTGGAAATTTGAACCCGGGTCTCCCCAAATCTGTTCTGACCACTGTAACCATTGCACCACATAGGCAATCATTTTTTTCCCTTTGCTATATTTTTTTCTTCTTTTCTTTCAGACATCTTAAGTCACACCATATAAGGCCTTACAACGTAAGTCCGTGTTCTTTTGCCTTGTTATGGGGTAAATGACAACTCCTTGCGTGCTTCCTGCAAAGATACGCAGGCATGGAAAGGTTCTATAGGCAACGGCTCTGCTTCATTAAAAGGCAGAACATCCCATTACATAATCCACTCGTAGGAAGATGTTTAAATTAAAATTGATTAAATTCCGGCACTACCTGTGGCAATACTTTGAAGCAGACATTCATAAGCAGTTGCATTTCAGTGTGGATGCACCATTCCATCTTTATATTAAGATGAAGATAACCAGTCTGTTGTATTAGATTGCATGTCAGTGCCGTCACCATTGTGCCTGCAGGATTCCTTTCATGCAGGTACCTGCTCATGGGTAACATCGCTTTGGATATGCTCTTGTTGTCCATGGGTTGCATGAATACAGTCTCTTTGCTGTGTAAAGAATGTCTTCAGCAGTGGCGTAGGAGGTTAAGAGCTCGTGTATCTAATCTGGAGGAACCGGGTTTGATTCCCCGCTCTGCCGCCTGAGCTGTGGAGGCTTCTCTGGGGAATTCAGACTAGCCTGTGCACTCCCACACACGCCAGCTGGGTGACCTTGAGCTAGTCACAGCTTCTCGGAGCTCTCTCAGCCCCACCTACCACACAGGGTGTTTGTTGTGAGGGGGGAAGGGCAAGGAGATTGTCAGCCCCTTTGAGTCTCCTGCAGGTAGTAGGCAAAGGGGATAGAAATCCAGAAGCTCTTCTTCTTTCTTCATTAGGAAGATTGGACATTAGCTTGGAAGTCTCGTCGTGCAGGCATTATTTGAAAATACTGAATGCCAGAAAAAATAGATGGTACCCTCTAAACATATTTTTAAACTTTGGGATAAGGACAAAAACTTATTTTAATTGGCTTGTCCTATATACATTACACTCTATAGTCAAGAGCTGTTATGTTACTGATTAGTTGACTATAAGGTGTGATTTAAACGGGGCCTAATAAATGAAGTAAAATATATATTTTCTTGGGTTTTTTTGAGCCACTCATGGATTATTCTCTATTTTCTGCAAGATGGGAACCAGCCCTGGAAACATATTGTTGTTGTTGTTGTTTGTTTGTTTAATTTAATATACCGCCCTATCCAAGGGGCTCAGGGCGGTGTGCAGCATAAAAACATCATACATAAAATCGTCACAAAATAAAGCCATAAATACAATTAAAACAACAGTTAATCCCTAATGCAGCGTCCCATGAAACCCTTGCTTAAACCCTCCTCCAGAAATATATATATATATAATGGGTCCCGATAGTATGAGGGACCCATATGGGGCGCGAGGAGAAGGGAGGGCAGGGGCACCTTCTACGGCTGAGGTCTCACCAAATGATCAGAGATGCTGGACTATTAGTACTTTGTGTTTTTATGTGTCGTCCAAATCTTTTGTTCCTTCTGCATGAAAGTTGTTTTGGGATTTTTAGGCAGAAGATGATGAGACATTTAAGACAATAGTGGAGTTTGAATGTCGTGGCCTTGAACCGGTGGACTTCCAACCACAGGCAAGTTGTCATTCATTTTTTTGCTGGGCACCTGTGAAGCGCTTGTCTGTTGAACCTAAATTCTAATGTACGTAACTGATTCTGTTAAGGCCAGTTTCTAAAACCTTGTTTGTAGCAAAAGTGGTCATTATTTTCTCACGTTCAGATTTCATGCGATGATGTGAAAATAATAACCGATTAACATCACAAGATACATCCTCTGAGAATCTATTTTCGTTGGCAAGATTGAAGTTTGTAATATCCCAAATGCTACACATGTGGGGGAAGGGGAATTGGGAGGGGAAGAGAAATACTAAAACAGATTCTAGGAACTTTGTTGTAGCTCCATAAAATAGTACAAAAGTTCTTTTCACACCTTTCTGTGGACACCATTTCAACACAGTGGATAGAACTACAAAACAGATAGAACACAGTGGATAGAACTACAGTGGATAGAACTACAAAAAGCGATCAGACTGGCCTCTACAAGGGCCAGGGCTTTTATAGCCCCGCCCCCTACTTGGTGGAACAGGCTCCCAGGTGAGAGCAGGGCCCTGCGAGACCTACAGAGTTTTCGCAGGGCCTGTCAGACGGACCTGTTCCGCCAGGCGTTTGGCCAGCCTGGCTGAGTACATCATGCCTTTCCATCTGGCCTCCCGTGGGTATGAAGGGGGATGGGTGCTTGACGCCATCGCTTGTTTTATGGTTCCTGTTTTTATAGATTATACGTGGGGTATTTATATTGCGTTTTAACTTTATGTTCTGAGGCTTATGTTTTGTTTGTTGTTCACCGCCCTGAGCCCTCCGGGGGAGGGCGCTTTATAAATTTGATATAATAATAATAATAGTAATAATAATAATAATAATAAAAATAAAAATAAAAATGAAGAAGCAAAAATACTCTGGGACTTTAGAATACAGACAGACAGACACCTGGCACACAACACGCCAGACATAACAGTGATAGAGAAAAAAACATGTTTGGATCATAGATGTGTTGCTGTGCCCAGTTGACAGCAGGAGTAGAGGACAAAGAGAGCTGGAAAAAGATCACAAAATACAAGGACCTACAAATTGAAGTTGAGCGATTGTGGCAAAAAAAGAACAACAGTAATCCCACTGGTAGCGTCGGGTGCTCCTAGGAGAGGAACTCCCAAGGAAATCTTGAAAAAAACATCTGAAAAGCCTAAACTTGGACAGAACATCAGTCCACATGCTGCAGAAAGCAGCACTTCTAGGAACTGCACATATTCTATGCAAATACCTCTAATATCCTAGGTCCTTGGGAAGGACTCGATATTCAGAGATGAATTCCAGACACTTGTGCTGTGTTGTTATGTGTATAATAATAATAATAATAATAATAATAATAATAATAATAATAATAATAATTACATTTTTATTCTCAGGGACATTTCTGGGTTGGGTCACAGACGTGCTTTGGGAGCAGTGTGTTTTCTGAACATGCAGGAGCCCAATTGAGATTGGGACTCAGTTGAGAAGGGAGTGTAGGTTTTCTCCAGACTCTGCTTTCCCAGCCTGAATTAACTTTAGGGAGCCGCTATTTGCACCATTGGAGGCAGCAGTTGTACTGATGTAATTACAAGGAACCAAAAATGCCCGTAGAAAGGGCCTCAATTCACCCCCACCCCAACGGAGGAGGCATGACGGGTGGGGGAGGAGGAACAACAGATGTCTGTCTTGACACCACTGCTGTTGCCCTGGTCCCAGGTGGGGCAGGTGAGCTGCTGCTGCTGCAAGCAACCTGGTTTGCCCCAGCCCCCTATGAGGCGGGCAAGCCACTGCAATTTGCACACTTTACTCAATGCTGGGGCATCCTGCTCATTCACAGCAATAATGAAGAAGAAGAAGAAGAAGAAGAAGAAGAAGAAGAAGAAGAAGAAGAAGAAGAAGAAGAAGAAGAAGAAGAAGAGGAGGAGGAGGAGGAGGAGGAGGAGGAGGAGGAGGAGGAGGAGGAGGAGGAGGAGGAGGAGTTTGGATTTATATCCCCCCTTTCTCTCCTGCAGGAGACTCAAAGGGGCTGACAATCTCCTTGCCCTTCCCCCCTCACAACAAACACCCTATGAGGTGGGTGGGGCTGAGCTCCGAGAAGCTGTGACTAGCCCAAGGTCACCCAGCTGGCGTGTGTGGGAGTGCATAGGCTAATCTCAATTCCCCAGAGAAGCCTCCACAGCTCAGGCGGCAGAGCGGGGAATCAAACCCGGTTCCTCCAGATTAGATACACGAGCTCTTAACCTCCTACGCCACTGCTGCTGTAAGGAGACTCGAGGTTGATTACAGGCTCCTTTCCCTTCCTCTCCCCTCAACAAACACCTTGTGAGGTCGGTGGGGCTGAGAGAGTTCAGAAGAACTGTGACTAGCCCAAGGTCACCCAGCTGGCGTGTGTGGGAGTGCATGGGCTAATCTGAATTCCCCATATAAGCCTCCACAGCTCAGGCGGCAGAGCTGGGAATCAAACCCGGTTCCTCCAGATTAGATACATGAGCTCTTAACCTCCTCCTACGCCACTGCTGCTCCACTGGCCAGCTCATTGCCTACGCCAATGGCCAACTCATCCACAATGGTAGGTCCCGTGCATGGGGTTGGGGTCTTTGGCTCACTCATAGCAACTTGCCCGCCCCACAAAGGACAGGGGCTATTGGCTCACCACAGTGATCCCAGTGGCCTGGATGGGCATTCTGCCCCTGCATGTCTGTCTACCCAGGAGAAAAACCAGGAGCTCCCAAGAACTGTTTCAAGCCAGAATGGGTGGGTTGGTGACAATCTGCGTCCCCAGCTGCCATGCTCCTGGTCCTTATTGGCTTCCACTCACAATAAGCAGAATCACAGAGCTCTCAAAGCATCTCTGCGACCTGTCCCAGGAAAAATGTAAGGGGCTCAGACCTTGGGAGGTTGCTGGTCATAGTCTCTTCCCTTCCTTCACAGCTTTCCCAAAGACAGCCTTCTGAGAAATGGATCCTACATTCTTTTTCCTAATAAATATGGTGCATGAATATTCAAGACAGTACATTGAAAACTAGCATTTCAGCTATTTGCGTTTGCTCTTTAGCAACTGGTCCCTTTGGCAGAAAGTTTAGCAGAGATATTTGTTCTTTTGAGCTCCTTTGCTGAGAAGACCCGTTTTCATCCTGGTCACCGTGAACAGCTACCCTTTATTTGCTACTTACATTGCACCTATTTCATACGATTGTATACCTGATTACTGCTTTCTAAATATTTACAGGCTGGGTTTGCTGCAGAAGGGGCAGAGTCTGGAACACCTTTTACTGACATCAACTTATTGGAAAAGGTACAGTCTAGTTTTAATAAAAGCTGTATCGTAACTTCATGCATTCCTCCAACTGAGCACTTAATTTGCGGCAAGGAGCAGCAGTGGCGTAGGAGGTTAAGAGCTCGTATATCTAATCTGGAGGAACCGGGTCTGATTCCCAGCTCTGCCGCCTGAGCTGTGGAGGCTTATCTGGGGAATTCAGATTAGCCTGTGCACTCCCACACACGCCAGCTGGGTGATCTTGGGCTAGTCACAGCTTCTCGGAGCTCTCTCAGCCCCACCTACCTCACAGGGTGTTTGTTGTGAGGGGGGAAGGGCAAGGAGATTGTAAGCCCCTTTGAGTCTCCCACAGGAGAGAAAGGGGGGATATAAATCCAAACTCTTCTTCTTCAATCAGCACCTTTCCAGTTTTGAGAGGTAGGTGTTCTCATGTAAAACATCCTCAAAGTGCGGCTTGGCTTTCTTGGTGTCTTTCAGGAAGTTTCTTAACCTTGAATGGCATCTAAATGCCAGGCTGCATCCCCAGACTTGCCATGTAGCTCTCTTTTCCATCCAAGAGAAAGTAGAGCATCAGTACAGTAGGATAATAGTCATTTTCAATAAGGACAGCATACAGTTGCTGGCACATTACAACACCGTTGCAGAAAGCCAGCAGATAGACTGCCCAATTGTTGAATTACAATCACCTCACTGTGTTGTGGTTAAAGTAGCTTGTCAGTTATACTGCATCCTTATAGAGCCACTTACAGGATTGTAAGCTAGTTTTGTCAATATAAGTGGCAAGCAATATTAGTAACTGTTATGCCTGTTAGCTGTCATTCATAGAAAACACTGCAAAAGCTGAGTCTTTTGAAACACTGGGGTGCTGTGTGGTTTCCTGGCTGCATGGCCGTGTTCTAGCAGCATTCTCTCCTGACGTTTCGCCTGCATCTGTGGCTGGCATCTTCAGAGGATCTTCATGCAGCCCGGAAACCACACAGCACCCCAGTGATTCCGGCCGTGAAAGCCTTCGACAATACACCTTTTGAAACATGTTGCTTGTTTTCCTAAAAGAGAACTCATGTATTTATTTCATGGCAAATGTAAGCCAACTTTTAAGCAGCATGTAGAAGGAGATGACTAGCAGCAATTCAGAATCTTACTACAGGGTAACTTCAGGGTAACGTTGTTACAGTGCAGTATAGGGACAGGTACCAGTTATTCCCTTATAATTAATTCAAGACTACACCATATGCAAATATAAGTTCTGGCTTTGCAGGCAGTTGCTCCGGATTTAATGCTTTCCTGTAGAGAATTGTGACGTCAGCTAATCTGTTTGGAGGCTCAGAGTAATGACTCTTCACTTGCTGGGTCGTCTTCGGGCATGAGCACCTATGTCAAGGTCAATTCTCGGCAAAGATCAGTCTGTCTGGTGACCCACTAATACGGTGTTTCCCAACCTTTTCGAGGTCAGGGTACCCTTGACCTCACTCTTCATATCTCACGGTACCCCTGCTGCCACCCTCCACCTTCCCCTCCCATTGCCCTTCCTTCCCCCCCCCCCCCCAGGATAAAGGGTAGCACGGGGGTGGTGGTGGCTGCTGACCTTGTGGCTGGCCCTGCCCCATGGGCCAGCTCCATGTCCTTGCTGGCGCCGGTGGGAGACACCACAAAAATGAGGGGGGGTGGGCGGTAGTGTTGCCGCGGTACCCCTGGGACATGCTCACGGCACCCCAGGGTACCAGGGAACCCTGGTTGAGAATGGCTGCACTAATAGCTTAACAAATGTAATCTTTCAAGGGAGGGACAAGCCTGTCTAGATGATTGTAGACATCACATCTAATTCCTTAAGTTAAAACAGGTAAGAAGTTGGAAGCCAATTTGATGTTTTCTAATTTTATTCCTTGTGCAAAGGAGGTATTATATCAGAAAGACAAGCACAACTCCCAGCACAGAGTTTCTTCTGCCGAATGCAAACATTACTTTGTCTGTAGTTAACGCTGTGAATTTAACTCCACAGGATTGGAATGACTACGATGAAAAATCAAAAGAATCTGTCGGAATATATGAAGTTACCCATAGGTTTGTCAAATGTTGAAACTTACTTGTCATGACATTACATCATCCCTGGTCATATTGTTTGAATTGTATTTGTTGAATCAAGAATAAAGTTCTATATGTTTACCAAGTTCAACCCCTCCACATGTCCTTACACAAAGTTTAAAAGAAGTGTAGGAGCTATACAAAAAAATGGCGCACCAACCACCATAGGCACAGGGAGGGTCTTCGTGGCGTACATGGAGGGCTGAAAGTACAACAACTGTATTTATACTAATGGAGCTCCTAAGTTTCAGCATAGAAGTCAGCAATTTGATTAATATAAGGTAGAAGCTGTCCAGTAGTGTTGGTAATAAAAGGATTGGAAAATACCTCAAAGAATAAACTCTCCTGGAAAAAAAAATGTGGAAGATAAGTTCTGTACCAAATTACAGCATCTGAGGGTCACAAATTTATTAGTCAAAAATTCATCTGAACTTTTTGTTCATTTACACGTATCTGCTCATACAACATTTAACAATGGATGTATTTTGTTATTTGGCTTAAGGAGGCCTGATTTCACCATCAAAAGCTTGGAATGTTTTAGATGGAAAAAAAAAGGTTTTCTCCATTCATTTTACCCACACTTTAGTGAGAGAAACTTGGCTGGACGCCTGTACTTTTCACCAGCCCATCAGTCACTCTTATTTTAAGTATTTCTCCCACCCCACACAAACAATGATTTGATGAGTGAAGCATTTCTTATTTGCCTTTAAAGGTAAAGTTTCCCCTTCAGTTGTGTCCGACCCTGGGGTACCACTGCAAGCAGCGATTTCGTAGGCACGCTTCTTTTGTGGGGTAGTTTGCCATTGCTTTCCCCGGCTATTTTTTACCCCCAGCTATGTGCTAGGTCCGTGGTGGCGAACCTATGGCACGGGTGCTAGAGGTGGCACTCAGAGCCCTCTCTGTGGACACGCGCAAACAGAGGGCCCCCTCCACACATCTAGGCTGGCCTGGGCCACTGGGCTCGATTATTAGCATTGATTAAACCTAAGACCTAGTTTTGGGGAAGCAGTGTAGGTAACCCTGTTAAGCGCCGTTAAACCCCACTGATTTTCATGCAAAGAACTAAAGCACGATCATTTACCTGGGAATAAGCTTGGTTGCTGGCAATGGGACTTGCTTCTGAGTAAACCCTCCTAGGGTCGTGATTGACCTGTTCGAAGAGTTGCATGGTTGCTTCAAAGCAAAGCCAACGACTACCACCAAGCTTACTCTCGAGTAATGCATGCCTTGGAGCCAGCCTTTTTTTCTAAACGAAAACCTCAGTATTCAGGTTAAATTGCCGCGTTGGCACTTTGTGATAAATAAATGGGTTTTGGGTTGCAATTTGGACACTCGGTCTCGAAAAGGTTCACCATCACTGTGCTAGGTACTCATTTACCGACCAAGGAATGGATGGATGGCTGAGTTGACCATGAGCCAGCTGCCAGGATATCTGACCCACAGGGGGCTCGAACTCCTGGCCACGTGAGTGGCAGTGCAAGCACTTAACCACTACGCCACGCAGCTCCTGTTTGCCTTTGGGTGACACTAAATATTTTGTGCCTCATTTGATTTACACGTTTTTTTCTGCTTGCATGGGTCAGTTTTGCAGGGCCAAATGCCAATGAAAACTCACGCTGGCCCAGCATGGTTCCATTGTGAATACATTTGCAGCACCGTGAGAACCTTTTTAAAAAAATGTTGACTGGTGTCTATCATTACTTTTCCTGGGGCCTCTGCACAGCAACAGCGGCGATGCTTTTAATATAACATAAGGCGCACACGTAAGAATACATAATTCTTGTCTAGGAGCAGCAGTGGCGTAGGAGGTTAAGAGCTCGTGTATCTAATCTGGAGGAACCGGGTTTGATTCCCAGCTTTGCTGCCTGAGCTGTGGAGGCTTATCTGGGGAATTCAGATTAGCCTGGGCACTCCCACACATGCCAGCTGGGTGACCTTGGGCTAGTCACAGCTTCTCGGAGCTCTCTCAGCCCCACCCGCCTCACAGGGTGTTTGTTGTGAGGGGGGAAGGGCAAGGAGATTGTAAACCCCTTTGAGTCTCCTGCAGGAGAGAAAGGGGGGATATAAATCCAAACTCTTCTTCTTTTCTTCTTCTTTTCTTCTTCTTTTCTTCTTCTTTTCTTCTTCTCCTTCTCCTTCTCTTTCTAGGTGAGAGTCAAACGCTTATTTTTCATTCTAAACTATCTTTAATCATGAGTGTACATTGTAAGAGATTTTGTGTTAATGTCACGTAGCTGTAATTGAGAGCGATAGTTCCAGATTATTCTGTCAGCACTGATCAATTTTGAGCAGAAGCTATTTTCAAAATACAACTTCTTTATTTTGCATAATCTCCAGGCCAGTTATCACAAACTACAGCATTATACACCAAGTTAGCAGCTTTTCCAGAACAAGCACTGTGAAAAGAACTTTCTCAGATCACATTATTTCTCACACCACATTATTCGCTTTTGGCGTGGACAGACATCCACTGAGAACTTTTAAGATCAAAGTCGTATTTTGCACATCTCCAAGTAAATAAACCGAAGATGCTACGGATATGTTATGTTTTAACAAAGAGTAAAAAAAAATTAATTTCCTTTGTCTCTGGCATATGATTACTGTTACTTTAATTTAAACGGAACCTGCCACGGCTGAAACGGTCCCTACAAATGCAAAAATACAGCTAGACAAAAGATACAAGAAGAGGAATAACAAAAATGACATATGCATACACGGAATGGCAAGTGGGCAGGTGCAACAATATCAAGAGACCTTATCTGACGTCACTGCAAAGAAGCAGCAGAGCCTTTCTGCCATAAGATTTCCTGGATCAGTGCTGTCGTAAGCTTTCAGATATGTTCTACCCTAGCAGAGGGAAGGGAGGGAGGGGTGGCATGCAAGGGAGGGGAGGGAGGGGACCCGGCATCTGGACATGGCCCACCCACCTTAGCAGAGGGAGGGGAGGGAGTGGGAGGGAGGGAGGGAGGGAGGGGTGGCATGCAAGGGAGGGGAGGGAGGGGGCCCGGCATCTGGACATGGCCCACCCACCCTAGCAGAGGGAGGGGAGGGAGGGAGGGGTGGCATGCAAGGGAGGGGAGGGAGGGGGCCCAGCATCTGGACATGGCCCACCCACCCTAGCAGAGAGAGGGGAGGGAGTGGGAGGCAGGGAGTGGTGGCATGCGAGGGGAGGGAGGGGTGGACAAACCATCAGACTAGCAGCTGGTAAGAATGGTTTCTCAGTGTTTAACTCCCAAGGCAGCAAAGTGGTCAAGTGAAACCTGCCAATAAAAAAAACTTAAACTCATTTCAGATTTGCAGAGAGCTGTCAGGCACAAAGAGCTTCCTACTGAGGCTTCTAAAAAAATATAAATCAGTTCCATCTCTGAAAGCCTATTTAGTATCTGTCCAGATCAACATGTAGGTTTTTTTTCCTTCAAAAATCCCAACAAGCTGTCAGTTTAAGTATTCAAATAATTCGGCTACTCTGTAAGACTCTGGTGTACACCTGAGCTGATGGTTTAAGGCACAGGTGTCAAACTCACGGCCCTCCAGGTGTTATGGACTACAGTTCCCATCATCCTCTGCCGGCATCATGCTGGCAGGGGATGGTGGGAACTGTAGTTCATAACATCTGGAGGGCCGCAAGTCTGACACCTGTGGTTTAAGGTCTGTCGGTCTCACTACCAGCACGCACAAGACACAAAGTAGTACCATTTGACCATGCTTCCCACCACACTAGAAATGGTACTATTTTAATGAATACTTGTTCACCAACGTCAGCTTTCAGTACCACTGCCGTGAGTTATTTACCTTACTTAGTGAGACCAAAAGGGTGCATGCTAATTTTGATGCTTTCATTTTCTAAGTGAAAATACTTTCCGTTCCTTGAAAACCACGGTCCTCTCCAAATGGTAGTTTTGGTTCTGCTCTGAGAACTCTGAGAAACTCACAAATTATTTCATTCCCCTGCACTTTCCCCACCGAATAGCAAACGTTCTGCTTGAAGGCACAGATGTTCTGCTTGAAGGCACAATGGTCTACACAGTCCCATCAGTACTCCGGGGCTGAAAACCTTCTCTTCGGAGACTGGTTAAGTCCAAGCGCGTCACAACCTCGCAGCGAACCAAAAGAAGATTGTCTTTCACGTAAGTTCTTTGCTTTAGTGACTGCAAGTGCATGAAAGTCACATATCCAAATCCCTTTGGGTTGCGATAGGATGTTGGGCGCTGGAAGGCTAAGAGCTCAGGTTTGGTATCCATCACTTCTTCATGGTTGTGCCTTGGAGAATCTTCTGACTGGTCCAGAATAGAAAGCCGTATGGTTCCTTGGAACGGCCAAGGCAGGTGATTGTCATGTTCTCCTTGCATAGTGTGAACAAAAAGGGAAATATAGTTAGCGCAGCGCTGAGCGTTTGGCGACTGAATGTGCAACCGCAAACAAAGCTTATAACCAGGTTTCCCTGTGTAGAAGCCTGGGCTGTGGATAACCACGGGCCTTTCTTCTTCTTGGGCTTTTAGATACATGCTGAAGTTGTCAATCTTCCAGACGAAAATACCATGGCACTGCTGCGCTTCGATTTCAGTAATTTTTTCTTCCAGATTCCGAATTGTGCGCTTGAGGTTCCCCACCTGTGTGTTCTGTGTCTCCATCTTAGCAATCAGTTCACGGATTTGGTGATCTTGTCTGACCAAGCGACCTTCCAGTTGCTGAATGGTCTCCTTGAAGTTCTGGACTTCTGGTCTGCAGTCACACTGGGCCGGCAAGGCTTGGGAGAAAGGGGATGGGTCAAAAGTCAGTCCTCCAACAAAAGACATGGGGGATGGAGCAGAAACGGTGAGGCTTCGGAGAGCCTGGGCCATCATTCTCATATGAACCTGAGTGAACTCTTGCACGTGGCGTGCCAACTCATTCCTCTGCATCTGGAATATAAAAACACAGTGGGGCTCATAAGCACTTCCTTTTACTTCAGATCAAACATCTAGCCTTTAATTAATTAATTATTAATTATTATATATTTATTTATTAGTTATTAGCAGTGGCGTAGGAGGTTAAGAGCTCGTGTATCTAGCCTGGAGGAACCGGGTTTGATTCCCCGCTCTGCCGCCTGAGCTGTGGAGGCTTATCTGGGGAATTCAGATTAGTCTGTGTACTCCCACACACGCCAGCTGGGTGACCTTGGGCTAGTCACAGTTCTTCAGAGCTCTCTCAGCCCCACCCACCTCACAGGGTGTTTGTTGTGAGGGGGGAAGGGCAAGGAGATTGTAAACCCCTTTGAGTCTCCTGCAGGAGAGAAAGGGGGGATATAAATCCAAACTCTTCTTCTTATAAACCGCCCTCCCCCTAGGGCAGTGGTTCTCAGCCTTCCTAATGCCGCGACCCTTTAATACAGTTCCTCGTGTTGTGGTGACCCCCAACCCTAACATTTATCCATTTTACAGATGGAGAACACTGATGCAGAGAGTCTTAGGCGACCCCTGTGAAAGGGTCGTTCGACCCCCAAAGGGGTCCCGACCCCCAGGTTGAGAACCACTGCCCTAGGGACTCAGGGCTAAGGAGGGGGACAACAATTTTAAAACATACATTAAAACCCAGTATAAAATGCCAGTATACTCAATAAAACCAGAACCATCAAATGGCTTCATGCTCCCCTCCCCTCCCCACCCTCGTGCCCACGGGAGGCCAGATGGAGTGACAGATGTACCTAACCAGGCTGACCAAACGCCTGGTGGAACAGGTCCGTCTTGCAGGCCCTGCGAAAACTCTGCCAGTCTTGCAGGGCCCTGATCTCCCTAGGAAGCCTGTTCCACCAGGCAGGGGCCAGGGCTGAAAAGGCCCTGGCCCTTGTAGAGGCCAGCCTCATCACTTTGGGGCCAGGGATCACCAATAGATCTTCCTCTGAGGAGCAGAGGGGCCTAACGGGGCAATATGGGGAGAGGCGGTCCCTCAGGTGTGCAGGTCCGAGGCCATGAATGGCTTTAAAGGTCCACTCCTACAACTGAACTGGAAACCAGAACTGGCTTATCTTCCAGTAAATATATGAAACTAGAACTGAAGCACTGAACAAGGTAAGTGTTACTATGGCACAGGTGAAGCAGCAATTTAGATTACCTTTCTGATAAGCACATTAAGGTCAAGGATAATTTCCCTGGTATAAGCTACCGATGAGTAGGTATACATAATAACAATATCACATTCTCACAAAGCAGCACTGGTTTGTAATTCACATGAATCCAAGCTTTCACTAGCAAAGCAACTTTTAAAAATTCATCGTTGTAGAGACAGGTTTGAAAACATGTGGAGGGAAAGTATTTGAGAGTATTAGCTATAATGTATGATATGAAGGCAACACTCTTAACTTACTTTTTCTGGACATCCAAAAGCACCGTAAGTACATGGTACTGGAGCAGTAGGGCAGTCATTGTCATAGTGATTAAGCAACTGCAATAAATGACGAGAACAGCTGTCATTTGGAGCACAGATGGTTGCTTATGATATACCAATATAAAACTACTATATAACACTCATACCAGACCAAAATAACAATTAATTATTGTGAAATTAATAACACTTTTTTATTTTTATTTATTTATAATTAATTTTATGTACCGCCCCTCCCCCGAAGGGCTCTGGGCGGTGAACAACAGAATAATAACAGCAATAATATTAAAACCCCGATTAAAACAGCAGGTTAAATAAAATTACAGCGGCATCCGACAACTTCATAAAACTTCACCCACCCTGGAAAACAAACCCAAAAAGCTGGAACAAGCATACACTTCATGATGACAAAAGCTATTGGATAATTTATTGTCGTCAGTACAGTGGTCTCAGTACAGCATATGACAATTTTTTTGTAAGCCAATTCCTGACTTTCTGGAGGGCTGGCGCTACACTGTATTCTATGTTACTCCTAGTTCATTCTCTCTGTACACAGATGCATCCTGAAATCCTCTGACTCTTGACTGGAAGAATAAAGGAAACCAAGGCACTTTGTAGAAGAACAACATATTAAAGTTCTCATGTAGCACGAAGTGTAAATTCTTCTCACTGCGACTTGGCTTTTTATTTATTTATTTATTTATTTATTTATTTTATTCAGATTTATATACCGCCCTATCCCCTAAGGGCTCTGGGCGGTGTACAAGACGAGAATTTCCCCCCAAGATATAACCAGAACCAAACCTAAAAAACAGGTGGAGCAATTAAAAACAAATGAATAAATTACAAATAATAGCACAAGCTCCACTAACTATAGTTATAAAAACGTAGATCCATTAAACAGCAATTAATACAATAGGCTTCTCCTAAACATCCCCTTCTTAGAGCTCACTCTGCCCCTTTTGAAAAAGAAATATGCTGATCTATGAAGTATCAAAATCTACATTGTTGTCATGCTATGGCAGGAAAGAAACAAAAGATATTTTACCTGCTCTCTGATTAGCTCCGTGTTGCAGTATTCACAGCATACATTTGCCAAAGGGCACTTCTGGTCATGAACCTTCATTTTAATAAATGCACAAAGCAAGAAATAATTAATTTCATTGATAATAAACTATTTTAATTTTTAATAAACCAGTCCCAAGAGTTGCACTGACAGCATTATGGCAGAAGATCTGGAGGACTTGCACGTGGCCAAAAGAATGGAAAAGATCAGTTTTCATTCCACTACCAAAAAAAAGGCGAATCCAGAGACTGCACCAACTATAGAACAATTGCCCTAATCCCCCATGCCAGCAAGATACTTTTGAAGATCATACAGAAGCGACTGGGCAGCATCATTGAACGAGAACTTCCTGATGACCAAGCTGGATTCTGCAAGGGCAGAGGAACCAGGGATCACATTGCAAACCTGAGATGGGTTATGGAAAAGGCAAGAGAGTACCAGAAGAAGTTCTACTTATGCTTCATTGACTGCACCAAGGCTTTTGATTGTGTTGAGCACAAGCTCTGGGAAGCATTGAGAGAGGTAGGAGTGCCTATACACCTAATCAAATTGATCAAATCACTCTATGACAACCAAGAAGTCACAGTGCAAACCACGTATGGGGACCCAGACTGGTTCAAGATCAAAAAAGGTACTAGCAGAGGCGTAGCTGGGCCATACTGCACCTGGTGCACACTCTCTGTTTTCTGCCGCCCCTCCTGAAAGTTCTTCCTCCCCCGCACACACTTACCTTAGTGAAACAGTGCAGGCTGGCGAATCGGCCTGTTCAGCCTTCAGGCTGAAAATGGCCTGGTGGGAACTACACTTCCCATGAGACCTTGGGGGCTCGCAAGGTCTCCAGGAAAGTGTAGCTTCCACCAGGCCATTTTCAGTCTGAAGGGAACAGGCCAATTCGCCAGCCTGCACTGTTTCACTAAGGTAAGTGTGTGGGAGGAGTGCCGTGGGGGGGCGGCTGCAGGGGGTGATTTTCCACCCCCTCAAGCGTGCGCCTGGTACAACACGCCCCCCCCCCCCCGGTAGCTCCACCTCTGGTACTAGGCAAGGATGCATCCTCTCTCCTTTTCTGTTCAACCTCTATGCAGAAGTGATCATGAGGAAGCTGGACTTAAATATTGGGGTGAAAATTGGCGGAAGAATCATCAGCAACCTGACGTATGCAGATGATACAACCCTAATGGCTGAGAGTGAGAAGGACCTGAAGAAACTAGTACTGAAACTAGAAGAAAGAAAAGAACACTTCACTTTGGAGAAAGGTAAAAGAGTCAAATCCTTGAGACGATTCCAATAAAAAAGACATTTCCAATTGCGTTCCAAGTAACATAAGAACATAAGAACAAGCCAGCTGGATCAGACCAGAATCCATCTTGTCCAGCTCTCTGCTACTCGCAGTGGCCCACCAGGTGCCTTTGGGAGCTCATGTGCAGGAGGTGAAAGCAAGGGCCTTCTGTGGCGTTTGCTCCCGAGCACCTGGTCTGCTAAGGCATTTGCAATCTGAGATCAAAGAGGATCAAGATTGGTAGCCATACATCGACTTCTCCTCCATAAATCTGTCCAAGCCCCTTTTAAAGCTATCCAGGTTAGTGGCCATCACTACCTCCTGTGGCAGCATATTCCAAACACCAATCACACGTTGCGTGAAGAAGTGTTTCCTTTCATTAGTCCTAATTCTTCCCCCCAGCATTTTCAATGAATGCCCCCAGGTTCTAGTATTTTCCCCCTGGTTCTAGTATTTACTACCTGTTTCCCCTAATATAAGACATCCCCGAAAAATAAGACATAGTAGAGGTTTTGCTGAAGTGCAAAATATAAGGCATCCCTCGAAAGTAAGACATAGCAAAGTTTTTGTTTGGAAGCATGCCCGACAAACAGAACACAGAAAAATAAGACATCCCCTGAAAATAAGACATAGCGCATCTTTGGGAGTAAAAATTAATGTAAGACACTGTAATGTAAGACACTGAGAGCCCTCAGGGGATGGGGCAGTATATAAATGTATATATATATTCTTTTTTTTCGGGGAAACACGGTAGAATATACTTTATATTCTGAACTAGACTCATTTCTTAAAGACACTACAGAAAAAAGTGACTTCCAAATGATCAAAGCATTCATCAATGTCATATTAAAAAGAATCCTAACACGCTTGTAAAACTGCACAAAACAAAAAGGTATCGGGCTTTTTAACACACACCTCTTTATCTTCGTATGCCATGCTCATGATACAGTTTGGACAAGTGACTTGCCGTCTTGGACATTCTAGCATTATGTGTTGTTGTAGCTGATTCTTTTGGAAACAGCCTTGGCACTGAGAACATTCTTCTGACGCAAACCCGCAATGCAGCTGATGGTCCTATGGAAGAGCAACAACAGACCAAGTGTCAGAATCCCAAAAACACACACAAACTCTTGTTGAAGAACAGTAGTTTTTAATGGTGTTGGATCTTCCCTGGCTAAAGCCAGAACTTCGAGACCGCATCACCCCATATGTCCCTGTACGGCCTCTCCGATCAGTCGAGGCTAATCTACCAGTGGTTCCCGGCCCCTCGGTGATGCGGCTGGCCCCGGCCTGGTGGAACGCTCTTCCTCCGACTGTCCGGGCCCTGCGGGACCTCGGTGAGTTCCGCAGGGCCGGTAAGACGGAGTTGTTCCGCCGGGCCTTTGGAGGAACCGGCCGCTGATGGTGCCCCCCCTTCCTTTGGCCCCTGACATCTGGACCATCTGTCATCCAACGGGACTCGCCATCCCTCCCTTTTGGGGAGAGAACTTTGAAAATAGAATGCGGGACGCCACTCATATTTTTACTAGTATTTACTACATATTTATTAGAGTTAGCTTTCATTGTTTTTATCGCTGCTTTTAAAGGTTTTAGCTATCCTATATTGTATTATATCTACATGCTGTACACCGCCCGGAGCCCCTCGGGGATAGGGCGGTATAAAAGTCTAATAAATAAATAAATAAATAAACAAACAAACAAACTGAGATTTGCCCGCGCAAAACCCAGTAATTAAAACAGCTTGCACCCCCCAGCCTGGGAAAGCACGCCTAAAAGTTACTGTCAGGAAGATAACACATGAGATGGGCAAACAATGACCTTGAACACCACCTGGTACTGCATAACACTCTACAGAAACAGTGAAGAAACATTTAGAAATGCATTTAACCCATTCCACCTCCCCCTGTGCATTGAGGCAGCCGCATAAGCAAAATCCCCAAATACAGGCCTCCTGACACCAAGGCACCAAAAACAAAGTTGAAAAAATTAGCTTAAACAATTATTTGGCTTAAAGACAGCTTAAATTGACTTCCATGCAGTATTTGACACATAGGCCCCTTCCGCACAGGCAAAATAATGTGTTTTCAAACCACTTTCACAACTGTTTGCAAGTGGATTTTGCCATTCCGCACAGCTTCAAAGAGCACTGAAAGCCGTTTGAAAGTGCATTATTCTGCATGCGCGGAATGAGCCATACTGAATTAAGTAGTAGCCCATATGACTGGCAAATGTCTCCTGTGTTGTAAGATGTCCCAAAAGTGCGCTAGAAGTTGTTCCAAGTAAAAGGGTTTCCCAGCACCTCATAAATTACTTGCACGGGATATGCAGGCAAGCTTTTTTGTAGACTTATTTGAAAAGCAGCACTGAAAAGGAATCACCTGGTTCAGCCATTTCAAAATCCTATAATGACAAAAGTGCCACAGACTACTCTGTGCTGACAATGTATTTTAATATCACTCCAAGCATAATAACTTGCTATGTGGTCTGAGCTAGGGAAGGAAGCGTTCATTTCACAGGCTGTCAAGGATTTGTTCAGCATCAGTCCTAAAAGCCAAAGTCTGCTTTAAATAGCACAGATTTTGGAATGGAAAACATTGTTGTGTAGGAAACTGTGTGCCAGCACTAAGAAGCCGCATTCAGCCTACTACATGCAGCTCAGCTGCCACAGTAACGACGTGCATTCAGTCTCCATACTATTTTCTCATTAAAATGAGCAGCAGTGGCGTAGTGGCTAAGAGTAGTGCCCCTCTCTGGATCTTGGAGGGAACCGTGGTTTGATTCCCTAGCCTCTTGGCCACAGCTTGAGCTGTGGGAGGCAGGGGCTTTATCCTGGAGTTGTGGAGGCTTATCTGGGGAATTCAGGTTAGCCTGTACACGCCCACACACGTCAGCTGGGTGACCCTGGGCTAGTCACAGCTTCTCGGAGCTCTCTCAGCCACACCCACCTCACAGGGTGTTTGTTGTGAGGCGGGAAGGGCAAGGAGATTGTCAGCCCCTTTGAGTCTCCTGCAGGAGAGAAAGGGGGGATATAAATCCAAACTCCTCCTCCTCCTCCTCCTCCTCCTCCCCCTCCCCCTCCCCCTCCTCTTCTTCTTCTTCTTCTTCTAAAATGCTTGCAGAAAGCTTATCCTGTTTGCAGTGCCCAAAGACCCACTGATTTCTGGCTGAGAGAAAAAGGTTGCGCAGCAAAAAGGCCACAGATTTGCATCACAACAAACAGGGTTAGCGACTGCAATATAGACTAAGGCTGATTCCGCACGGGTCAAAAACAGCAGTGTGAAAATGGTGTGAAAACAGTATAAACCCCCTTACCCCATTTTAAACCCTTTTACGCCATTTTCACACTGTTTTCACACTGCTGTTCTTGGCCCGTGCGGAATCAGCCGAAGGTTTGGGTTACAGCATTTAAGCTGCATCCGATTAAATGTGGCAGAAAGTCTAGTTTTCTTCCCAGCCCTATTTGATGGTGTCCTGTTCCTTTCTGATGCAAACTAACAATGCACTGATTTGGGCTACAATCCTGGGGACAAAAAAGATTTTTTTAAAAAAAGTTTTAATATAGCCCTACCTCTAGTTGCCTTAGTTCCATCTTCTGATCACAGCCCTTGTTAGGGCATTTTACCCTCAATGAGAGAATTTCACGTTTGGCAAAGTTGTCAGGAAACAGCTGGTTTTCTAGTAAGATTTCATTATCTATTGGACATTTCTGACCGGCATCTCTGTCAAAAAGAAAACATAGTATACAGGAGGTATAGTAAATGTCTATGTGATGATAGTCGAATTAATCTTAACAGAATATCTACTCTATTTTTAGGTATTAGTCCAATACATTCACAGCTACATTAGAAGACAGTTGAAGGAAAAAAAGGAAGCTTGTATTCAACATTTTATTAGTCAGCAACGTTTCTTTTAAAGGAAACAGACTTGCTTTTGAAACTTCGGAGGAAACTTGTTCAAGTGGTTTTGCTTTTTTCAATGGAAAAATGATTAGAACCCTGCCATTTTAGATCTGACAAAATAGAGCAGTCACGAATTGCTATAGATCTCACAGACTCACAAAACCTGTTACTAACATCCGGTTTGTATTTCAGCCCAGGTAGCAGCTAGACCACAGCAGCTATCTGAGGAACTCAATTTCCAGTTGCAAAATGCACAATGTAACTAAGCTTTCATCTGCAGGCAAAATAACAACGCTCCAGATCCAGGTTTAAGAAGCAGGGCTGGGACTGTCTTTTGAAGGTGGCGCCTGACTATTCCAACATTAATAATAACATTAAATAGAGAACAGACTATTTATTTACATACAAAGTGCCTTTCATTATTATGAACGCAGTACGCATGGAAGGAGAACTTGTTCAGAAATTTATGACATTGCATTTTATATGTTCGGTAGAACTTTACTTCCTGCTACGAAATTGTCCCTGAGTGCTGTGCTTAATTTTTTTCCTAGTGAAGTATTAGTCATTCAAATGCAAGACAATAATGGGGAAGATGCCAATTTTCAAGGGTTGCTTTCTGCCTCTGCCGCTTCAAGGGCACATCCTCTCTCTGTAGACAGGAGAAGGAAAATGTTCAATGGAAATTATGGAGAACTATCCCGCCCTTTGTTCAAGAAGCTCAGGGTCATATACGTGATCCTATTTTTATCCCCGCAACAACTCTCTCGAGATAAGCTAGGACGAGACAGTCACTGGAACGAAGACAATCAGCAAGTACAATAGCAGGATGACGATAACTCAACTTGTATGTTCTGTATAAAACTGGCATGAGCAGAATGTTGGAAATTATTTCTCTTACATCTTTTTCGTTAGGAAAAAATATGGGTGAGAAATTGGTGGCTTTTCAGTCCTACATTTTAGCTATTAGTATACTAATATACTTAAAATGCACAACATTTTGAATTCTTTTAATTCTATGCTTCTTTTAAATAGGAAGACTTTATTTAAACCAGTAGTTCTCAACCTTCCTAATCCCGCGACCCTTTAATACAGTTCCTCATGTTGTGGTGACCCCCACCCCGAACATTTATCCACTTTACAGATGGAGAACACTGATGCAGAGAGTCTTAGGCGACCCCTGTGAAAGGATCGTTCGACCCCCAAAGGGGTCCCGACCCCCAGGTTGAGAACCACTGATTGAAACCCACTAGTCCCCTGATAGTTGCAACAAATAGGAACATGTGTTTTTGCTGATTAATGAAACTGTCAGCTGAAAGCTAGTCACACTCTGTGTTAAGCAACATTCTCTGTAGCAGCTCCCTCCTTTGATAAGAAAGTCAGGAAGGGTCTCATACTTCCATCGCTCTACAGAATGTGCAAAAGTATAAGTGTTCAAAGAGAACGTTTAAATGAAGAAATCGGAATAGTCCAAGAGGCTGTCTTTTTAAGCATAAGCATAAGCATTGTATTGTCATTGTGCACGCACAATGAAATTCACAGCAGCATTCCTCGATGCACACAATTCCAGACTCATACCCCATCCTCCCTTTCCCCTTCCTCCACCCATCCCTACACAGCCCCAAACACATCAACACGAAGCCGCAGAGTTTAGCATAGCCACAGCTCTAGAGTAGAAGCTGTCTCTAAGCCTCTTGGTCCTCATTTTGATAGACCTGTATCGTCTGCCGGATGGTCACAGTTCAAAAAGAGAGTGTGCCGGATGAGACGGGTCTCTCGGAATATGTTGGGCTTTCTTTAGGCTTCGGGAATTATAGAGTTCTTCCCAGGAGGGGAGAGGGCAGCCGATAATCCTCTGTGCAATGGAACAGATTGCAGCATATTGCAATGATTACTGTATGTATATCATCTTGCTTTTGCTGCATTGTCTTCTACCTTTGTCTTCTACTTTCTAGGCTACCGTATATACTCATGTATAAGTCGAATTTTTCAGCACATTTTTAATGCTGAAAAAGCTCCCCTCGACTTATATGCGGGTCATTAAAATTTTGTGTGTGTTTCAATTTACTTTGCCGGCCAGCAGGGGGCGCAGCTTTTATGCTAGTGACACCAAATTTTCAGGGTACCCTCAGAAGACACTCCTGATGACACCAGCCAAGTTTGGTAATGTTTGGTTCAGGGGGTCCAAAGTTATGGACCCCCAAAGGAGGTGCCCCCATTCCCCATTGTTTTCAATGGGAGCTATTAGTAGATGAGGGCTACTCCTCTTTGAGGGTCTCATAACCCTTTGGATCCCTCTGAACCAAACTTCACCAAACCTGGCTGATCTCATCAGGAGAGTCTCTTTTATGATACCAGCCAGGTTTGGTGAAGTTTGGGTCAGAAGGGGATCCAAGAGTTATTGATCCCTCAAAGGGGCCCCATCCCCCCATTGTTTACAATGGAAGCTAATGAAGTAGATTTTCCATTTCTTGATAATATCCCCTCTCTAAAATCTAAGGTTGGCTACATTTGGACATACAGATGATGAGGAGGAATCCAGTTTTGAAGGATTTTAACTCCTGTGTGTTTAGCTTGGTTGCTGATTGAGCTAAGGTTTTGTACTTTTAAAGTTACTGTTGAGACCATATTGTTCTTGTTGACCCACTTACAGAGAGATAGATTGAAGAGATAGAAAAAGTGCAGAGAAGGGCAACGAGGATGATAGGGGGACTGGAGCACCTTCCTTATGAGGAGAGGCTGCAGCGTTTGGGACTCTTTAGCTTGGAGAGGAGGCGTCTGAGGGGAGATATGATTGAAGTCTATAAAATTATGCATGGGGTAGAAAATGTTGTCAGAGAGAAATTTTTCTCTCTTTCTCACAATACTAGAACCAGGGGGCATTCATTGAAAATGCTGGGGGGAAGAATTAGGACTAATAAAAGGAAACACTTCTTCACGCAACGTGTGATTGGTGTTTGGAATAGGCTGCCACAGGAGGTGGTGATGGCCACTCACCTGGATAGCTTTAAAAGGGGCTTGGACAGATTTATGGAGGAGAAGTCGATTTGATCCTCTTTGATCTGAGATTGCAAATGCCTTAGCAGACCAGGTGCTCGGGAGCAACAGCCGCAGAAGGCCATTGCTTTCACATCCCTGCATGTGAGCTCCCAAAGGCACCTGGTGGGCCACTGTGAGTAGCAGGGAGCTGGACTAGATGGACTCTGGTCTGATCCAGCTGGCTTGTTCTTATGTTCTTATGTTCTTACAGAGCCAGTTTACTGTTTTTCTTTGAAATAAATATTCAAAAACATTTAACCTACTGATGCCTCAATTGATGTAATTTTATTGGTATCTATTTTTATTTTTGAAATTTACCAGCAGCTGCTGCATTTCCCACCCTCGACTTATACGCGAGTCAATAAATTTTCCCAGTTTTTTGGGGTAAAATTAGGGGCCTCGACTTATGTGCGGGTCGACTTATACACGAGTATATACGGTATTTACAATAGGCCTGTTAAAGGTGGTTTATTGTTCATATCAATTTAATTATTCTCAAAAAATCAAGAAATCGGTGCCATCGAGAGAGAAGACAAATCTTTCTAGAAAATGTTAAGGAAAGCTTCAAGTTTTCAGAAAAAAAGAAAATCTAAAAAACAGCCACAAATAAATGAGAGGAAGGTTAAATCCTCCAAAATTACAGAAGCAGTCCCTATGGGGGTAGAAAGTGATGCCAAGTCACAGCTGACATTGGAACGAGGGGAGGGACATTCAGAGGTGTAGCAAGGGGGAAAGCGCCCGGTGCACTGGTGCGTTCTTCACCCGCCCCGCCCCAGATCTCCCCCCAGAATGCCCTTGCCACACCCCCAAAGGGGCACGCGCCCAGTGCATCGCACCCCCCCTTGGAGCTACGCCTCTGGGGACATTCAGAGGTGGTTTTGACATTGCCTATCTCTGTGCCATGACTACAGTATTCCCTGGAGGTCTCCCATTCATGCACTTGCTAGGGTTGATCCTGCTTAGCTTTTAAGACTTGAAGAGATTGGGCTAGCCTGTGCTATCCAGGCCAAGGCAGTTGCTTCTATGTCCTCAAGGGCTATTACTAGGCAAACACAACGATATTGCCAGCTCTCATGCCCTGGTTTCTGTCAGTCAAAGGCAGGGATAAAAAAATCTGGGCTCTTAGAAATATTTCGGTCATTGAAGGAATGTGCACTGGAGCGGGGCCTAGTCGCAACTACTGGCAACTTGCACACACACAACATGAATGATCATGGTGTCTCCCCTGCCAGGTAAGTATAATGTACCAGGTCCAGCTGCTGTCTACTATTCAACAGCAACCAGTGTGGTAAAGTGGTTAGCACTGCAGATGAGGATCCGAAACACTCAGGTGTGAATCATCAATCCGCTGGGGAAGTCCCCAAGTGACTCTGGGCTAGTTACACACTCTCAGCCTAACCTACCTTACAGGGTTATTGTAAGGATAAAATGGAGGAGAGGACAATGTAAGCTACTTTGTGTCCACGTCGTGCAGAAAAGTGGGGTATAACGGAAGTAAATAAAGATAGTCTTGTGTTTCCATGCAAGGCTGAGCCACACAGAGAGAAGAAACCCAAGTGAAAGGGGGAAGAGGGGTAATTAAAAATACACTGGGAAAGAGGGGTGGGAGAATAGAACAAACACTGTGGTGGAAGCTGCCAATGAAACAATTTTAATTTAATCTGCATGGCCAATCTGAACTTCACTGACAAATCAGAACCTCTGCAGGGCAAGAGCCCTATCTGGCCCCACCCAACACTAGGGGGAGGTATGGTGTCCATAGGCACTCTATTGGAGCTCCCTGATATATAGCCATTAAAATTAATTAATCTTTCAATTAAAATTAATTAATCTTTGTTACAATTTCAATTAAAAAACATGAACTAGCACACTGCCAAAATACAATAAACAATTTTTAAAACCTCTGACAAAAATGTATATCCTGTTAGATCCCAATTAAGTGGTTAGAGCAGCGGTTCTCAACCTGTGGGTCGCGACCCCTTTGGGGGTTGAACGACCCTTTCACAGGGGTCGCCTAAGACTCTCTGCATCAGTGTTCTCCATCTGTAAAATGGATGTTAGGGTTGGGGGTCACCAACATGAGGAACTGTATTAAAGGGTCGCGGCATTAGGAAGGTTGAGAACCACTGAGTTAGACGATGCTAGATTCTGGTCAGTAAGTATGACTTTTTTTATCGTCTTCCTTAGGCAGAGGTCTGCAACCATGACATGCTGGCAGGGGCTGATGGGAATTGTAGTCCATGCACATCTGGAGAGCCACAGGTTGCAGACCCCTGTCCTAAGGGTATCAAGATTGTTGAAGATAACATCTTGCAAGTTGCCATACCTTTCTGAATGTTGTTGTATGTACAGATCATAAATTATAATTTAAACATTTACACTGCAAGTGTGGGGCTTTGCCAGCAGTGATCTGTAGAGGTGCGCTCTGAACAATCAACAACCCGCCACCCCCTGCCCAATCCGATTTCAGAATACAATTGGTTTGGAAACTTCACCCCACTTAAAAATGCAGAACATTTGCTTTTTCCAAAGCGGAATCAGTAGGGTACATGGGAGCAATTTTGTTAAATATCTGCCATGAATGCAATATACCTGAAAGATTAATTAATTTGCAATATCTGTCATGAACGCAATATATCTTGAAAGATTAATTAATTAAAAGAGGAGCAGCAGTGGCGTAGGAGGTTAAGAGCTCGTGTATCTAATCTGGAGGAACCGGGTTTGATTCCCAGCTCTGCCGCCTGAGCTGTGGAGGCTTCTCTGGGGAATTCAGATTCAGCCACACACGCCAGCTGGGTGACCTTGGGCTAGTCACAGCTTCTCGGAGCTCTCTCAGCCCCACCTACTTCACAGGGTGTTTGTTGTGAGGGGGGAAGGGCAAGGAGATTGTAAGCCCCTTTGAGTCTCCTGCAGGAGAGAAAGGGGGGATATAAATCCAAACTCTTCTTCTTCTTCTTAATTTGTTAAACACAACCATGAATGCAATATACCCGAAACATTCCCATTCATACAATACTGATCATTGTAATTTTTCTTGTGCAGCAGTACGGGTCTTTGCTACCCAGCAGCTGTAAACATTTCAGAACTTCACAGTCCTAGATTAATATCTCCACAAGCTGATCTTTACCTTATGGATTTGACAATGCAAGCTTTGCAGAAACGGTGTCCACATCGTGTTTGTACTGCTTCTCGCAGAGCCATTAAGCAAATAGGACATTCGTATTTACTTTCCAGCGGGGGATCAAACTCAACATCGTAGCCCTGAACCTCTTCTATGAAAGAGTTTGAAAGCGTTCCACCGGTGCCATTGCTGAAGTTGCTAGCGACACTCTCCTCTTTGGCTCCAGAGCTGCAGGCACTGGCCATGGCTGCACAGCAGCCACCGTCTTGATCACTGGTGTCAAAGCAGGTGTTACTATGTAGTAGACTCATAGTAGTTGGTAAGGTGCCAAGGTATTATCTGTGAAGAGAGGAAGAGAGAGAGAGAGAATTGAACTCTCGGAGTTCAGCTTCTAGTGCGACAGTTTGCTATATCAGGACCATTTTTTTTCCATGAGGCACAATTTTTTTCCCCCCACAAATCAACCATTGCTTTTTTTCTGAACTATTTTCACTCTTGCCGTTAACAAGAGTGCTGCTTTTTCCGCTGCTACCAAAGTTGATGCCTTTCATTTAATCTATACCTTATTTCAAGTCTGGGCTAAGAAATGGCAAATGCAGTTCAATGTAGCAAAATGCAAAGTGATGCACATAGGGGCAAAAAATCCAAACTTCACATACACGCTACAGGGGTCAGTGCTATCAGTCACAGACCAGGAAAGAGATTTGGGCATCTCAGTTGATAGTTCCATGGGAATGTCAACTCAATGCATGGCAGCTGTGAAAAAGGCAAACTCTATGCTGGGAATCATTAGGAAAGGAATTGATAATAAAACTGCAAGAATTGTCATGCCCTTCTATAAAGCAGTGGTGCGACTGCACTTGGAGTACTGTGTTCAGTTCTGGTCGCCACATCTCAAAAAGGATATCGAAGAGATAGAAGTGCAGAGAAGGGCAACGAGGATGATTGAGGGACTGGAGCACCTTCCTTATGAGGAGAGGCTGCAGTGTTTGGGACTCTTTAGTTTGGAGAGGAGGCGTCTGAGGGGGGATATGATTGACGTCTATAAAATTATGCATGGGGTAGAAAATGTTGACAGAGAGAAATTTTTCTCTCTTTCTCACAATACTAGAACCAGGGGGCATTCATTGAAAATGCTGGGGGGAAGAATTCGGACTAATAAAAGGAAACACTTCTTCACACAACGTGTGATTGGTGTTTGGAATATGCTGCCATAGGAGGTGGTGATGGCCACTAACCTGGATAGCTTTAAAAGGGGCTTGGACAGATTTATGGAGGAGAAGTCGATCTATGGCTACCAATCTTGATCCTCCTTGATCTCAGATTGCAAATGTCTTAGCAGACCAGGTGCTCAGGAGCAGCAGCAGCAGCAGCCCATTGCTTTCACATCCTGCACGTGAGCTCCCAAAGGCACCTGGTGGGCCACTGCGAGTAGCAGAGTGCTGGACTAGATGGACTCTGGTCTGATCCACCAGGCTAGTTCTTATGTTCTTATGTTCAAGTTAATTTTCAGTTGAAGCGAAGACTCTCTTCACACCAGGCAACCATCAGGTTGTTTACAAATGTAGCTTGGGCAATCACATCACATTCTGTTTCAGTTTCTAACTACTTCAATGTTTTAGAGCTCATCTTAGAGGTACTTTCTTCTTTGTCACTTTCACAACCTGCCCCAAACACTTAAAAAATTCTAGATCACTTTTCAGCATAACATTGGGAAATATGTTTAAAAGATCTAAAACAAAACACAACACAAATGGCAGTCACTTTCACAACCCAAGAGCAAGAGGCATGGGTTCTTGTCCTGCTTTTGGCCCCTGGTTTGCTGCTGCTCCATCTGTTGCTGAGGACAAGGTCAGCATCCATTTACTGACACCATGGACCCCGGCCTCTATTTGGCACAGTGATACCAAACAAGCAGAGATTCCATCTGAAGGCAACCAGAGGTAATTCAAACCAGGCTTCACAAACTGGAATATAACTAAATTTGATTAATCAGCTCGTTTGGCGGGGTGGGGTGGGGTGGGGCAGTATTTGGACATAATGCTAAATTGGACCTTTCAGAGCACTGTTTAGTGCATGTGATGTCTTAATTCAGCCTGGATGAGAATATTTTTCTGTTAAGTGCCTTGAAACCAGTTGGTGAATAATAAGGTGTTCCATTCTACTGGTCTGGTTACTCTTGGTAAGTATGCTCACTGCATTAAAAATGACTAGTGCAAATAACTTCACTGTGCAAAGTAGCAGAGTAAAATTTACTCTGGTGCATTAGAAAGGGAGCTTTTATTAAGAACTAGTTCAGTTTTTAAAAAATAATCTAGTATTGTTGAGTTTCAGTTGCACTCTAGAAATTTCTCACGTTATTGTTTGGAATATGCTGCCACAGGAGGTGGTGATGGCCACTAACCTGGATAACTTCAAAAAGGGCTTGGACAGATTTATGGAGGAGAAGTCGATCTATGGCTGTGGTGGCGATCTATTGGCCATGCTGGCATAGGCTGATGGGAATTGTAGTCCATAACATCTGGAGTGCCAAAGGTTCACCACCACTGCTTGGCTACCAATCTTGATCCTCCTTGATCTCAGATTGTAAATGCCTTAGCAGACCAGGTGCTCAGGAGCAGCAGCAGCAGCAGAAGGCCATTGCTTTCACCTCCTGCACGTGAGCTCCCAAAGGCACCTGGTGGGCCACTGCGAGTAGCAGAGTGTTGGACTAGATGGACTCTGGTCTGATCCAGCAGGCTAGTTCTTATGTTCTTATTCCACTGTATGCATGTAAAGCGTGGTCAAGTCACATCTGACTTAGGGTGAGCCCTTATGGGATTTTCAAGGCAAGAGACTGACACCATGGACCCCTAAACCTGGATTTCCCATTCAAAGGCTACCACACTAACCACTATACAACTCTGTCTCTCAATCTAGCTCCACGACTTCATGCATTTCTAATCGTGTTTAAGTTACTTACTCAAAAAGAAATTTGATATACTTAGATTCTATGCTATAATATTAAGAAAATACTTAGCTTAGAAAATGTTCTTTAAGCAGCCCAGATTCTTCTGTTCCATATTAAATGATAAAGTCGAAGTAGTTTGATAAGTCCCATGTAATTCAGAGAGACTTACTGCTGACTAAACATGACCAGAACTAGGCTTACAAGATATTTAGATTCGTTGCAGTAGTTTAAAATCGTGTTTAAAAGAACCGTAATTCAAAAGTTGGGGTTCCAAGGTATGGGAAGACGTTCTCTATAAATAGAACAGGAGTAGTATAAATTACCATTTGCTCACCTGCTCGGAATAGAAACCTCTTCCTAACCTCACTGTCAGGATATGGCCAAAATTGCTCTGGAATAACTACCATCTACTGGTGACATATATTAACATTTATCCAGGAGCATAAAAGAAAGGGAAGAGCGGTTTTGCCACCTCTGATACAGGGGGTGGAGCACATGAATTGACACCAAACGTTCTTCAACAGGTATCCTCAAGGACAAACATATAAATACACATCACGTATAGTCAGCAGTAGTACCATGGTAAAAATCAGGGTATTTGGAAAAAAAATCTTCTCAGTATAGACCACAGGTGTCAAACTCGCAGCCCTCCAGATGTTCATGAACTACAATTCCCATCAGCCCTTGCCAGTATAGCCAATGCTCATGTTGGGAGGGACTGAAGGGAATTATAGTTCATGAACATCTGGAGGGCCGCAAGTTTGACACCCCTGGTATAGACCACTGCTTTCCAAGTGATTGAATTCAGATTATAGTAAATTATTACTTGGTAAATGGCAACTTAGATTTATTTCAAGATAGGACAAGCAAGCCCTGAATACTATTTGTGAGAATAGAGATTACAGCGACTACAAGGAACCCTTGTCCCGTCAACCAGAGAATAGCACTTAAAAAGGGCAGCAACAGAGGTTTTAATCAGATTGTCGTACTGTACATCAAACTAAACTAGCTACTAAACCATGCCAGCTATAGACTGTCACTGTGGACTGTCAAGCTAAATTTGTAAACTTGGTTTCCAGGGACATGCTTACAGACACAACGTTTTCAAATCAAACCTTGGCAAAAAAAAACAGGAACTGTATTATGCTGAAACATTTAGAACAGCCCCTCCACTTATGAGAGTACAAATTCTCTCTACACAAAGTACTGAAAAGCTGCTTTGACAAATTGCAAAGTCCGTTTAAGATTCGTGGCAGTCTGGGGAATCCCCAAAGTTTTTTAAATGCCAGACAGGACTTCCAGGATCGGTTTCAGTTTCTGTTTCAGGTAAATAAAGAAACAGAATGCAGCTTTAATCACAGAGATCTTGTGCCTGTTCTCTTTAAAGATCCTGCAGTATTACACTTTGCTACTTTACTTGTTTGGTTAGTGTCAATTAAAAATTAAATTTAAAACATCTGTGAAATAGTAAATACTTGTTATACAAGAGGCAAAAAGCAAGGCAGAAGATGCAAAATGAGGGAAAAGAACCCCCAAATTGAAATAACTTCTCAGCTATGGTTATATGAAACAATTACATACAATGTAGATTCCTGAGTGGAAGTTTCACATCCAATAAAGAGTACATCTATGAATCACTTTTTAAAAAGCTCTCCCTGTACTCTAGTTTAAAAGTTAAGATGACAGAGATAGCTTGTATTTTAGGAAGTTGCCGTGATTGAAAATTATGAATCACCATTCTTAATTTAAGAGAGCACATGCTGTACCATTTTATAAAACATTATTTAGCGTAGGAAGGAGCCACGTGGTGTAGTGGTTAAGTGCTTGCACTGCCACTCACACGGTCAGGAGTTCGAGCCCCCTGTGGGCCAGATATCCTGGCAGCTGGCTCATGGTCAACTCAGCCAGCCATCCATTCCTTGGTCGGTAAATGAGAATCTAGCACATAGCTAGGGGGTAAAGAATAGCTGGGGAAAGCAATGGCAAACTACCCCACAAAAACGGCTTGCCTGTGAAATCCCTGCTTGTAGTGGTACCCCAGGGTCGGACACGACTGAAGGGGAAACTTTACCTTTATTTAGCATAACTATTAACATTATTTGTACATTGCACTATCAACGTGTATTAGCATACAGGTAAATCATGCTTTCAGCTCAAGTACTGAAAAAAATGCATTGTCCACCTGTTAAAATACTAGGGTGTGGGCTGACAATGGGGAAGGTCAAAAAGATGACGGTTGTGTTTGGTCAGAGATACTGGGTTCCCGTGGCACTGCCTGAGCCTCAAAGGCTCAACCTGGACCCAGATGGCAGCTGTGTGGGTCCAAGAGACTATGGTGCCTGTTAGGTTATCCCACAGTGCTGGTCCGACTGGCATAGCCAACACTAGTGGAGCTTGCCTTGATCATTCTAGCAAAGAATTGGTCCTGCATGCCAGCTAAAGTGGTCTGATCAGCACACATGCCAGGCCTTGCTTATTCCTGGCACAAAACGTTATAATCTAACAGAAAGAAAACAAGTTCTTGAGTTAAGCTGCTTAGAATCTAAAGACCATGTACACAAGTTAACTGCAGAAAATACAGCCTAACATAAATACCTGAAATACAACTTTAATGAAAAGGGGGTTTTTTTTGGGGGGGGAGGGGGCTGAATATAAAGCATAACTGGGATAAGTTAGGGTTCACATCACAGCTCAAGCCCATGAGGATCCATGTTTTTCAAGCAGGTTTATGGGCCATGGCGTTGCCACGGAGCGTGGGAGGAGCGATTGCTGTGTTCAGACACGAGGCAATGGGCTTGAGGTGTGGTGTGGTGGTGATTTTGGGGTGACAGAGCAAAAACCAGGTGGATCCATGAGGATCCCTGTTTTTCAAGCAGGTTTATGGGCCACTGTGGCGCCACGGAGCATGGGAGGAGTGATTGATATTCAGACACGTGGCAAAGGGGTAGAAGTGTGATATGGTGGTGATTTTGGAGTGACTTAGAGCAAAAACCAGGCAGATCCATGAGAATCCATGTTTTTCAAGCCGGTTTATGGGCCATGGCGGTGCCACGGAGCATGGGAGGAGTGATTGTTGTGTTCAGACACGTGGCAATGGGCTTGAGGTGTGGTGGTGATTTTGGGGTGACCAAGTGAAAAAAACCAGTCGGATCCATCCCCTTCTGCACACGCAAAATAATGCATTTTCAAACCACTTTCACAACTGTTTGCAAGTGGATTTTGCTATTCCACACAGCTTCAAAGAGCACTGAAAGCAGTTTGAAAGTGCATTATTCTGCACGTGCGGAATGAGCCCTTGTTTTTCAAGCAGGTTTCTGGGCCACGGCGGCGCTGCGGAGCATGGAAGGAGTGATTGCTGTGTTCAGACACATGGCAAAGGGCTTGAGCTGTGATGTGGTGGTGTTTTAGGTGTTAATTACTGAAAAATCATGGGGATCCATGTTTTTCAAGCATTCTTTTGTGCCACTGCGGCGCCATGGAGCGTGGGATGCGTGATTGTTTTGGTGCTGCCTGTAGACGAAGACATGCTCTATGGTTTCATAGTGGTTTCATTTCATTCCAATGGAAAAATCATACGAATTTACGAGGCTCCATCTTTTCCCTTTCCCCCTTATTTCTTCTTGGTCCTAAAAGTTTCTGCAAAGCTTTCGGACACTTTGCCTCCCCAACGTCCCAGGTTCTTGGCACTTAACACCAGGTCCTTTCCCCTCTCTTTTAAAATATTGAACCGTACAAGAGGCTAGGCTGGAAGAGCATAACAGCTGAAATGCTAATGCAGGAGAGCACAGGAAACAGCCCAACACACGTCTGAGGGAATCCCTGCCTGGGTCTGCCTGGCAGGACTGCGCACCCATTTCGGAGCAGCAGCAATTCCCCCTTCTGGTTCAAAGAAGACCAAAACAGGAGAAAGCGGGGAAGCGAGACAGGAAAGGCTGGACAGGAGGTGCCGCATGGGTCTGCACGCTGGCAGGGGCTTGATGGGATTTGTAGTCCATGAACATCTGGAGAGCCGCAGGTTGAAGTCAGACCCCAAGGAATGTGGAGGATTCTGAACATGGTGAAAATAGGCAGATCCCGGGAAGACAGAAGGCTCTCATCCAGCACCCCCATCTTAAAAACTACTACTACTACTACTACTACTACTACTACTAGAGAAATTTTTCTCTCTTTCTCACAATACTAGAACCAGGGGGCATTCATTGAAAATGCTGGGGGGAAGAATTAGAACTAATAAAAGGAAACACTTCTTCACGCAACGTGTGATTGGTGTTTGGAATATGCTGCCACAGGAGGTGGTGATGGCCACTAACCTGGATAGCTTTAAAAGGGGCTTGGGCAGATTTATGGAGGAGAAGTCGATTTATGGCTACCAATCTTGATCCTCTTTGATCTGAGATTGCAAATGCCTTAACAGTCCAGGTGCTCGGGAGCAACAGCCACAGAAGGCCATTGCGTTCACATCCTACATGTGAACTCCCAAAGGCACCTGGTGGGCCACTGCGAGTAGCAGAGAGCTGGACTAGATGGACTCTGGTCTGATCCAGCTGGCTTGTTCTTATGTTCTTATTCTTACTACTACTACTTAACTCTTAAGATGCCAGCCACAGTTGCAAACAAAACATCAGGAGAAAATGCTACTCAGGAACACGGCCATACAACCCGGAAAACCCACAACACCCTAACCATTTCACTTCCAACACGAGGGTCCAGCAGGGGTAGGGAACCTGCGGCTCTCCAGATGTTCAGGAACTACAATTCCCATCAGCCCCTACCAGCATGGCCAATTGGCCATGCTGACAGAGGCTGATGGGAATTGTAGTTCCTGAACATCTGGAGAGCCGCAGGTTCCCTACCCCTGGCCCAGCCTGGAAGGACCGACTACCAAACGAGGCTCGAGTCGGCTGCAGGGCAGAAGGCACCGGTCCCCAGAGAAACCCAACTCTCTCCGACCAGCCTGGAAGAAGGAGCGGCGGGGCGTCCGCAACAGAGTTAGCCAAGGCGTGCCCGCCCCGGGGCCTGAGTTCGAGTTCCCCCCGCTGGGAGGAGGCTCCGGGGAAGCGAGGCGGGCTGGTGGTGGAGAGAAGGCGAGGGGCTATCACGGCCCCTCGGCGGCAACCCCACCCGACCCGGAATCGACTCAAAGGACAGGCGGGCGCGCTTACCTGATCCCCGCCGCCGTCACCTCCTCATTTGCTGCCCGTGGGAACGTCCTGGCCGAGGCAGGCTAATGACGAAAGGAAAGGAAGCGTCAGGTCCAGCGGAGTTTCCGTCTCCGTCACCGAGAGCCGAGGAGGGCGTGCATGGCGCCGGAGAGTGCTGCTGCCGCCGCGCCACAGCGCCCCCTGCCGGCCAGTCTTCCCAGGCATTGTCCAGGGCTTTCACGGCCGGATTCCACTGGTTCTTCTGGTGGGTTTTGAGACTGTGGTTAACCGCGGGTCTGGTGTGGATCTTGTGCTCATCGGTTGTCGCCTGGGCGTCTGGCGAAACGTGGCCGCATCGTCAGAAATTGTGTAACAGACTTCCCTCTGTGATACACCTCTGAAGATGCCAGCCACAGATGCAGGCGAAAGGTTAGGAGCAAGATCCACCAGACCACGGAAAAACCCACCAGAACCAGTCTTCCCAGGGCTTCGCCCGCCTCTTCTGACCTGGCTTCGGTATTTCGGTCTCATCATCCGCTGATTTCTCCTCAAACCAGAAACTGAAAATGTATTGCGGAAGGCTTTCAGGGCCGGAATCACTGGGGTTTCCGGGCTGTATGGCCGTGTTCTAGTAGCATTCTCTCCTGACGTTTCGCCTGCAACTGTGGCTGGCATCTTCAGAGGATCTGATAGTAGGAAAGCAAGTGGAGTATATATACCTGTTGGAGTATCCAGGAACAAAGGCCAGGCTACTTCTATTCAGATGACCTCACCTACTGACCTTGCTATCTTAATTGTTACTCACATGCTAATGGGTGGATCCCACTCAACAAATGTAAATCTAGCTTGCTAATTTCACCCTTTACTTGTTAACAGACAATGGTTCTTTTCCGCCACCCTGGACACTCCAACAGGTAAAGAAATTGTGGAGAAGGTTTACAGAAATCTGTCCTGGGAATGGAATAGTGATCCCTGGGAGCAGAACACAACTATTCTAGGACTGGAACAGGGGTCTGCAACCTGCGGCTCTCCAGATGTTCATGGACTACAAATCCCATCAGCCTCTGCCAGCATGGCTAATTGGCTGATGGGATTTGTAGTCCATGAACATCTGGAGAGCCGCAGGTTGCAGATCCCTGGACTGGAACAAGTCCCCAGGGTGGAATAATGGTGCCTGGAACCGATGGTGCACAGTTTCAGGACACATCATGTTCAGTGGATTATTAACTTAATTTCTACCTTGCCTGGAAAATCTGGTTTCAGGAGTGGCTGGGAGCATTTTTCTTTCTTTCTGTCAGTTCCTAGGTAGTGACAAGAGTGTAGACTTTTCTGTCAGATTTAGACAGTTGTTGTCATTCATACTTTTAAAACCTTGCAAGCCACAACCACCATAAAACATTTTGTTGCTTCAGATAACTGCTGTGATGGTGTCCTCCCCCCCCCCTCCCCCCGCCAACTACAACAAACCTTCCTCCTCTGGCCAGCGGCGGCAGCCGAAAGAGGAAGGTTTCTTGGGGGGGGGGGAGCGATGGGCGGGGGGGGGGCGCACTCCACGGGTGCGCCCGCCCACCCATCGCTTCTCCCCCCCCACAGCCAACAACAATAAACCTTTCTCCCAGGGCCAGTGCCCAGCAGCGGCAGCGGCCGAAGGAGGAAGGTTTGGGGTTTTTTGGGGGGGGGGGGTGACACCTGCCCAAGCAGCCATTTTCTCCAGGTGTACTGAGTTCTGTCACCTGGAGGTGTAATAGCAGGAGACCCCTGTCATGGAACTGAACTCTGCCATCTGGAAATTAGTCGTTACTCCAGGATTCCAGACCCCGCCTGGCTATTAGCAACCACACAAAACCCATCCTGTCATCTGCACCTCTATAACTGTGTGGTTTGGTTCTGCAACCCAACAAGATCGACACAGACTTCAGAGAATAATCAGAACTGCAGAAAAAACAATTGCTGCTAACCTGCCTTCCATTGAGGACCTGTATACTGCACGGGTCGTGCTGGCTGTGAAAAATATTTACTTACCCCTCGCATCCTGGACATAAACTGTTTCACCTCTTACCCTCTAAACGTCGCTACAGAGCACTGCACACCAAGACAACTAGACATAAGAACAGTTTTTTTCCCGGAATGCCATCACCTGTTAAACAAATAATTCCCTCGATAATGTCAAGAACTATTTATTATATATTTATTGTATAGCACTACTGCACTACTTTTTTTCTTATCATTTCCTACACTAACATCTCCTCCTAACTTATGACTGTATGACTAGTAGCCTGTGCTGACATTTGGCATTTTCATTTTTATTTTATGATTTTACATTTTATGTTTCCATTACTATTGATTGTTTCCTGATTGCTTACTAGACCTATATGACAATCATTAAGTGCTGTACCTTATGATTCTTGACAAATGTATTTTTCTTTTATGTACACTGAGAGCATATGCACCGGAGACAAATTCCTTGTGTGTCCAATCACACTTGGCCAATAAAGATTCTATTCTATTCTATTCTGAGACGACGCCAGGAATCCTGTCTTGCTTAGCGACCAACGCGCATGCGCTTCCGCCCAATCGTCAGAAGGAGGGGGAGAGAATATGAGAGCGTGAGCCCTGCGGCCACGTGACCGAGAGGTATCATGTGACCGGACAAAATGGCGGCGCTGCTGTTTCGCTCGGGTGCTGCAGCGTGAGACGGGCAGGCGGGCAGGTAAGGACGCTCTGACCGCAGGCTGGCCGTTGCAGGAGCGGGAGGAGGAGGAGGAGCCTCCGGTTCTACAACAGGGCGTCCTTCGGGCTGCCGCTGGAGCGGGACCAGGCGAAATCCAGCAGGCTGACTTGCAAGTCCTCGTGCACCGGCTGGTCTAGCCGCTCTGAACCCCTCCACCACGCTGACTACAATAAACACAAACACTCAGATTATTAAAGGGGAAATCTAAAATAGTTGAGAGATGGCGGGAAGGAAATATTGTCATAGCGCATGCAAAGGTTTAACTCCACGGTGTAGGTTTTGGACATTTAATCCAGACACTGTTAAAAATGTGAACTGTGGAATTCTTTAGATAGGAAAAGGCTGTCCTGGTTGCCTGCGATGCAACTTGAGATCAACTGGATGCTCCTTGGTTCATTAAAACAAGGAAATTAATGCTGTGCTCAAAATTAATTTTAATAAATTCTATTCTGCTTGTAGTCTTTGGCAGGCTGCTGGTGGAGTTTGGTATGTTTGTCAATGCTAATAGGAGGGAGGTTTTTTTTTATCATGGTGTTGTCTTAGAAGCCTTGTTTGCCAATTTTTTAAAGGCATGTCTTCACTTCTTGCAGCCTTTCCTGTATAGAACTCATAAAAAGGAAACAAAAGTTTAAGTAGCCAACTTATGCAGCACATTCCAGTTAGTGAATATAAAGAGCACATCGGGATGGGAAGGAGTTCATCTGTGGAAGAGTGGGAGAAGAATGTTTTGCATGAGGAAAGGTGGAGGAAAGCAGGCATGCCAATATCTTCAGCGCTTCACAGATTCTCACCTGTGCCCTACATTTAAAATCCGTGTCAGTCTCTATAGCTAGGAGACACAGAGCTACCTTGCAGGTATAGGGGGGGAAATGTAATACTTTTGGAAAAGCCATCAGGTGAAGGGGGTGATAGAACCATTGAACTGAGGTGGGTGGGGCTTTCTCTGCGATTGCTCTCAGGCATCAGAATAGCCTACCCCCAGAGATCCCCCATGCGCCTGCCCTTTGTCAGATTAGGCGCATGGCAAAGACCTTCCTCTTCGCCTAGGCTTTTGGTTATCTGGAAACCCCCGTCTACAGCTGTTGATGTGGGGGTAGGGGTTATTTTTATTGTTTTAATTGCTATATATTATTTATGTTTTATACACACATTGTTTTGTTATCTGGTTTCAGGCCTACACTGTTGCTGAGTGTGGAGGTTTTGAGGAACTGTTTTGGGGTAAGGGTGGGTGTTACATCTAAAGCAAACCTTTGATTGTGGTCCCTGTTCCCTGTTCCTTTTCTGCCTGGTCTAGTTTGCTGTAGAAGAGTGAAGTCTGCAAGCTCAGAAATCTTTATTTTGCTACAGTTGATCCAAGGGATGCTGTCCTCAGGGTTCGTTCATGGCATGAAAAATGCTTGCATGACTGTACCTTCACACCATTCTTATTCCCTGTTCAGTGCGGCAGGAAATAGCATGTAAAAAGGAGCCCCTTGTAAAAAGGAGTCCCTTTTGAACCCTCCCCTATCCAGAACCCAAAATTGTTGCTTTTGCCACCCCTGCCTGCCACTGCTTTTGTTACCCTGGCTAGCTCCACAAGTCACACAGCTGCCTCCTGATGCCCCCCAGAACAGCCGAGAAAGCCTGAGCTGCCCAAGGTCACAGGGCATTGACCTGGCAGTTCCTGGGGTGGTGGGACACCCCCCCCCCCAGGGCTCTACCACCTCTCTCCAGAGGTCATCAGGGTGGCTGGGAGGCCCCCAAAACACCCATAGCCGCACTGTCCTGTTCCTGTGGCTCTCAGGCCAGCTAAAAAAACACTGGGACATCCAAGGCCGTTGTAGCGCAGTGGGGACTCCTTAATGAAATAAAAGGGCCACACTCGTCACAGGAGATAATAAATAAGACCTATGGCAGTGATGCAAAATAAAAGTGTTTTAGCCCTCAGTTGAAATTCCCTAAGCATCTCATCAGGAAGTAGTCTTGTAGTGGTTCTCCAAAAATAATACAAGACCAGTGATCTTATACTCTGCAATGCTACCAGACTCCCTTGAAGAAGCCTCTTGGTGAAACACATCGGGACTTTGGGGATTTTAACTGGGGCTGATTCCGCATGGGCCAAAAACAGCAGTGTGAAAACGGTGTGAAAACAGTATAAACCCTTTTACACCATTTTAAACCCTTTTACACCATTTTCACATCATTTTCACACTGCTGTTTTTGGCCCATGCGGAATCAGCCTGAGTAATTACATACATCTTATTCTGCACCATCGGCCTTGACCTTATCTTTCTCTCCAGTCAAATGCATTGGCACCAAATTTAGCAATAGTAATAAGGGTATAAGGAGAGAAGAGAATTTGGATTTATACCCACCCCCCTTTCTCTCCTGTAAGGATACTCAAAGACAATCCCCCCCCCCCCACCGCCACCACAACAAACACCCTGTGAGCAGTGGTGGGATTCAAATAATTTAACAGCTGGTTGTTTACAAGCACCATTTTAACAACCAGTTCTGCCGAAGTGGTGCGAACCTGCTGAATCCCACCACTGCCTGTGAGGTAGGTGGGGCTGAGAGAGCTCAGAAGAACTGTGACTAGCCCAAGGTCACCCAGCTGGCGTGTGTTGGAGTGCACAGGCTAATCTGAATTCCCCAGATAGGCCTCCACAGCTCAAGCAGGGAATCAAACCCGGTTCCTCCAGATTAGAGTGCACCCGCTCTTAACCACTACGCCACTGCTGCTCTCAAGGATCCCAAAGGATGGAACTTCAACCTCCCTTTTCTTTTGTAGGCTGACAGTGGCGATTAACATCAAGAGACGACTAATCCCCTGCTTTGTGAGTCTTCTTGAGCATCTGGGCACACACACCTGATATAAAGATGGCTGCTCCGAGGGGCAACATTGTGGTTGAGGGGGAAGCATCAGAGACCGATTCGGAGGAAGAGGCCTTTCTCTCCTCTGTACCTCCTGCCTCAGTTCCCAGCTTTTCCAATGTTAAAGTCCTGGGGGAGGCCTCTGAAACTGATGATGAGGAAGATGCAAGCCCTGGGGGACCGAAACCGGAGCCTCAGTTTATCAGTCCAGACTTGCCTCCTTTGATCGTTTACAGAAATGAAGATCCAGGGTCCCCCGTGGCTGTGGAGGAGAAGCCGGCCCTCCGCATCAAACACCGGGGCCGCTACAGCACCCTGCTGCAGCAGAAGCTGATTGAGAGCAATGCCCGCCTGTACTATGATGTCAACAGCACTGTCAAGCAGGTGTACCAGACAGCCATCAAAGAGATCGGAGCCATGACCGTGCAGCTCAGTGACTCACAAAATGGCATCATCAATGCCTCGCATAGCATCCGTCTTGTCTTGGAGGATTTGCAAGGTTTGGCTGACAAGATAGACATCATCACTAGCTGTAGCCTGCTGCCCGATATCCAGATAGCACTGTCTCCCTCGCATGCCTAGGCAGGCGAAGAACTATGGCGGATGGGTCTCTTTTCTTCTTACAAGTCAGTCATTTGAGCAGCGGGACTGCTTAGCGGTTGTCTCAGAGGCAAGCCATGTTCTGTGAGATCTACTTTTGTTTGATAGTCCAGTGACTGCACATCTTACAGTGACTCCACTTGTCTTCTTCTAATAAGATAGATTTGATCAGTATAAAATGGCTCTTGCTGTATTTCTTGTCCTGACTTCCATTGTGGTCCCTAAAGGTTTATGCTTTGGTGGGTGCAGATCCAATGCCAGAAGACGTTTGTGGTGAGGTATGTCGCCAGTGACATATTTGCCTAGGGGACATAGGGTATCCCATGTTCCCGGGCACCCCCAGTGGAGGGTGCAAAAATTTCAGGTTTGTGTGTTTTTGTATTTTAAGTGTTTTTTCAGTTTTTGGCCTGCAGGGGGCACAGTTTTTAGGCTAGCAGCACCAAAATTTCAGGGTATCTTTAGGAGACTCTCCTGATGATACCACCCAAGTGAGGTTTGGTTCAGGGGGTCCAAAGTTATGAATTCCCAAATGGGGTGCCCCCATCCCCTATTGTTTCTAATGGGAGCTAATAGGAGATGGGGGCTACACCTTTCATGGTCCATAACTTTGGACCCCTTGAACCAAACTACATACTACAGGTGTCAGTGCTATCAGTCCCAGACCAGGAAAGGGATTTGGGCGTCTTAGTTGATAGTTCCATGGGAATATCAACAAAATGCATGGCAGATATGAAAAAGGCAAACTCTGTGCTGGAAATTATTAGGAAAGGAATTGATAATAAAACTGCAAAGATTGTCATGCCCTTATATAAAGCAGCGGTGCGACCGCACTTGGAGTACTGTGTTCAGTTCTGGTCACCACATCTCAAAAAGGATATCAAAGAGATAGAAAAAGTGCAGAGAAGCCAATGAGGATGATTGAAGGACTGGAGCACCTTCCTTATGAGGAGAGGCTGTAGCGTTTGGGACTCTTTAGTTTGGAGAGGAGACGTCTGAGGGGGAATATGATTGAAGTCTATAAAATTATGCATGGGGTAGAAAATGTTGACAGAGAGAAGTTTTTCTCTCTTTCTCACAATACCAGAACTAGAAGGCATACATTGAAAATGCTGGGGGGAAGAATTAGGACTAATAAAAGGAAACATTTCTTTACGCAATGCGTGATTGGTGTTTGGAATGTGTTGCCACAAGAGGTAGAGATGGCTGCTAACCTGTGCTTTAAAAGGGGCTTGGATAGATTTATGGAGGAGAAGTCGATTTATGGCTACCAATCTTGACCCTCATTGATCTGAGATTGCAAATGCCTTAACAGACCAGGTGCTCGCGAACAACAGCAGCAGAAGGCCATTGCTTTCACATCCTGCAGGTGAGCTCCCAAAGGCACCTGGTGGGCCACTGCGAGTAGCAGAGTGCTGGACTAGATGGGCTCTGGTCTGATCCAGCAGGCTTGTTCTTATGTTCTTATGATGGCAACTTCCCCATACAGACCCACGGGAGGCCTAAATATAATATGATGGTTCATCCTGACTGGCCTTCTGCTGCTGTTGGTGGAACAGCTCCATATTAAAGGCCCTGCAGAATTCATTTAGATCCTGTAGGGTGCTTGTTCCACCAGGTAAGGGCCAGGACCGAGAAGGCCCTGGCCCTTGTTGATGTCAGTTGGACGTCTTTTGGGCCGGGGATTTTTATGACAATCAGATTTCACAAAGTTGGCTATGAAATTCAAACTTTCATTTATATTTATTTCTGATTTTATATTCTATTTCATCAAATATTCAATAGTTCAGTTGTTACATGTGAACCCTATCAAATCATCAATGTCACTTTTAATATCCTATTTTCATACATAACTTTGAGGAGAAAATATTAAAATACACATAGCAATACAGCAGTATTTATTTTTCAGTTTTAAAAATATTTACATTAGTGGAATGGAACTTTTGACAATTTTATAACATTCAAAATAGAAAACAAGGAAATAAACCAAATCGATTAACAAAACAAATTTAGAAAAAATAGTTATATTTATAGTACCTATGTAAATGTAATTTTCAGTTACCATGGATATTAAAGAAAATATTTTGTGTTATATGCATATTAAATATATTATTGTTTTATACTTAAATTTGGATAACGTTTTTGTAAATAGTACACAATTCCAAATGCTATGAACATTAATAATGGTCTTAAAATGGCTAAAGCAATACAGGATTCATCACATATAATCCGGTGTTCAAAATGTGGATACCATCGTGTATAGCCTATTGAAAAACATAACAGAATTTTTTACTTAAATATTCATTTTGGAAACAAGCATTTTGGAAACATTTAAACTAAAAAAAAGAGAAAACTGTAATACATACGTATGACTTTGTCACGTTCAGGATTTCCTAGAAAAGTAAATTACGACATATGAAGAAAGATTTTTATATAAGCTGGGTTGGCCTACTTAGAGGGAGACAAGCAAGGAACACCAAGGCTGTCAAGCAAAGGAAGACAATAGCAAATCTCTGTTAGTCTTTTGCCTTGAAAGCCCTACTGGGTTGTCATAAGACAGCTGTGACTTGACGGCAATTTACACACACAATTTATTCAAGCTTTGTTTTTCTTCTAAACAAACCCCAAGCCAAAGTTATGGACCCTCAAATGAATAGCCCCCATCCCCTATTAACTCCCACTGGAAACAATGGGGGATGGGGCACCCCCCTTGGGAGTCCATAGCTTTGGACCCCCTGGACCAAACTTCACAAAACCTGGGTGGTATCAGTAGGAGACTCCCCTGATGATACCACCCAAGTTTGGTGAAGTTTGGTTCACGGGGGCCAAAGTTATGGACCCTCAAATGTGTTGCCCCCATCTCCTATTAGCTCCTATTGGAGTGTTTTTTTCAAAAAGGTGCCTGTACAAGCAGGTTCAGGAAAATCCCATAATAAGCCGGGGGGGGGGGGGGGGCAGAAACGGGACTGATCTGTTTTCCATGGCTTTTTAAATCGGATGGATGGATGGATGGATGGATGGATGGATGGATGGATGGATGGATGGATGGATGGATGGATGGATGGATGGATGGATGGATGGATGGATGGATGGATGGATGGATGGATGGATGGATGGATGGATGGATGGATGGATGGATGGATGGATGGATGGATGGATGGATGGATGGATGGATGGATGGATGGATGGATGGATGGATGGATGGATGGATGGATGGATGGATGGATGGATGGATGGATGGATGGATGGATGGATGGATGGATGGATGGATGGATGGATGGATGGATGGATGGATGGATGGATGGATGGATGGATGGATGGATGGATGGATGGATGGATGGATGGATGGATGGGCGGGCTGTGAGGAGATCTCGAGGGAACCTGGATATTTCGTGAGACTATCCCAGGATTAATCACCAGTGAGGAAATCACCTATCAATGTTTTAACTGTTTATTTGTTAAGCAACTGGCATGCTAGCTTAGGGTCAACAAAACTGTACTAAGATCCCAGGAAGGGAACCTCTAAAGCATAGGTAAATATGACTATTCTCTTTAATGCCCAACATGTGTGAGCATCACTTGCAGTGATGCAGGATAACATTACCAGATTCATGTTGACACTTCAGAAAATCATAACCACTAGCAGGGATCAATTATGCAAAAAAAATCTAGGAAATGGCCCCTTCTCAATTTTTCTGGTCAAAAGAGTGGGAAGTGCCTTGTTAATAAGTGGGTTATACATGCAGTTGGCAGAAAATTTAAGGTAAGATGGGGAGGCTAATGTAACGTTCATCTTAATGTTTATTCTTAAGAATCTTAAGAATATTTTCTTTGGAGCAAGGCCTATTGCATAAAATGAGACTGACTTCTGAGTGTGTCTATTTATGTTTGTTCCTTTAGAACAGTGATGGCGAACCTTTTCGAGACCGAGTGCCCCAAACGCACATTTATCGCAAAGTGACAACACAGCAATTTAACCTGAATACTGAGGTTTTAGTTTAGAAAAAACGGTTGGCTCCAAGACGCATATTACACAGGAGTAAGCTTGGTGAAGCAACTGTGAAACACTTCAAATGGGTGAATCACGACCCTAGGAGGGTTTACTCAGAAGCAAGCCCCATTGCCAGCAACCGAGCTTACTCCCAGGTAAAGGATCGTGCCCAAGTCAGCCTAGATGTGTGTGTGTGGGGGGGGGGGGGGGATTTTCTGCATGCCCACAGAAAGGGCTCTGAGAGCCACCTCTGGCACCCGTGGCATACCATCCGCTGCTTTAGAATATCATTATTTGAAGTACAGATATCATTTAATCACAAAGATATTAACTGAAAGACTTAGATGTTGTCTACACCTTCAGAGAGAAGATCCTTTCTGTCTGGAAGGCACCATATTTGAGAGGATCTTAGGAAACAGTCTCCACAAACAGTACATGGCAACACAAATGATCTCGCCCTTCCTTCTATCTATGACATAATTTTCAGAACAATCCTAAATAATTATACAAAAACAGATTGGGCTAAAAAGGAAACATGTCTTGAACATCTTGTGTACTGAGACGAGTGAAGCCAGGGAATGTAGAGAGAGAGAGTGAATCCAGTTGTATTAGGACAGAAACGACAGCAACGCTCATTTTGTGGGATATTAGAGAAGCGACCTTGAAGATGTACTGACGGAAAAGAGTTACACCTTGCTCTAGTCATGACCCATCTGCAATTGTAATTAACAAGATGTTCCAGGTATATAGCAGGGCTAGATTTCTGAGGGATAATCCCAAAGAATATTGGAGAGCAAGAGCTTTGCGCTTTGCTCAGGAGAAATTGATATTCTTGATCGAAATATGTGTGATAAATACATATCTTTGTAATGAAGAATTTCTTCCATTTTATACTTACTGCAAAGTTTCTTTTCACAAGTATCTCCGTGTGGACAAGCACTACATGGCTTTCCTTGTAAATAAGGTCTCCTTGGAAAATTGCCACTAAGACCAAAATGTTCAAAATGTATTAGGATTTAAATTTAAAATTATTTCAAACATAACAAATATTTTGTTGCAACAAACTGTGTTTCGTTTATCAACCCCTCCATTGATAACAATGGAATACCTTGAGCAGGAGTAGTTGAACAGTCTTATGTTGAAGACTTGATATCAAATGAAACATAAATAGAATTATTCTATTTACATGGAAATATATAGGGTTGTAAAATACGATCTTCAGATGCTACGCCCCAGTGTTTACCAGCCTTTTCAATGTCACGGTATTCTTGACCTCACTCTTCATATCTCACGGTACCCCTGCCATCCCCCCCACCTTCCCCTCCCAATGCCTCTACTTGCACCACCCCCACCTTCCCCTCCCAGGGTGAAGGGAAGAACTGGGGGTGGGGGGCAGGAAGTGGCTGCTGACCTTGTGCTATGCCCAGTAATACAGCTAGTCTGCTCCACCCCCTGAATGGACTAACACCCCTACCCCCATGCTGGCTTCTGCTTGGAGGCCAGTGTAACTCAGTGGCAATGGTCCACTTCCAGATTTCACAGCCGCAGACCTGTGGCCAGGCTGGACACCGACACATTCGCTCGTTCCACAGGCCCCTAAGGCCAGCAGAGGGGGGAAACACATCTGGGGGGAAAGAAGTAAAGTGAAGCACACATTTCTGTAGTCTAATAGTATACAAACATCAATTAGGATATGTATATGATACATTTTTTAAAACAAACATTACAGTACCCTGGACCATAATTGCACACGAAGATTTCAATATTCTTTGATCGATCTGTTTTTCGACAGAAAACAATAGCGCAGCCAACTTTATAAGATACATCCCAAACAATCTGATGAAAAAGGAAGATTAATTTTACAGAATAGAATGGAAGCTATGCTAGCAATGAGCTTTCCTACAATTTCAAACCAGATTTCTCATTCATATGTTGACTGCATAAAAATGTAACCATGAGGGGAAAAGGCATGGGGGGGGTGGTGGAAATGTGGGGGAAATTTTCAGTATATCCAGTATTTATTTCCATATCACTCTGAAACATATGCATTACTTATAGTGAGCATATAAAATGTACTACTTGGCAAATTTATGGAATTTAGATGCAAAAAGGCTAAACAGCAAATATACCCAATAGCTGACAGAGCTATACTCCATTTCATGCAGAGAACTCAGCTGAATTGAAAATCCATTTGCCTTTATTGCCTAGATCTTTTTTCTAAAGAAATTCTCCACGAGGACCTGTCCAGTCCCCTGCCACTCACCATTCCGTCAAAAGTAAAACTGAAGACAAAATGCCCTTACCACTTTGTAGGGAGAGAGACACAAAGCAACATTTTAGTTTTTCCGCTTCTCCCACCCCCAGATTATGAAATCTTTTTTTTGTAGTGCCCACCATTTTGTGTGAGCTTCAGGCTCCATGCTGTGCTGTTACGTCAAGAATGTTCCCAGGAGTTCCCTCTTTTTTTCTGCTCATCCCATGGCTATTTCAATGTAAAAATTAGAAAAAATAAACTTTGATTAGTCACTGTCTTGACTCTAGTGTTTTTCAAAACTGGCAGCCAAATTCTGTTCAAGACAGTGACTAATCAGCTCCACACAGACACAGGATGACTACAGACAATCAAAGGCAACAAGGGACAGACTACTTCTATTCAGATGCCTCACCTATTGACCTTGCTATCTCCATTGTTACTTACATGCTAAATTACATTGTTACTTACATGCTAAACGTCAGGAGAGAATGCTGCTAGAACAGCATGGTATAAAGTGAATTTATAATAGTGCCAGTGCCACCCTAACCATGCATGGATGATCAAGATTACTCAGTAGAACACTAATAGTATTTAAGATGACCCGGTTGCTTAGGAAAAGTTCCTATAAATGAATAAATGCTGAGAATGATCTGAGGCACTCACTTTAGGAATCTCTGGATTTGAGGATCCTGAAGATGGGCCTCACATGATTAAAAAGACTGAAATCAACAGTTGAGCATGTTAATGCGAGTCTTTTAAAAATCCTTCAGTGACAAGTCAAAGATATATAGCTTGGATGGATGAGTTACACTCTACACTACCCAGCTGACAAGAATCAATTGATGCATTCAGTTGATTCATTGTAGAAATACACTGTAGTATCTGGGAAGATCTCCCAAATCTGTATTCAGCACTGGCTCCTACAAACTTTCTGTGTTATTGAGGTCTCTCACAGGATCCCTACAGTACAATCCACAGCTGCCAGATGATCCTGTTCAATGGAGAGAAATAAAGACAACCATTGCTCTTTGAAGACAAACTGTATCATGAAGCAGACTAGATCACTAAAATGAAAATTTCTGGCAGGAAATTTATCTACTGTGTTCTGTCATGGTGAGAATACCAACATGTTAGCTTTTTATGTCAGATACAGTTAGATAGTGATCCCAGAAAAAAAGCAGGCAACATTGAGTCTACGCTGAGGAAGTAGATTAGTTCCATGAAATGGTCATATATCTGGGATGTTTATCTGAATGATGGACTTTTTGTAACATTCGTGTCAGAATGTATTTTGTGTTATTTGCTCTTTGTATTCATACTGCATGTTGAGACACCGTTGCATAGATATTAAGCATGCACAGCCCTTTTTGCATCAGTTGATATAGTTAGCCTTTTTCTGTATATTAAGATTATCCAGCCAGTACTATACTTTTTTGTGTTTTCCTTTATCTGTAGGGTGAGAATATCACCAAATTGTTTACTAGACACACAAGGGAGTACTGAAATTCTGCAAGCAATCTTGTAATCATGTCTAATATATGAGGCAACTTGCCTGTTTTGGAACCGGTCTGCTGAAAAATAGATGTAAAATAATTGAAAATGTTAAAGCTATGAGGAAAAAAACCCTCAGAATTCAGGAAAAACTTGCTTTCTGAAGTTGAAACTTACTTTCTATAAGACTACATTTATCCTAGTGCAACAACACAACATGAGTTGGGTGCTGTGTGGTTTCCGGGCTGTATGGCCGTGTTCTAGCAGCATTCTCTCCTGACATTTCGCCTGCATCTGTGGCTGGCGGATCCTCTGAAGATGCCAGCCACAGATGCAGGCGAAATGTCAGGAGAGAATGCTGCTAGAACACGGCCATACAGCCCGGAAACCACACAGCACCCAAGTGATTCCGGCCGTGAAAGCCTTCGACAATACATTGAACATTACATTAATCATATTTAACTTATAAAAATTGTACAATTTGATACACTAGTGACGTTTCACAGTTTAAAGATCTTAGTTTTGTACAGTACTAAAGACACACATGCTACAAATAGTTGCATCTTATGCTCCTACCACATATCTCTTAATTTTTTTCTATCAGAGAAAAAGTGGAGGGGGGAGTTGAAAATAAATAAATACTTCAGATTTTGTATTAAAGAATGTGTGTTACGTGAACAGAAACAGTCCCATACTATTGCAACAGGGCTAGTATTGGAGACCAAGTGAAACTTTGTAATATTTAATACAGTAATGTATTATCATATGCATTGTCTATGTATCTAATTGTAATCAAAGTGCAGAGTTCTGCCTTTTCCCCCTCTTGAAGCTTAAAGTAGTCTCAAGTACCGCAAATTTTTACTGAGGAAAACAGCATGGGGAAGAAGAGCTAAATCCCATTTCTCCATTTACACTATGGCCCCTTCCGCACATGCAAAATAATGCATTTTCAAACCACTTTCACAACTGTTTGCAAGTAGATTTTGCTATTCTGCACAGCTTCAAAGAGCATTGAAAGCAGTTTGAAAGTGCATTATTCTGCATGTGCAGAATGAGCCTATGTTTTCTTCTACACATCTATTTATAAGCGACTACTGACATTCAACTGTGGATTCCCACCATTATGAATAGTCTGGCCCTCAGTTGTAGATGTTCAGTCAAATTTTCACAACAAATCTCATGTTGCTAATGTTTTGCTACAATATATGTAGGTAATCTGAACAGAAAAAAAATAATATTTACCTGAGTATAATGACCACACACACGTTCACACTGATGGCTGTTGAATTTGTAGGATTTAACTTCTGAGTTCCATGACGCAATGGGACCAGTGGGATCAAAATGTCTTCTCACAGCATTTGACATCCACAAATTTTCTCCAAGAAGCCAAAATGAAGAATCAGGATGGCTCTTTCTATAGGGACTATGCTTAAAAGTGCATCTGTTTGCCCATGCTCTAGCTGTTCTAGCTAATGCTACATCCCATGTCTATTAAACAAAAAAATATCATGAACAATTTTTTATAATAGAGGTATTTCATAGAAGTGTATTATAATGTTCTAAGAAAATAGATACTAATGCTGGCGTTAATTTATGACACAGCAAAGAACAAGACATCGTTAAAAATATGTATTTTGAAATATGAGCCCCGAGTATAGGATTGCAGTTGAAATAAACTCAAGAAATAAAACAAAAGGGATACACAAAAAGAGCACCAGCGCTAGAGCTGTGTGCCATCGCTGGAGAGGAACAAAGGATGACAATGGCTTCTCTACTAAGGTTACCAACTTCCAGGCGGGTCCTGGAGTTTTCCTGGAATCATAAATGATCTCCAGACCACGGAATTGTTTCCCTGGAGGAAATGACACCTTCAGAGGGCAGCCTCTCGCACAGGTGTCAAATTCGCACCCCTCCAGATGTTATGGACTACAGCTCCCATTATCCCCTGCCAGCATCATGCTGGCAGGGGATGATGGGAACTGTAGTCCATAACATCTGGAGGTCCGCGAGTTTGACACCTATGCGCTATGGCATCGCACACCTGCGACCTCACTTCGCTCCTCTCCCGAAACTGCATCCTTAAAACACCAGGAGCTGGAGATGGCAGCCCTACCTCCACCACAAAAGAAATGGATCAACAACGCGATGAAGGCTCAATATGGCACGCCTTCTTACCCCCTATCCAGCAGTGGCGTAGGAGGTTAAGAGCTCGTATATCTAATCTGGAGGAACCGGGTTTGATTCTCCGCTCTGCTGCCTGAGCTGTGGAGGCTTATCTGGGGAATTCAGATTAGCCTGTGCACTCCCACACACGCCAGCTGGGTGACCTTGGGCTAGTCACAGCTTCTCGGAGCTCTCTCAGCCCCACCCACCTCACAGGGTGTTTGTTGTGAGAGGGGAAGGGCAAGGAGATTGTCAGCCCCTTTGAGTCTCCTGCAGGAGAGAAAGGGGGGATATAAATCCAAACTCTTCTCTTCTTCTTCTATAGGTGTCAAGCTCGTGGCCCTCTAGATGTTATGGACTACAGTTCCCATCATCCCCTGCCAGCATGATGCTGAACTGTAGTCCATCACATCTGGAGGGCCGAGAGTTTGACACCTGTGCCCTATCCGGAATCTTCCTGCTACAGAACTGAATTGACCATGGAGCCCATTCACACTTGCTCTTAAAGGCAGTCGGGATCCCCCACCCCCAGCAAAATTGGCCTCCTCCCCTTTGCCCGAGGTCTCCCAGTCCCGCCCCATCCTCTGGAGCGCACCATGTAGAGCATGTTGGACGCTGAGGGTTTGACTGCGGCCCGGTGCTTGTTGTGGGCGTCCACGCATTGCTTGGCGAAGGTCTTGTTGTTGATGCTGGGATAGGCCCCCGGCAGGGGCTGGAAATAATTTTGGTCGCTCGGGGCTCCGAGGAGGACGAGTAAGGCCAGCACGACCCTCCGCGGCCGGAGCCTCATCGTCGCACCATTCCAACTCAACCCTCGCGCCAACCGCCGCGCTCCAACGGCGCCAACCGCCACTTTCCAACGGTCGCAGCCTCAACTGCCCCGCCCCTTTCCAGAATGGGGCCTCCCCTCTCGCGCTTCCATCGCTCGCGTGCATCAGACGTTTCTTCTGTAACCCTCTCTCCATCCCCCATGATGAAGAAGAAGAAGAAGAAGAAGAAGAAGAAGAAGAAGAAGAAGAAGAGAGGAGGAGGAGGAGGAGGAGGAGTTTGGATTTCTATCCCCCCTTTCTCTCCTGCAGGAGACTCAAAGGGGCTGACAATCTCCTTGCCCTTCTGTTACCCACAGCCAGGGGTAACTAGAAAGTGATTTCAGAGTGATTTCAGCTTTGTCAGCAATGAGCAATAGTGATTTCAGAGTGATTTCAGCTTTGGCAGCAGTGAGCGGATGCAGAGGCAGGCTGCCTTCAGAGCAGAGGTTCTTTATTGTGATTTCAAGCTCTTTCCAGGCCAGACTGCCCAGTACAGAACGAAACACAGCCCTTTCTATACAGTTTTTCACCTGATCAGAGGAGGAAGGGGGGCAGTCCCCTGCCACATAATACAGACAATTTAAAACAAAGAGGAGGAAGACAGTCTTTTGTTTTTTGCTGATGGGATTAAGTCCCAAAAGAAAAGGCTGCCAATGAATCTTGAGATCCTAGAAGTGGAAACTTCAATAGTCCAATGGGTCTTGAGATCCTAGAATTGGAAACTTCAATAGTCCAATGAGCTTCTGGATCCTGAGAGTAAAACTTCAAACAGTCCAATAGCAAAACAGGGTGACATCCTTTGTTAGTCAAAAGGCCCTTTTGTTGGTGAAGATGGGATTACCTGGGTGTTGGTCCAAACTGAATTCCAGGACTAGTTTCCTTGTCCCTTAATATCAACCTTTCTGGGCATAGCACTGCTACATCAGACACAAATTTCAAAAATAACATTTCTAAACTTAAACGTTAGGGAAACCTTAAAGGATAAACACATGTACTTATACTTATGGGCAAGACTTTACAGATACTTATTGGCATGGCTTTCTTAAATCTAACAATAACAAAACCTTAAACTAACTGAAGAGCCTAACTAAACTAACATCCTAAACTGCAGGCACATCACAAATTCAACTTAAAAGGGGCTTTTAATACATCCTAGAAAGGCATAAACAAGAGGGAAACCATATAGCATTGTTACAAACATACATATGCGTTCTCTGTGAACCTTATGGAGGCTTTTGGACAACACTGGTCTCCTTGCTCTGATCCTTAGCCAGTGCAGTTCGGTGGCAGGCTCAGGAAAATATTTTTCCTATTTTCCTGCTGGTAACACTTCCCCCCTCACAACAAACACCCTGTGAGGTAGGTGGGGCTGAGAGAGCTCCAAAGAACTGTGACTAGCCCAAGGTCACCCAGCTGGCAGGGGTGGGAGTGCGCAGTCTAATCTGAATTCCCCAGATAAGCCTCCACAGCTCAGGCGGCAGAGCGGAGAATCAAACCCCTTTCCTCCAGATTAGAATGCACCTGCTCTTAACCTACTATGCCACTTCTGCTCCTAAAAACACAATAAAACATCCAAATACCGCAGCAGTGGCATAGTGGTTAAGAGCAGGTGCATTCTAATCTGGGTTCCCCTTGAGCTACCATTTGAGCTCTGGAGGCTTATCTGGGGAACCAGAATAGCTTGTGCACTCCAACACACGCCAGCTGGGTGACCTTGGGCCAGTCACAGTTCTATGGAGCACTCTCAGCCCCTCCCACCTCACAGGGTGTTTGTTGTGGGGAGAGGAAGAAGAAAAAGAGTTTGGATTTATGTCTCCCCTTTCTCTCCTGTAAGGAGACTCAAAGGGGCTGACAATCTCCTTGCCTTTCCCCCCTCACAACAAATGCCCTGTGAGGTGAGTGGGGCTGAGAGAGCTCAGAAGAACTGTGACTAGCCCAAGGTCATCCAGCTGGCGCGTGTTGGAGTGCACAAGCTAATCTAGTTCACCAAATAAGCCTCCACAGCTTAAGTGGCAGAGCAGGGAATCAAACCCGGTTCCTCCAGATCAGAATGCACCTGCTCTTAACCGCTACGCAACTGCTGCTCCATTTTCCTGGTTGCCACCCTGTCTCAGTCGGCTTATGTTAAGTTTCCCTTTGATGATGTCTGCAGGTCACAAACCACATCTGCCCAGTATGAAAGGCACCAGCAGCACCCCTCTCTCCCAATCACAACGGGATCGGGAAGAGTCAGCGTGAATTTCCCCGCTGCAGGGCAATCCTGAACTGGCACTCCTTGTAATCCAAACTAGGAAGAAATATAAGCAACAGCACCAAATGTTATATATAAGCAGGCAAGGTCTATATTATGAAAAAAGTTCAAATATATACGATAATTAGTGACACTCTATAACGCTCAACCTCGCAGGGTTGTTGTGAAAGTTTTTTGTGAATAGCAGTAAGAAACGATATTATAAACAACACTTGCTTACTGCTATTTACAAAAAACTTTCACAACAACCCGAGGGTGAGCGTTATAGAGTGTCACTAATTATCATATATATTTGAATTTTTTTAATAATATAGACCAGGGGTCTTCAAACTATGGCCCTCCAGATGTTCATGGACTACAATTCCTATCAGCCCCTGCCAGCATGGCCAAGTGGCAGGGCTGATGGGAATTGTAGTTCATGAACATCTGGGGGGCCATAGCTTGAAGACGCCTGATATAGACCTTGCCTGCTTATATATATATACAACATTTGGTGTTGTTGCTTATATTTCTTCCCAGTTTGGCTAATTAATTGTTGTCTATGGTTCGTACAATTTCTTGATCACTCCTTATAATTTGCCTTCTCAAGCGGGGGAAGCCACGGGAATGGGTCTGCAGTCCTAGTTGCCAGGGATGCTGTGGCTGTTTAGGCTTGAGCAGGACTATAGTTCTTCTGGGTTAATAATGGGGGGAGGGGGGCAAAGGTCTGGCTGTAGGACATAGGTGTCAAACTCGCGGCCCTCCAGATGTTATGGACTACAGTTCCCATCATCCCCTGCCAGCATCATGCTGGCAGGGGATGATGGGAGCTGTAGTCCATAACATGGGTAGTATACAGTGTAACTCACAGGTGTATAGCTGGGTAGTATACAGTGTAACTCACAGGTGTCAAACTCGCGGCCCTCCAGATGTTATGGACTACAGATCCCATCATCCCCTGCCAGCATCATGCTGGCAGGGGATTATGGGAGCTGTAGTCCACAACATCTGGAGGGCCGCGAGTTCGAACACCTGTGCTGTAGGACATCTGCCGAGGAAGGTCTCGAGGCTGCCTCCTGCTCTACACACTACAACAAATCGTCTCCCCGAGCCGCTCCCATTTTAAGCCGGCCCTACAAAGCGGCCCAGAGCCCACAAGGGGGCGCCATCAAGAGGAAGAGGAGACCCTGAGGTCGCTCTGTCCTCCTCCTCTCTCCTCTCTTTCCTCTTCCTCGCAGGAGGTTTCAAGGGTGCGATGTGCGCCGCTCTGAAAGAGGGGAGAAGGGAGGCGAATTGTAGCTGCAATTCCCGGGCCGTGCAAGGCTTGCTCCTGGCACCATGGTGCTCTCCGCGGGGCAGCAGGTGCTGATCTCCGCCGTGCTGGTGTTTTGCGTTTTTGTTGTGATGCCCAGGATGTTTGGTGGAGGAGGTGGCAGGTCCCCACGCCCTGCTAGGGCTCCCTCCGGCCGCCCCGATCCTTATCAGCATCGTCACGGTATAAACTGCCACTTTCCCCCGCTCTTTCCCTGTATTGAGTAACATAGAGAGGAGTAAAGCAAATGGCGAGCTTAGAGGTTCCTCTGCTACCCAGAACGGGACCTTCTGTTTCCCCCCACCCCGATTGTTTCTTTTAAATGTTATTTCAAAGCGTAAGCATGTATGGATAACTTGAGCTATGACGGACTACCCTCGGTGACTTCCGTACTTATTGCTTAGTGTTCTAGGAGTTTATGTGGCCAAGGATGCTCGTGGGGAATAGCTGTGTTGGTCTGAGTATGGGAATTCCTTTAGATTACTGGGAGGTAGACCTTGTGGACGTGCAGATAATAATGGTAGACAAAATGAGACTTGTATGTCTGCAGTCTAAAAATTATGCCAAACGCGAAAAAGTTAATGCGGAAAACACTGGAAGCTAACTCTTCAATAACTCCACACACATTAAGAATTAAGTATTTTATGTTGGAGCTGATCATAGTTCCAAAGGGGCAGGTGGGGCGTGACACACTGTACGCGTGCCCCTGTATGAGTGTGGCGAGGGTGTTCCAGTGGCGTTCCGGGACGGGGCGGGGGTGGAGGACGCATTGGTGCACCGGGCGCTTTTCTCCTCTTGCTACACCTCTGTTGATTAGCAGAAGGTGAATGGAAGCTTCTTCAGTGTGACTGAAAAGAATAGACTAGGACCCACCGAGAATATCTGTTGGATCATTTAGAACTGTTGTATGATAACATATCTATCTATCTATCTATCTATCTATCTATCTATCTATCTATCTATCTATCTATCTATCTATCTATCTATCTATCTATCTATCTATCTATCTATCTATCTATCTATCTATCTATCTATCTATCTATCTATTAATTAATTATTTGGATTTTTATACTGCCCCATCTCTGAGGGGCTCTGGGCAGTGTACAACATAAATGACATATATGACAGACATATTAAATAAACAGGGATGGAAGGGCCCTGCACTTTTTAAAATATAGTATAAGAAGTGTACCCTGTTTATTTTAGTGCCTGATAAGGATACATGAGCTGCCCCTGTATCAGGAGCTTGTGAAAGGATGAGTATTAGGACTAATAAAAGGAAACACTTCTTCACGCAACGTGTGATTGGTGTTTGGAATATGCTGCCACAGGAGGAGGTGGTGGCCACTAACCTGGATAGCTTTAAAAGGGACTAGGACAGATTTATGGAGGAGAAGTCGATTTATGGCTACCAATCTTGATCCTCCTTGATCTGAGATTGCAAATGCCTTAGTAGACCAGGTGCTTGGGAGCAGCAGCAGCAGAAGGCCATTGCTTTCACCTCCTGCATGTGAGCTCCCAAAGGCACCTGGTGGGCCACTGCGAGTAGCAGAGAGCTGGACTAGATGGACTCTGGTCTGATCTAGCAGGCATGTTCTTATGAGTAACAAAAACTTTTCAAGTATCAGTGGAAAAAGGAAGCATGAGGCACTTCGCTGTATCTTTAAACATTAGATTTATGAATCCCTATGTAAATTTGCCCACAAGGTTTTTTTAAAAAAAGCTTAACATTCTCTCCAGTCAGATTCTCAGAACTGAGATTGTGTCTCAGAACTGAGATTACTGTATGTGCAGTTCAACATATACAGCTATTACAGTCTGGCAACTGTTTTCTGTAGCCTCTTGCATCATTGTTAATATAACTCTTTGTTCCTTTCCTGTGATCTGACTGGTCTGAGAACAGTCAGATTTGCATGTGCTGTGAACCTATTAAAAATCTGCGGATTCTAGATTTATACTGAAGTAGTGCATCATTGATTTATATGTGTGTCATAGTACAAAAAATGCTGTTCAACAGTTAATGTACAATACTTTATCTCAGTAAACTCTTCTTTAGTTAACAGAGGTATTTCACTATTAATCTTTGTGCTATTCTCTGGCTGTTACTATCCTAAGAGAGTTAATATAATCATGAATATAGTCTGAGGAACACCAACAGGTTATCTGTGGGTAGAGAAAACTTCTCTTATTATCTAGTGCTGGTGATTTATAATATTTATTATACTTTTCTTGATAACAGTCTTTTGAAGCAGGCAGTGTTTATTACTGTTTAGCATAATGTGAAATGGATGTAAAGCCAGTGTCTGTATCCTGCATTCAAATGCTAATGCATTTGGAAAAGTTATTCTATTTATTTATTGGATTTCTTCTACCGCCCACCCCCAAAGGACTCTGGGCGGTGCACAACGTATAAAATTCAATAATATAGACCCAATTACAACATAAAGCCAGTTAAAATTAATAAGTACAATACAAAAATAAAATATTAATATTAATATTAATAGATGGCAAGATGGCAATTCAATTTGACATGGTGGCATAGCAATATTAAATTACACAGAATTTTGACCGCCAGTTAGAATATAGGTGATGGCAACTCAAGGGGGTGTACTTCTTGAGCGACGATCATGGCCCGTTAAGTCATGGGAAAATATCCTAGAATTGTCATCTGCTTTTCTCTCAAGATAGAGAACTGAACTGGGTCTTGAATCATTTTCACATGAATTCTTTTTGTGGCTGTGAGAAAGTGATAGGAGAAAGAGCTAGCTAAACTAAAATTACTGTTGTATGCACAGAATCTAAATGCCTTTTTAAGGAAGCCCTTTAGTTTGGACAAAACTGTGTTTTCCTATCACTTGGACTGTGATATGCTGCTTCTGTTACAATAGTGGGATTCCAGCAGGACCGTTGGAATGGAATAATATGTCATTGGCACTACCAACACCCTTGATGATGAGTGACACCACTGTGCCTGCCCTGATGATTCCCTGACTGTGCAGCTCAGCACACGCACAAGAGTCTTAGGCCCCTTCCGCACACGCAAAATAATGCGTTTTCAAACCACTTTCACAACTGTTTGCAAGTGGATTTTGCCATTCCGCACAGCTTCAAAGAGCACTGAAAGCAGTTTGAAAGTGCATTATTCTGCATGTGCAGAATGAGCCATAGAGTAATTTTTAAGGCATACTTCAAAGGAGCTCCTTGTTGGTTTCACCATCATCAATCTGTCTTTAGACTTTGTCCAAAGACTACCTGAATGTATCCATTTTTATCCCAAGGAAATTCCCTCTTTGGAGGCCAAGTACACTCTTTGTACACTGGAATAGTTTGTTCTTTTCTTTTTGGAAGAGTAATAGCGATCCTTTCAGCAATGTTCCTCTCCATCCATCAAAATCTGTTATGTATACCGATATTTCAGTTTTGCTCTGAAAAAGCTAAAATGCTGGTAGGAATGTAGTGGCTAAGAGAATAAGCTGTGATCCACCAGTTCTCTGTTTCCTATCTTACCTTTGGTAAACACACCATCTTAGCACTGTGAAAGGAGTTTGCAAATACAGCAAAGTTCAACATGTTCCCAGCACTGAAAGTGCTATATATAAAGTGTATTTTTACTACTGTTCTTTAAGCTGCTAGTCTCACTTGTTTCTTAGATCATTTGAAGCATTTCTGTTGCTATTTCTTCTGCTCAGTAGATTCAGGGCATCTTGGAATGATCTAAAGCTTTTTAAACAATGGCCCTAGGGCTTGGGAGCTTTTCCAAAGATGTCAAGAAAGCCCCCTTACATCACTGGTCAGGAAACAGTGCATGATGGGCTTCATTTGAGCAGGTTTTTTGGGCTAGGATAATTGGATCGAGTTCTGTATATGATTTATGTTTCTTCTAATTTTGTGGCCGTTTTTAATTACAGTTTTAATGTTTTGTGCTGATGGTTAGCTATACTGATTGAAGGGCAGATTCTGCAGGGGCCAAAAACAGCAGTGCGAAAACGATGTGAAAACAGCGTAAAATGGTTTTAAAGGGTGTAAAAGGGTTTGCACCATTTTCATACCGTTTTCACACTGCTGTTTTTGGCCCAGGCGGAATCTGCCAAGGAGAAACAGTATAGGTCTCTAAATAAAAGCCCTATCTAAACATAGGTATGGACAAGCAAGCCAAATGAAAGTTTCGGTCTTCATCTGTTAAGCTGGAATAGCTCTAAACCTAAATAAAATTATTTTTTAGGTGGACCTGAGAAAATTCTCCAGTCCCACACAAATCCAGGAAATGCTGGAAGTAAAACATATCAGAGCATCCAGCAAATGAGGAATGCAATGGAGAAGGAGTTCAAGACTGAGCGCACCAGAGGGAATGGCAAAGACTTTGCTTTAACACTCATGCCCTTGTATGCTATTGGTGTGGGGGTATTTGCTTTATACAAATTTTTAAAGGTACATGTTAATTTTATTGCTGTTAAATGAAAACTGCCTGCCCATTTACCTATGTACAGTAAGAGTTTGTTCTGTAATATCTATATCATAACTCTGCATTATAATATTACTTGACAGTGCCTGTCTGAAGGAGAAATCTTTACTTTCACTCATACATCAAAAATCAACATTTTTTTTAAAATGTAAGTTTCTGAAGCACTTTCTGTTTTCTTTTACAAAAATTAAAGGCTTTGAGGACTACACCATGCAATACCATATAGCAGTGATGGTGAACTTTTTCAAGACCGAGTGCCCAAATTGCAACCAAAAACCCACTTATTTATCACAAAGTGCCAACACGACAATTTAACCAGAATACTGAGGTTTTAGTTTAGAAAAAATGGCTCGGAGGCGTGAGTTACTCAGGAGTAAGCTTTGTGATAGTCAGTGGCTTTGCTTTGAAGCAACTGTGCAACTCTTCTAACGGGTGAATTATAACCCTACGAGGGTTTACTCAGAAGCAAGCCCCATTACCAGCAACCAAGCTTACTCCCAGGTAAAGGATCGCGCTTTAGTTCTTCACATGAAAATGAGTGGAGTTTAACAGCACTTAACAGGGTTAACTACGCTGCTTCCCCAAAACTAGGTCTTAGTTTTAATGCTAATAAACAAGCCAGCAGCCCAGGCCAGCCTAGAAGGGGGGGGGGCTCTGTTTGTGCGTGCCCACAGAGAGGGCTCTGAGTGCCACCTCTGGCACACGTGCCATAGGTTCGCCACCACTGCCATATAGTTTCATTTATCTGCTTTCTAGATCAAACTTGGGATGGCAAATATTTAGATTTCAGAATATTTCTCCTTGACTTTGCAGCATGTTATCAAAAAGGGTGAGAAAGAACATGGTTACGGTTGTGTACTGTTCAGTGAAGAGTTAATGGACAAGATATCAGCAGTCAGGCCCCTTCCGCACATGCAGAATAATGCACTTTCAATCCATTTTCAATGCACTTTGACACTGGATTTTAGTATGCAAAATCCACTTGCAAACAATTGTGAAAGTGGATTGAAAGTGGATTATTCTGCATGTGCGGAAGGGACCTCAGAGTAGCAAATTGGGTATTGCTGGGATCCTTTCTTCTTTATTAGTGAACAGAGGTGGGGAAGGAAGAACCCAAGGTGGAGGTGTTCACGGCTCCTAATGTATCATGTGAATGAAGGCACAAGGTTGCTAATTGAACTCCTATAAATCTGATGTATGTTGAAGGAGAGTCACCAAGCCACTGGACCTTCCTGTAGCAACTAGTAATCAAATTGTAATAGAACGTTTTACAAATGTCTTCTGATTTGGGTAGATTCTGACTAAAACAATTTTGAAATATTGTGTGTTATAGGTTTTGATACCATCCCTGTTGAGGCTTTCTTATTGCAGTTCTTATTTCTTCCTGTGTACTGATAGTTTGTTCATCGTATTGCTAGCTCTGTTCACTAGCTCAGGAGTCCTCTGTCCTGTAGCTCAAGAGCCCATTTGAGCCTGCAGGCCCATTTAGAATTCTGACAGGGTGGCGGTGCAACCACAAAATGGCTGCCATAAGAGGCGGAACCAACCACAAGACATCAGGTTGTTCAGTCACGCGTAACAGTAACTCTTCCACATTTCTTGCAGAAACTCTGTTTAACAGGATGCCTTTTTAAATGACCATATTGTTTACTTCAGTTGTATAGTGAAGATCCTTATATTGTGGTGGCAGCTGCTGCTGAAGCAACTTTTTAAGAATCTGTATAACCAATCAGAAGCCTTACTGTGCAAAAGCTCCACTTTCTAAAACAGTGGTTCTCAACCTGTGGGTCGCGACCCTTCTGGGGGTCGAACGACCCATTCACAGGGGTTGCCGGAGACTCTCTGCATCAGTGTTCTCCATCTGTAAAATGGATAAATGTTAGGGTTGGGGGTTACCGCAACATGAGGAACTGTATTAAAGGGTTGCGGCATTAGGAAGGTTGAGAACCACTGTTCTAAAAATGCTTTGCCGGCCCCAGTACAGATTCCAGTGGGATAATGTCCTTTTATCTCTCTCTCAGAAAAGAGTGAATCTCTGCTCTTGTAGCATGGCTTCTTATGCACCATATTGGCTGAATGCCTAGCAAAACTGCTGCAAACAATCTGCCAGTGAATAACAGGCTGCAACAGACAGCTGCACAATGAGATCACTAAACAAAAACAAATAACCAGAAGATGTTTCCTCAGTATGTTTGAGGAGAAGCATATATTTCCCAAAGAAATAATAAGTTGATAAACCAGCATTTAAATAAAAGATGGTAAAACCAGCCACTGCTGAATTTATTCATTTTTTGTTACCTTTTGTCTTTTGAAGGCATATATGAGTGGCTGAGCAGTGGAACAGAGAAGAACTCATTCTAAAGCTCTTAATAGAATATGCCAAAACTGGCCATAAGAAGTGGGGGGGGGGGTAATTGTTTGTCTTGTCGTTTCTAATGAATGGAACAGTGTCATGATGAAGATTGCTTAATTTTTTTTAAGTAATATGTTTCCCCTCTGTCTGATTTTATTTTATTTGGTTGTTTTATTCCTATTTTGCCTAAGGTGGCTTGGTTTGAGATATTTATTATATTGTTAATTTATGTTCTGACTGTGGGTGCTATTTTAAAGTTATTGGACACTTGGAGAATGTGGGATACATGTCTTCATAGAAAGAAACTTGTAACAGTGGGGTGCTGTGTGGTTTCCGGGCTGTATGGCCGTGTTCTAGCAGCATTCTCTCCTGACGTTTCGCCTGCATCTGTGGCTGGCATCTTCAGAGGATCCTCAGATGCAGGCAAAACGTCAGGAGAGAATGCTGCTAGAACACGGCCATACCGCCCGGAAACCACACAGCACCCCAGTGATTCCAGCCGTGAAAGCCTTCGACAATACATTAAACTTGTAATGGTCTGCTGCATACAGAAATCTTCCCATCTGTGGCTGTTCTAGAAAGTGGAGAATTATTTCACCAGAACACCAAACTTGTGCTTGATGACCTGTAATAGAGGCCTGATGGATGGAACTATGTTCATAACCTGTACTATGAAAAAAGGTTAATGAGGAAGGGTTCTATCACTGTGAAAAAGGAGATCTTGTACATGAGAGCACACTTGATTTGAATCTAATTTTTATAAGGGCTGGTACTAGTCTGGTAGCATTAAAATCAGAGACTGAAACATAAGGAGGTGGGGCAAAGGAGGTTTGACATGGTCTTGGAGGAAGTATTTAAAGCATTGTTATACCAAGACTCAACCTCCAAACCATTACACTGTAATCAAAACAAATCTTGCCAGTGTGGAATGCATTTTTGTTATTATTTAGATATATTAAATATGTAAAGTAATTGTAATAATTTTGGTTTTATTTTCCAGATGAAATCTCAAGAGGAAAGTTTACCTATAAAAGAAAAAATTACAGAAGATAAAACAAAAGAAACAGGTAGTGCTCATAGGTTCTTACCATCTGGTTTATAGGCACTCTTGTTAAACGTGCCATAGCTAGTACAATATTCCAGGAACCACGTTTGATTCTCTGCTCTGCCACCTGAGCTGTGGAGGCTTATCTGGGGAATTCAGATTAGCCTGTACACTCCCACACATGCCAGCTGGGTGACCTTGAGCTAGTCACAGCTTCTCGGAGCTCTCTCAGCCTCACCTACCTCACAGGGTGTTTGTTGTGAGGGGGGAAGGGCAAGGATATTGTAAGCCCCTTTGAGTCTCCTACAGGAGAGAAAGGGGGGATATAAATCCAAACTCCTCCTCCTCCTCCTCTTCTTCTTCTCCTTTAATACTTCAAAGAAATACTATGGTTTACTTGGGTACAAAGCAGTAGTCTCTATTGTTAGTACATACTGTTAGCATCCTAGAAGTATACATCCATGTAATGTAATGAATTGGCTAATGACAGTGAAGGAGTTGGATTTGTTGACATATTCCTTTAAAAACTTTTTGTAAATTGAGGTAAATTTGTTTTATAATAAATTGGACAAATGACAAAATGGTTGCTATTTGGGTGCGTAACCTCTTGATTTTTTAAAATTGGGATAAATTGGCATGTTATAATGATTACTTTGGAGGCTGTGCTGTAAATTGGCATGTTCTCATAATGCTGTAAGAGTTGGCTTACAAAAAAAATCTATACAATTACTGAAAGTGCACTTAAATCACATCTTGTCATGTTAAAAGGAAACATTATTTGTTAGATTGTCACTGGCAAAATAAATGGACGTAATATATAGGTATAGTATGGAAAATAGAATTCTTAGTAGTATGATAATTGAATAAATCTCTTCATACTCTGTTTCCCCTAATATAAGACATCCCCGAAAAATAAGACATAGTAGAGGTTTTGCTGAAGTGCGAAATATAAGGCATCCCCCGAAAGTAAGACATAGCAAAGTTTTTGTTTGGAAGCATGCCTGACGAACAGAACACAGGAAAAATAAGACATTCCCTGAAAATAAGACATAGCACACCTTTGGGACCAAAAATTAATATAAGACACTGTCATTTGTCCACTGTCTTATATTCGGGGAAACACTAGTCATTTTTCTTCTATACCAGTAAAGATTAATTTTGATTTTTTCCCCCAAATGTAGCACTGTTCTCAGCTCAATGAAAGTTACTACCTCTAAGTTCAATGAAACCTATTCCCTTGCAAGTGTTAGTAAGACCAAACTTAATGGTAATTAATTTTAATTTATTGAGTCTGGGTTCCTCGCAGCCACAAAACAGCTGTGAAGAATTGCTAAAAAAAACAAAAGGAGAGCCCAAATGGGAATTCCCCCAAGCTTTTTCCTTGTGCTTGAGCAGTTGGGATGGGGGAAAAGGAGTGATTTCCCCATTTTTAAGACTCCATATGCATTAAAATATTCCACCTGCAGCAGCAAAAATGAGAAATAATTCCCTCCAGCTCTATTTTGCATGGAACAACTTGGCGGCGGGGGGGTGGGGGGTGGAGAGAACAGGAGCCCTTCTTCCCCTTGAAGTGGCATTCTGAGCCCATTTGGGTTCTCTTTTATTTTTTAAAAGCCATTCCCTGTTTATGCTATGTGGTTGTGGGGAACCCCCAGTTGGTCTGAGGAAACAGCTCTTTAAAAACCCAAATATATCATTTGGCTCTAAGACTACAACCTGGGAAACTTTTAACCTTGTTGTATTACACAGTTTTCTAGAAAATAATCTGTACGCGTTAAAATGTTTATGAATGCTCAAACGTAACTGCCCTTTTAACTTGCAGTGTTTCTTTTTTCAAACTTTTCCTTGTAGAATGCCAGCTTTTGGAGTTAGAGCAACATCTAGAGCAGACAGAGAAAATGTTAAATTCTTTATTGACTCAGTTAGATCCACTTTCAAACTGGTGAGTTCACCTCCTAGGACAGCTTAATGCATTGACTTAAATAGCATTATCAACTGCTTTAATATTGGAGAGAGTTGTTGTGCATTTGTGAATGTGAACAGAAGTGCTTCAAATGATTATAATGTGAATTTGAATTTCTTGCTCTCTGTGTGTCAACTTTGATAATTGAAGTTTTATTGAATAAGTTTTTACATTCACTTCATGTTTCTCAGTACACTTTGCAAACACTCAGGTTTATCTTACAAAACTAGAAGAACAAATTGCCTAGGTGTCAGTATTAGTGCTTACACACTTACAAAATTCCACACATTTTATCTGCCCTAAGTTCAGTGCTTTTGGAAGTAGATTTTTTCCTGATTGTCACAGTATCATGATATATCTCCAGTCTTCTGAAACCTGCTTTGCTCCAAAGATTGAGAAAGATCTTAGTAAAGCAAGGATGGTTGCTGAATAAATGGATACATTTGGATTTTCTGGCCCACATGGCACCCATTCTTCCTGACCCTGTTCCCTTGATATCCATTTCTTCCAGCATCATTTGTGTAAAATCCGTCACTAGAATATCATTGTATGTATATACCATTGCAATAAAGGTACATCAGGTTCTCTCAATTCTCAGCTTTTGGTTCTAAGTAAATATTTCCTTATATTTGGAAATGTAAGGCAAAAGGCATACCTTTGCAAGGGAGTGGACTAAACACTTACTTACCAAAGAATAAAGAAAAAGAAAGCTAGTGTAACCTCTATCTGTGGGTTCTGTGGGGCAGAACTTGGAATGAGTTTGCAACAACAAATTTTAAAAACAAAATGGTTTTCTTTCTTAACATATAGCATCAAACATCAACATTTAACATCACACTTCAAGGTCCTGTTCAGGTTTCATTTTCAAGTCCTTATATTTACAGTCTACTGATACTGCAAAGTCCAATTCTTCTTTGCAAGTGGGTTGGCTCCTGAAGACTCCAAGGGCTTGATGAACAGGATTCAACATGATGAAGGTTTCCAGGAGAACTCTCACCCATTACAAACATAAAAAACCCCTGAAACAATAAACTCCAACATTTACAACATAGCAAAAAATAAACAACTCCCTTCCCACTAGTTCCCAACAACATTGCAGTTACCTTAACAAGGTGTTAAGGGCTTATACAAACCAAGGTCCGAGTCTGGTAGCCTTGTCTCCTCCAAACTACATGAGCTCTGCAGCCTTCTGCTGCTTTGAGTCTCCACCCCTTTCTGGGTCAACCCATTCTGAGCATGGGGGTTACACTAGGAATTCAGAACCTGTTCCACCTATTGGTACAATGGTATATCCATGTAATGATATTTATGTGGCAGGGGTTTTTTTAATTGCAGAACCCTGGTGGCTCTGGAGTGGGAGGGTGGGGAACACTTTTTAAGGACTGGTTCAGAGTAAAGATTATATGAATATACCGTACTCCTTTCCTCATGACGTCGAGCAAAACATTGATGCAGAAAGCTGCTGGTTGCCCAGTTGAAGTGCAGCTAGGCTTATGGCATATTTTCTGGACAGGACTGGATTGTTGGTGCACTTTGCAACATATGATCCATTTGCAACATTTGATCCATCTATACTCTTAATCTGGATCCTGAACAGCTGACTACTTTAATGACACTAAAAGTGATCTGTGGTAATTGGCAGCAGTTTCAAGCAAAGTTCTAGAACAGTGGTGGCGTACCTATGGCACGCGTGCCAGAGGTGGCACTCAGAGCCCTCTTTGTGGGCACGCGAGCTGTCGCCCCAGTTTGGGCACTCGGCAGTGGCATAGTGCCAAGGGGGCGAGGGGTGTGTGATACACTGGGCGCATGCCCCTGCGAGGGCATGACAAGGGTGTTCTGGGGGCGGGGCAGGGGTGTTTCGGGACATTCCGGAGGCATTTCACGTCAAGGCGGGGGCGGGCAGGGGTGTGGCAGGGACGCAGGGTGCACGCATGCCCCAAGTGCAGTTTTCCCTCGCTCCGCCCCTGGCACTCAAACTCTAAAAGGTTCACCATCACTGTTCTGGAATGTGTCTCACAAGAGTGCATTATTGAGACTACATGTGAGTTTTCAGGCTATTATCACTGAGAGACTGAGTTAAAGGTAGCATCCTAACTTAATTAAGATCATATATGTGATTGTCCTAAAACCAAACAGTGTTGTTGGAATTAGGACAACTATTTTCATTTGTTTAATTTTCAAGCAATTTCTTTCATTTCAGCATTAATGCATTGGCTTCAGAACAGAAAGATGAAATAATGGTACAACTTGAATCCATTAGGAAGCTTATGAAAGAAAGTGGATTGGACAAATCAACTGTGAAACCACAAGGTGCATATGTGTTTGGTATTTTAAAGTATCATTCTAATAAACTCCTGCTTGGACTTTTAGAGATTATTTTTGTATTGATGATATTTTTTGAAATAGTAGTATTTGGAGACATCTAATTGCACTAACTGGTATAGTAGAGGAGGATGACTTGAAAGCTCTTTACTTCGTGCTTGTGGCTCATCCCGCACATGCGGAATAATGCACTTTCAAACTGCTTTCAGTGCTCTTTGAAGCTGTGCGGAATGGCAAAATCCACTTGCAAACAGTTGTGAAAGTGGTTTGAAAACGCATTATTTTGCATGTGCGGAAGGGGCCTGTGAGTTGAACCGCTACATTGAAATAAACAGGAATCCTTTTCTTGGTGTGTGAGCTCCAAGCAGCAGACTCCCACTACTTTTATCAACTGTATTCATTGGGTATTAGGTAGTTACATATCTGTCACTACAAAATGAGGACTCTGGTTTAGGGCTTATTAGAGAAATCATAGGGCTTAACACTTTGTCAGAATAAAATTTAACCCACTACATACTGCCATGTAAAGTAAAGCTGCTTGCTTGTGCATTTTTGACAGCAATCCTGTTATAATTGTAGAAGCTTCTAAGCACACTAAATCTGATTATAACTTTAAATCTCAATTTTCTTTTTCTAAATGAAGATATTAGCCACACGTGTCAAGAGAAGCTTGAAGATCTCATTCATTCGTTCAGTGGACACTGTGAAGAAGAGATGAGTGAAGGTGGTAATGAAAGCTGTGGACACGAAATGCTGTTTGGAGAGAATGAGGAACATTGTGAGGAAGAAAAGCATGAACATCATGACCACGATGAGCTCATACTCAGTTCACTGGAGCAGCCAAAGAAGACAGAAGTTACCGGAATAATTAATGAAGATATATCAGAACCAGAGTCTGAATTAAGAAGACGTAATAGAAAATGAATGAAACATAGAACATTACAGTGAATTGTTGCACAAACCTAGATGCACTTCTAACTTATTCTGGACTGGATTCCCAACTACTGTAACATGCTTTAAAAACAGGATCGTTATGAAGCTTTTCATTATCTTCAGAATAACTTAACATATTATTTAATTGGAGTTCTGTGCGGTATTTCTTCATATTTTATTAGGAAAACTGAGGAATGGCAGTAGAATATGTCATAGGCATTTTAATTTGTTTCATGGTAAGGCAGGTGTTTGTATATTAGATGTTCCAGCAGTCATAACTTGGGCAAGTAGTGACTGGCATTCTGCAACGAGACTCGTTGGTTGCTTTGGCTACTGAGTTGCAATGTTCTTTTTCCTATTTGACTGGTATTTTCTCTTTGTTTGGAAGAGCTAAGTTATCTCAGAACCATTGCATGATTCATTTACATGTTTTGAAAATCACATTTTTCATTAACATTTTTCAAATGTTTCATTCAAAAGTATCAAAAACTGCTTGATGAAGCTTAACAGAGAAAGAGAATGAAATGTGATGTATATAAACCAGTTCCTACCTATGATGTGTATTTTCTATGAGAATAAATTGGAAAAATGGAGGAACCACCTGGCCCGCAGCACGCTGTAAGACCATTCCAGGTTTTTTTACTCTTCTGAATTTTAATACTTCCTTCAATTCTTGTGGCACCACAATTCAAGAAGGATATTGACAAGCTGGAGTAGGTCCAGAGGAGGGCAACCAAAATAGTAAAAGGTATAGAATCTATGCTTTATGAGGAGAGACTGAGGCCCCTTCCGCTCACGCAAAATAATGCGTTTTCAAACCACTTTCACAACTGTTTGCAAGTGGATTTTGCCATTCTGCACAGCTTCAAAGAGCACTGAAAGCAGTTTGAAAGTGCATTATTCTGCATGTGCGGAATGAGCCTGAAGGAGCTGGGGATGTTTAGTTTGGTGAAGAGAAGGTTAAGAGGTGACATGATAGCCATGTTTAGATATTTGAAGGGATGCCATGTTGGTGAGGGAGCAAGCTTGTTTTCTTCAGATCCTCTGAAGATGCCAGCCACAGATGCAGGCAAAACGTCAGGAGAAAATGCTACTAGAACACGGCCATACAGCCTGGAAACCACACAGCACCCCAGTGATTCCGGCCGTGAAAGCCTTCCATAATACAAGCTTGTTTTCTGCTGCTCCAGAGACTAAGACCAGGAGTAATGGGTTCAAGGTGAAGGAAAAAAGATTCCACCTAAACACAGGAAAAACCTCCTGATCGTAAGGGAATGCACTACCTTGAAGTGTGGTGGTCTCCTCCTTTGGAGGTTTTCAAAGAGAGGCTCGATGACCATCTGTCAGGAGTGCTTTGATTGTGTGTTTCGGCATTGCAGGGGGTTGGACTTGATGGCCTTTGGGGTCTCTTCCAACTCTATGAGTCTTCTATGAGTCTATGAGATCACTGTGGAGCCTGTTTTAAAAGCTCAGACAGCAAACATACACAAAGATAAAAAGCATTAAAATTGTTGTAACTTTTAAAGATCTTTGAGTAGGGTGTTGCCTGGGGCTTTTGGTTATCTCATTTGGCTGAGAAATTCTCGTTTGGATCCACAAAAATAAAGTCTTTCTCCTACGTACATCATCCTTGCCTTGATTCAAAAGGCCAATTCTCCCATCCTGCGCTTAGTCTGCCTTGACCAGGAAAGGGGGGGGGGTCTATTGAAACCCTCATCACATTAAAGCCCCATTGTTCATTATTCACATACATAGTAGGACTGTTCTGCTTCCACACAAATCTCCATACAGCTATGGAAAGATTTCGAAATGAATCTGAGCACCCTTATACGTGTCTGTTTTCTTTTCTGTCCTATAACGTGAAAACGGGCGTAACGAGGCAAACTGTAGCCCTGGGCAAAACCTGAGATGGATGCCCCCCGCCCCCCCCGCCCCATGGGCAGCCACTCCACCACGACCAAATTTTTTTTGCACCAGGACATTGGTGCCTGCAGGGGGTGCATTTTTAGACATATCAGCACCAAAATTTCAGCGTATCGTCAAGAGACTGTCCTTATGCTACCCCCCAGGTTTGGGGGGTTTGGTTCAAGGAGTCCAAAGTTATGGACTCCCAAAGGGGGTGCCCCATCCTCCATTGTTTCCAATGGAAGCTAATAGGAGATGGGGGCTACAGTTTTGAGGGTCCATAACTTTGGCCCCCATGAACCAAACTGCACCAAACCTGGGGGGTATCATCAGGACAGTTTCCAGAAATTTTGGTGCCGATACATCCAAAAATGCGCCCCCTGAAGGAACATCCCAGAAATTTGCCCAAGAATCTTTGTTCTGCAATGGACAGAAAAACAAGGAAAATTATGACCATCAATCGAGCACTGCATCCAAGAAGTGATGTAGACATACTCTACCTAGCAAGATCAGAAGGAGGAAGAGGACTGCTCCACGTCAAGCAATCAGTAGAGGAAGAGAAAAGAGGCCTGAAAGAATACATCCAAGAAAGTCAAGAGCCAGCATTGAAAGAAGTCCACAAGGCTGAGATGCTGAAAGCCAAAGAATCAAAAGAGTATAGAGTCCAACAGTTTAAAACACGAAAGGAGCAGTGGCTAAATAAGCCACTCCGTGGGCAGTACTTTAAGAACATTGAAGGGAAGGTTGACAGCAAGAAAAAATGGGAGTGGCTCAGAAGAGGAACTCTAAAGAAGGAAACTGAAGGCCTGATTTTTCCTGCCCAGGAGCAAGCATTACGGATAAATGCAATAAAGACACGAATCGAAAAGTCCTACAATGACCCAAAGTGCCGTCTCTGCAAAGAGGGTGATGAAACCGCGGAGCACATCGTGTGCTGTTGTAAGAAAACAGCCCAAACTGACTATCTCGAACGTCACAATAGGCTAGCAGCAATGGTGCACTGGAACCTTTGCAAAAAGTACGGCTCTCGCCCTTGTAGCAGCAGGGAACCTGGTACGAAAGCACAAGTTTTCAAGAAGAAGACCACAGAAAATGAAGAAGCAAAAATACTCTTTGGGACTTTAGAATACACAGACAGACAGACACCTGGCAATAACAACACCCCAGAACATAACCAGTGGTAGAGAAAAACATGTTTGGATCATAGATGATGTTGCTGTGCCAGTTGACTAGCAGGGTAGAAGGACACAAAGAGCTGGAAAAGATCACAAAATACAAGGACCACTACAAATTGAAGTTGAACGACTGTGGCAAAAAAAGAACAACAGTCATCCCAACTGAGTAGTCGGGTGCTCTAGGAGGAATCCCAAGAAACATTCAAACACATCTGGATATCCTAAACATGGACAGAACATCACTCAACCTACTGCAGAAAGAAGCACCCCTAGAAACTACACATATTCTACGCAAATACCTCCAATATCCTAGATCCTTGGGAAGGACTCGATATTCAGAGATGAATTCCAGACACTTGTGCTGTGTTGTTATGTGTATAATAATAATAATAATAATAATAATAATAATAATAATAATAATAATAATAATAATAATAATACTAATAATAATAATAATAATAATAATAATAATAATAATAATGTAATATGTAATAATAAAGATCTTTGAAGCGGCATCTTTGAAACAATTGGCTGACAAAATCACCATATGTCAGCTGCAAAAGGCTTCAATTCTACCTCGGCTCTGCACGCATTATTCGTCGATACATCACACAGTCCTAGATGCTTGGGAAGTATCCGACGTGTGATGTAATACAAAATCCAGCATATTGATCTTGCTTGCTGTGTGTAACTGTTTTGTATCAATAATAATAATAATAATAATACAATATTATTGTACAAATCACGTACATTATTCTAGTATTTATTTACAATATTTATCAACCATCTTGGAGCAGCAGTGGCGTAGGTGGTTAAGAGCTCATGTATCTAATCTGGAGGAACCGGGTTTGATTCCCAGCTCTGCCACCTGAGCTGTGGAGGCTTATCTGGGGAATTCAGTTTGGCCTGTGCACTCCCACAGACGCCAGCTGGGTGACCTTGGGCTAGTCACAGCTTCTCGGAGCTCTCTCAGCCCCACCTACCTCACAGGGGGTTTGTTGTGAGGGGGGAAGGGCAAGGAGATTGTAAGCCCCTTTGAGTCTCCTGCAGGAGAGAAAGGGGGGATATAAATCCAAACTCCTCCTCCTCCTCCTCTTCTTCTTCTTCTTCATCATCATCATCATCATCATGAGCTCAAAATGGCTCACAACTGAATGTTAAAAATCATATTTATTTATTTATTTATTTATTTATTTATTTATTTATTTATTTATTCAATTTATATACCGCCCGATCCCCGGTATATAACAATATAAAACAAGCTTAGGGATAAACAATAGGTACTGTTCCTTTATTAACTCAGTTTGAAGGCTTTCTGGGAAAGTATTTAATTATGGCCAAAAGGCCTGTAGAGAAGGTACCAATCTTGAGGGAGAGGAGCTCCACAGTTGGGAGCAGTGGTCAAAAAAACAAACTGGCAGGTACCAAACGACTTAACTGTAGCTAAAGCTCCTGCTGCAGGATGGTGCCATGTAAGATCTGGGATTATTGATAATTAAGCAGGATCTTCTGGAAGTATTTATTGCATCTGCTTTCAGACTTGTGCCTGTTCTATAAATATGACCACATGTAGGCTTACAAAATTTTATAAAAACACCAACTCACTGGAGGCTTTTGATTTTAACAGCTGATCTCTCTTCGGCCCTGTGATAATTTCAGCATCTGTTTGAAGAACTAGGAGCACTAAATCTAGAGCTCTACGCCATGCCTCTGTCTTAGCCATTACATTGTCATACACTTTTAAAGTATTTTCATATGTCCCTGCGTGTTCAACGATTGCCACTCCCATCTTCTCCTTTCTAAACAGGTCCATTATGTAACTGGAAGGTGAACTGTGAATTGCTGCTGTTCTGAGATGCTGCTGTATAAAAAGGCCGGCTTCAAACTCAGATGTACTGTTTGTAGTGTTGCACAAGACAGTGCAAAGGTACTGGCGCCAACCGCAGGCCAAAGCATTAAGTACCAAAGGTTTATACTGTTCCAAAGATGTTGCAAGCCAGGAGGAACCGACATGAAAGTCTCCTGAGGAGTTTTTAGCCTCTTTCCCCAACTTCTCAAGATAACTGAGGCACAGCAACTCAATGGCACCACCTCCAGGAAAGACTGCTTTATCAAGGAGAGCGTGATGTAAATACCTGCGATAAAGCTAACAAGTCCAAAGGAGTTATCTTCTTCAATGGCTTGCATCTTTGGATAATACTGGACTGCTCAGCACCACTGTTACCAGACCGAATTCGCTTTTTGCTAAGTTATAACGCATCCCGGAACTTCATGCTATCCACTTCTATCCAACTTGACTCTCCAGTTCCCCAGAAGTTTAAACAGACATCCTTGCCAACACAACGTTCATTCACCTGAGCAAGGTAGGTCACTATTTCCACTCCTGTAGTATTGCTAAAAGCTTGCAACACCCTATGAGTTACATGATTAATAATCAGTATGTTAACGTTGCCAAACGGTATTTTTCCTCCTAAACTTTTCACATGTATTCTCTCTTTGCACCAAAATTCAAATCAATGTGGTACTGATCTTCAGAATATCTAACACAGCTGTCATCTCCACAAGCCTGGAGCTAGTTAAGCTGGATAGTTCCCACTTTTCTAAAGACTTACGCTTCTCACATTGCATGACCTGTTAAAACCCAAATGGCGGTACATTTCTGTTAGGTCACCATCTACGAGAACAATATTAAGAGGTCTATCCTGAAGCTGCTTAGCAACAGCAGCTTTCTCTGGACATAATAACATGATATACCCAGGACAAACAGAAGAATAACGTTCAGACACCCCTGGTAAACAGCAAGTTACTATTTCTGAAATATTAAACTGAAAAGGATGGGAGCCAGCTGTTTGATCATCAGTCTGCAACCAGCATCTAAGAATATCCTGTACCAGCTTCATTTCAGGCCCCTTTCCATGGCTAAGAGACATTGCCATCTGATCCAAATATTTGAGTTCATTCCTACTTTCTGCAGATCCATCCAAGCAATCTGTTGGATGTTGCGATTGAATTTCCCTTGCAGTACTGAAATATCTACTGTGGATGAATTTTGACCTTTTGCTACCATTTGACACATCCAAAGGACTTTCGCAAACTGGGAAAACACAGCTGTCATCTACTGGCTTAGCATGTGTGTTGCTTTTAGTGAACACCTGTGGATATCGAGAACTTTCCCAAGGCTCAACAGTATTTGCTTGCAGAATGGTAGGGTCTTTTAACTGTTTTTCTGGCATATGGACTCCGAAAATGTGGTTGATACCTGAAGTTTTCATTTCCATCATTTGTCTTCCAGTTGTGTCAATGAGGGCTTTGTGGTTGTATTTTATAGGAATATCATCTAGCTTTTGTGTCATGTTGGGTACTGATATTTTCAGGCACTGAACTTGCTCAATGCAAGAACCGAGACCTTCAGACATCACAGCTGCTATTACCGAAAGGGGAACTCCCCGCTCAAGGCACTCAAGTACAGCATTGCTCCATGAACTAACAAGAAACAACAGGGTAGCTGTTCCGGTTTTATACTCCTTGTTCTGCGCCTGGATGGCATCGTTGAGAAGTTGTCCCACTGCGTTATCTGAATCCAAGCTTTCAAGAAGTCGTACTGCCGAGCAAATCAACACACCCCCATAAGTTCTTCCATCAACGATAAATTTAGATAATTTAACTGGTCCTAGAAAGCTCTTTACAGGGGATGCCGAAGACAAAAGTTGCTGCAATCCCAAATGCCTCTTCCGGTTCATGTCTCCAAAAGCCACGATCCCAAGACATCTGCAAAGGAAACAAAGGAAACATATTGTTTCGGCCTTTTATTGCCTTCCTCCTCTTACTTCATCCATTCCATGCTTTTTAAAATTTTGAATGTCTTCAACAGGGACACAGCCGCTGGAAGCAGATGAATTTTCATGTCCCTCACAAATACCCTGTTTCCCCGAATATAAGACATCCCCAAAAAATAAGACATGGTAGAGGTTTTGCTGAAGTGCGAAATATAAGGCATCCCCCGAAAGTAAGACATAGCAAAGGTTTTGTTTGGAAGCATGCCCGACGAACAGAACACAGAAAAATAAGACATCCCCTGAAAATAAGACATAGTGCATCTTTGTTAGGCACAGGGCTAGGCCCTGTCCTCAGAGCAAAGGCTCTGTCCGGTTACTCACAAATAACCATCCATAAGCTTCTTCAGTGTTCAGAGTTTTATTGTTTCAATTCTGCGCAGAAGAGGGAACACAGACTCTCCGTAAAAATCAGACAGGGAGCTGTGTAACATAATTTATAGTTACAAAAACATACCTCCCCGGTTCTTGCTCATTGGGTTGAGTCAAGTAGACGTACAGACCTGGTCATCTTATCCCACCTCTTACCACACCTTTCCATCCCATATTTCTAATGTAACTTGAGTCTAAAACACCTCATGTATAAAAAATTTCTATATAACAACTACTGGTTTCTATAGCAATCAAGTCTTCTGCTAATTCTTATCTCCTTGGTGGGGCCCTGTTTCTTTCAACTCAAGGCCAGTGTCAGGCTGCTCTGAGTTTCGTTTCTCGCTTCCTTTGTGTTAACCAGACTTTACTGAAAAGTGCAGAAATCTCCCCCACTTCTCCTAAGCAAGGCCTCTCTACTAATAAAATTACAGTTCTTTGTTTAACTAACAGCATCTTACTGACCTTTTATAAATTACCTCTAATATACTTTATATAATTAAATATATGGCTTAAAACACTATAAACTATATGTTCATATCATCTTTGGGAGCAAAAATTAATATAAGACACTGTCTTATATTCGGGGAAACGGTAGTAGTTGAACACGGAACACAGGTAACGAACATTATAACTAAGGTAATGGCACTGGGCAGTTAGAACGAGCCACATCTAATTTATTTTTAATTTTTTATAATTATAATTAATTTATATTTAATATATTTATTTATTTATATATTTACATATATACACACACACACATATATACATATATATACACATACATATAAATTTTAATATAATTTAAATAATAAAAAAATTAAATATCCATATTTAGCTGTTGATCGATTTCACACAACTAAATTGAAAGGGGAAGGGGAGAACAGGTTTTATGCATGGGATACTTTTGTTTTAAAAACTAAAAATCCACCCCATAAGTTCTGCTAATTAGATTTCAGAGTAACAAACTCTTAAAAGGTGGATAAAAAAAGGTGACTCGTTTATACGTTTCTAGGCTTTTCTTTTAAAGACAAAAATCCTCCCTGAAGTCCTGCTAAATAAATAGCCTTGTAGGGCAGTGATGGCGAACCTTTTCGAGACCGAGTGCCCAAACTGCAACCCAAAACCCACTTATTTATCGCAAAGTGCCAACACGGCAATTTAACCTGAATACTGAGGTTTTAGTATAGAAAAAGTGGTTGGCTCTGAGGCATGTGTTACTCGGGAGTAAGCTTGGTGGTAGTTGTTGGCTTCGCTTTGAAGCAACCATGAAACTCTTCGAACAGGTGAATCACGACCCTAGGAGGGTTTACTCAGAAGCAAGCCACATTGCCAGCAACCGAGCTTACTCCCAGGTAAAGGATCATGCTTTAGTTCTTCGCATGAAAATCAGTGGGGTTTAACAGCACTTAACAGGGTCACCTACACTGTTTCCCCAAAACTCGGTCTTAGGTTTAATGCTAATAATCAAGCCCAGCAGCCCAGGCCAGCCTAGATGTGTGTGTGGTATTATTATTGTGGGGGGGGGGGGTCGATTTCCCCCCCACATGATGAACTCTGTTTGTGTGTGCCCACAGACAGGGCTCTGAGTGCCACCTCTGGCACCTGTGCCATAGGTTGGCCATCACTGTTGAAGGGTTTCCCTGTTTTGGAAAGAAACAACCCGCCAGACAGCTCTCGCGTCTCCTTTGCTAACCTCGCCTAAGTTAAGACCTTCTTTCAAACTAGATAGCAAACTAATAATAATAACGATAATAATAAAAGGGGAGATGGTAAAAAGAGCTAAGATTTGATATTATCTCAGAGAAGCGACCTCCCTCCCACCCTCCGCCCATGCAACTGAGCAGACAGGAAAAGAGGCACGCAGCATACCATTTCTAGTCCTGGGGGGGGGGGGGACAAGAGCACCCCTCCCAGTCCTTTCAGGAACCACCCAGCTCTTGCAACCACATCACTGTCCGCTATTTTAAAATGTCACACATTGATAATCTTTCAATCCTACCGGGGCTGTTGTGATCCAAGGCCAATGTCCTCCCCCGTTTTTAAATCTTCATTTGGAACAATCCATCTCCCTCTCAAGGCACGTAGCCGCTGCTGCCAGAGCAACGGGGTTTCCCAAAGGCTTGCAACAGGGCAGGGGCTGTAGCACATTTATTGCAATTTGAAGCTTTTATTACCAGTAGAACGGGAGCAGCTAAAGAAGAACAATGGATACCACCAGGAACACTTTATCAGCAAATCCTATTGAATGGCTCCGAAGAAACTAGGTACCTGAATTGACATGGGGAACAAACTAAAGTCTATGAAACTCTTCCCCAACTCCCCCCCCCCGCCCCCAAATTATACTTCTGCCTATACACATGAAGATCTCATGAAAAACTTGGTGGTTGTCTTTCAGTTTTATGATGTACTTTCCAAACTTTTTCTGATATGAGAGAAACCCATTTGGCAATTATCAAGCAACAACCAAATGCTCCCTCCTCACTTGCAAGGTAAGATCTCCAGAATGAAGAACATTAATCCCAGGGCCCCTTCCGCACACACAAAATAATGCATTTTCAAACCACTTTCACAACTGTTTGCAAGTGGATTTTGCTATTCCGCACAGCTTCAAAGAGCACTGAAAGCAGTTTGAAAGTGCATTATTCTGCATGTGCGGAATGAGCCCCAGAGCGCTCCAAAAGAATGCACAGCTCACTGAAAGGCTGCTGTGGTGTAGTGATTAAGAGTGGCATACTCTGATCTGGAGAACCTGGTTTTGATGCCTGCAATAAAATCAAAGAAGCACACTTCTATTTTATTAATCTTACATTTACTTTTATTATTATTATTAATTTATTTAGCCATATTGTAGTGTAGTTAGGGTGTTGTTGTTTTTTAATTCCTTACGGTTCCCCATCGTGTACGTGACTATTGGAGGCTTGACTCATGGAGCTACACCCTCCGCTTTAATGTTCCTGCAGTTTGAACGCAAAAGACTCATGAAACATCACAAAAGGGTGCCGGACTTGTGACTGCGTTTACCAACCGCACCCAGGAAGAACACCTTTTGCAGCGGCCATCACCTTTTGTCTTATGACGGGATTAAGCCGATGAGATCACCCACAGCAGAGAAGACCCCGGCTCCACCCCTGGATCTGCCTCCCACCAATGAGAAAATTGGACTTTTATTATTTACCGCTGTACATTGAAATAGGACTTTCCTGCTGTCCTTTGCTGTCCTTTGTGTACTAAGAACTGCCGCCTTTGATTCTTTATTTCTCTCACAGCAATTGGGAGTTTCCTTCAAGCTACATTCAGGTCACAGTGTGTGAACTGACCAGTTAATAGCACAAAGGAACGTACAACAAGATAGGAGGCATTTCATTTCTTAATGATAGCAGAGCCAGGAGTGATTTTATTCCACTTCTGGACTTGTTTTGAATAAAGACGAAACAATGTCTTATTTCTGTATTAGATAGGTAGGAACCAACTGTATTAGGTAGAAAATAGGATTTATAGTTATCTTTTGTATTCTCTGGATTTGCGTCTGCATGGAACCTCCTTGGCTCAAGGCAGGAATCCACCCTTGCTCCACCTGAGCTTGTCCCTTTCATTTGTAAAACTCTTAATGGACGCTGACAAAGGGGGACCCCCGGAAGAAGCGCCTCTCCCTGCCTAATCTCGCCAGCAGGCAGATAAGGGGGCCATTGTCATCAAGTTTCGTTTCCCGACCCCAAGCACCCAAGGGACTCTTTGTGTTCTTCCCGCCAGTGCATATGTCATCGCCTTGCCTTCCTCCAGCCACAAAATCCAAGAAGGGGCTGCCCATCGAACTCTGATTGGTTCCCATGCATGATTGGTTACTGTGTATTTTGTCAATGAATGGTGGTGGGCTGTCCTGGATTCCCCTGGACTCCCGGCGGGAGAAAGGGCATTTAAGACGTTGTAAAGCTGCTAGGCAGCTGCAGATGCCGTGGTGCGGAGGTGCTGACACATAGGTCAGCATCTCAATAAAACCTTCTTTTATTCACTATACTCGCTGTGTCGGGTCCCGTGGGTGGTCTGGAGCTATTAAAAGTTACCAGGCAGCGTGGTAACATTAATATAATTAAAATTACTTAGGAGCACACATCACACTGCCTCTCACAGAGGCTGTAGTTATGGGAATTTTTAGTAGTTCTCTCAGGTTCCATGACTTCATAATGCAGCACACACTTTGTACACAGCAAATCCCAGGTCCAGTCCTAGACCTCTCTACTTAGCAGGGGTTGTTGGGAAACATTGTTCTCTGCCCAAGACCTGCAGAGAGTCTGCCATACAGAACAAACAATACGGAGGTAGATGAACCAATGATTTTTGGTATTAAACTGCTTCATAAGTGTCATGTCTCAAGAAACAGGAGTCGGAGGAACAAAACATAGTACTTTATTCCATAGCTGCTACTCACACATAGCCTAAAATCACTCTGCAGCTGTGCTCAATATAACACACTTACTGATTACCAATTACAGTGCAACAGCTGCAGACTCTTAAAACAATACAATACATTACACCCCTTCCCCCTAACTCCTGTAATAATCTGGTGGGATTCTCTTTCGCTGCGATCGTCTCAGCTCCCGCTCTGGCTCCTGAGTCTGTGTTTGTTCCTGGTTCTGCAAAACAATTGGACCATTTGCTGTTTCCTTATCCTGCATCTCCATCTGCCCCCTTAACGCCCCAGATTCCTCGGGGACAATTGGACTATTTGCTGTTTCCTTATCCTGCATCTCCATCTGCGCCCTTAACGCCCTAGATTCCTCGAGGACCTGGGGTTCCTGATCTACTATTGGACCTGCTCTTTCTTACTTGGTCAACATGTCTGCGGATCACCCGCCCTTCTTCAGATTCCACCCTATAAGACAAAGGGCCCTGTTGGCTGCCTCACAACTGCTGGGACCCAACACGGACCTGCTCCATAATTTCGGACATACACCGTATCATCCCTATCAAATGTCCGAGGTGCTTTCAACACTTGATCTTCTTTTAGTGGGCCGATCATCAACTGAATCGGGATGCATTAGGTCCAGCAGCGTCGTAAGTTTCGATTCATTAGCAGCTCCGCGGGACTCCTCCCGGTGGCTGTGCACGGTGTTATGTGCTGTGTTAACAAAAAATTCGCCAACCCGGCGGTGCCAATCCCCCTCTACTATTCGCGCAATGCATCCTTTGTTGTACGCACCATCCTTTCTGCCTGCCCATTCGTAGCCGGATGAAAAGGGCGAGGTAACCTGGCGAATAACACCATTAGCCAGGAATACTCTAAACTCCTTGGATACAAGCTGTCCCATTATCCGATACCACCGTATCCGGGAGGCCATGGGTTGCAAATACCGATTACGCAGTGCCCTAATTACTGTTTGTGATGTCATTGACATTACTGGCACTACCTCTAGCCATTTGGAATATGAATCCACTCACAATGAGAAACACCTGGCCCTGGAAAGGCCCTGCAAAATCAATATGTACCCTTGACCACGGTCTTTTTGTGGACTCCCATTGATAGGTAGGGGCCTGAGGAGATTGGGGCAGGCCAGCGTTATCTGACACTCCCTGCACCTGGCCACCCATTCTTCTATTTCACTATCCATCTTTGGCCACCACACATAACTACGGGCCAATGCCTTCATTCTCACTATTCCAGGGTGCCCTACATGCAAGGCCTCCAGCACCCTAATCCTTAAAGCTGCTGGGATCACTACTCTATTTCCCCACAATAAGCACCCTTATTGGACAGATATCTCGTGCTGCCTCATTCCAAATGGTCTGAATTTTTCCTCTAACACCCAATGGCCAACCCTTCCATGCCCAATTCAAGACTTCGGGCAAGCACTGGGTCCTTAGCTGACCTCTCTGCTATTTCTGCGCCGCTTGCACTGGAGGCTCTGATAATGATTCCAACATCAAAACCTCCAAAAGTGGGGAGTGATCTTCCTCCTCCCTTTGTACTGGCAAGCGACTCCAGCGCATCTACATGTCCAATTTTCTTTTCCGACTGGTGCTGCAAGACATAATCATACGCATTCAGGAACATTGACCCACGCAGCATTCTAGGGGACCATATCTGTAGTGGCTGGCGCACTGAGGAAAATAATCCCAACAGCGGCTTATGGTCTGTAACAATCACAAATGGTAAAGCCCATACACGTAATCATGAAACTTCTTAACCCCAGCCACTATTGCTAATGCCTCCTTATCTGGCTAGCGTAATTACGCTCCGTTGTAGACAACGTCCTAGAATATCTGTAATTGGAGCTTCCCGCATATCCTCCAATTGATGGCTCAACACTGCTCCAACTCCATGCGGGGGAGGCATCATGCGTCAAAATTAATGGCTTCCTCTCATCAAAATGAACCAATACACTTTCTGATGACAACAATCTTTTGACATCTCGGGAATGCCTTCTCATGCTGACTTGTCCACTGCCACACTGCCACGCTTATCTAATAACCGGTGCAGTGGCTCTGCTCCACTAATGACCTTATGCTTTAAGAATGAATGGTAAAAAATTTAGCAATCCCAAAATGCCTGTAGACGGTGCTGGGGCATCCTGGATGGCCTTCACCTTTGCTGATGTCGGGTGGATTCCCCTTGCATCTACCATGTATCCCAAAAACTCTACTTCACTTACTCCAAACACACATAGTTTTCGGCAGACGCGCAACCCTACATCTGAGAAGCACTGCAGTACTTTCCGTACCCGTGTCATCAGTTCCTCCTCAGTTGCACCCACTATCAAGACATCATCAAAATCGCGGGGTATGACTCCGGCAAGCTTCTTAATATTTCTTCCAGTCAAACTCTGGAATATCCCAGGAGCTACACTCACTCCAAATTGCAGCGGCTTTACTCTGAATGCCCTGTGAGTCACTATCGTCTGGGCTTCTGCAGTGGCATCATCCACTTCCAGCTGTTGGTATGCCTCGCGCTAGATCTAATTTTGCAAAACCTTTCCCCCTGCCAATGTTGCTAACAACCGACTTCCAACTGGCACTCGGTACGGATGTGTCTGCAATTCCGTGTTTATTGTTCACTTATAATCCGCACAAATGCAGACCTCCCCATTGGCCTTCACGGGGGGAACCATTGGAGTTTCCATTTTTGCATTTACCACTGGCTCCAATATTCCCTGTTCCAATAACCGATCTAGTTCTGCATCCACTTTAGAGCTAAGCAAATGGAATGTGATTTTAGGCGTATTAGGGGAATTGCGAAGGATCAAGATACAATGATATAGGTGGACCCTTATACTGCCCCAGTCCCTCAGCAAAACACACTCTTAAATTCTTCCGCTAGCACCTCCCATGTTAACTTGCTAACCTCATGAATTCCAGTAATTGCAATTCCCAACCTCGAACCAGTCCAGCCCCAATAGGCTTGTCCGCCTTCCTTCCACTATTAACAATTGCAAACATCCATCAAACATATGATATTTCACATGCACATTACACATGCCAACCACAGGTACTCTATGTCCTTGATAATCCGTAAGTGGTAAGTCACAAGATCTAATGTCCAAATCATCCTGTGGGCAAAATGTCTTATAAGTGTCCCATGAAGCGATGGAGAATGCTGACCCAGAATCCACTTCCATCACACAAAGGGACATCCTGGATCCTCACAGTCACCCGACAACTTACGGCTGGATCTCGGGTTGCGTGGTTAATTACATCAGCTCGTGGCTTACCATCACACTGCTCATGTGTGGGGTTGGCCAGCCAAGCCAGCTACATGGGGACAGCAAGGTGCATCCACAGAGTGTGTGTAGCAGATGGGCGGGGCTATGTCTTCTTGGTCCTTGATGCCTTTTTTCTCTGCACACTCTCCCAATATGCCCCCATGTTTACAACAGAAACATTGTGCCTCTTTAAATTTACACCTTTCTCTCTCATGGGGCCCACCACAACTCAAACATTTCTCTGTTGACATCCTCCCTCTCTGTTGTGGTGGTCTCCCCATCTTCATTACACCATGCTGCAGTCTCTGAATTTCACCATTGCCAGGGTCTACAGTCCCACTCCCAGCTGTTTGCAGTCTCTGCGGACTCCTGGCTTGTTGCACCTCCCGAGTAGAGGCTGCAGCAAGTTCAAAATTCAAGGCTTCTTGGTATGCCGTTTGAAAAGTCAAGTCTGTCTTTGCCAGCAGCAACTTTTGCAATGGTGCCTCTCTCAGGCCACAGACCAGACGATCCCTTAACATTTCTTCCAAATTGGAGAGAACTTACATTGTTGTGCCACCCGCAGTAAGACTGCAACATAATCTGCAATGCGTTCAGTGCCCTCCTGATCACGTTTATAAAAAGCACTCCGTCTAGCTATTTCTGACGGTTGGGCAATCAAATGGTTCATTAAATGCAGTCAGTATCTCTACAAGCGGTGTTGCTGATAAGTCTCTTGGCGCTATCAATGCTGAGGCGAGGTCAAACACCCCTTCACCACAGAGGCTCAAAAACACGGCTCTTTTCCTTTCTGGGTCTGTTATGCCATTTGCCAGAAGATAAAATTCCAATCGGGCCTCATAACTCTGCCACTTCAAAGGAAACTCCAAATTAAACTGTTCCAGCTGCCCTTGAAAAATCATAATTTACTCACAGTCCTTGCTTCACAAAAACTTGCTAGACTCGTCATAAGTTTATCCTCGTCGCCAATATGTCATGTCTCAAGAAACAGGAGTCGGAGGAACAAAACATAGTACTTTATTCCATAGCTGCTACTCACACATAGCCTAAAATCACTCTGCAGCTGTGCTCAATATAACACACTTACTGATTACCAATTACAGTGCAACAGCTGCAGACTCTTAAAACAATACAATACATTACAATAAGTTTAACGCCTCGCAGTGGCTCATTCCGCACATGCAGAATAATGCACTCTCAAACTGCTTTCAGTGCTCTTTGAAGCTGTGCGGAACAGCAAAATCCACTTGCAAACCGTTGTGAAAGTGGTTTGAAAACGGATTATTTTGCGTGTGCGGAAGGGGCCTTAGAAAAGTTCAGTGACCATGCTGGTGTCCCCATTCTGGGGAAAAAATGATTTTGGAGGGTTTTCTCTCCCTCAGTTTGAAACATTTATTATTATTATTATTATTATTATTATTATTATTATTATTATTATTATTATTATTATTATTATTATTATTATTATTATTAATTGTATTTATAAACCGCCCTCCCCAAAGGGCTCAGGGCTTTGTGTAAAGTTATAATCCATTCCAGCCCGAGACTGTTACAAATAGTTAGCACAGCTTTGCATCTGAATGTGTAAAACTCTAATTCAGATTCCAGGCATGTAAGCATCTCTGGTAAGTCAGGTTTCTAGGACACTTAAAAATATTTCTGCTCAAGTCACATGCATATTTGTACACATGTATACATTTGTATATTCAGGAGAAAGTTTTATTGAACCCCTTACACCCTACAGTGTAACGTGCCCATTACACAGAATTAGCTGAAATTAATGCAAAGTAGGACTACCTGATCTGGGTGGGTGCAGAGGTGGTTGCATGAGATTGGGGCTGTGCATTCCTCAAATTCCCTGCATGCAAAATCATTGCAACTCATTTGGGGAAGAAACATAAGCGCTCTCTGCAAGTTTGCAAGAAATACTTTTCGGCTCCTGTCCTCATTTATTTCCCTCACGTGCCTTTTGCAAAAGACTGCATAAAAAGAGGGATCCTCAAGCAATCACATGTCATTGCATTCTCATCCCATGGACTTTCTAACACTTTTAAATTGCCTTGCAAGCAGAAACCAAAATTATCGCTCTGCCTCCAGAGTACAAAAGGTTAATTCTCCCTCACAGCCCCTGCCCTGTTGCAAGCCTTTGGGAAACCCCGTTGCTCTGGCAGCGGCTACGTGCCTTGAGAGGGAGATGGATTGTTCCAAATGAAGCTTAAAAACGGGGGAGGACATTGGTGTTGGATCACAACAGCCCCGGTAGGATTGAAAGATTATCAATGTGTGACATTTTAAAATAGTGGACAGTGATGTGCTTGCAAGAGCTGGGTGGTTCCTGAAAGGACTGAGCGGGGTGCTCTTGTCCCCCCCCCCCCAAGAATGGAAATGCTGTGTGCCGTGTGCCTCTTGTCTTCTCTGCTCAGTTGCATGGGCTAAGAGTGGGAGGTATAATGCACTTTCAAACTGCTTTCAGTGCTCTTTCAAGCTGTGCGGAACAGCCAAATCCACTTGCAAACAGTTGTGAAAGTGGTTTGAAAACCCATTATTTTGCGTGTGCGGAAGGGGTGTTACATTTTAGCTCTTTTTACCATCTCCCCTTTTATTATTATTATTATCATTATTATTATTATTATTATTATTATTATTTTGCTATCTAGTTTGAAAGAAGGTCTTACTTAGGCGAGGTTAGCAAAGGAGACACGAGAGCTGTCTGGCGGGTTGTTTCTTTCCAAAACAGGGAAACCACACAAGGCTATTTGTTCAGCAGGACTTCAGGGGGGGATTTTTGTTTTTAAAAGAAAAGCCTAGAAACGTATAAACTATTCACCTTTTTTTATCCACCCTTTTTTGAGTTTGTGACTCCGAAATCTAATTAGCGGAACTCCAGGGGTGTGTTTTTCAGTTTTTAAAACAAGTATAGCATGCATAAAACCTGTTCTCCCCTTCCCCTTTCAGTTTAGTCGTGTGAAATCGATCAAATTACCTACCGTCTCTGCGGCCGTCCAGCGCATCGCCGAGACCTGGGGACACCCCCCCCCCGCCCTGCGATGCTGGAGCGGTCGCGCAGGGCAGGGGGGCGTGTCCCCAGGCGCCTCCACGGCGCCATCTTCCCGGTAGTTTCTGGGACCGTTCGTGCGAACGGTCCCAGGAGGGTTGGGTCAGCGTCATGTACACCGACCCAACCCCCGTCGTGGCCGTGCAGAAACGGCCAGAGAGAATGGCTGACAGAGGGAGATAGTCATAGAGGAAGGGGACAGTCGGGGTTCAGATCTTTGCTTAGCATTTTGGGGCAGTCTCCTTCTCTCTTGCAGCGTCAGCTTTCTTTGACTGATCTATTTCACAAGCTTGATGCCCAAAGTAGTACTAGTTACTCTAAGGCAGGGGTGGCCAACCTCTAAGGCAGGGGTGGCAGCAGTGGCGTAGGAGGTTAAGAGCTCGTGTATCTAATCTGGAGGAACCGGGTTTGATTCCCGGCTCTGTTGCCTGAGCTGTGGAGGCTTATCTGGGGAATTCAGATTAGCCTGTACACTCCCACACACGCCAGCTGGGTGACCTTGGGCTAGTCACAGCTTCTTGGAGCTCTCTCAGCCCCACCTACCTCACAGGGTGTTTGTTGTGAGGGGGGAAGGGCAAGGAGATTGTCAGCCCCTTTGAGTCTCCTGCAGGAGAGAAAGGGGGGATATAAATCCAAACTCTTCTTCTTCTCTTCTTCTAAAGGGGTAGCCAACCTCTAAGGCAGGGGTGGCCAACCTCAGGTGCTCCAGATGTTCATGGACTACCAGTCCCATAATTGCTGGCAGGGGCTGATGGGAATGGTAGTCCATGAACATCTGGAATACCTGAGGTTGGCCACCCCTACTCTTAAGGTATAAAAAGAGCAGTGGGGATTGTTAATAACAGATGCTTCGTTGTTGCAGAAAGCAGCGTGCTGATGGCAACCAGCCACAGTCCTGGCGAAAAAGCGACGCCTGCCCTTCGAATCAGTCAGCTTGATGCCCTTGAATTAAACAAAGCCTTGGAGCAACTGGTTTGGTCCCAGTTTACTCGATGTTTTCATGGATTTAAACCTGGACTCTTGGCTTGCTTTGAACCAGAAGTTAAGGCGTTTCTTTGGGGTTTTTTGTGGAGATTCACCATTTATTCCAAGAATGCGACGGTGGGACAGGCCGTTCTGAACATTCAGTACAAGAACGACTTGTCCCAGAAACAAAACTACCAGACGCTAAGCAAGCAGCAGAAACTGTGGTATCTTATTTGTACAGTTGGTGGTCAATGGCTGGAAGAAAGGTGTTATGATTTGTTTAGCCATCGTCCGTCAGAGTCTTTCCAGAAGACCAAGTCTTTCATTAATTTAACAGCTGGACTCCTCAAACTTGGTGAATTGCTGAACTTTCTGATTTTTCTCCGGAAAGGAAAGTTTGCCAGCCTCACTGAGCGTATTTTAGGAATCCGGTCTGTGTTCTGTCGTCTTCGGAGCGTTCGTCAGGTTGGGTTTGAATATATGAACAGGGAACTATTGTGGCATGGGTTTGCAGACTTTCTAATTTTCCTTTTGCCCCTTATTAACATCCACAAACTCAAACTCAAACTCTTCTCTTGGTCTTTAGCTGTTGCAGGATGTTCCAGTAAGGAAAGTTCTTTGGCAGCAGGTAGTAAGGAGTGCCGTTTCTGTGGCGAATGGCCAACTCTGCCTCACATCGTTGGCTGTTCCCATGTTTTTTGTTACTACTGCCTTAAAAGGAACTACTTATTTGATATGTATTTTACATGTCCTACCCTGTTTCCCCAAATATAAGACATCCCCGAAAAATAAGACGTAGTAGAGGTTTTGCTGAAGTGCGAAATATAAGGCATCCCCTGAAAGTAAGACATAGCAAAGTTTTTGTTTGGAAGCATGCCCGACGAACAGAACACAGGAAAAATAAGACATCCCCTGAAAATAAGACATAGCGCATCTTTGGGAGCAAAAATTAATATAAGACACTGTCTGGCCCCATATGTCCCACGTCGGTCTCTGCGTTCGGCAGAGGCCAATCTACTGGAGATCCCCGCCCCCTCTATGATGCGGCTGGCCTCCACCAGGGCCAGGGCTTTTACGGCCCTGGCCCCTGCCTGGTGGAATGCTCTTCCTCCAGCTGTCCGGGCCCTGCAGGACCTACAAGAGTTCCGCAGGGCCTGTAAGACTGAGTTATTCCGCCGGGCTTTTGGGGAGGCCGGCTGCTGATAGGTGCCCATTAACAACTAAGATCCGCTGTTCCCCTCTCAGGGGAGTTGGGGAGCTAGTGGCTGAACGCCATCTGTTTTTTAACTGATTATAAATTAAGAGCGCTGCTTTCAACTGACATGAATTTTTAGTATTCTATTTTGTTATCCGCTTGTTTATATTGTGATGTAAACCGCCCTGAGCCCTTTGGGGGAGGGCGGTATAAAAGTGGAACAAATAAATAAATAAAATAAATAAAATTATATTCGGGGAAACACGGTAAATGTGGTGTAGAGGTGCATGAGCTACAGCCGTTGAAATACAAGATGGAAATGAAAGAGGTATATACGCAGTAGCCATTTTGAAGATCCCCCCAAATCCATAAACACACTTTGTGAAATCTACTGAACAGTTGTACAGTGATCTTTAAATACAGCATTGCCTGTTAATTTCCCCTTTTTTTCTTGAGTTTAATATGAAATATTTTAGCACTGTTTGTAAAAATGAGTAATTTTGTAAAGAAATGGTTATTAATTTTGTCCCATTTTGCTTATTCTCCCAGAACTGAAGGTGTGTAAGCATAACCCCTTTGAGGCAGCTGATTCTACATTTGCATATGCTACTACCAGTGTGGATAAGCCCGGTGTAGTGCCGCCACACGAATGCAAAACAGGTGGATTGTTTTAGTGAAGTTCATTTTGTCACAAACTGGGGAGCTGCTTCACAATATTTGTTTCCCCCATTTAGTACTGCGCTTGCACGGTAGCATTACGAGCATCATTATGCGGGACCGCATTACCCCATATGTCCCAACTCGACCACTGCGCTCAGCAGAGGCCAATTTACTGGAGGTCCCCGGCCCCTCAATGATGCGGCTGGCCTCCACTCGGGCCAGGGCCTTCACGGCTCTGGCGCCGGCCTGGTGGAACACTCTCCCTCCAGCTGTCCGGGCCCTGCAGGACCTTGGGGATTTCCGCAGGGCCTGTAAGACTGAGTTGTTCCACCAGGCCTTTGGAGAGACCGGCCGCTGAGGGTGCCCCTGCCCCCTCCTCTTTACCCCCATGGGCCCTAATACCATCAGGACCCATTATTTCATATTAGGAGGGTTTCATAAGGGCGCGGGCGATGTTTTAAGGTATAACTGTTGTTTTAATTATTTGTATGTTTTTAGCTGATGTTTTATCTGTACACCGCCCTGAGCCCTTCAGGAATAGGGTGGTATACTAAATTTAATTAACAACAACAACAACAACAACAACAACAACAACAACAACATGTCTATACCAACCCTCCCCTTCTAGGCTCAGGGCGGTTCACAGCCATCCATCAACAAAATAAAATACGATGTCCATAAATATATAAAACAGTGACTCATTTGAAATGTGTACATTCTAGTCCACATTTCACTTGCTTACTCCCAAGAATTTTATGGGGAACCTTGTCAAAGGTTTTATTAAAATCAAGTGATGCCACATTCACAGCATTCCTTTCATCTACCAAACGTGTCACTCTATCAAAAAAAGATATAAGAGAAAAAGATAAGATGTTTTGGGGAAGACTGTTGTTCAATGAAATATCTGTTTTTGTGCTGTGTAAAAGTTCTCTTTACAGTTGTTGCTACCATGTCAATGATGTGCTGGTGTCACCATTTTTGCTACATAAATGTCATTACGATGGCCCCAAATGTCTGAAAGATCTTTCTAATGTTTAGGAACAGCATGTTTGAAAGAGGGAATGAAGAACGTAAACTCAGCATATAACCTTTTGCATTATGCTTTCAGGTCTCCCATTGATGAGCATGTGAACAGGCAGATTGTATGATGCTGATGGTTATTTTTAGAATGCACTATGCAAAAGAAAGTTGTTCATTCTTGATATTTGAGACTGTTACTTTAAATAAAGACTTTCTAATAATATCCAACCCGTCTGCTGGTCGTCTCAGTTCTCTATGTGCCATTCAAAACGCTTTTCCAACA